>NC_142625.1:21011198-21638876 GCF_059453375.1 Lepisosteus platostomus
AAATTGTGCTTAGTTAGAACAAATCACAAAAATTAAAATTGATCAAAGTACTGTTTTTTTTCCCTCCAGGAGTTAGTAAATTATCTTGGTGTTTTCCAATTCCATGGGTATATAGTGTACATCAATTCACTTTCATGGGTAAGTTGCTTTTTCACTGCTTACAGCTTGTGTGTAAGTAAAATTGCACCCTAACTGTTTTGCAAAAACACTTTTTCTTTCCTTTTAATATATTCTCCCAGTCTCCCATTGATCACATGGCCACAATTAAAAACACTGTTCATTTTTGTACTCACCACTGTTGGGTGGCATGATGGTGTAGTGGTTAGGGCCTTGCAGAGCTGGGGCCCTGACTTCAATTCCCGACCTACAGTAACTAGTGCTAGCAGCAAGTTTGTGTGTTCACCCCGTGTTTCTGTGGGTTACCTCTTGGTCCTCTGGTTTTGTCCCACAGACCAAAACCTAAGGTGGGTGAAATGGCTTCTGGACAAAACTGGCCCTAGGTGTGAGTGTCTGTGTGTCTGCCCTGCAATGGACTGGTGTGCCTTCCAAGTTGTACCCGGCCTTGTGCCTGTTGCTTTCTGGTTGGCTCTGGTTCCACCACAACAGTGAATTGGAATAAGTGGTTAGACAATGGATGAATGAATTCACCATTGTTTTAAATAGCCCTGCTCATCTAAAACTCCTCTCCAATCTGTTCCTTTAAACAATTTTGCTACAGACGGCTCCTTAATTTGTATTTGTTTCACAAATGAATAGATTATTCCAGTCAGATGATCAAATTAATTGCTTACGTCGGTGTGCAAGTTGAATATCCCTAGTTTAAAACAAGATTGTAACCATTATTACGTTTTTTAAAGTTAATATTTTTAATTTCTGCTAACAATATCAAGCACATTGCCTCAATTTTACTTTTTAAAATGCAATGGTCAATTATTTTGTATAAAGCAGCGTAATATATTGCTTATTATATAAGCTTTAATAACTAAGCTTCTTTTTACAACTACTATTAAAAGTGCTAGGTTGAAAATGATTCAATGTAAAATTAAAATACATGTTTGCCATCAAATATCTACAGCATTGGATTACTTTAACTAGAAAATGACTTTTGTAATACATTATTGTTTTTATCTTTTGAGCTCCAATGGCATTTTTTTGCTAAACTTTAACAGTATTCCATGGCAAATCTCTGCAAAAGTATGATAATGTTAAATGACTGAAGTGCCTTTACTTTTAAAATCTCCAATAAAAAATGTTGTACAGAAAAATAGTAGTCAACCTGAGTTTTTGATTGCCTTTAGAATGAAATATGCAAGGTTAGGAGTGCAGTTGATATTTTACTTTTACTTTCTGTAATCATAGATGATATCCCCATTGCTATCCTCTAACAACATCAGTAATCAGTCTTTTAACAGCTCGTTTGGGACAGATACCGATGCCATTACTCCTGCAGTTTTAGACAATAGCATATCTGCATTGTGTTTCTCTCAGCCTCCCCGATAAGGCCAGCTTCAGCTGTCTTTCTATTTCTGGGGTGTTAAGGCATACCTCAGCCATTCAGCTCTGCCTAGAACAATAGACACACACACACATAAACATTGCAAACTTAGAAACTTGTCATACCTCAGAATACCAAAACAATCCCTCTGCCGCCACTCGTGACTCCCACTAAACGACTTTGCAAGTGTAACATCTAAAAATGTCATGAACTTCAGGGTAACACTAGTGAAATACTCTAGCTTGCATTGGCTGTAAGGCGTTTCTTGTGCATGGTTTTGATTTGATTCGGTGCAGAAGTAAATGTACTTATTTTGCTCAGGCTGATTTTTGATAATCCATCCATTTTCTAATTGCATTATCCAATGCAAGGTTGCAGGGGATCTAGAGATTTTTGATCAAAAATTGTTTTAATTAAGAAATTACATCTATTATCTGTAAAGTGAAGTTTAGTATTTTGTATTTTTGCTTAGTTTAAGTGATGCCGCCTAGTATTCTGTGACATACTATTCTAAACTTGCTGTGTGTATGATGCCTCAGAAAAATAATCACCGTCATCAGTAAGAGCTGTACAAGAGCACAGTAGATTGAGATTGAGAAATTAAGAGTAAATCCAAACCTACGCAGAAAGATCTTTGAGTGAGTTTAAAAAATGTTGATGATACCAGAGTCCTAAAATAAAGGTGTGCATCAGTATTTCAGCATCAAACAGAGCAAGGGCCAGGAAGTTTATTTTCATGCAAACTCCTGAAGCTGTGAAACAGTAGTGCTTACCAGTGCAGCACCATTCTGCTCAGTCACTTGCAGTCAGATAATTCAATATTTCACAGATTAAGAATCAAGCGCTTTGAATTTAGGGACAAACTGCACCACAGAACACAGGGCCAATTTAGAGTAGCCTCAGATTAAATTAATCAAGGTTTTTGCTCACAAGCACTTTTTAAACTTTCACCAGCGACTGAGCATTATTTCAGTTTCACTCTTGATGACTTTTTTATATTGCTCGATCTCATGTGGCAGAAAGCCACTAGTCCCCGTAAGAAGTTCCCAACCGCACGGGGCCATGTAACTCGTTAGCATGCTGGAGTCTCGTTTGTTGTCGGAATTAACCAGAGTGGAGTCTGCGGCATTTTTTACCTGTTTTTCCTCTTTTGAAGGGCTCTTAAGAAGATAATCCAAGAGGAACTAAAATAGTAGATGCACAGTATCTTGGGATGCGAAGGAGTTTTAAGCCTTCCTTGATATTTAGATATTAAATCTCTGTTAACAATGAAAAGCATTCCATCGCAGTTCTGCTAGGGTCAGGCTTCAAAGCACCAGAGAATGCAGGGAGTGTGCACGAGCCTCTTCACAGTTTACACAGAGGCCTCTGCAATACAACTGCACCTGTCTCCCAGAGCAACTGCTCAAACACAGGCACACAGCCGCTCGGCAGACCTGCACACTCTGACACATACTCTACAGTACTGCTGAAAACGTGGCGAAAGTACTGTACTTTGGCTGTAATTCACAAAGATGTGAAGCTTTACGAGTGGACATAAAGAGATTTCCACTTCCCTTTCATCCACAAGTTCTGTTGATTAGCCTGGAATAGAAGTCATTAAAAGCAACAGGATATGCAAAGCTTTTATCTTATTACTTCTTCATGATTGAGGTGACATGGTTTGACTATGACCACTGACGGGAGATGAATGCAGTATTTGAACTTCAGCCAATACGTCGTAAGAAACCTTACTGCAGACAGCTGCCAAAGTCATCCCTGCAGACAAGATATCTTAAAACTATCCATTCATCCATTTTCTGACTGCTTCACCCAATTCAGGGTCGCGGGGGAGCCAGGGCCTATCCCAGCCTGCAATGGGACAGTCCATCACAAGGCAGACACACAGAGACACACACTCGCACCAGGGCCAATTTTCCCAGAAGCCAAGTAACCTGCCAGTAAGTCTTTAACCCATGTGATCATGGGGAGAACGTACAAAGTCCACACAGACAGCACCCCAGGTCTAAACCCAGGGACCTAGTACTGTGATGTACTCTGCTAACCACTGTGCCAACTTATCTTAAAACTATTCCGTCTTTAAAAAAATTCTGTTGCAAATCACGTGCGGCTGGGAAAGAATGCCTTTGAAATTCAATGCCTATGCGTCACCACCTCTGCTGCGTTAAAGAGCCTGTTTTATAAGGTTTCTGAATGTGTTCGTGGCCTCGCGGCAAACAGGGGGCTGCAAATATATCCTGAGAAGTGCCTCCTGGCTGCCGGCCAGACACTTGACCAACATGTGTCTCTGTCCTCTCTCTCTCCTCCTCAGCTGAGGACTCATGGAAAAAGCCTGAGGCTCTACATTCCAATCAACAAGGCTCTGTGTGGCCAGACAATGAAGCAGCTCATTCAAAATAAAAGGAGGAAAAGACAACTGACAGTGACGAGACGCTCTTTTACAGGCCCTGCAGTGTCCGGTAAACTCAGCCCTCGAGTATTTATTTCCTGTCTTTCCGTTGTAACAGAGAAACAAGCAGGAGTGCTCTTCTGTGTGTCCAGAATCTTCTCCCACAGTTGTGTGTCAGCCTGTAAGCACTGGGCACAGTGCAGACCTTTCTTACAGCAACATTCTTGATCTCATCATGCGGATAGCTAAAGTTGTGTCCGTACAAAATGCTGGACTTTCATAAATACAGAATAAAATAAAACTGACCTGAGAAGTTTTCGGTTACAGAACCAAAACATTACCTATTGTCTATACTATAATGAAACCTGAAAGAATTGAGAGTTGTCGAACGCACTGTGAGGACTTCTTTTGTCAATCTGAACATCATTTTTCTCCAACATTTATCCTGCAGTACTCTGTTACAAGTTTAGATATCTAAACTTGTAATATGATCTGTAATTACATGCAGTTAATAATCGATCAGAAATATAAAATAACACATTCTGGAAAAAAAACGTTTTTAATGTCCTTATGTGACTAAATACATATATTTTTTGGACTGAAGCGCAGGTCTTGAAGTTGCAATATAAGTACATTAAAGCATTAATCCATGCTGAAAAACAGAAGAAAGAAAACACAACGTTGTGTTTTTTCTTTTTTATTTCTGCATGGAATAAACCTATTACTTGTTCCTTTGCAGCCTATGCATGCTGACGCCGCTTCCCACCTGAACTACATTAGAGCATTTATGATTTACTCAAAGCCTACAGTATAAAAGTGTTTTCTACATTATATTAACTTTAACTGTTTAATTTAGTTTGGATGATGAGGAACCAAGCTTGTTATTTAACACCCTTAATTTGCATTGATCAGAATCTCTAGAAATCTGATACGAGGTTTTGTAGTAGTATCATCACATTAGTCAGATCGTATTGTCTCATTGTCAGGTTTTCCACGTCATTAATAACACTTTTTTCTTCTTTTCACATCTATAAAGCTAAATGGATACTCGTATGCTACAAAATACAGATCTTCGAGTACGTGCTATCTTTAAAACCAAAAAATGTCTAAAATTCCTGTAGAAACAATGGTTTGTATAAAGTGGGAAAATACGAAATTGTAATTGTAGAACAATAAAAATTGCCTTACATGTTTGCACAACAGTTTTTTTATACAGTACGGTATTGTAATATACTCAAAACATAAAACCTATTTTGAAATACTTTTGAAAGAGAAGACGAAACCTCTTCTTTGCTGACACCTTCAGGCGAGGGTGTCAATGACAACTAGTAAGACTCCTTGGGAAGATCCTATTTGAAGGCAGGGGGCGTAGCCACGGCTGGGACCCTTGTTTGCGTTACATGATTTGCTTTTTAATGTTACGTGTTATTATTTTTTTTCATCGTATTTGGATTTGGTATTGGCTCGCTGTATCTTTTGTTACCAATAAGAAAATTATGTAAATGTTTATGTAAATATTTATGTAAATATAAGTAAATAAGACACATGAGTTGCTACAGGCATCTTGGGTTTTAAGGAGTACAGCCTGGCTTCCCGAATAGTGTTTCTGGACCGCAAGGGGCAGTGCACACGCGTTTGCTTGTAGCAGCTCGATACATGCTCGACCTGTAGGAGTTCAGCACGAAGAGGTTCTGCAATTTCTCCTGTAAACAAATACAAGTTTTGGAATGCATGAATAACATTAAGATAATATTGACGGATAGATGCGAGTGTGCATTTTCAGATTGCCTCTAAGTACCCTGCAGTATAAGTGAACAACGTTTACAGAGCTAAAATACATCCAAAATATGTATTTGACGCTTTTATTAGCAGACCATTCTTACAATTAAAGGTACGATGAAATTGTTAGAACTGTAATTCGACTATAACATTTCAGTATTAAGTCTTGTGGGAAGTCACGAATTTCCAAATTATGTCTTTGGGCATCAAAAATAGAATACTAATTTCGTGGGTTTCATACAAGTTTAATAGCATCATGAAGGATCATACAAAATCTTCAGAATAAATTTAATATTTTAATACCTTCGCAGACGAGATTATTCGCCATATTCAATTCCAAGCCCCGGCGCCTGCGTCTGGTCTAGAAGGCCAAAACCTCACAACAGTGGTAGGCACGGATTGTTTTTTTGTGCGTGTCCGCCGTGACACAGTAGCGTTCGGCAGCCTAGGCAATTGTTGCTTAACCTGTGTGTGAGAGAGAGAAAGAGACAGTATATATAAAGTTCCGCTAATTCTACTGTTTGATTATACTGCTCGAGGATTGCATTGTACACTGCAGGGGAGCCCCTATGCTGGCAGAACGGTCAGTTAGAGCCCGGGCCACCCACTTTTGCACAGGCCCACCCAAAAATCAATTCCTGGCAACGCCCCTGTTTGAAGGTACAAATAATTAAGGTAATGGAAAAAATGCATTCAACCAACGCAACCGTTATTTTTTGGGGAGAACTGCCTTCTGTCGAGGTCGTGACCAGGGTAATGGCGTGTGTGTGTCTAAACTGCGCATTCCTCGTGTTCTTCCACCGCTGGTTCTTATCAGGACAGGATTTGTGCGGGCCATAGAAATGAATGGGATTGGGTCACGCTTCAGCGCATTGATAACAATGCAGATCAGCAACAAATACATCCATGAGCCTGGACACCTATCTAGAGTGTTGTGTACTCAAATTCGTTTGTATCTAGTGGATTAACCGGGAATTGCACAAAATGCAATCCTTTTCCTACTGTACGTGCGCTTCCGTAAACTCGATTCTCTGACTCAGGCAGCGCTGTTAAGAGTTGTGTGTGCTACCGCATCTGAGTCCGACCTCCTGTCATCACTCATTTTTACCTTTCTTGACAAAGGGAAGCTGTCAGGTAAGTCACTGTTAATGTTAATTGTTTTCATCTATGTTTTTCATATGCCATTGGAGCATTATCTCAACGCTGAGAGCTACTGGGGATTGCACGTCTAAGCTTTAACAACAGGTGGGAGGGCAGGCTTTTGTATAGAAGTCAATTAAATTAGTTCTGTTGTAGTGTATGTAGTATCGTTATTTTTAGATATGTCCCATGGATATTCAAAGACACTGATTCGTAGCTTAATGCTCATTTTCATTGTATTTCAATGGGAATCGGAACTCCACGTTTTCACGGGTGAAGCCGAGTTGAAAGCATGCTAGATACGTTATTCTGTTCAAAAAGCAGGTGCGGGTCATGCAACGTTAACTAAAATTCAGCTCAGTTACGGTGCTTGACTGCGACTTACAGTATGTTAGTACCTAGTTCAGGTTTAAATGATCGTAATCGGTTGATCGTAGTATACTGAAGATGTCAAGGAACATACAGATTTGTGTTATTGATTTACAGCACTTTACCATTCACGACGACTTTGCAAAAAAGAAACTTAAGCTTTTACCCTTTTAGAGAGTTTGGTATAAAATAGTGTTAATACGTTGTAGTCTTTGCCACATCCATGCCTGTGATAGTCTGTTTACTACTGTGATAGTCTGTGTACTACATTGGCACGTAAAACTGAGCATTTTGTCCAGATCTTTTTCAGACCCAATGGTGTCTAATCCAATTCCTGAGGAAGTGCTGATGAACGAGGCTCTGATACAGGATCTACAGGAGGTGGCTAAGGACTCTGCCCTGCTTTGCGGTGTCCTGATGAGAACCAGAGAGAGTCCCAGTTCATCAGAGGTGAAGGGCCTTGGTATCCACTCTTTAGTGCTAGTCCAGTTCATTCGGATGAGATTGTCAATAAGCACTAATACTGTAAGCTTTTGTGTGCTTAAAAACTAGCCATCATTTGACGTTTGCGTCAAAATATTTTGTGATCTGGAATAGATGAGTATACTGTAGGACATGGGAAGAAACAGTTTTGAGTTGGCCTTCAAGGGAAATTTCATTCTAGACTAATATTTTCTGTCAAGTTTTTTTTTCCTGTAACATCAATAAGGTGACATTGTGCTTTGGCAGTTAGAGGTGCTGCCTTGCTCCTTTTGTGCAGATTGGACTAAAAAGATTATTTGAAAAGAATATACCTGATTAAATAAGACAGTCTGACTTTTCACTTTCTCAAAGTACAGTGCTGGGAAGCAATGCTGATGTGAAAAATTCACCTTCTCGTTCCAGGTTGTCAGCTATGCCCCATTCACACTGTTCCCCACTCCAGTGCCACGAGATCTGTTTGAACAGGCGCTGCGGGTTCAGACACACTTCAACCTCCTCATGGACAGAATCAGCCAAGATGCAGAGTTTCTGGAACAAGCCCTGGCAAGGTACAGTATAGAGTAGCAAACCTCGGGTGCTGGCCGTATAGCCGTAAGCTGAGAGATCACGACTGCGGTCTAAACAGATGAATCATGAGCACTTTTACTTTTTCTCCTCAGCACAATAGAAGTAGATGACTTCACTGCCAGACTGTTCAGCATCTACAGGCAGGTTCTTAAAGAGGGCTGTTCCCAGGTAGGCAGTGATTAGTAAAACAGGTATTCATTAACATCTTTTATTCCCTCATTTTGAAGGCTTTTTTTCATATGACATATTAGTATAAGAAATTCCTGACGTTTTGTGCTGCATCTCAGGCTGATAATGATTTATTTGAATTAAATGTTGGTGCTAATTGAGTGATATACTGTGTTATATATTAACCCTAGCTGTCAGGCCCTGAATGTAGTGTTGTTAGTTATTTGTATCTCAGGCATTTAACTGAGTAAGATTTAACACTGTGGCCTGTCTAATTTGAACATATGTTTTTTGTAGTCTTTAGCTTTGGGGTTAAACCGCTCAGACTATATGCTGGACAGTGGAAAAGATGGCGGCACATCTTTAAAACAGATCGAGATCAACACCATAGCTGCCGGTTCTGGAGGTCTTTCCTCAAGGACTCCAATAGTTCATAGGTAAGTTTCTGGGAGGCTGGGTGATATTTTCAGAGCTCCCTTGTATTACTGTGTATGAGCTGTGTGTTCAAGCTGCAAGTCTTTCCTGTGGTGCCCATCTCATCAAGCCTGATGGTTTCCACCTTCCTGTTAAAGACATGTCCTGAAGGTTGCAGGCCTCCTAGATGTAGAGAAGAAGATCCTGGACAATAACCCAGCTGCAGGACTTGCTAAGGCCATTGCAAAAGCCTGGGAGCTCTATGGCTCTGAGAGGTGAGATGAGCTCATGAGTGTATACATTTTACTTTCTCTTTTTAATGTTTACACCTTTGCATCTAATTTGTTAATTAGATTAACAAAAAAGCAGCTGAGTTGCTGTTCAAGGCTACATTCTGCCTGGTATGAAGGAGGAACACATACTGGAAATTATGATAATACAATGCCTAAAGTGAACTGGATGAAAAAACACTCCAGGTTGTGAGGACATTGCCTTGTAGCTACTGATGGAACAGTGAGTTAATCTTCGTGTTAGCCTTGTTGAGTTGAAACACTTGTCTCTTCCAGGGCTGTGGTGATGTTTCTGGTTGAAAATGTCCAAGTGAATATATATGACCATCGATATGTTGAAAATGAACTCTGGAACAGGTACATTTATTCAGCTATTCAGATATTCATCTGGAGGGTACACATTGTATTCTGTGTCTTTATTACATACTTCATTGTTTTTTTTAAAGAAAAGACATGTACAGTATAAGGAATCTGAAAGAGACTGATTAACATTGGGTTTTATTGTTGTTTTATCTATAGAGAGCAAGGCATGTATGACTTGTAAAATAAAAAGTACAAAGATAAGAAACACAGCTGTTGCCCCAGCTGGCAGTGTGCACTTGGCCAAGTGTCATCAAGCTGGGGGAGACCAGAGTCTGTTAGGACATCCCTGACTACCTGTAGAAAATTGACCCACTGGCCATTAGGTCTCCGGCTGTAATGCAGGAGACAGCAGCATCAGTCCTCTGTTCATCTGCTGTGGGCTCTGTGGTGCTTGGGTGTGCAAGATGGAGGTTGGCACCCCTGTGCATGGACAGTGTGCACCTTGGAGGACGCAGAAGGCTTGCACAGGGGTTTTTCTGGTGAGTTAAGATGGAAATTTCAGGCATGGGGTGTAGCAAAAGACACATAATTGATATAATTAAATTCTAATTACATTTGCAGAAATATTGCTGTCATAAGGAGGCGATTTGCTGATGTGTACAAAGGTGGATTTTTGGACCAGGACAAAAGGCTTTTTGTGTAAGTAGTATCTCCATTGCTTTTCTCATAGACGTGAAAGATGTGGCAATGCTGTCTTCAAGGCCTTTAAATCCAGGGTGCAAATTGAAAACTACAGAGAGAGGGTGGTCTTGTGACAGGTTTCACAAATACTATTCAGATGCAAATTTGGAAATGAGTGAAACTAAATTTTGAGGATTTCTAAAACTTTGGATAGTTTTTACAATTCCGTTTCTGTTTAGAGATGGCCGAGAAGTTGCAATTGTGTACTTTCGGAATGGTTACATGCCCCAGAACTACACAGAACAGGTCTGTGCATGATGTTTCTGTCTCTTCTTGGGGAGCTACATGGCTGCTGTTTTGAATTTATTGAGCTGAATGAAACTGACACTTAGGACTGATTAGAAGCAGAGCAGCTACACTAAGCATAATTTCACGTTCCCATTTCACAGCATTTTATTGTTGTAAATGAACGGTCAGGGAAATTCTTCCTTTATAGTTATGACCTTTTGTGAGCATTATCTGTAATGGCCCAGGCACTGAAGAGGCAGGCTGTGAACAGTGATGTAGTGCAGATGATGTACTGGTAGGACACCTTGTGTGAACTGGAGCCCTGGGCTGTGGGTGTTGTTGTGCAGGGCTGGGAGGCCAGAGTCATGATGGAGCGCTCACGGGCAGTGAAGTGCCCTGACATCGGTGCCCACCTGGCCGGGACCAAGAAGGTCCAGCAAGAACTGACCCGGCCCGGAGTTCTAGAGAGGTTCTTCCCTGACAACCCAACAGCTGTTGCTCAGATCAGAGCTACTTTCACTGGCCTCTACACCCTGGACATGGTGAGATAACCCTAGTATAAGCATGGAGAAGAACAGCAGCAAACTATTAGCCCACATTGAATATTCACCACACCCTTTATGAGTAGGAATGAATTACTCTGATTCTTCATGGAATTATAGAATATGATTAAAGAGTGTTAATTGACAGTGAACTAAAATGAATTAAAAGCTACTATTACATCCAGACCCAATTTTGGACCAGGAATTGCATCATTCATGTTTAAAAAAATATTTTGTTCTTGAAAATATAGACTTGAATTTTGGTTTTATTTGTGATTGACATAGTTCCTAATGAGCTGTGGAATCTGGGAAATTTCTCCACTTGTACCAGAATATGTCCTAAGTTGCTGCACAATGGAAAATATCCTCTTGTGTGGTGGATGGTGCATATTCATGCTAGTGTAAATGCACCTATAGATGGCCAATGGCAGCCCACACTCAGACTGGCATTGTCTGAACTCCATGCTGAACATGCATCCCTGCTTATTGAACATTTTGAACAATTTAATGTCCCTGTTAGAATTAACATAGTAAGTTTAAGTCAATGTATCATTTTATTTTTCTTTCCACCTTCACTTCCGTTTATCCACTAAAGTAAAATGGCTTACAGACTGAAAACTGCAATTAAATCCACAGGGAGAAGAAGGAGACAGGACTGTAGCCATGGCCCTGGCTAACCCAGAGCATTTTGTTTTAAAACCTCAGAGAGAAGGGGGAGGTGAGAGGACACACTACTTCTTTAGTATGTTAAAAAATAAAAAATCGAGGTCATATTTTAAGGCCATTGTGAATATTGCATCCTTCTTCTTGTTCTGGATTTAGGTCTCTTCTGAAGTGCAGTTTCTCTTTTCTCACACAGGAAACAAGTATTTTACAAATTCAAGGCCAGTGCCTGCAGTTGTGAATATTCTGTTTTCTCACACAGGAAACAATATCTACGGGGAGGAGATTCGCCAGGTGCTGGACAAGGCCAGAGGCAGCCCTGACAGAACTGCCTACATCCTGATGGACAAGGTCCAGCCTCAGGCTACGAAAAACTACCTGCTGAGAAGTGGCTGTGCTGTGAAGCTTAGCAGCTGCCTGAGTGAGCTGGGTGTGTTTGGGGCCTACATCAGGTACAGTGTGTCAGTCTCTTCACCGCCAGGGTGCTGAGGGGATTAATCAGACTGGGCTCTGTTCTTTAAGGGTCTTACCTGGTCATTGTAATTTCACAAGGTGCTGGCCAACAGAAACCGAAAAAAAACAGAACATACATATGTCATCTCCATTATAATTGATTGAACTCTTTCAATATTGTGGCACAAAAAGTACATACAGGCTTAACCCAGTACAGGTCTTAGTGAATTCATGTCAAATATATCATAAGCATACATCATTAAAACACCAAATAACCTATTACAAATACACATGTAAATGTGATCTCTTGTAGAAAGAAATCTACTTAAAAGATGCAATTATTTAATATGAAGAGTAATATAAAGTCATTGAATGGATTTTCGAATCATGTTTTTCTGCTTCAAATAATCTAATATTTAAGAAATGTAATGGTTTCCATTTTCTGCACTATAGAGCAGTTCTGATTGTAAGGAAATGAAAGGGATTTGAATTCAGACCTCTTTCTAGTACTTTGAATTCAGAGAATGTGTAAAACGATGTAGAACTGTGGGAAGAAACTGGAATTATTGGAGGAAAGCTATGAGAACTGGAAGAGAACATTCAAACTCCTCACAGTTGGCATCTCAGGCCTGGAAGTTAACCCAGAGCCCCAGCAATATGAGGCAACTATACTACTACCTTGCCGCCCCTGATCAATTCCCATCTGAAAAATGAGGAGTGATTTCATTTCAATTAAAATACAAGTGTACACCTGGTTAACCATTGTAAAAAAAGATTACTGTTACAAACAGATACTAGTTCATATTCAAGTACAACATTTTAGAATTTAATCAATCTGGTCATTTTATGCAAATATTTGTTGTCTTTCCATGAAAGTTTGAATGATGATTTTCCACTTTTAAAATAATTGTAATATTTTAAGCACAGTAAATGGTATATATCTTCTCTGCTATAATGCAGTTTAACCTCCAAACATAAAAATGTTAAGAATTGAAACGTAATACTGTGCAGTCAGTGAAAAGTATGAAAATCAAAGCGTAGAGTCTTCATGTCTTCAGTGGGGATGTAAATATATCTTATTTGTGTGGTCAGGGTGTGTACCTTAACTGGCCCTCAACACTACTTTTCCAGTATTTTATAAAATGCCAGTTGACCTCTGATTTGGGCCCATACCTACATTGCCCGATACTGTCTGATCAGTTGTGCAGGCCTGTGCAGATTAATTTGGGGAAACAGGGTATTGGAAGTTAATTCCTGGTGCTCAATTCCATGTGCTCATACAGGCAGGATAAACAGATGGTGCTGAACGAGTATGCAGGATACCTGCTGAGGACCAAGAGTGCAGAACATTCTGATGGGGGTGTGGTTGCAGGCGTGGCAGTCCTGGACAACCCCCTAATCGTATGAACCACGCTGCCTCTCTCTGTGTGGAGGAGGAACTGCACATGAGGCCCATCACCTGATGACAACACTACTAAGGACCAGGAAGATATTTGCTGTGCCAGGTGTATGATATCCTATTCGATTTAACACTTAAAGTTGTCCCACAATTGAAGCTCTTAAGTTGCCAGGTATTCTTGCAGGCTTAGAAACACCTCTTATGTTTTATTTAAAAGTATAAACTAAGCTTTTAACTGTGGCCTCAGTTTGGTTTGCACATTGAAAACCTTTGACCTATGCTCTTGTAGTCCAATTTAAAGAGCAATAATTTCAGACAACCTCAAACGTGAGAACCTGACCACTAGTGGCTGGACTTGAAAGTGCAGTTTAAATCGCCTGGTCAACACTTTACCCCAGGAGAGCCAACAGTCGTGTGTGTATTTTTAAAATACTTTACTTATTTGCAAACAAACTTCATCGGCTTATTTTTTAACGTCTTTATTGATTCACAATGTCCCGTACTCTTCGAAATAAATACATTTTTTTATTTACAATATAACTGTCTCCGCTGCTTTCTGTAATGAGTACATGGTATTTTAACAATTTTAATCGTGTATTTAAGGTAGGGGAAACACCTTCTGCTTTGTACTTCAAAAATGAATAGAAATGTAAAGTCTATGATCATTATAGTATTATGATCGTGTTTCAATTTGGTTTTTTATTGTTAAATTATATCGATCTTGAAACTAATACCTAAAAATGTGACAATGGGTTCTCGTGTTGTACCAGCGGTAATTTGGAAACTGGTGTCTCTTCACCAGTGAAAGGAGTGCACAAGCAATACGATTTCGAGAACATGGTTAAATATTAGAAAACACCTTAAACACCTAACCCTGGGTTTGAAGGTACAAATAATTAAGCTAATGAAAACAATTCCAACAAATGCATTTAATGCAAAAAAAAAAAGTATTTTTTGTAAAATATTCATAACTTTATGGGTGGACAAATAGTACGTTGGGGCGCAGCACATCCTGAAATAACTTGATGAAACCATTATTACAATTCTTCAGATGTACAGGTTTGTGAAGGGAGAAAGCTTCTACGCCCTTTCGTTTCACTCTTCGTTAACGCTGAGAATAACAGGAAACAGCACGCATGATCCGGAATTAAAAATGCAAGTTACTGCTGTTATTAAGACGTATTGGCCTCAGACTTTATTCGGATAAAACTGAGCTTCTGCACAGTTCGAACAGAATGAGGCTTGCACACCGCAATGTTTGTTTTTCTCGAAGACCAACGCAACCCTTATTTTTTTGGGGAGAACTGCCTTCTGTCGAGGTCGTGACCAGGGTAATGGCGTGTGTGTGTCTAAACTGCGCATTCCTCGTGTTCTTCCACCGCTGGTTCTTATCAGGACAGGATTTGTGCGGGCCATAGAAATGAAAGTCATGGGGTCACGCTTCAACGCACTGACAACAATGCAGATCAGCAGATTCAAAAGTGTACTCAAATTCGTTTGTATCTAGTGGATTAACCGGGCATTGCACAAAATGCAGTTCATTTTTTTCTTTGCGATATAGATACAACCCGTCTGTCATGCAGGCTTGCAAAGGCCTTCATAAATCAATAATGATGCAAAACGAAACTATCCATGCCATCGATGCTTTGCGTGAAGATGGAGCTCCACGTTTAACTGCAAAACTATAATAATCAATAATTAATATTACAGCACTCCACCACTAGGCGGTGCGCTCTGTTTTTTCGTTCAATGCGTGACCCCAACAAATCCTTTTCCTGCGTGCGCTTCCGTAAACTCGATTCTCTGACTCAGGCAGCGCTGTTAAGAGTTGTGTGTGCTACCGCATCTGAGTCCGACCTCCTGTCATCACTCATTTTTACCTTTCTTGACAAAGGGAAGCTGTCAGGTAAGTCACTGTTAATGTTAATTGTTTTCATCTATGTTTTTCATATGCCATTGGAGCATTATCTCAACGCTGAGAGCTACTGGGGATTGCACGTCTAAGCTTTAACATCTAAAGCTTTTGACAGGTGGGAGGGCAGGTTTTTGTATAGAAGTCAATAAAATTAGTTCTGTTGTAGTGTATGTAGTATCGTTATCTTTAGATCTGTACCATAGATATTCAGATACACTGATTCGTAGCTTAATGCTCGTTTCCGTTATATTTGAATGGGAATCGGAACTCAACGTTTTCACGGATGAAGCTGAGTTGAAAGGATACGTTATTCTGTCCAAAAAGCAGTAATTCAGCTCAATTACGGTGCTTTCTTGACTGCGACTTATGTTAGTACCAAGTTTAAATGATCGTAATCGGTTGATCGTGGTATACTGAAGATGCCAAGAAACACAGATTTGTGTTATTGATGAGTCACGTTACGGCACTTTACCATTCACGATGACTTTGCAAAAAAGAAACTTAAGCTTAGACCCTTTTAGGGAGTTTGGTATAAAATAGTGTTAAACCACGTTAGAATTTTAGAAAATAGTTTTTCTCCCGTTTCTTTTTATAAAAAAGTAACTCTAGCGAGAACATTTTAGATTAAAAAACTTTACGCACTTAAAAATGACAAACGGGATTCATTGTATTAATTAATTTATTGTTTTTTATTCATTGTTACCGCATAGTTTTAGCACTTAATACTGAGTGTTGAATCGTTGAACGAAATAAAGACATTTAATTCATTGTAGTCTTTGCCACATCCATGCCTGTCATAGTCTGTTTACTACTGTGATAGTCTGTGTACTACATTGGCACGTAAAACTGAGCATTTTGTCCAGATCTTTTTCAGACCCAATGGCGTCTAATCCAATCCCTGAGGAAGTGCTGATGAACGAGGCTCTGATACAGGATCTACAGGAGGTGGCTAAGGACTCTGCCCTGCTTCACGGTGTCCTGATGAGAACCAGAGAGAGTCCCAGTTCATCAGAGGTGAAGGGCATTGGTATCCACTCTTTAGTGCTCGTCCAGTTCATTCGGATGAGATTGTCAATAAACACTAATACTGTAAGCTTTTGTGTGCTTAAAAACTAGCCATCATTTGACGTTTGCTTCAAAATATTTTGTGATCTGGAATAGATGAGTATACTGTAGGACATGGGATGTTTTGAGTTGGCCTTCAAGGGAAATTTAATTCTAGACCAAATATAGTTTTTTTTTCCTGTAACATCAATAAGGTGACATTGTGCTTTGGCAGTTAGAGGTGCTGCCTTGCAGTTAGAGGTGCTGATTGTACTAAAATGATTATTTGAAAAGAATATATCTGATTAAATAAGACAGTCTGACTTTTCACTTTCTCAAAGTACAGTGCTGGGAAGCACTGCTGATGTGGAAAATTCACCATCTCGTTCCAGGTTGTCAGCTATGCCCCATTCACACTGTTCCCCACTCCAGTGCCACGAGATCTGTTTGAACAGGCGCTGCAGGTTCAGACACACTTCAACCTGCTCGTGGACAGAATCAGCCAAGATGCAGAGTTTCTGGAACGAGCCCTGGCAAGGTACAGTATAGAGCAGCAAACCTCGGGTGCTGGCCGTATAGCCGTAAGCTGAGAGATCACGACTGCGGTCTAAACAGATGAGTCATGAGCACTTTTACTTTTTCTCCTCAGCACAATAGAAGTAGATGACTTCACTGCCAGACTGTTCAGCATCTACAGGCAGGTTCTTAAAGAGGGCTGTTCCCAGGTAGGCAGTGATTAGTAAAGCAGGTATTCATTAACATCTTTTCAGAAATTCCTGACGTTTTGTGCTGCATCTCAGGCTGATAATGATTTATTTGAATTAATTGTTATAAACGTACACCGAGAAGGAGTGTGATTGTATCTTTAGCTTGATTGATGCTCTCATAAAGTTTCTTATAAATGTATACATTTACTTATTAACACAGCTAGATGCATTACTGGAGCAGTAGTTCTGTGCCTTGCTCAAGGATAAAACAGCAGTTTCAGATATGGTATTTGAACTCGTTGTCTTCTATGTTCAAGTCTAGAAACCTAACCATTACTTTGCACTGCGGCCTTCTGTGTTATATATTAACCCTGGCTGTCAGGCCCTGAATGTAATGTTGTTAGTTATTTGTATCTCATGCACTTAACTGAGTAAGATTTAACTCTGTGGCCTGTCTAATTTGAACATATGTTTTTTGCAGTCTTTAGCTTTGGGGTTAAACCGCTCAGACTACATGCTGGACAGTGGAAAAGATGGCGGCACATCTTTAAAACAGATCGAGATCAACACCATAGCTGCCAGTTTTGGAGGTCTTTCCTCAAGGACTCCAATAGTTCATAGGTACGTTTCTGGGAGCCTGGGTGATATTTTCAGAGCTCTCTTGTATTACTGTGTATGAGCTGTGTGTGTTCAAGCTGCGAGTCTTTCCTGTGGTGCCCATCTCATCAACCCTGATGGTTTCCACCTTCCTGTTAAAGACATGTCCTGAAGGTTGCAGGCCTCCTAGATGTAGAGAAGAAGATCCTGGACAATAACCCAGCTGCAGGACTTGCTAAGGCCATTGCAAAAGCCTGGGAGCTCTATGGCTCTGAGAGGTGAGATGAGCTCATGAGTGTATACATTTTACTTTCTCTTTTTAATGTTTACACCTTTGCATCTAATTTGTTAATTAGATTAACAAAAAAGCAGCTGTGTTGCTGTTCAAGGCTGCATTCTGCCTGGTGTGAAGGAGGAACACATACTGGAAATTATGATAATACAATGCCTAAAGTGAATTGGATGAAAAAGCATTCCAGGTTGTGAGGACATTGCCTTGTAGCTACTGGTGGCACAGTGAGTTAATCTTCGTGTTAGCCTTGTTGAGTTGAAACACTTGTCTCTTCCAGGGCTGTGGTGATGTTTCTGGTTGAAAATGTCCAAGTGAATATATATGACCATCGATATGTTGAAAATGAACTCTGGAACAGGTAAATTTATTCAGCTATTCAGATATTCATCTGGAGGGTACACATTGTATTCTGTGTCTTTATTACATACTTCATTGTTTTTTTTTAAAGAAAAGACGTACAGTATAAGGAATCTGAAAGAGACTGATTAACATTGGGTTTTATTGTTGTTTTATCTATAGAGAGCAAGGCATGTATGAATTGTAAAATAAAAAGTACACAGATAAGAAACGCAGCTGTTGCCCCAGCTGGCAGTGTGCACTTGGCCAAGTGTCATCAAGCTGGGGGAGACCAGAGTCTGTTAGGACATCCCTGACTACCTGTAGAAAATTGACCCACTGGCCATTAGGTCTCCGGCTGTAATGCAGGAGACAGCAGCATCAGTCCTCTGTTCATCTGCTGTGGGCTCTGTGGTGCTTGGGTGTGCAAGATGGAGGTTGGCACCACTGTGCATGGACAGTGTGCACCTTGGAGGAGAAGGAGAAGGCTTGCACAGGGGTTTTTCTGGTGAGTTAAGATGGAAATTTCAGGCATGGGGTGTAGCAAAAGACACATAATTGACATAATTAAATTCTAATTACATTTGCAGAAATATTGCTGTCATAAGGAGGCGATTTGCTGATGTGTACAAAGGTGGATTTTTGGACCAGGACAAAAGGCTTTTTGTGTAAGTAGTATCTCCATTGCTTTTCTCATAGACGTGAAAGATGTGGCAATGCTGTCTTCAAGGCCTTAAAATCCAGGGTGCAAATTGAAAACTACAGAGAGAGGGTGGTCTTGTGACAGGTTTCACAAATACTATTCAGATGCAAATTTGGAAATGAGTGAAACAAAATTTTGAGGATTGCTAAAACTTTTTTACAATTCCGTTTCTGTTTAGAGATGGCCGAGAAGTTGCAATTGTGTACTTTCGGAATGGTTACATGCCCCAGAACTACACAGAACAGGTCCGTGCATGATGTTTCTGTCTCTTCTTGGGGAGCTACATGGCTGCTGTTTTGAATTTATTGAGCTGTATGAAACTGACACTTAGGACTGATACTGTGAACACTGGTACATACTTTACACTTTTTGTCATTTCAAAAGATGTTTCAGTAACTTGTCAACAGACTGGTCAAGGGAGTGTTAACATCTGAAGTCCAACCTTGTGTGCAGACTGCATTTCTTGCTGATGTTCTGTTCAACCAGATGCAGATCAATTGGGATATAACAGAATATTTTCACACAGTGTTCACTGCAAAACTAGCCACACACACAGCCAGAGGAGCTCAAGAAATGTGCCCACTGGTTTTGAAGGAAGCACAGCAGCTACACTATGAACAATTTCACGTTCCCATTTCACAGCATTTTATTGTTGTAAATGAAAGGTCAGGGAAATTCTTTCTTTTTGGTTATGACCTTTTGTGAGCATTATCTGTAATGGCCCAGGCACTGAAGAGGCAGGCTGTGAACAGTGATGTAGTGCAGATGATGTACTGGTAGGACACCTTGTGTGAACTGGAGCCCTGGGCTGTGGGTGTTGTTGTGCAGGGCTGGGAGGCCAGAGTCATGATGGAGCGCTCACGGGCAGTGAAGTGCCCTGACATCGGTGCCCACCTGGCCGGGACCAAGAAGGTCCAGCAAGAACTGACCCGGCCCGGAGTTCTAGAGAGGTTCTTCCCTGACAACCCAACAGCTGTTGCTCAGATCAGAGCTACTTTCACTGGCCTCTACACCCTGGACATGGTGAGATAACCCTAGTATAAGCATGGAGAAGAACAGCAGCAAACTATTAGCCCACATTGAATATTCACCACACCCTTTATGAATAGGAATGAATTACTCTGATTCTTCATGGAATTATAGAATATGATTAAAGAGTGTTAATTGACAGTGAACTAAAATGAATTAAAAGCTACTATTACAATACCATTACATCCAGACCCAATTTTGAACTAATCCAGGATGATTTTGCTTTTAGTTTGACCGGAATTGCATCATTCATGCTTAAAAAAATATTTTGTTCTTGAAAATATAGCCTTGAATTTGGGTTTTATTTGTGATTGATATAGTACCTAATGAGCTGTGGAATCTGGGAAATTTCTCCACTTGTACCAGAATATGTCCTAAGTTGCTGCACAATGGAAAATGTCCTCTTGTGTGGTGAATGGTGAATATTCATGCTGGTGTAAATGCACCTATAGATGGCCAATGGCAGCCCACACTCAAACTGGCATTGTCTGAACTTCATGCTGAACATGCATCCCTGCTTATTGAACATTTTGAACAATTTAATGTCCCTGTTAGAATTAACATAGTAAGTTTAAGTCAATATTTAATTTTTTTCTTTCCACCTTCACTTCTGTTTATCCACTAATGTAAAATGGCTTACAGACTGAAAACTGCAATTAAATCCACAGGGAGAAGAAGGAGACAGGACTGTAGCCATGGCCCTGGCTAACCCAGAGCATTTTGTTTTAAAACCTCAGAGAGAAGGGGGAGGTGAGAGGACACACTACTTCTTTAGTATGTTAAAAAATAAAAAATCGAGGTCATATTTTAAGGCCATTGTGAATATTGCATCCTTCTTCTTGTTCTGGAATTAGGTCTCTTCTGAAGTGGAGTTTCTCTCTTCTCACACAGGAAACAAATATTTTACAAATTCAAGGCCAGTGCCTGCAGTTGTGAATATTCTGTTTTCTCACACAGGAAACAATATCTACGGGGAGGAGATTTGCCAGGTGCTGGACAAGGCCAGAGGCAGCCCTGACAGAACTGCCTACATCCTGATGGACAAGGTCCAGCCTCAGGCTACGAAGAACTACCTGCTGAGAAGTGGCTGTGCTGTGAAGCTTAGCAGCTGCCTGAGTGAGCTGGGTGTGTTTGGGGCCTACATCAGGTACAGTGTGTCAGTCTCTTCACCGCCAGGGTGCTGAGGGGATTAATCAGACTGGGCTCTGTTCTTTAAGGGTCTTACCTGGTCATTGTAATTTCACAAGGTGCTGGCCAACAGAAACCGAAAAAAAACAGAACATACATATGTCATCTCCAATATAATTTATTGAACTCTTTCAATATTGTGGCACAAAAAGTACATACAGGCTTAACCCAGTACAGGTCTTAGTGAATTCATGTCAAATATATCATAAGCATACACCATTAAAACACCAAATAACCTATTACAAATACACACGTAAATGTGATCTCTTGTAAAAAGAAATCTACTTAAAAGGTGCAGTTACTTAATATGAAGAGTAATTTTTGTCATTGAATGGATTTTTGAATCATGTTTTTCTGCTTCAAATAATCTAATATTTAAGAAAACGTAATGGTTTCCATTTTCTGCACTATTAAGCAGTTTTGATTGTAAGGACATGAAAGGGATTTGAATTTAGACCCCTTTCTAGTACTTTGAATTCGGAGAATGTGTAAAACTATGTAGGTTTGTGGGAAGAAACTGGAATTGTTGGAGGAGAGCTGTGAGAACTGGAAGAGAACATTCAAACTCCACACAGTTCGCATCCCAGGCCTGGAATTTAACCCAGTATTTTATAAAATGCCAGTAGACCTCTGATTTGGGCCCATACCTATATTACCCGATACTGTCTGATCAGTTGTGCAGGCCTGTGCAGATTAATTTGGGGAAACAGGGTATTGGAAGTTAATTCCTGGTGCTCAACTCCATGTGCTCATACAGGCAGGATAAACGGATGGTGCTGAACGAGTGTGCAGGACACCTGCTGAGGACCAAGAGTGCAGAACATTCTGATGGGGGTGTGGCTGCAGGCGTGGCAGTCCTGGACAACCCCCTAATCGTATGAACCACGCTGCCTCTTTCTGTGTGGAGGAGGAACTGCACATGAGGCCCATCACCTGATGACAACACTAAGGAAGGACCAGGAACAACTACAGTTGTCTGAAGAATTATCTCAATGAATGAAATCATCATGAAGAGTTTTGTAAATTTTATAATTATTTTAAAAGATGTGAGGATTTTATTGTTTTGTTTTACTTCCATGAAATAGGATACTCTTGCTGACCGATTCTATCCAGAACTACCTATATATTCCAAAATCCTAGTCATTTTTGTACCTGCACATATTGTAATTATAATTACACACGAAAATGCTAATAAGAAATATCAAAAATGCATTTTACAACTAATGTGATGATTGTGCCTCTTTCCCGGAGCAGAAGGTACTGTAGGTGACGGTTTCTGCCACAAGACACAAGGTTTTCAGCTAATGGGCAGTGATTTCCCTGTGAACCAAAATCCACTTTCTCAAAAGCTATGAGGTGGCAAATTACAGTGAACCCTTGACTGCCCTACCTGATACAGTGGATACTCAGATTGCGTTGGCAAATGTATTTGTTGAAGCTCAGTCTTCAGGACACCATTAGTTTCTGTTTCAGTGAGATTCTTGCTCATTTATGGTTGAATTGTGTGGCACCAGAGAGGTAGGGAAATTTAAGAATCCAACTCTTTGTATTGACCATTTAGAGAAAATAAACCTGTAATTGCTGTGCCAGGTGTATGATATCCTACTCGATTTAACACTTAAGGTTGTCCCACAATTGAAGCTCTTTTGTCGCCAGGTACTCTTGCAGGCTTAGAAACACCTCTTATGTTTTATTTCAAAGAATAAACTAAGCTTTTAACTGCGGCTTCAGTTCGGTTTGCACATTGAAAACTTCTGACCTTTGCTATTGTAGTCCAATTTAAAGAGCAAAAATTTCAGACAACATCCTCGAACATGAGAACTTGACCACCAGTGGCTGAATAATGACAGAAAGTGGGCAATGGCTGGACTTGTGCAGTTTAAATCGCCTGGTCAACACTTTACCCCAAGAGAGCCGACAGCTGTGTGTGCAGCAGCAATTTTATCTGTTTGCTTCCCATATTATTATCCAGTTCAGAAAAGGTCCAGTAATTCAAAGGATGTGGTTTTATTAACTTGACCATTTTTACAGCATTGTGCAGTACTTCCCTTGGATTGACAGGCATGTGGTAATTTGTTCCCTGTGTTTCCTGTAATGCACCCCTATTGCATCTTGAGCCACTGCTTTAACAAGCCCCTTGTTGTTGATTTTGCACCATCAGTGCAATTTCCAACACATCTTGACCATGGAACTCTGTGGTCATTGATGAAATGGTTAGTTGTTCATGTGTAGAACCTGAATTATTAATTTATCACACATATACAAGGAGATGAACACAGTCTACCACATCTGTAGACTAAATTGTAGTGCTAAATAACTTTTGCTGGCGATTCACTTCACTAATTTACACAGAACAGCACGAGCCATGTCACTGATGAGCCATGAGATAGTGTTTGATAATTGGTAAAAATGACTTGTAGCCTTATCCCCAAGCATGGTGCCAATGAGGGATGTCACTGAAGGCATTATTCTTTGGCTATCTCGTCATATTTGCCTTGCCTTGTCTGTTGTTGGCTCGTCAAGTATTATCATTGAAGAGTCTTTGTACTGTCATCTCTAGAGTGCAAAATGTATGTTTTTTCCCATTCAAAAAGTGATCATAGTTTGTCTTTGTGCTTCTCGTGTTCTGTTTCCAGCTCACTTGTTTTAAGCTCTTGTTTGAACACACTTCACCACATCACACGCGCTGTGGTTGAGGAAAATCAATGGCTTCAGTCCAAGTGAATCCTATCTTAAGGTGTTTTTGTGGTATGTTTCTTTTTCAGATTTATGCTTTGCTTGTGGAGCGCAAAGCTCATGCTGAGCCAGTCACTGTTTTTTTGTGACTTTCTCCGCAGATATGTGGTACTGTATTTGCAATTTAATTTGGTTAGTATAGTTTTTATACACCCTGTCTTTAACCCAGTCATTTTACAATTCAAGGCTCAACGTACATAATTCACTACGAACACGTTAGAACTGACATGATTTAAAAGGGGACAAATTTTGAAATCCACATTGTGGTATAATTAGAATAAACGGTGCATATAATTGTTCTCTGCTTGAAGTATTTTTATTGTGCTGAATTTAAATTAAAAACTTAAAATGTATAAAATGTCAGATTGGGAGAAATAATTGATTTTTCTTATATTACATTTTTTAATATGTGATGAGGAAGACAAAAGATTGATGTTTAAAGGATAACTATTTTATTATAAATTAATCTGGATGTTTTTTTAAGAGAAACATGGGAATAAAGTGACATTGTAATGAAGTAAAAACTCACGGTTATGTAATAATTTAATGAAGTAAAAGCTCACGGTTTGGTTTAAAATCTTAACTTTAAAACTGAGCATACATTATTCATAATTAATAATGGGAAATCATGTCGAGTGAATAGTTTTGATAGCCATTGAAGGTAATTATTGACTGTTTTTTAAAATTGTTTTTGTTTTATAAGGAAGCTGGGAAGCCCTTCTATAAAAGCTTTAGTTTGCCAGCAGTAGATAATCAGGCGGATGGCTCTGTTTTACCTGAAAAACGAGGTCTTGCGACACAAGTACAGTAATTAAGAGGATAATTGTTATGCGAATGCAAAGCCTTAATTTCACAAGAAAACATCGCGCTTGCCTGACAGCGGCAGCATAAGCAGCATTTTAGATGTTTTTTTTAAGACATACAGGTTATAATTTGTATATTGTATAGCTCTTTATGTATATATGTAAATATATTCAACTAATCATATAAGTACACACATAGTTTAAGAATTTTAAGTTCGTTTCTACTAAGATTGAAGGCGTTTTGGTTTTACCTGTAATTATAAATTGATCGAGAGGATAAGGGATGATGAAAAAACACAACAGACAGAATTTCAAAGTAGGGCTTTTACTTTTGTAATATTGCAGTCTGGAATTGTTTGAAAGAAAGCTCCACTCAAATAACGGGTCTCGTATATTGCTTATTACGGCTATTGTTTTTGTACTTTGAAAGTGAAGGGATATACTGTACTCTAGATGTAACCAGCATACAAAGTACAGGCGCGATGTTGCATGTCGTTCTTTGTCTGCTCCTTGCTGTTAAAACATCTTTCACTTTACATGTAATTTTCGTATATGGAAATTTTAGTTGTTTTAAACTTCAGTTTGTTTTAAAATAATGTAATAACTGGAAGCAGAGGTGGAAAAAATGAAACCCGGTAGATGGCACCAGTAGTTTCTACGTCACGGTCCAGACTGC
Source organism: Lepisosteus platostomus (assembly GCF_059453375.1). Classification (NCBI taxonomy): domain Eukaryota; kingdom Metazoa; phylum Chordata; class Actinopteri; order Semionotiformes; family Lepisosteidae; genus Lepisosteus; species Lepisosteus platostomus. The sequence goes on from NC_142625.1 coordinate 21,036,648, forward strand.
AGGCGTGGGCTCCCGATGAGAGGCGGTGCGTTTCTGGTATAACTGCATTCATATGACAGTTTGACCAATAAGAGCTGGAGTGGTTGGTGTAGGTTGAGCTTTTGCTGGAGCCGGTAAAACTAAAGCGGATGTGTAAAGGAGCCGGTAACACTCACCCGAGTGGAAAATCGAATCGATTTCGTTTGTGTATATATTTTTTGAACGTACACAAAATTATTGCATTTGATACTTTTACAAGAGATAAGCATGAGCCGGCACGAAAATCGAAAGCGTTTGAGAGAAGAGATCTTGCCTACCGACTTGTGCGTAACTCCCGAAAAGAAGGTTTCGGACGTTTCGTGGCGACACACTGATTATCAGACCTGGGGTGTTGAAGAAACGTGCAAATATCTGCAACTGAAAGGGTTTGGAGAATGGCAACAAAAATTTAGAGGTGGGGGTGTTTTCTATTTTTAAAATGCAATGGACGTCATGCATGCGCGTTTGCAGATTAGGAATAGGCGTTTGACCTGAGCTGTAGTAACACTTTCTTGTTCGGCAATAATACATCGTGGTATCAAACTACTGTAATTTGATTGACTATAACTGGTTTATGCTATTTAGTCTCGTGGGTATCGGTGCACGAATTTACATCAAAATACTTGACTCTTGATATATACAGTACATAGAAGCTGAAGTGGTTTCATCTGTAAATTTCCGTAATTTCGTAAACGACCCACGTCGAATTTGGTAAAGCATAGCAGAAAACATCAGCCGATTGCTGTTAAGACTGTTTTTACAATAAATTATTTATTTTACAATACATTTCACCAAGTGGAGTAACGTACTGTATCTTTATAATAACCCACATTATTTTTTACTATGGAATGTAGGTCCTGTGCAAACCAAAATAAGCTTTTTAATGTTTTTTACTGTCCGAACCGCTTCTCCTCCACTCAGTGTCGTTCACTTTCGTTTTCCTCCATGTAGTTCCTGGACCTTGTCCAAGGCTTCCTTGCCCTTCGTATTCCAGACTGTGGGAGCTTGGTGTCTGTACTTTTATATCCTCTTATCAAATATATTATGCAGCAGCGAGAAGTTGTTTTCGATCTTGGGTTGCATTTGACTGGACCAAAGTGCACCAAGTGTGCCAAGGAAGATGGCATATACTGTACATTGGTGTAGGGAGGCAGCAAGCAAGCAGCAGTAACTCTAAACTAATTTTTATATTCAATTAAACGGATTGTGATTGAGTCATATACCATATTTTTAAATCACGAGCTCTTGCACATGAGAGTAAATGAATGTACATTGTTTGTTGGCAGCCTGTACTCATATTTAAAACCCTGCTTTTGTCATTTTAAGTAACCTGCATTTTGAATTGCACTGTGCCTGTGTCTAGTGATGTGGCAGTGCATTACTGAACTTCTGTACATTAAAGCACTACTGAGCTATATTGCAGCCCTTTTCTCTTCATGACCTTGACCCCTTTTTTGTTCTTTCAGATCACCAGATTACAGGTGTGGGCCTGCCCTACATTACTGATGCTCACCTGGAGAGAATGGGGATTGGGTAAGGGAGTTTACAATGAGGTGCATTAAAATAAAAGGGAATGCTTGTACAGTATACTGGCTGCTTGAGCACAGTTCTTATTTTGCGTTTAGACCTTCTTGCCAGCTTCCTTCATTTTGGAAGAGCTGATCTAAAAGTGAATCCAATTAAAGCTCTTAAGGCTTAATGTTAAGAGCCACTCCATGCTGATGTATGAACTCAGGCAACCTCTGATCTCTAAACACCTTCAGGACTTAAGAATTGAACTTATTCTGCATGAACCCCCAGTAACTTCCAGGACTGTTAACTATCTGTTGTGCTCATTGTTTCCTTTTATTTTTCAGACCTCTGGGTGCCCGATTACAGATTCTTCACTGTCTGAGAAATCTATGGCAGTTTTCTGTTGACAGGATGAAGGTAGAGCCGTTTTTTGTGGTTTTTCCATCTTAATTTTCCAGATGCACATGGATAGTTTAGGAGCTGGAACTGGTAAAGATCTGGATGTAGTAAGGGGGATAGCAGCTGTTTTTGCAGCTCTAAAGTCTCTGTTTAAAATAAATCTGAACTTTTTTTATTTATTGATATTCAGAATTTACCTTCACCTCCTACCTGGACCCTAAAAATAGTTACATTAAACTAGCACAGATTTTGTTCAGAATCAGTGGGGTTAATTGTAGCCTGCAGTGCCTGTAGTGTTTATTCCATGCGAGTTCCCTGCCTTCCAGGTCTTCAACGACCCCATCCATGGTCACATTGAGATGCACCCCTTGCTGGTGAAAATCATCGACACCCCCCAGTTTCAGAGGCTGCGCTTCATCAAGCAACTGGGTGGTACCTACTTAGTGTTTCCTGGAGCTTCCCACAACCGGTTTGAGCACTCCATCGGGTAGGCAAACCCTGCACTGGCACAGCTCCACGTCCACTGTCTGTTCATGTTAGTGAAGGTTTATAGTTTGCGCAAACTCTTAACGTAATGGCAGTAACATGGTGTTCTCTCAGTTCATCTTCACATGAAAGTGAAGCTATTTTTAATGTCCAAGCTGTACGCCTTTTGGGAACATTAAGAAAGCAAACAAAGGAAATTTAGTCGGAAATCCTGCAGCTGCCACAGTAGGCGTGTTTCCTTGCTGACGCAGGCAGGAGTACTGTGGCAGCAGTCTTGCTGTGCACTGAGTGGCATTGAGCAGGTGTGTTGGTGATGGTTCATAGGTTGTGCGTTTCTCTCAGGGTGGGCTACCTGGCGGGCCGGCTGGTCCAGGCCCTGTATGAGCGACAGCCGGAGCTGCGGATCACCCAGAGGGACATGCTGTGTGTGCAGATCGCAGGGCTGTGTCACGACCTGGGTGAGCCATGTCCCTCATAGCCTCTTCTGTTGGCTGTGGCTTTACGTCTTAACTCTTGCGAGGCGGAACTAACAGTTTGTTTTGTTCTCTCGTATTGATTCCTAGGACACGGCCCTTTCTCTCACATGTTTGATGGAATATTCATCCCTCAAGCCCGCCCAGGCTTAAATTGGAAGGTAATGGAAGAGAATTTTGTATATTTTTGGGATTTTAAGTGCTGTGGCAAAATAATGACGCCAAGGCCACAAGATCAAATGAGAAAAAATTATAATTGTGCTGCATTTAACTAAGAATAACATAATTTCTCTGTGTTATTTGTCTCTTCACACAAGATGTGCTAGGCTTCTAACTGTACAGTGTGACTCATTTTCTCACTTTTTATCTGTGGCTGGATCCATCTTGTTATCCTGAGGTCCTGAGTAATTGTGTACATGCATGTTCCAGCATGAGACTGCCTCTCTTCAGATGTTCGATCACCTGGTATCTGCCAATCATCTGGAGACTGCAATGGAGCAGTATGGCCTAGTTCTTCCGGATGACATCATTTTCATCAAGGAGCAGATAGCTGGGCCCACTTACCAGAACCAGTCTTCAGTGAGTAATGAGCCAACAGGATTGTGCATGAGCATATAGACAATTAAGTCACAGAGGTGAACACCACGGATAGAATGGGATTTGGTGAGCTCATACAGTTAAGCAACATAAAGCCAATAACAGACTGCATCCACCCAACACATCTTCACATACTGTCCTAACTCCACACCAGTAATTACCTAATGAAGCAATAAGGTAAATAATAATGTAACAAATGGGGGGTTACGAAGTGGGTTAGTCAGTAATTATTTATAACCCCCAACTTGAAAGTGATTTCTAGCAATATACCCGAGTGGCTGGAATAATTAGAGGCAGGTGAATTTCTTTGTTCTCAGGCACAGCTTAGTAGAGAGGAGTAATAATCCAGGCACACATGGTTAAACAAATATGTATTCCAAATACAGAACACAAACTGCACTACACACAACATACAACACACAAGATATGTTATGTACGGTATTTACAAGCAAAGTGTTTCAGAGGCAGAACATTCTGGTCACCCCCAGAAAACCTCAGACTGCTACTAAGCATTAAACTCTTAATATGCCTTCTAACTAAATACAATGCAAACTGCAGTTAAATCTCTCTCTCTGCACCCCGGATGCCACAAAATAAATGGGAGCCTATATTTCTATCCATAAGAATGCACCCTAAGCAGGAAAGATGTTTCTTACTGAGGTATATTTTACCCAGGAAACCCAAGTGCCCTAAAACGCAGAATAGCACACTCTCTCTAACAAGGTTCAGATACTTACAGTAGCTCTAGTCAGGTTTGATTTGGATGATCATGAAGTAGGGACTTTCGCCTGGCGCAAGCTTCAAGTCCCAACTCTGCGGACTGTCTCTTCTCCCTGCTGCTCCTTGTTTCTTCCTCCCTCTTCTTCTTCCTTTGTACTCTTAATGTGATCTTATTTTGTCCATTTCTGTCCTGCTACTTTGCAATCATTAATCCACAACTTGCCTAGGTATACTAAGATAAACTTTACAATTGTTTCTGCTCAAGGGACCCCCACATACCCCAGCAAACATCCTCTCTCCTTTGAAGTTTGAAGTGTTTACTCTTCTCAGTGTCACAAACTTTATCTAAAATCTAAGAGACACTTCTAAGTCACCTGAAGCTGTAACAGTAATAATAAAGGAAATACTGCCATCTCAGCGGCAGCAATATAAGGCTTTCAGCAAGAGCTGCTTTTAGCCACTTTCTCTTTTAGTACAGTTAGAAACGAGAGAAGGCCCTTTGGCTTATCTAACCTGTTTGGTAGTGAAGAAAGATATAAGATGTGAAAAAAGGGTTAACTGATTTCTTTCTGCACAAAGACTTCTTTTGGTACAAAACATTCCATGCTTAAGCTCTTTTGAGTTATGGCAGGGACGGGAGTCAACTGATAAGAGATTCCAAGTGCGAGCTAGAGACTCCCTTACTATGGGAAGATGAGACCAGCCATTCAAAGTGTTCAAGGTCTGGAGAATGTCCAAACACAGGTGACCTCCCCCCATTACCGCGGTAACAATTTTGCGTCAGAAACAGCTGAAGTTTATTATATAAACTGGTGCTTTGTACCTATAATCTTTGAACAATTCCGATTGTTCCTTGCATGCAATAAAACTCGCTTGTTCAACTTCATCTCGGGCTCCAGAACTTATTTGTCTGTTACAACAATTTTGGCGCTGCGAGCAGGGTCCTCCAGAAGGCGTGGGGATTTCCCATCGGCAGGAGAGAAAGAAGTAAGGACTCATTTTAAGTCCCGACTCTCTTGTCTGACCGACTGGGAAGTCTCCGCTCCCTGCGAGGATCGCCTGAGGTGATGGAGTGAACGTGAGTTTCTGATTTTCCCCTGGCCTGGGGCAGACACTGGTTTATGTAATGGGTGGTTGGCTGTAAACCCAGAATATAGTCTGGCAGGCAAAGAAACCGCGGCATTGTGCGCGGAAATCGGGACTGGATGTGCCTTCATTGTGAGTGGATTTCAGGACTGGTTGTGCTTTCGTTGCGCGCGGAGTAATATAATAATAATAATAATTGCTTACACTTATATAGCGCTTTTCTGGACACTCCACTCAAAGCGCTTTACAGGTAATGGGGACTCCCCTCCACCACCACCAATGTGTAGCATCCACCTGGATGATGCGACGGCAGCCATAGTGCGCCAGAACGCTCACCACACATCAGCTAAGTAGGAGTAGTTTTGTTTTAAAAAGAAAATGGTTGGAAATAGATAATATATGAATGCTTTTTGATGTTTTTTCTTGTTTCTGAACACACTCAGTAGCAGGATTAAAAGGACGTTGGGAGCCTAGGATAGCTCTGACTGGAGCCCTGTGCATAAGTCCACCCTGGGGCAAAAGCAGCAATGCTAGCATTCTGGGGATGGTGAATTACTGATCCAGGAGGAGGATTGCTTGTGTTCTCGTTCCTTACCTGTGAACAGTGAATTGTAAGTCCTCTTTAAAGACCCTTGAGAGGCATTTAGATCTGGAGTTAAAAGGCTCCCTAGCTGCATCAGTGCAGCAATGCACAGGTTCTTCCAAGTAAAAAGCACCTGCCTGGATCAACCTGGATGTTGACTGTAATATGTCAACTAATATCATCGGTTGTAATGCTTGTTTTATATGTGGAGGCCAGTAAAATGATATTCAACAGTTAAAATAAAGCAGGAATCCATATTTCACATAAAATGTTACCGATATTCAGGGCCGGATTTTGGCGTTCGTAGGCCCTAGGCACTTTCACTCCAAAATGTGAAAAAGAGGGGTAAACACCAATTTAATTACGTTGATTGACATGATGCACTTTAAACTATTGGATTCCAACAGAATGAAGCTCACACATGTGCCAGCAACAACATGTTTATTTACCTCAGCCAGTTGTACTTTGACCGACAGAGATTGAAACTCCTGGAAGGGGTTACACACACACAGGGTAAGGATTAAGGAGCGGTACTTCAGTTTACAGTGGGTAACAAGGACAAAGCAGCAAATACTGACAACTATTTACAATGGCTCCTCATAAACTCTCTAGGCTATTTACACTACCAGGTCAATCTGAGATCAACACACTGACCTCAGGCCCCTAGCCTGCCATGTGGACACATAGCTAAGGGGAGGTGCAGCTGCTAAAGCGACCGGTGGGGGTGCTGCACTATTCTAATGCTAAACCATGCGATTGATGGAGTGACCATCACTTCGATATTTCTAGTTTGTAGAACAGCCGCTGGATAGGATATGATTATTGATTTAGAGCACCTAGAGTTGATCACGAGCATGTTGTTTCAGCTCGTTTTTCGTTAGTCACTAGTGTTTCCCTCCTTCGTAGGTCCTAAAACTTTCGTAGGCCCCAAGCACTGTGCCTACAGTGCCTAATGGGAAATCCGGCCTTGCCAATATTTATGAAGGTGCCCGTAATGCGTATAATTCTCTTGATTATTGGAAAACTGAATCACTGCCAATTTGATGTACGCTGAGGTTTAAATGTGAAGTACACACAAATCACAAGAAAGCTATTTGGGAATATGAACCCATTGATTTTTTTCCTTTTGTACCCCTTCCAGTGGCCTTATCGGGGCCGTTCAGAAGAGAAGGGCTTCCTGTATGAGATTGTGGCCAACAAGAGAAATGGCATTGATGTGGACAAGTGGGATTATTTTGCCAGGTGTGTTTTCCATCTAAATTCACAACCGTGACAGTGGATTTTGCTGGACTACAAAGTTTTATTGCATTGCATTTGTCTGTATGTGCTGTACCTAGAGTATGTGTGTCTTCCAGTCTGAATCTTTTTAAATGCTGTATTCAGTTGTTTAGAAACTGAAATGCTACTTCAGATGCGTACAGAATTCATTCTGGTTTTGACTTGTCAATACCCTGCCTGCAACCTTATTACATAGACTCCTCAGAATGTACCTTCAGGTCACCTGTGCACAGGCAAGAGTATACCAAATGCTCCCCTTAATCGGTGCTGCTTTTTGTCCCTGTGTGCTAGGGATTGCCATCACCTTGGAATTCAAAACAACTTTGACTACAAGCGCTTTCTGAAGTTCGCCCGAGTTTGTGAGGTTGAGAATAAGAAACACATCTGTACCAGAGACAAGGTATTGGTGCGATTTTTTTTAAATGAAAATGGCTGGTAAACTTATTTGTTACAACTACATCCATTCATCACTATCAGATCTTGTCGTCAGAGGTTTTAAAGCATTATACTGTTCTGATCCTGAGCCTTTCTGTTTAAAATGTTCAGAACAGAATAATAATAACATAAGATTAAGGTAGCAGTGCAGAGCATTGGTGTGGGTTCTGGATATGTAACTAGAAGGTTGTAGGTTCAAACTGCAGCTGGGATATGTACCCAGCAACGTACTTAAACCCAAACAGTAAAATGTAAACCAAGTAAATAAATTACTTTTTAATTGATTAATTCATGTGTGTTTTTTTATTCGTGAATTTATTGGCTTGTTCTGTTCTCTTTTCAGGAAGTAGGGAATCTGTATGACATGTTTCATACTAGAAACTGCCTTCACCGCAGAGCCTACCAGCACAAGGTTGGCAATATCATTGAGACAATGTGAGTAAAGTTTAAACTGCACACTCTTGTTTCTTCTAGGATTCATCTTGAGGGTTATCTGCCAGCTTTTTTTTAAGTCGAGCTTTCCATGTCCAGAGAATGACACATTTATTTATTGTGTCAGTTAACAAACTACTGTAGCAAGAAGAAAATAGCAGCCTTTTTACTTTTTAGGATAACCGAGGCTTTCCTGAAGGCGGATAAATACATCCAGATTGAAGGCTCCGAAGGAAGGACATTCACAATTTCCACTGCAATAGATGATATGGAGGCCTACACCAAGCTGACAGGTCTGCTTTTTCTTTTCAGTGTTTTTTTTTAAAGTTTATAATAACTACGTATTTTTATTCTATGCATCTGATTTATTTTTTTGGGCATAGCCCGTGGTGTGTTTGTTGTCTGTGTCTTGGCTCATAGCTAAGAACCCTGCCACCACACACGGGAGAATGAGGAGTAAGCAGACTCCTCTGACATGCCCACCCCTCATGCTGTTCGTCTTGAGGACTAGGCAACCCCATACTGGATATTCAGCCCTGATTGCAGTTTGGGGGCTCATAAGAGGCTACAGCGTTTGGCTGAAAGCCGAGTGAACCCTGGCTGACTCTCGGCCTCTGCTGAGGCAAATGCCTTTACCTGTAGAGCCATTTGGGTGGCCCCTTGATGTTTCTGGTGGCTTTTGCCCCCCCCAAGAAACTGATAGTAAAGTGTAAAACACAGATGTCACAAGAGCAGAGCAGGAGGTAAAATGTGCATAATTTAAAGGGTATGTCAGAAACACCATGATGGCAGAAAAAAGATAAAAAATAGGTACAAACAAAATATATTTTTCATGATGGGAGTGTTAAACTTATTTACATTGAATCTGAAATATTGGTGCACATTTATACATGTGTGAAACTTAACTAAATTTGTGTCATTCAAGATATTTCATTGTTTGTAATTCATGTTTTCAACATGTTAAAAGACAGGGAAAAGGCTTAAGTTATCATGCCTTGTGTTTTCAATTGCATTTACATTTTGCATTGCTAAGAGGTTCTTTACCTCTTGGCTTCCAAAACAGTCTTTGCTTAATGGGATTATCCACCTCTCTCCCAGATCACATCTTCCTGCAGATCCTGTATTCCACCGCCCCGGAGCTGAAAGAGGCTCGGACAATCCTCAACAACGTGATGTGCCGGAAGCTGTATAAGTGCATCGGACAGACGCAGCCAAAACCAGACACAAAGATCTTGCCGGTAAAGTGGTGACAATATGTACATTTAAGAAGAGGCAGACTATTCTGGGTCCACATTTCAGACAAGCTCTTCTGACTCGCTTATCCAGTGCTCTTTGTACTTGACTGAGAGAAATTGCCCACCCCAAAAACATTTCAGGATAAAAATATGATTAAGGAGTACTGAATGCATCAATAATCGTGGATATTATTTATTATCTGTAATCTTTTAATACATACAGTAAAGAAATTCCATCCTTGGCTATTTTTTTTGTATTGAAAAGTCTTGAAATGTTCATTTGGAGTTCAGGTCAACTTATAATTTATACAAATATTTGGAGTTGATTGTATAGATTTTTGTATACATATATGTCTTTGTTACAGGGTCTTACTGTTGCTGACCCTTTTGGTTTCTTTTTCCTCAGCATGAGCTGGACACTTTGGCCAGCGATGTTGCAAAATCTATCCCACAGGTCCCATCAGATGTGAATCTAGATCCAGGAGACTTCATTGTCAGTGTGAGTTTATAAGCATTTCATTCCAAACACAAGTATGTGCAAGTTGTCTTTTATTTACTTGCACCATTTGGACATTGTGCCAAAATTCTTGGTCCCAGTTAATATAGATACTAGAACTGTCATATCAGGAAGCAGTTGACCATCAAAATGTTTAATTGTCCCAAACTTGAGTTACATATGACTTCAGCAGCATGGTTTTTGAATAACATTTTTAAATAACATATAGCCTAGAACTCTGAAAAGGGTGATTTTTTAAAACATTTCTTCTATTCTAGGTGATAAACATAGACTATGGAATGAAGGAAAAAAATCCCATTAACAACGTGCGTTTCTACTGCAAGAATGACCCTACCAATGCCATCCGAATTCGTAAAGACCAGGTAAGCCCCTTTCTATGTAAACATAGTAACAGTTGTTATTGCAAGTCAGAATTCTCTGGCCTTACCTATATCTTCTGTGCAATTTGCTATGGATCTATGGGCTATTTTTAGGTGGAAAATGTAGTTCCACTAGAAAAATTCCACTATTAACTTTGCACCAAACAGAAAACAAATAAGGTTTAGTGAAAGACAATTATGTATTTTCCATTCAGACAGGATGTATATTGATTTCCATAGAAACTGTATTCCATTCGTATTTATTCAATTCCTTCTTTATCCATTCAATTATTATTCTAATAACAATTTACAATTATATAGCGCTTTTTATTCCAAAGTACTTTAGTCATAGAAGAAGACCTATTTCATATATTCAGAGCATCACACACCGAGGTGATGTGTGGTAGTTCATGCTTTTACAACAGATCAGGAGCAGAAGTGAGAAATTGCTTTGTCGGGCTGATTAAGGCAAAACTTTAGGAAAGCCACACAAGCCTATTAGCCTAAAGTGAAATTTCAACAGGACACTGAGATTAGAGCACTTAAAATTTCAAGAGGAGCCATGGGATCTTTAATAACTAGTTAGAACCTTGGTTTGATGTCTCATCTGAAGGACAGCACCTCCTGTAGCACAGTATCACTGGTCACCAAACTGGGGCACTGGTCTGGAAATTCTGGTGCAGAAGGACAGTGGTCCACTGGTCCACCAGCATCTTAAGACAGCAGCCTGGATTGCCTTGGAGGTCTCCCTGCCCAGTACTGGCCATGCCCAGTTTAGTTTAGATATCGCATGAGATTGTTACATTACTAATGGGAACGCTGCTGCCAGTTAGGATTGTACTAGTACCTGTGAATCCTCCATCTACAATGCTGAACACAAACTTCTGCTTCCTTACTATCTTCTTCGCTCTGGGATTTGTATTAAAAAGCTACAAGAGCTACAACGATGTAGCAAACACCAAGCCTCTTTTTTGAAACGTGTATTGCTGTGATTAAAGCTTTATTGAAAAACAAGTATTTACGTTCGGACTCTGGAACTCTTTGGGATACAAAATTTGCTAAATGTGTCCTGCTTTCAAGAAAGGCCTTTTCAGCCCTGTTGATTCTGCAGGTGTCTCAGCTCCTGCCCGAGAAGTTTGCTGAGCAGCTGATTCGGGTTTACTGCAAGAAGACTGATGAAAAGAGTATCGAGGCAGCCAAGAAGTACTTTGTGCAGTGGTGCTTCGATAGAGACTTTACCAAACCTCAGGTATTGCCCCTTTACTCTTTTTATCTTTTACTGGCCCATATTGGGAGACCTGTGCTCTCTAACACTCAGTCCTTTTAGTAGCTCTTAAATAGCCTTGGCTTGTTGTAATATTGCCAGAGGTTCTTCAGGATTAATGTTAGCTAAGGATATTCCAGGATATGTGAGATGTGTATCCATTATAGTGAATTGACAAGTTAATTTATGACATAAGATTGATTATGAGTAATTTTATAATATTGGCATGAGTAGTATGCTAAAGCAGCAGAATATGAATACCGTGCAAAGATATACTGTATATACTCTTGCAAGACACTATATGTATTTTGAGGTAATGTTAAATATGAACGGTATGAAGTATTTTTTGGTTAGTAGTTTACGTTAAAATTTTAAATTAAACTTTAGATCCTTTCAAATTAAGGAAGTGGTCCATGTGTGTCCTTCAGAAATCCTTTATTTGTTTTGTTAAGGTGGTTTGAGCAGATGCCCAAATTGTCTTGATTTTACTGGTTTTATTTTTAGGATGGGGACATAATTGCCCCAGAGCTGACTCCCCTGAAAGCCAGCTGGGATGAGGACAGTGACGACGAAGGAGGAAAAAGGGTGATGAGCGGAGTCCTGATCAATTCCAAAACGCGAACCAAGCTCGTCCTCTAGGGATGGCCGGAGAGCACTGAAAGGCAAAGGGAAATCGAGGGAAATGTGTGTTAGAGGTGTTGAGAACAGAAGTAGAACAGTACATGCAGGGTCAGAACCTAGATCTCGTGCTTACGGTATTCTGAGTGTTGCTTTCTTAGGCAAGGTGCATAATTATTGAGATCATAAAGGAAATGAAATGTCACGTACAGTAGATACTCCAACATGATGTGTTACGACATACTCTAGACCTTCTCAGAGCTGCTCAGAAAATCGTTGCTCAACCTAGGACTGCAGCCAGCCTGGATATTTTATTTACAATTTTATTTCTGTGCTGTACTTTTGATCTTTTTGTGATCACCACTCAAAGCGCTTTAGTATTTTTCTAGACTCTTTAACCCTGATTCTAAATGACCAGGATCTCTGGACGGCTGGGATCTTGAGTGTAAGGACTGTTAATGTGATTGTAGAGAGGTGTGACAGGTGTTAAACAGGATTTTAGAAGTGGAGTTTGTTGGCTGCTGTCTGGAGCTTACTGCTTGGTTGATTGAAACAGGTGGTTTAAGGTTGTATTTAAAGTGTGAATTTTACATTTAAATGTCCTCTTATATACTTCAGTTTCAGAAATATGCTGCAGATTCTAACCTTCCCTATGTACTTGTTTGAATGTCAAAACACTCTTGTGAATGTCTGAGTTCCTGCTTTTCTACCTCACTGTGTTTGCATAAAAGACAATCTAGGCAGTTAATCTTTCTGTTTCAACAAAGAGGCTATTATGCACAGTGTTACTAAAATTATGATGAGAATGCATCAGGATGTGCACAAAATATTTTAACTAAGCCATCAATATTTTAACAATATTGAGTAGTGCCAACCAAATTGGCAAGAGATACCTAGTGCAGATGTTCATAAAGTGTGCTGGGTGTTAAAGTCTTGAACACCGGACTTCTGCGTTGTCATTAGCAGTTCCATCTTTAATATTGCATGATTGTTGATAAAAAGCATGGCTCATGTTTGTGTTTTTAATTCAAGCTGCAGCAGTTATTGAATTCATAGGAAAGAGTTGACTTAGAATGTCAAGAGACAATAGAATAGAGGTCTTTATTGTCCATGAACCTCAGTGTGTGAAAACCTTTTTTTTTTACATATTGTTTCTCAGTATAAATATCAACAAATGCGCCTATATTTTTATTTTGTATTGTGTTGGCAATATGTCTTTTTATTTCCAGCAGTGAATGCTTTTAAGTTTTGAATGTTTTTGTATTTGCCATGTTCTTACTTAAGAGTTTATCTTTTAAGGTTATTTTTGGTTTGCAAAAGAAAACAGCATGTTTTTATTTTGGAAAAATTAAGCTTTTTTATTGTTATACAGGTCAAAATTTTGACCAGTGATGAATGTTGAGTTCCTGTTTTTTAACCGCTGTATGTATTCTGCATTTGGCGTCTTTTTGTAGAAAACTATTGGCAATGGAAACTTTAGATTGCAGGGTTTTGCGTTATCCTTGCCTATGGGTGTTTTAAGCTGCCTGTTAATGTTCCAGCTCACCTTTTTATGCTAACTCTGCCTTAGAATCACAGGGGCATGAGTGTGTGTTGTGGAGTGTGTTCTCAATTCATGTGCGTTGAGGATGTTTGCTATTGAAAATCGGTGATTCTGAATTTGTGAGGCATAAAACAGAAAATAATTTCAAAAGCACGCTTAGAAAAAAAGATCAGAATATTGAATTTTGTAAAAAGAGATATTGCTTTTTATGTAGCTGCACTTTGATGCTGTCCTGAATTGCTCAACTCAACATATGCATGAGTGGCACACTTGTTCAATAGTTAAAATCCACTACCACTTTTACACATTTTCTCACTGTTTCATCTAGGATAAACCCTAAAAATGTTTTCACGTGATAACTCACTGTATAGAACTAAATCATGTATATACAGTAGTGTAAAGTTTGCTTTATTCAGGTTTATAAAGGATACATACTTACTGGGAGTGGGGTTGTTACTGGTAGGAGAAATACAGGCAGTAGACCTACAGAGAAAAAGAAACAAAATGAGCCTTTCTGTTGGGTTTTTTTAAACGGTGGTTTTCCCTGTCATTTTTACAATATACCCTCCTGGTTGGAAATGGTCACTCGTGAAGCTGTCTCCGTACGAGGAGCATGAGGACAGGCGGGGGGGGCGCTCGAATCCTCTCTCCCATTGACGCCCCCCGCCACGGCTCACAGAGAGGTCCACACTGACTGCACGGCCCCCAGGAAGCCTCAGGGGTTACTTCTTCGCTGGGAGCTGCTGGAACCCGGGCCGAGCCTGAGGAATCCCAGTTAGTGACTTGACCCGGTTCGAAACTGAGTCATCTAGATGGTAGGACCTATTTGCGGAGCAAGCTCCTTTACAGTCAAGCATATTTTTAATTTTATGATGAGTATACTTTTCGCCCACATTTTCAACACCCTTTTTCTTTCATGGTGATCGTTAGGCCAAATGCATACAATTTCCTATTTTATTCTTTTTATTGATTTTGAAGTGGTTACGAATGTTGCAGTGGTGTACAGGCCTCAAACACAAGACCTTTTTCTTTTACATACTCACGCTCTTCATTTTTGCCGTTTCACGTTTTCTGTGCTTGGTGGTGTTTACTTATTTTACACGCATCACTTTGAGGTTTTTTATTTTCAGAAGTTTTAAAATGAAAAATGTCAAATTGTCATTCAAAATGGCTTATATACTGGGGTGGTTTGCATATCATTATCATGCTTCATGGACTTCAGAATGTTCTAGAATGTAACCTTCTACACAGTGTGTACTTTTCATTAGTATATGGGGTGGAGGGGTCACAATAAATTGTGTTCTAACAAAGCTTCATGTGTGGTTTGTAATATATTATGATTGACCAAACATGCTAGTGAAATATACAAAAGATGCACATTTAATATACCAGTCACTAATCCACCTGAAGAAGGCTCCACAGCCGAAACGTTCTCTTTTTTTCCTCTTTTCAGTATGTCATAAACCTTTACTTGTTCCTTTGCAGCCTCCACATGCTGATGCAGCTCCTTACTTGAACTACTAATCCAACTGTATGCAACTGTGTTAATAAACATTTTAGAAACGTATGTAAAATACCAGGTCTGTTGTCTTAAGAAAAACTTAAAAGGTCTTACAGCCATATGAGGATTTTTTTTACCTTTATTAACATCATCGTCATGCAGTTCTGAGGCACATGTATTGCAGAGAACAGACTTCGTGTGAAACAATAAGAAAAGAAAGGGGTCGATAATAAGAGTCACTGCCACTGAACTAATAAGGTCTGTAGCTGGGGAATAAAATGTTACAAATAAATAGGAAAAATGTGCTTACTGTAACCGTGAACTGTGTCCTGCAAGTTTATCAGGGTAAACCCTTAGGAAAAAGAAAACACATCACACTTTTTAAAATAAATTACTTGTGTCCTAGTGTATAAAAGTCCATTCATGCTCATTCTTTTTAATCATTAAAATATGAAATTATTATAATGTCATTGTTTTTCTCACTCATCCTTGGTTTGGGTGTCTCAAAGTGATAATACACTTAGGCAGGTGAAAAAGGTGCTGAACTGTCCATGGTGCTAGACCAGTGTATGAGACGTTCCTGAGCACCTTCTCCTAGAAAATTCCCAGCAAGATCGTATTGTTCAAGTTCCATTAAAAAATTTAAATACGTACCATAATAGATACGTGTGGCCGTACTATATTGTGAATATAGTCAGTTAAAAGGAGGTGTCGGCAACACATTTTTACTGTGACTATTTTCACGATAGAGCAAGGCCTCGTGTGCCTATTGCTTTTAGAAAACAGTTGCGAAATATGCTCTATAGAATGAATTTTAATTTCAAAATTTAACACGACAATTTAGCTGTTTACGTTACTCCCGCCAGACAACATAGTCCGTCGTTGCTGCGCAACACAGAAACACAGCCACAGTTAACATTAACTAGCAAAGAGAGGACATTAGCTAGCCAATATGATAAAGGAATAAATGACTTATTTTTTGTGCACATTTGAATATTTCCAGTGATCGTACAAGCACTTAAAAACTGTCCAATCCTGAGTTCGTCGGTTTTTTCTTTTTCGCTGGGGGAGTGCTGCTGGTCTCACTGCCAAGATATCACTCCAGCGCTTTCGGTCATTAAAATTGGGTTTCCAATAACTCCTTGGTGAACTCTCGTTTTTATTTACAGAACTCAGTCTGTGCAAATCGACAGGAGTAACCGTTTATCCCACTGCAAGAGGTCTTGTTACTTCCTCTTCAGCGTGCTATCGTTTCAAACGTCACAAAAGATGATTAACAGTGAACCGAAAGCAGAAAATGGTTCTCCAAACAATAACAAGCTGATACTGAGCATGCAAACAGCTAATTTGTATTCAAGATCTGCGCCGTACTCGACACAAAACCTGTTTTCAGGTCACACCCCTCCATTCAGTAATCTTTTTCAGCCTCGTCAACATTCATTACTGTCTTCTGCATAAAGACATACCCATATATTCACAATTGCGTTTCACACAGGTGTGTTTCTGTCTAATTAGCTGTCAGCTGTCATGCATTTATGTATCATCAGTGACGAAGCACATTCCATCGTGTTAATAAATTACCGTATTAATTCATCTGCGCAGTACCCCTGTGTCTATGTAAAATAATACTGCCGTTGTGTTGAAAAAAGGCAGAAAAGTGGTTTGGGATCACAAACTGAAAAGTGAGTATTGTGCTATCTGTACCTTGACAGTGCTCCCTCAGTTTACTGTACTTCTCTCCGTGCTCATCCCTTTGCCATCAAATTGTGACCCACTCCATTAAGCAGAAACTGTGTTTTGAGTCTGTGAAGGGGGTGTTTTGGTTATTGCTGAGAATATTCCTTGCCGTTCTTGCTCCCTTCTGTATTCATAAGAATGTAGATGACTTATACTGTATACATTATGAAGTGCAGTGGTCCTAGTACAGATCCATGTGATACTCTACTAATGAAATAATGATTAGCTGAAGCTTTCACCTCTGTACTCTGTTTTCTCTCCTTTAACCAGTACTTAATTTACAAAAAACACATTGTATCAAATAGAAAACATTAATTTATCTTTCAAGCATAATATATTGTCACACATTAAATTTATATTGATATGATATTTAAATTGACGTTCAAAATTTTAATTTCAAATACTTTTTGGTTCCATACATTAGCATCCAGAGATTTTTAGTTGATCCCCTTTTAAGAACATGTCCTTTATTAAACTCAGTTTTACATCACCCTGTAAGACAATGCAGAGCAATCACATGATTGTAATTACATTACAGGCCTATTCAGGTCATGGTTATATGTAAGGATGAGCTAGGACTGGGAGTAGGTTTTAGGGTTAAGATGAATGTTTGAATCTGGGCTAGGATTACAGTTATAGTTAGAGGTTAAAGGTTAGGGATGTATAACTTATTTGGCTTCGTGATAAGATTTTAACCATCCCAGAAGTGATATAAAGTGGCTATCAAAAGTATTCACCTCCCTATGTTCCTTTTAAACTTTGTACTGTGTAAAAATATTGAATCATCATACATTTAATTGGGATTTTTTGCCAAAGTGAAAAGAAAATTCTACAGATCCTCCTAAACTATTTATAAGCACAATACAGAAAACTCATTGCACAAGAATTCACCACACATGAGTCAATGTCATTGTAAATATAATTGTTGGAAATTGTGTTGATCACTGTCTTGTGATAGAAACTCACTGGCTGTTGATGTCCCAGTAGGGTATGAGCCACTGAACACACAGACCTGAGGATAGTAGGTAACAATAACCTCCTCCCAATTAATTCTTTCGATGATATCATTTCCCCATCTGGGGAGGAGTTCTTCTCATCTTGAAAGTCTGTCCTGCCATGATCAACAGCAAGGAGTCACACCTGCGTGAGTTGGCAATGATTTCCAGCTGATGTGTCCTGCATGCATAGCTTGACCACATTTTCCAGATACCAGCTGTCCTTTAATTGATATCTATCCATCCATTCATTTTCTAACTGCTTCTTCTAATTCTGGGTCATGGGGGAGCCCATGACATGTAAGAATATAAAGGGCTTAAAATCACTAAAGATGGTAAAAAAAAAACAGTGTGCTGATAAAAAATAGTACCAGTTCTCCACACAATAATAAATCAGACCTGACTGTGCAAATTGCTAATTCATACTCAGCATCAACACAAACCTGTTTTTAGATTACACCCGTCAGTTCAGTAGTTTCCTTCTCCTCCAAAAATTCGTACAAACATATTCATAATAGTACTTACACAAAACAATGTGTTTTTATACAGGCATGTTTCTGTCTAATTGGTTAATTAGCTGCCAGCTGTGATTTATTGAAGAATCCTCAGTGAAGAAGCATATCTCAATGTGTTCATAATTAGAATGGGATTACCCTATTAATTGATCTAAGCAGTCCCCTAATGTCTGTGTAAAATACTAAATAATATAAACAGTAATTTTTTGTCAGTTTTGTTGAAGGTGGGACTTCAGGCAGATGCTGTTTATATTAACAGGAACAACTGAAATGTACTAACTATTGGAAGAAATACAAAAAACTTTGGATTGCTCTAGCTCTAGATCTGACGGGAAGTTTTTGGACATATTTACTACCAAATGGGGGTCAATGCAACAAGATGTGTGTGTTCATAATAATTATTAGCTAATATCTAATAATTGTATTATACAGTATTTCAAAAAAATGTAATTAAGTTTGCTGGGAATACATTGTTGAATTTTATGTGCTTTATTTTTAGCAGACTCTATGTGAAATTATATTGTAATGACAAATAGTGTGAGTTGAAATTGAATTCTAAATGTTACGGTAGAAAAACCCGTGGAGGCACCCAAGTGCTGTAAAGCAGTAACCGCCAAAACCCATAAGCGCAACAGCGTGGTAAACCCCAAACAGACACTGTGTGCAACAACACTTTCGGCATGTCTTGCTGATGACTGTACCGGCTTGAGAAGGAGTTCCCTGTCTGGCCCAAAGGATACTCTTTCTGCTAATCCGTTCATCCCTTGCTGAAAAGCTGTTGAACAGGTATTTTAAAATGAGTAATCAAACAAACACACTGCATTGTATTTAGTCTGCACTGGTAACTTGTTTTTGTATGAGAGATTAAAATTGACTTTAGGTGTTACCTTAGGAACTTGGATAATGGGAAAAAAAAACAGAATTTTACTGGCATAAATACATGTTAAATGACTAGAGGTTGACCCCCAAGTTGCCTTATATTAAAAAGGCTTTGTACAGTCCTATTCATCTTATAATATGTAATTATACTTTCTATGAAACCACATTATGAGAATCTATGGAACACATCTCATAACTCAATAGTGATATTTAATACATACAGTATAAGCTTTAAAACATAAATAGCATTTGAATACAGGGAAGCTGTCAAATATTTTAAACTACATATATAGTGCATCTTGATCTACTGTTCATCTTTTTAATCTTTAAGAACCCCGCTGTGATAGCAAACTATACACAGCAAATAATTTTAATCTGGTCAAAACAAAGCTTGTTGAAGAACAAATAATCTTCCTTCTTGTATTATGCAAACACAATGAAATTCAGTGCACTGGCTGCAAAGGAACAAGTAGAGGTTCATTCCACATTGAAAACTAAATAAGAAATGTTTTGAGTGTGAATAACCTAAATTTAAAATGTTTTAGAGTTAATTTAATGGTTTTTGTGTAACTATATGACTTAATGTGTTACAAACTTGTGGGGTAACCTGCTTTCCTAAGAACCATCTGTGAAATACAGTTACAGGGACAGGTGGGGTGTAAATATGGTATAAAATCACACATTAAAAGTCAAAATATCATTTTTAAAATAATCAGTAGAGAAGGGGAGCCCTAATGCTTATTCTTGCCATTACTGACAGATTATACACTGAGTATGAAACTTCAATCAAGTTGTCATACATAAGGATGTCTGCTGAGCATAATAATATAATTATCCTTAATATTAACATTACCAACAACAACAACAACAACAACAACAATAATAATAATAATAATAATAATAATAATAATAATAATAATAATAATAATAATAATAATAATATCTTTCAGCAGTAGCTGAAAAACATTATAGTGAATGGAGTAAAGCTCATTTCTCTTTTTAATTCCAATGGAGCTGCTGTTCAATTAGTAAAACATTGCGTATGGGTACATTCAATATACTGTATAAGATTAAAAGAGCTTTGGGTTTCTTTGGTGAGCTATAACTAGAATGAATATACTGTATGCAATTTCAGTGTTCACCGAGACGTTTAGAGACAAAGCAGAGCTTGAAGGTTTTAGTTCGCAGTATTATTTTGCATATTTTGCGTGTTTTCAGCATTACACCCGTGTTTTAAATAAGTTTACATAAAGAAAATCTAGTCACGATCATAAAGTGCAATAGTTCACCATTACTACACTGAAAACACTATTGCTTAATTGTCCTTAATAATAACAATAATGATTTATGTTGTTACAGTTTCTTTTTAACAGTTACAGATTCTGTGCACTTCTAATATAAAACCTAACCTGCAAAGCTTTCGAGCAATATGATATCAGTCTGGTATTTACAGATCGGAATGAGAAACTACTCAGCATTCGGAATATACTGCATACGGGCAACCAAATTTCATCTCGGCAAATTCACTTATGATTAATTCACACACATTCATATATTTCCGATCAAGAGTAATTTTTAAAATCCTGTCCTGTCCTCAAGTGTTCAGGTGAACAGAGTCTTATATTGTGAGCACATGTGGCGTTTTTTTTTTAATGAATATGCTGTATATTACTAGAGAGGGAAAACCTAAAACAAATGTAAGTTTGTTACCGCCTAAATCACTTCGCAACGAAAGAGAAGCAATAACTAGATTCCTGTGAAGGCGTGTCGATCGCTTGAGAAATTAATCATCTGGGTTCGACCAATGAGAACGAATGAATATTGTACAGGTGGAGCACTTCGAGTGTATAAAAAGCGATCTTGGGAGAGGAAATATAACAGAAAAACAAGAAATCGAATACATTTCACTTGTTTATTCCTTTGAAAGCACAACTTTTACACTCCTTTAGAAGAGCAAACATGAACTCGGCTTCTGGACAAGAAAATTATCAGCTCTACAAGGTACGCGAGTAATTGTTTATAGATTTACTGCACTTACTGTTGTAGCATAGAATATGATCGATTGCGCGCATTTCGCCTTCTTCTTAAGTTCGTAGTTCTATGCAAATATATTTTTCTTGAGAGTTCTGCAATAAATCAGAACTATTTTTTTCTCTGCGCAAGATTATTATAAATACTTCTTGCATTAATTTCATGCTGTAATTTGAGGTGACTGCGTGATTATTATGAAACATTCAGATGGGCTGTTTTAGTACACTTTATTTTATTATGGGACGTATTGTAACGCATACGTCACCGCCCTTCCCTGTGAATAGCAGGGACCGCAGCTGTTGGACTGACGGGAGATTAGATGGCTAATACAGAACTGTCAGGTTCATTTCTAATTATGTAATATACAGTATCAGAACTGTAATGTGTTTTTTTCTTTTTAATTTCTGCGCACATTTTTTACTGCCTCTAGTACTAATTTCATGCTCTTTTCTGGTAATTAGGGGATAAGGTTGCGGAACAGCTGAAGGAAATTACACTGTATATTTTTTATCGAGAAACGTCCTTGTCTGGTCTAATTGAATTTAATTGTCTTATAATGAAATAGATGGAATAATTACAATGCACTTCATAATAAGTCTAAAAACAGAACTAGTTTTTCAGTCTAGGTTTCGCCTGTCATTGGTTTATTTTTCAACCAGGCTACAGTAAACCAAGTATTTATTATTTATTAGCGTTCATGGATGGGAACAAAATGGGTTCTCTCAGTGCTTTGGAATCTTATGTGACGAAAAATGAAAAGTTCACCACTCATCACAATAATGTTACAAAATTGTGTGACAGAAAAATAGAGATTACAAAGTAAAATTAAAATACAGAGTTTTCGGTAAAATGCTTCACGACAAAATGACACAATCTGTGTAGTGTAGCAAAACTGTTAAATTTGATTTTAGACTGAAAACAGTGCTAAATTAAGTCCAAATTACTTTCTGGTGTATATCGTCATGAAAACACTTGATTTACAAAATTCAAGAATTTAGATACATCTTTATTTGGAAATAATTTTTGATATTGATTAATATATGATTAATATGGACCCTAAAAATAGTTACATTAAACTAGCACAGATTTTGTTCAGAATCAGTGGGGTTAATTGTAGCCTGCAGTGCCTGTAGTGTTTATTCCATGCGAGTTCCCGCCTTCCAGGTCTTCAACGACCCCATCCACGGTCAAATTGAGATGCACCCCTTGCTGGTGAAAATCATCGACACCCCCCAGTTTCAGAGGCTGCGCTTCATCAAGCAGCTGGGCCCCTGCAGCTTCGTCTATTCTGGGGCTACACACACCCGATTTGAGCACTCCATCGGGTAAGCAGCTTCATTTCTCTGCACTGTGACATCACACCTCTGCATGCAAAGAGTTATTAAAGAAATGATATAAATTGGACCTTTTAAAAAGCTTGGAAACTCCATGTGCAGAGATAGTGTTTTTTTTAGCCAATGGGAGTTCTGCTTTCTGTTTTTTTTTTTCAGTCCATTCTCCTGATTCTCCCCTGCTAGACAGTGGCCTTAACTCCTGATTCACTTAAGAAAGATTGTCTCTTGTTTTCTGTTTTTATAAAAACATTAGAACAGGGATTCAGAGGAGGCCATATTGCCCATCTGTTTGGCACATTAGTAATTGATTCAAAAATTTTATTCAGACATTTCTTGAAAGAGTCCAGATTGTTGTTAATTTATATTAGCTGAATATAAATGCAAACAGTAATATTAATCAACAGCAATATTAATAATAATAGTTGCTGGAATTTAAACAGAGCTTTTCATCTTGGAGCATTCCAAAACTCTCCAATTAGGAGGACTGATATCATCCACTTTTGAACTGCAGCACTGTACCCACATGAGTGAACTGTGGCAGCTAAGCCACCACATCTTGAATTGTTTGACATTCATTGTATACTGACTTTATAAACTCCTAATAGAAGCCTATAGGAAGGGACATTTCTATTGAAAGCTGTAGGTCCTCCATTAGCTGGGTTTGTATGGAATTTACAAACGATGTAAAATAAATATCAGTTTTCACACTACGCAATCACCAAATAGGATGATCATGTGCAGTAAAGCAAAAAATGTATAAATTGCAGTTGATCAACTCAAGATCTTATTTACAATCAATATGACATATGAATAACAATCCTAAGAAAACTGTTCAAAAAGCAGTCTTTACTTAACACCCCAACCCTTCCAAAAACAGATACTTCCAGATTTTTCAGTCTTGCAGTTTGGCCACAATACACAGCTCTGTTTAATCATATCTGTCTTATTTTTTACTTAAACTTTTTCCTACAAGAGCAGCTTCGTATCTATATGTATAAAAACACAGCTAGAAAAATAAAGTTTGCAATGAATTTCTATGAATGATGGACACAGATCTACTATTCTTATAACATGTACCGGAAATGATAGTGGACCCCTTTACATGACAAGACCTGAAATATTACAATCATCA
Source organism: Lepisosteus platostomus (assembly GCF_059453375.1). Taxonomy (NCBI): domain Eukaryota; kingdom Metazoa; phylum Chordata; class Actinopteri; order Semionotiformes; family Lepisosteidae; genus Lepisosteus; species Lepisosteus platostomus. Next base: position 21,060,327 of record NC_142625.1, read on the forward strand.
TCAACAGATGGAAAGTTCTTTATGTGGAACATTATCAGAGGAAATGTACAGGAAAGACACATGCTGTTGACGATGATCACACAGCTGCTGATTATTTCCACATTTCCATAGGGTGAGTTACCTGGCTGGAAGACTGGTCGAGGTGCTACAAGACAGACAGTCTGAGCTGAACATCACCAAGAAGGACAAGCTGTGTGTGCAGATTGCAGGGCTGTGTCATGACCTAGGTGAACCAAATCACTGCTGCTTCATTCACAAAGTTCTATCACTTAGGCTTTTTGACAACTATTGTTTCTTTTGACAGATGTTGAATATTTGTTTTCTGCAAATTCCATGCAACATAGATTTTGAATATACTGTGTTTTCACCTTCTCAGGACATGGCCCTTTTTCTCACATGTTTGATGCGAAATTCCTCCTCAGAATCGGAAAGTCCAAAAATGAAATAAGGGTATGTGAAGAGTCTGTGACTGAAGAGAATGTTAATTGAAAATCAGAGAAAGATAGGGCCAATATTAAACTCCAGAATGTGGCTGAACATCACTTAAAATGTATAAACCAAACGTATCTCACCTTCTTCACTAGGATAGCACTGTGGATATTAGAAGTTGGAAATGTGTGGATTTGAAAGACAGTGGATTCTAGATTCAGCATCTGGATACCACTGATGCCACAAAATCTGTTTAACGCTGATTTTGGACTACCTGAAGTTAATTTAACCTTTAAATTGGATCAATTTAGTCTTTTCACTAAATATATTTAAATATAAAATTTTAAATTTTAAAGGGACATCTAAAACACCTTGAATTTAGTTGTCCATCAATTAATTTGTCTTCTGAGTTTATGAAGTCATGTAGCATAATCTTGCAACTAAAATCTGAGTTCTGTTTCTTGCTGTTAACTACGCTATACTTTTATTGCCTGTGTATTCCAGCATGAGAAAACTTCTGTCAAGATGTTTGAGCACATGTTAAATAATAATCCTGACTTGAAGAAAGCAATGGAAGACTATGGACTGGATGAACAGGACCTTGCCTTCATTAAGAATCAGATAGATCATCACAGCCATAATGGGGAATGTGTGAGTAACTGAATAACCATGTTGATCACTTTGCTTTGTTAGTTTCCAAGCTAATTATGAATGATTGAGGCAGAAATCACCAAACCTACTAGAAGGCCAGTGTGTCTCCAGATTTCCTAGATGTATTTAAAACAGCAGCACCAGAGGAGCTCAGATAAAAGTTAAACTGGTCAAGTTAAACCAATGATGAGCTGATTTCTGTTGTCAAGAACCTAGTTTGACCTGAAAACCTGAGTAGAATTGGTGACCCCTGGGTTAAGAATTCCTCTGTTATTCCACTCTCTCCTCTCTGTCAGCTCTCTCTCCGGATCAGGGGTTGGTCTGGTCCACAGCACGTGTGCCAGTTAGTCACAAACACCTTTTCAGAGTCTCTCAAACTCTATATATTTGTGCATGAGTGAACTGGTTGTTTGTTCTACTTCACTTCACATATGTGATTAAAAATCTGAAACGATACTGACAGCAAAAAGGAACCCTATTCAGTAGCTGTAGGTTTCAGAATTCACAAAACCATGCTACAGAATTAATGTAGCACTTTTGTTTTTGATTACAAACTAATGAGTGCTGAATAGATACCAAAGAGAAAGAGTGTTTGTTGTCCTACAAGCTAAATGCACAGCTGTCATGTAAATGGACACTTCCCAGTTATAAATGCATGGATTGCTGTGCACTAGAAATGCAGTACCTTAGAAGACAGGTGATATGGCTGTGGTATATGAAAGTGACTTCAGATTAATGCTTCATATTCTTTATAAAACTTTTTTATATAGGCACAAATAAAAATTGAGCACAAAGACATGCTCTACATGTGATGCGATTTAACATTTAGTGAGGTTTTCTTCAACCCAAGTACATTAAAGTGCATAAACAACTTACCACAAAGGTGATTCTAAACTAATAGTCCATAAAAATGTTTTGCTTTTCACCAGATCTACAGGGCTTTTTATATTGACATTTGTATGATTGCATAATTTAGATCACTGTGATAAGCAGGTGAATTATAATACTACATATAAATGTGCCTTTCCATTATCAAGTAAGCTTAGAGAGTTTACTAATAAAAGCATGTTTTCCTTAAGTACATATAGTTTACGTGTATTCATTTCAGATTTTAAAGATTATGATTATAAAGTATTATAAAGTTTGCATCATTACCTTCAGTATTTCCTCCTACAAAATAGAAGTCAGTCTGTTAAGTGAAATTTTGAAAGTCACGTTTCTGTATTCGGTACCTTGGCAAATAAGCTTTTCCGTCTTTAACAGGCAAGTGGTGCTTGGAGTTGTTATACTGTATAGCTGCTCAGGAAAGTGCTGCAATAGCCAAACTGCATATCGGGAAGTGTCCTATATTTTCTGCAAAGTTGTTCTAATTATCAAATTGCATCAGCAGTGTGTGTCAATTCAGGGGGAAAGCATTTAATTCCTCTGAAAATAACTTTTGTCTAGAAGGAGTAAATTGAAAAAAATGAGCTACTAATTTATGATATACTAATGCATAATGTACATTATAAATGACTGTCGTTTTCCTATATTAGGGTCGAAAGGACAAGAAATTCCTGTATGAGATTGTGGCCAACAAGAGAAATGGCATTGATGTGGACAAGTGGGATTATCTTGCCAGGTGAGTTTTCATACCTGCAACAGTCTGCTGTATGAATGGGAACTATATTCATTTGTTGAGTAGGTTAAGTTACTTTCTGTCTTTTGGCCTCTTACGTTTCTGATATCCTCTGGGTATTTGTTCCTGCCTTTGGATATGGAAAGTAAAAATAAGATGGATAAAATGATGAGAGAAAAATCATTTTTAAATTTTGTAATATTTTGTGAGAATGTTTTAGCTATAACTCTTGTATGAGATAAAGTACTTAAACATCAACAAAAACAATTAAAAACCAAAATATGTTGAGTGTATACTTACTAATTTTAAATTAATTTAGGTGCACTCTTCATCCCTTTCAGGAAAATCCATGTGAAATCAATGTAAATTGTCACGAACCTAATATTGCATTAAATAAATTAATTTTATGTTTGCAATGTTATGCCTTATCAGACAGATAGTTGGTAACCCACTTTTTGTCTGTGTTTACTATGTAAGTGAATAGCTTAAAGCTAGTTCTATCTTTACTTAAATGGATATCACACAGAATGTATAATGTACCTATGGTAAACGTGACAAATCTGAACCAAAATAATTCCACATCCTTTCTTGTGGCTTGGTAGTAGATCATACAAAGTTTGCAACTTATTGAAAATTAGTATTGAAATCACCTTAATGAGAACATTGTTGTGGTATCCTTCGGCAAGATACTACAATCAAATTGCTTCAACAGAGTGTCCTGAAGTGTGCATTGGCATACACATGTTACTTTGGGAAAATGCATCACGGAAATAATTAAATAATTAGTCTAGTCCCCCATTGCTGAAAACCTGTTTCAGAGTCAAGCCTGATGACATTTGGATAATCTCTAATGAAACAGTTCACTGCGCATCCAATAGAGTCTTGGAACCTTCACAGAAAACCGCATAAGAACTCGAATGGCAAATTCCAATATTGTCTTATCCCCATTTTCTCTCAATCAGAAGATGTTCCTAGGAATATGTGATAAGATGTCAAGGTATAAATTCCACAATTATTTACTAAGAGAGAGAATTTCTGGACAATCCAAAAAGACAAGGCAAATTAAAGTCTAAATTAATGTAATACTTTACAATCATCTTATTGTCACCCTTGGGTGATGTATTTGTTTTACACTATTTCTTTTCTTCACACTGTAAGGGATTCCTATTACCTTGGGATGCAAAACAGCTTTAACCATGAGCGTTTACTGAAGTTCGTCCGTGTCTGCGAAGTTGAGGGAGAGAGACAAATCTGCACAAGAGACAAGGTATTCTATATGCTATTTTCATGCTATATGCATGATTTAAAATAGTTCTGCTTTAACATATTTCTCTTATTACAAGTTTAATGTCAAAGGATTAGAAATATGGTGGTAAATATTAGTGGTCTAATCATTGTCTCCGTCTTAGGACAATGGCTGCCAAGATCAATTTTTGCATGTTCTGTACCTTCCAGGAAAATTTCAATTTGTATGACATGTTCAACATCCGGTTCAGCCTTCACAAGAGAGCTCTACAGCACAGGGTTGTCAATATCATTGAGCATATGTAAGTATAGACACGGTGGAGGTCTGTACAAACTAAGTTGGGTAATGGAGCTATTGCCATGTATGGTGAACATTAAGATCATCAGAAAGATCACAGAAGCGGCCATTTGGTCTACTTTTCCCATTTGGTTGCAGGTCTCTGTAGTCTCATAACCAATATTGTTTGTACCTGAGCAAAGCCCCATGTGTGATTCCCCCCATCTATGGACAGTCTAATCACACTAATCTGCATATTGCTGGGAGGTACTGTAGGAGGGACCTGCAGTTCCAACCAAACATACTGTAGGAACAACATCCAAACTCCACACATCTTGAGAGACTCTAAACCTTAAACAGCAGTAACAAAATGATTTAATTTTTCAGGATAACAGAGGCCTTCGTGAAAGCTGCTGAACACATTACACTTCAAAGCTCCAACGGACTGTACAATCTCTCCACTGCAGTAGATGATATGGAGGCCTACACTCAGCTGACAGGTTGACTGTTTTCAGTGATGTTTGTTCTCATTGCCTCCAGGAATCTGTAGTAACATGCAGTGTGACTACAGTATATTTGAAAAGTAAAATGTAACTAATTTCAGTGGAATATTAGCTGAAAGGACTATTTCAGTCCAAAAGACATGCCTGACCCATCCTGGCTGGGAAAACAATGTGAAAATGAATTCTTCCCCCACTCTGGAAATACTCTGGACAATAAGTAGCTAAAAAATCAAAAGAATTCCAACCCATAAAGCTAACCCAAATGTAATTAGCTGTATTTTACTGATCAATCCTCATTCTCAGTTATGTTTTGGAAGTCTTAAGGTTGTATTCAGGAACATTAACCACTGTGCCTGCTTTATGATAAATGATTCCTTACACTTACATAGTGCTTGTATAGGCACTCCACTCAAAGAGCTTTACAGGTACTGAGGACTCCCCTGCACCACCACCAATGTGTAGCACCACCTGGATGATCAGATGGCAGCCACAGTGCACCAATACACTCACCACATATCAGTGGGGAGGAGAACAGAGTGATGAAGCCAATTCATAGATTGGTAAAGGCCAATTGGAAATTTGGCCATGGTGCCAGGGTGACACCCCTACTCTTTTCAAGAAATGCCCTGGGATTTTTAATCACCCTGGAGAGTAAGGGTCCTGGTCAGACTTTTATATCTTATCTGAAGGACAGCACCTTTTTACAGTATAGAGTCCTCATGGCTATACTGGGGCATTAGGGCCAGCACAGTTGACAGGGTGAGCACTCCCTACTGATTGCACTAACATCTCTTCCAGCAGCAACCTTAGCTTTCCCAGGAGGTCTTCCATCTAGGTACAGGCCAGGCTCACACCTGCTGAGCTTCAGTGGGCTGCCAGTGAGCTGCAGAGTGAAATTGCTACTGGCTAGATCACCTTGTATTTATTGACAGCTAGGGTAAATTTGAGTGCCTTAGCCTTGGGGGATATGACAAAGTTATGATATTCAAAGTGTCTTTGTTCTGTCTGTGTCTGTGCTTATCACAGTGTTAAATAAGTTTAAATCCTTCGCTCCGATGACTTGTTTTTTAAACATGACAGATTGATCAGTTTTCTTAAGTTGTAAAGATATTCATACTGATTTTTGTAATTTAATATTATTTTACTTCCTGTGTTACTTGTGTTACTTCCTATTTCCAATTTCTTCCAAGCACTGACTGAGTGCCCTGTCTCTGTCCCTAGACAACGTCTTCCATGAGATCCTGAACTCCACTTCAGAAGAGTTGAAGGAAGCCCGTGAAATCCTCCAGAGGGTGATGCGCCGTAAATTCTACAAGTTTGTAGGAGAAACACGTTCCAAACCTGACACACATGAAATACAGGTGAGGACTAAATGTAAATTGGTGAAAGAATTATTTTAAATGAATTTTTAAACAGATTTTTCCATTAATGATCCATGCATTTCTTCATTGCAATCGTTAAGTTCCTTGCTAGAAGTATCTGTTTTTTCAACAGAATGAACTGAAAATGTATATTTGTGCTTTACTTTTACAGGTTGCCTTCACAGAACAAGATGTGCATGGCCTCAATCTGGATCATGAAAAATATATTGTTCTGGTAGGTTAATTATACAGTACCTTAAAATTGTAGATGACCCATTTGTAAGTAACTTTTCACTCTCAAGAGAAAACACATTTTGTATATAAATATACACTTGAATGGGATGAGTGGCCACTCATGGGGTGGCATGGTTGCACAATGTAGCATTGCTGCCTTGCAGTGCTGGGGCCCAGGGTTCAGTTCCATCTGATACGGTGCTATCTGCATGGAGCTTTTATGTTCTCACTGTGCTTGTGTGGGTTTTCTCAGTGTGCTATTACCTCCAGGTTACTATAGTCCTTCCACAGTCCAAAAACATACTAGTAGCTTAACTAGTATGTTCAGCCAGCAGCCATATCACCCTGCAACTCACAACTGGCAACCCACTGAAGCTAAGCGGGTGTGAGCCTGGTCAGTACCTGGATGGGAGACCTCCTGGGAAAAACTAAGGTTGCTGCTGGAAGAGGTTTAAGTGGGGCCAGCAGGGGGCACTCACCCTGCGGTCCATGTGGGTTCTAATGCCCCAGTATAGTGATGGGGACACTATACTGTAAACAGGCGCCGTCCTTCGGATGAGATGTAAAACTGAGGCCCTGACTCTCTGTGGTCATTAAAAATCTCAGGGCGTTTCTCGAAAAGAGTAGGGGTGTAACCCCGGCGTCCTTGCCAAATTTCCCATTGGGGAGTCCCCATTACCTGTAAAGTGCTTTGAGTGGAGTGTTCAGAAAAGCGCTATAAAAGTGTAATTAATAAATAACTATTAATTGGCTTCTAAATTGACTAGGATAATTGGCCTGAGTTATGATTGTGTGCATGTCTGTGTGTCTGCGTCCCAGCCAAGGTGTACCCTGCCTTGCACCTGTTGATTGCCTGGATAGGCCTGCTTTCTAGTGACCCTGAATTGGAAGAAGCAGTTAGAACATCAATGAACATTGTACATCAATGTTCTAACAATCACTCATTCATAACATTCCTTAACTTACAGAGCAAAATGTCTGAATGCAGGATAAAAAACGGAAACACTATCTCCTGTAATTATTCTTATGATTTTGAAATTTATTGGTGGAAGGTTGTTTCCTGTCCTCCTTGGTCACATGTTCTACTATACCTGTGCAATATTGCTGACCACTTTATAATTCTGTAAAGCACTCTGTATGTGAAAGGATCCAAAGCAAATAAAATGATTGATTTGAAAAATAATTCTACAAAACTTTGTATTGAAATAAGTACATTCACAGTTATAAAATGGCACAGGCTGACAATTTGAGGGTTAAAGCAAACACTGAAATAATTTTCAGGGCAGCAACTCTGTTTGCAAACTCATACAAAGTCCTAAAGTTTTTTATTAAAAAAAACAGATACCATATTCTTTTGAATGTGTATAGTGGTGACTTGTGATAATTTATTTGCAAGCTGCTTTAGGGTGCAAAGGATATTACAGATATTTTTTTCTTATTTAGAAAACTAAAATGGACTATGGCATGGGCAACAACAACCCCATCGATCAAGCACACTTCTACTTCAAAAATAAACCTACCGAAGGCGTGAAAATTGATAAAAACCAGGTGGGCTGCTTTCAAGTCTTTTTTTCTTAGTAAAGTGAGGTGCAGTGATATTATTGGTGCTTTCATTCTAATATGCAATATGGGCTGTGTTTGTGTTCTGGAAAAAATATTCTGCTCATACAATGTTATGTAATTATTTTTCTATCTAAAGATTCTAAAGATCTAAAGATTCAAAAACTCAAATATGTTTCTCAGTTTGTTGTTTGTGCATTTTGGGATGCAGAAATGTATGCCATAGACCAGCCTCTCTTTTGCATAAGACTAACAGTTGTTCTTATTGTCACTTCAGGTGACAAACATCCTACCAAACAACTTTTCTGAGCAACTGGTTCAAGTTTACTACATGGGTGAAAATGATGACACCAAAAGCATTGAGAAGTGCTTTGTGAGATGGTGCTTTCAAAATAAACTCACCAAGCCTAAGGTATGCTCCCGACTGCTTTCTCCCCTTTTCTCTATTTTTTCTGAAGGAGTACTGCCCCTACAGGAAATTAGGGCCCAAGGTTTCAGTGTGAAAAGAGACAATATTATTGCTTGAACAATGTCATTATATATTTGTTACTGATATGCATCAAATAAGATCCATTACAGAATAATACCAGTTCTTATACATTATCACTTGTTAATTATGTTCACTCAATTGTAGTTCCTATGTCTCACACAAAAATGAAACAGTTAAGGTGCTATTAAAATCAATAGTACAACAGATATACAATACAGCCTTCCTCATTGATGCTTTGTGCTACAAAGACATGGAAACATAATAGAAAATGTAGCTTTCTTCCCTCTCGCTAATCTTTGACTAAAAATATGAATAAAGATTTGTACAGATGTGTGGATTTTGAAAAGAAAATGTATATGAGATGATTATATGAAAGTAGATACTGTATATGAGTGTTTTAGTGTGTGACCAGTACACCATATTTTGGTTTTGGATTTTTTAATTGCTCAACCTTTTTTTTCAGGATGCTGACATTAATTGCCCTGACCTGAAGGACAAGTGGGACCCATAACGAGATGGAAGAAGGAGGGATGGGTGTGTGAAAAGCTGCTGGCAGTTTCCCAGAACCACACTCCTCCTGTAGAGGGGAATCCCCACAGTGCTTTTAAGTAGATCTGAAATGATATATTTAGATTTCTGACTATCAAAAAGGAATTTTACTAGTTATAATTTATGAAATTTTACCTACCTTATATATATATATCTGTCTTGATAATAAGCTTAATCTTATTTTTGGTGGTGGCAAAATTAAAAAAAATATCTATACTCTTTTTAATTTTTTTAAGTCTAAAAGTAGTTAGAGTTTAAAAGGTGAGATATCCAAAACTGAATAGGGCTAAGATTCTGGGAATTGGTGGTTACAGTTTATGGGCCACCAAGGTATAAAATACAGGCATTCTATGACAATAGATACTTGTTTTGGATGAATTGATTTACATGTATTTTTGGTTATTATGATCTTAAGCTTCACATTAAAGAAACTTCAGTTGGACTTTTTTTTTTTTACTATTACTTTACAATTACTAGTTTTCACACTTTGTGTCAGTGCTTCACATTATGCTCAGTAATGCAGAGATGTGAGTAGAGAAGAGAGAGGAAGTCATATGCTTATCACTCAGTACAATGCAGAGAGAAATGAGTTAAGACTGAGAAGAATCTGTTTATTGCTGGAACCATAAGGGAAAGGGAACTTCTTGTTCAGTTAATGGGTTTAGTGGAGGTTGAACTGCAGTGTACAAATCAGTTTTCTTTTCCTTCTTCACTGGTCTGCTCTAACAGTTTTAACAACCGTGGTTACAAAGATATTAATGAATATGAAAGTTGGTTTATGGTTGTTTTTGTTTAAGGAAGACTTACTCTCATGCTTTAAAAGAGAATGTTTCAAATCATGTGGGAAGGAAGATGAAACATTATTCATTGCTGTGTATTACCGGTCATCTATGACTTGGTTAGATAAAGCTCAACAATGGGCAGGTATGAACTATAGATCCTGTGCAGGACTTCAGGAGAGAGAGCACACCAATCCAAATCGCTAAACAAAACGTAATCCAGGAAACAAGCAAGAAAGCCAGAAACCATTGAAGCGCCAGAGAGCAACAATCCGAAACGCAAGGCTAATTCGTAAAAGAGGAGCAGGCGAGGAGGGCAAATACCGAATATAAACTTGTAACGAATAACACGCACCTGGGAGTTCGAGGAGAATCCGCAATAGTGAACGCCGAAGGGAGGAAAGCGGGGAACTGAAGTAGTGATACGAGTGAACAGTGAACGTTTGTGAAACAGTGAGCGTGGGAATGCGAGACGGGTCGGAGACGCGTGTGGAATGCGTAACACTCACATCATAGACATTTTGCATTTATCTACCAATATTAATATTTTTCCATATTTATGCAGAAAGACTGTTTCATGGCAATATTCTTCTGAACATTTAGCCACTTTCTTGTCGCAGTTAATCCTGATGAAAGGGTTGTATATTGCAAAATAAAGAGTAACGTTTCGGCTTTAAGGATGTGTCTTGGACACGTTTGTGATCTGTGTGACTTGGATTGCTTTCTTGCCCAAATCTACAGTTTTATAACAATAAAAGGAGTATGCGGAGAATTTGAGTAAAATGTCGACACTCATTACGTATATACACTGTAGCAGAACATGTTCGAGTTGTAAGACGTTTTATTACTCTAATCGTTGAAAGAGAAATTATATTAAAGAACGCCAATACAACAACAAAAGCTCTCATGCAATGGTTCTCACATATGTCTCAAGAAGAGAATTTTAATTAATTAAAGAAACATAATAATACTAATAGTAATGCTTATAATTACATTTCTGTTTTGACCAAATTATTCAAACAGGTCATACCACACTCTCATTTTAATTATTGCCGCAAGATGGCAACATTCTCATTTTAAATTTTAATTATTGCCACAAGATGGCAACATTCTCCTTTTTAGCCACAGTCTTGTTAGCAGTATGTTGGAAAATCTATCTTTTTTTTACCAAGGGCGGAGTTGAAAAGCACCCTGATATATGTACGACGTGCTGTTCTAAGCTCACAAATCGTGTGAACAAAAATATAATTTTAAAGATGGTAGAGTACTGTACCATTCCATCTCTTTTTCGGATCCTTCAAAAAGTCAGGTGAATTTCATTTTCTGCACACATTTATATTCTTGCTAACAACAATCACTCAAAAGGTAGTGTGATATTTTCATTTTTTTTTTTTGTAAAGGACTGGAGTGCATCGTATCCCCATGAACATGAACTTGTGAAATTAATTTAGCAACTAAAGACTGCCCCTTGAGTGCTTCTGAGTTTTTACGAAAGAGAAACCCATTGCTACCTGCACTCTGTCGCTAATTAACACACTAAAGTTGAAATGAGACATGGGAGGTTTGCACCCTGCGAGGAATAAACTTATCTTGCAATGAAATATTTTGACTAAATTCTAGGAATGGTCTCTTTTAAGCTTAGGCTACAAACCGGATAATCAAATCAAGCAGGTGAACTCGTTATTCTAATTTTTCTCTGCTAATTCCCCCCTCTGATCTCACCGCTTCTGCTGTAGGTGGCAGGTCCAGCCCCCCTGCTGTTTTCTTTCACTCACTCATTTCGCCAGGAAAGGGCTATCTGGCCAGGAAACGGAAGTCACTCTCCGATCCCCCTCCCCACAGCACACCCAGACACCATCCTGTGGCGTGCTTTCAGCCAGGCCCTGAGACCGGAGACCCGGATTTCACTTGCCTCTGCCGCAGATCGCGGCACCAGGGCCTACCGCCTGCTCGTATTTTGATAATCTTCATCCTCCCTGACCTCCTGCCCCCCTTCTGGCGCCAGTGGTCTCTGCCTTTTCCCCCCTGATAATTGAGACCAGCTGTTGCAAGGTGCCGCCCCCCCTCCCTCCAAGTTCTGCATCTCCTTCTGCACTTGTTTTTTGTACACTTCGCATTTTGCTCCCCTGACCCTCCCGGGGCGCCGTGCCTCCCCGCCGGCCCGAAACTGCAAGGCGCTGCTCTCCGCCGCTCCTGCGGCTTTGCGATTCGACTTGGCGAAACATGAAGCGGGCCAGGAAACCCTGAGCACTGCCTGGCGTGCACACTCCCCCGATTCTTGGCCCTTTCCAGCCGGCAAAGGCTTAGAGCCCCAAAACAGGAGGTCCCGTGTTTATGAAGAGCCCCCTGCAGACATGAGTTCTCCACCACAGGGATGACACTGTTCGTGGGGTTGGCCTGCTCTCTCCTTCATTGAAAGGGGATACTCTTTCCCTTTTTAACCCCGGTGACTCAGAGTGTGATTTAGTTCTCCCTTTCTTTACGCTGACAAAACGAGCATCCTGGCGGTGACTTGTCTGGGCACACACACACACACACACACACACACACACGCCTCCAGAGGAATGCCGCCTCCCGAGAGGGAGAAGCCGAACTCGGTTTACCTCGCCCATCGCTAGGCCGGGGCCGTGTTGGCCTTTGCGGGGATCCGCCGGGCCACGACGGCGGTGTTTCAGCGCTCTCATTAAGGGCTGCGTCTCGCTGTCTCCAGACCCCCACGGCACGGCGGCGTGTTGAGTCTGCGGTGGGGTGCGCGCTTTGATCGCGAGCTGCCCCCTGTGAGGAGGTTAATGAGAAGCTGTGTGTGATCCACAGGAACGGAGGGGGGGGGGGGCAGAAGGGAATGAAAAGCAGACTGCCAGAGGAAGAGGCCCACAGAGTAATCCCGAGCACGGCTCTCTGCGCAGGGGAGGGGAGGTCTGGAAATGTGGGTCAGGCTGCAGAAGGCCTTCCATCTCCTCTCCTGCTTCCTATCTCTGCCTCTCCTTCCTTCCCTCCCTCCTGCGTGGCATTGCATCATTGAGGCAGCCTCCCAGCTGCTGGGGCGATTCCCCCCAGCTCTGACAGCTCCCTGTCTCTGCCGGGCTGGATCTGTTGCTGCAGCCGCCCTGCCCTGTGCTGTGAAGTTCACTGCTATTACTGTTATTTGCAAAGGCAACCACAGCCTGCCCGAGGGGGGGGGGGGGGGGCGGATTCCTGAGACAGGTGGTACCTCAGCCGCCAGACGTGCCAGGGGAGAGGGGAAACAGTCACCTCTTTAATGGCGCGAGTCTGGGCCGCACTGCCTTTGATCTTAGGTGACATATCAGGCGCAATTAGCTGTGTGGTGCTCATTTAGCATCCTCCTGAAAGCCGGGGGTTTTAATTGAAAACTTGTTCTTGCTGCGGCGTGAAGGCTTTCATCACCTCGCTGTAAATTTTTTAACAGCCCGAAAGCACATTGTGCGGGGTGGAATATATATTTCTATATCCGAACTGCGCATTTGATTTTTGTCGAAGTGAAATCCTGCTGTCTTTGTGGGGAGGCTCAGCAGACTTTTTTTTTTTTCCGCTGGCTGGCTGGCCGGGTCCCTGTTAACAGACCTTGATAACTTCCTGCCTTCGTTTTTGAGGAAGTGGGGGGGAAGCAGGAATGTAGGGGGGGGAAAAAAACGAAGTAACGTCCACATGCCTCCCCTGTTTGTTCTTCTGCATGTTTTCCCTCACAAAAGGGCTTTAGGAGGCAGCTTCCACAGAGCACATGGTGTGCATTACAGCCTAGCTGTCTGGCCTGCTCAGCGCCGAGTGTGTGTGTGTGACTCTGTCCCCCACCGGCTGGGGCACAGCGAGCTGGAGCCGCAACTGCAGTGGACGGATGTTTTCACATCTGGAAAGGCTTTGCTCAGAGCCGTGGGGGTCAGTGTCACCAGTTCTCTTGGACAAATTGTGTGGGAAGATTTGCATCCCCAACAGCGCAGGCTCTTGAAGGCTCCTTTCTCTTTGTCTTCTTTCTGTTTTTGAAAAACACACAGGGAGATGGCTATAGCGTGTGCTTTGGAGACATGTTGAATGAATGTGTTGCGTTTGTTATTTATGGCTCCAGTTTCCTTCATTTTTGGTCCCCTCATAATCCCCTGGCCACAGTCCAGAAACATACTTGGCTCTTTTGTTTCAAGAAATGGTGTCTATGGAGCTTGAAACCGAGAGGTGGAAGCCAAAGCCTAATAATTGTTTATGTATGGAGGATGGTACTCTGTACACCTGACATAAGGCTTGAATGAGCAGGGAAGACTAGGAATTAGGGAGTTAGGAAGTAGTGCAGAAGGCAAAACTGAACCTCTGAGCAGGAAGTACTCTGTCTTCTAGCAGAATTCCACAAAGCTCCGACCAAATGTGATTTGCGTGGAATATCTATCTTGCCCCATGTTTATAATTGAACACCATTGAAATGGTGTTAGTTTTGTGAGACTTCAGCATGAATTAAACATTGTTACACTTCAGATTAAGAGCTACTGTGTTTATTCTCCTCTCCAGACGCTCTTCTTTCATGGTTGGATGACGCATGCTGAGCCCACTGGTCTGCTGTTTAAAGTGGGGGCTCCTGTCTTTTAATCTGCCTGTTGTTTCGGCTTTCCAAATGGACCACCCTGTGCTTTTTTTTTTCTCTTCCTCAGGTGGAAAAAGAGTTAATGTTTCAGGGTGACAGCTGCAGGCACGGTGCAGGGGCACGAGCACGGATCATGGTGACGGCTCAATCTGTGCAGCCCCTCCGCCCTGCACTCTGCTGTAACCCGAGTCTTGAGCGCGGCTGGGGGGCAGGTGTCTCTCCTCACCACACCTCCAGGCAAGAGGGCAGGGACAGCCTCAGAACACCTGCTGCTACCTGCCTGCTTCTTGCCTGCCTGCTTAGAAAGGAATCCTGTATTTTTTAGACAAGAGCTCTCATTTTGTACTTTGGTGCTGTGCTGTGTGATGACTCTTAATGTCCCCTTCTGCTCCTACCCTTCTCATACCTACTGTATGTGTGGCCCGGACAGAATTCTACACTTGTCTTTAATTATAAAATGCCCCCCACAGATAGCATGCATTGTTATAGCAAACATGGTTTTGTTACACCATTAACATATTTACTGTATACACCATGTGATTGAGAAACATTTATTTGTTGTCTAGTAGATCTATCGTTACGGTTTTCCAACTAACGAGCACAAGCAGAGGGGATGGCTGGAGATGAGAGAGAAATGGAGGATTTCCTGCCCTTACATGGTGCTGTTCAAGGATTAAACACATAACAGATGAAAAAAAAAATCACACAGTCAACTGACCAAATGAAAATTAGAGTCAAACAGAAATACGCATTAAAAACTGCAGGAAAGGGTGGGCCTTTAAAATGCACACACTCACAGAGTCTCTAATCAATCGGGGTGATGGGTTCCAGAACTGTGGAACTGCACACAAGGAAATTGTGTTTCCCATTGTGTGAAGCCTGATTTTGGGGTAAAAGCAGATCTCTGATCATGTGTTGGGCTATTGCCATACAATTATCCTTTAAGTTAACCTGAAGCTGGACCATGTACTAACTTATAAGTAAGCAGGGAACTGTTGAAATCTACTCTAAACTTCAAAGGAAGTCAAAGCAATGGACAGAAGGTACAGTACTGTACATACTGAGGCAGAGCAGTTTTAGTTTTCAAGCGAGCCTCAGAGCTCTTGACATGCTGACGCCTATTCTGAATCTTGCTACAGTCAGAAAAGAAGGAGCCACTGCAGTCTGAGCTCGATGACGTAGGGGAACGTATCCATCTTTCCGCATTGGATTCACACTGCTCCGTGTACGGTTTTGCTCTGGCTCGGAGCTTTTCACTCAGCTTAATTCGATACACAGTACAAACCGCAGGTTGAAAAGGGGGAGTCTTTATCAGAGCGCTGTGGTGCTGTGAAGACAGTGGAAAGAAAAGACTTTCTGAAAGCGTGGAAGCCTCTGGGTATGGATTTCAGGCAGGTGGATTAGTGCGCCTGCAGGGCACGGGGAAAGAATCAGTCAATCTGGGGCTCTCTCTGCGCCGGCTGGGCCACCCCCTTGTTCTAAGGAGCAGGCGTCCTCTCTCTTTTCTTGCCGTGAGGAATGTGACAGAACAATAGCTCACCAAACACTCCTCCCCAAACCTCCAGGCTCAGCAAGCCCTGACAGGAGACAAGCAGTGCACCTTGCACTTCAGTAACTCTCTCTCCCAGCCACCCCCTCCCCCACTGAGGCAAAATACCTTTGGCATATTTTGCAATTGTCTGGAATACAGGTGATTATTTTTGTGCCAGGTGCAAGAGAAACACACCCAGTTCTGAACGTGCAGAGAGAAGATGTCCCGGCCTGTTTTCTGTTGTCTCCTTCTCAGCTTTTCCAGAGCTTAGAGGTGGAATTTGGAGCATGTGGCAAGCAAGTAGAAGACCCTTTGTTTTGATAACATGACGAAGATTTATGTGGAGGGATGGGTTAAACTCCAGCCACAGTGCTCAACTGCCAGGCATCTTCAGTAGGTTTAAGGAGTCCACAGGAGAGCTGTTATGGGCAGTAAGGCTTTCTCTTGCTGTTAGCTTCTGACATTCTTCTGTTTTATGCTGGATAATGAAAAGGGAATTTTGCTGGATATCAACATTGAAGGACAAATAGGACCCCTTTGATAATTAGTGATATTTAGCGCAGAAACTAAACTGCAATTAAAAACTCCAAACTAGAGAGAAGAGACATGGAGAGTAATAAACTAATCATAAAACCTGTTTGGGGTTCAGTCTGGGGTTCTACCCCTGTTTGTGTAGGTTTCCTCCCACAGTCCAAACACATACTGGTAGGTTAATTGACTTCTGGGAAACGTGGTCTTAGGTGTGAGTGTGTGTGTGCCCTGTGATGAACTGGAGTCCTGTCCAGGGTGTATCCTGCCTTGTGCCCAGTGTTTGCCAGGGTAGACTCTGGCTCCCCCACAACCCTAAATTGGAGGAAACGATTAGAACATGGATGGATGATTACAGACTAGCAGTTCCAGCTGCAACATTCAGATCTGGCACAGGGGACAATAAGACCCTAGAGTTTGTTGGGAACTTGTGGAAGAAAATCTGATGGCAACTAATATTTTGCCAGACTGTTTCGAGAGAAGGGATAAGAAGGAGGATAAGGGAAAGTGTGGATATGTTCTGAAACTCCAGTAATAAGACCTAGACTTGATGTGGGAAGCTGGCAAGGCAGGATGTTCTCTGAACCTCCCCCCCAATGGGGTCATTTCCTGTCTCTTAGTCAGCTTGGTTTATTTATCTAAACGTGTCGCTCCAGGGCAGGAGATGGTTCCATTCACAAAGTGGCAGTGAAATCACAGTAAAACACTCACTCAACAGACTTTTCCTGATAGACTTTACTACTGAGGCAGTGAATCACTTGCTATGAAGTTTCCAACATATGCAATAGTTCAATAATAAGGATTGCAGGTGCTGAGATGTCAAATATTCAAGTATTACATTTAATTTTACTTTAATTGAATTTAATCAACATTTACCCTGCCACCATTGTATTTTTGATTAAATAATATAATAATAATTATAATAATAATAATAATTGCTTACACTTATATAGCGCTTTTCTGGACACTCCACTCAAAGCGCTTTACAGGTAATGGGGATCCCCTCCACCACCACCAATGTGCAGCATCCACCTGGATGATGCGACGGCAGCCATAGTGCGCCAGAACGCTCACCACACATCAGCTATCAGTGGGGAGGAGAGCAGAGTAATGTAGCCAATTCATAGAGGGGGATTATTAGGAGGCCATGATGGGGTAAAGGCCAGGGGGGAAATTTGGCCAGGACACCGGGGTTACACCCCTACTCTTTTCGAGAAGCGCCCTGGGATTTTTAATGACCACAGAGAGTCAGGACCTCGGTTTTACGTCTCATCCGAAGGACGGCGCCTGTTTACAGTATAGTGTCCCCGTCACTATACTGGGGCATTTGGACCCACATGGACCGCAGGGTGAGCGCCCCCTGCTGGCCCCACTAACACCTCTTCCAGCAGCAACCTTAGTTTGTCCCAGGAGGTCTCCCATCCAGGTACTGACCAGGCTCACACCTGCTTAGCTTCAGTGGGTTGCCAGTTGTGAGTTGCAGGGTGATATGGCTGCTGGTTAAAGACCCTTTCTGCCTCCAAACTCTGTGCAGAAATCCTTTTCTTCAACATATGTGTGAAAACATACATTTATTTCTGTTCAGTGTTTCACAGTATAAAATGTTTTAGTGCTGCCTGATATTTAATGTTTTGATTTCAGAATATCCATCCATTATAGGAAAAGCAGCGTATTCGGGTAAAAGTCAATGCCTATCCCTGAAGCATTGTGCACAAGGCATGACTGAGAGCACGGGACTGCTCTCATCCTGTGCAGGATGCCAGTCCACCACTGGACCATGTAGAAAGGGAAAATTTAGAACTGCCAATCAAGTCTAATGCGTGACCCGGGGAAGAGGGGGCAAAACTGCAGGCAGGGCCTGGAAAAAATCCTGTGTTTTATGAACAGAACTGACAGAGCAGCATAGGAGCAGAAGGAAAGACAAGGTTTCTGAGTAGCACTAACCACCTCAATACTGTGTTGCCCTCTTTACAATGTGTTTCTATCAATGCATAACAAGTATTTCACCTGCCAGGCACAATACATAAAATAAGGAACAAGATATAAAAGATCTGCAACTACAGCAATGGCCATTGATGTCCCTTCTTCATTGGCCTTATTTTGATCCATGTCTATTAATCAAATGAACAGTGTTTTCTGCAGAGGCACCTAGTGTCTATTTCAGCAAGACAGAGTCCTCCTGCTTAGCAGTGGCACATGTAGTAACTGGAACATTTCGATAAAGTACAAAAACCTTCTCTAGACCGCAGAGTGTTTATACCCTTCTGGAAAACCTGCACTCAGTAAGAACTGGCTGAGGACTTTTATCAGGGCTGCAGGATGAGTCGTGTTTATGCTTGCCTGACAGCTTCTTCCTGTGTCCCAGACCAGGCTGTGCAACTCCAGTTGAGGGGAAGGTTGCTGTTAAAAAAAAATGTGCTCCCCACTCCAAACTAGGTCAATATAAACTGGCGGTTTCCTGCTTGAAATTGGCTCAGACTCAAGGATGTGAATTTGAAGATGTGAGGTCCACAGATACAGGAGACAGGAGATTCCTAGCAGCAGCTCAGAAGCACTGTGCGAATGGTGCATTTTTTAAAAGTGCAGGCTGCAGTCCACAGCACGTTTGAACTCTGTGCTTACTTTGGGAGTCATAAGTGGTGATTTAATAAATGATAGAGTACATCTGTCACTTTAAACATGCAATCATCAAATCAACAGAAAACTAAAACTTTCTTTTGTCTTGGCCATTTGCATGCAATGCCTGGGTGAACAAATTAGAGAGAATGGCCCATATGCAATTTTCTATGAAATGTGCTATGTATCTGTATAACATGTGTTTGTTCCCAAAGGTTTAGGAGTCTAGTGGTCTCTGCACCATTCTTTAAATATCACTGCAGCCCCACACACATCGAGCCTGTATTTATAATTCCTAAGCCTTTTGTGACAGACGTACTGTATCATACAGTTCAGGGAGTCCACAGCTATAATTCCCAAGCATCTTGCCCAATCCAAGAACATCTGAGTAGCACTGTGCAAACATAAATAGAGCAAGTGCTTAGAATGAAGACATTACACACTGCAATCGTGGGTGTCTGAAAATATTTGCAAACTGCTGCTGAAAAAACTAGCCGGAAATTCTTAAACTGTCTATTTAGAACTGAACTTTCATACCAGAGCAATATTCCCAGCCATCACCTAGAAAGAACATGACACCAGTTCAGGGCAGGTTGAAACATACTGTTAAAAAAAACCCTGTAAGAAATGTGTTTTTTTTTCTTCCTTTATGAAAGTTTACCTTGGTAGATTTCTGGTTGATGAACACATTTTTACTGTGATTGGGTCATAGCTTTGTTATGGTTTCAACATGCCTTCACTCTGCTTAACTGCACTGAGCCACACGGAAATACCATAAGTGTTTCTAACTAATGTTCAATACAGTCCAGCATGGCAACCCTAAGGTTTAGATTAGCAACACGATTTACATTTTTTTCTTATCCGTCATTTCCATTTTCCAGAGTGCAATTTTAGAGTGAGCAGCTGTATCTAAAAGCCCTTTGTTATAACTCATTTTACAAGACAAAATAGATCAAACTAAACACTAAGAAGGAGTTGCAAGTTTGAGCAGTTTCACTGCTCGATAGAGTGCACTGTCCCTTGGGAAAAAGTTGATAAATAATGCTTTGTGAAAAATGGACCCAGTCATAGGAGCTATCCTATGTATAGAATACATGATCATGCTGATATTTGAACAACCTTCCTAATTGTGGATAATAAGATCTGCTGTTGAGAGGTATCCATTGATAATGGGCAGGTGTGCATTCTGTGTCATTTTAATCACACATGCCTGCTCTGAACCGCCATCATTCTCCTTCCTGATCTGTATCCTCACTAAGTTTAACAGCAAAATATTTCAAAAATGGCAAAAACTAGATTTTTTACAAACATAAATTACTTTATTGAATTGGTATAAACTGAACAAGTACAAAAGTCTAAAGGTACAAAAAGCGATTGTCAAAAGAGATTGCACAGTATTTTGTAAAGCTCCAACCCTTACAAAAATGGAAGTATAAAATGTCTGGATGCTGATCCTTACCAGCTAAGATTCAGAAAGAACAAAACCATAATACAATATAGGAATCAAGCAGAGAGAAAATCCCTATGGAAATAGAGCAGGTCCAGCTCTGCTACCTTTATTAATACACCTTCCTTAAAACAAATTCTAATACTGCAAAATGATAAGACTAACAAAGTATTTAAGAAATGGCACCAGGGAATACACCATTCGAGGTAACAGAAGGCACACCCTTGTTATTTCAAAGGGAATGGTTTTGAAATTACAGTATATCAAATACTGAAAAAGCACAGCAAGCAATATTTTGATTTACAGTTTATCTTATGTTTCAAGAGAAGTTTAAATAGTAACTGTTACATACTTATTTCCTGTCATTAGTCCTATGGCTTTGTGGTTGTGGGTGTTTCTTTTCTGAACAACAATGGTATAAATAAAATGCACTTGACCAGGATAGATCTTAAATAATGTGCCGTAGCAGCCTGAAAAGAAAGCCGTTGGTGAAAGACATGAAACGGCCACCAGGAAGCGTGGGTTTTCAGGGGTTTGGAGACAGGTGGACTTCTTTAGACAGGCAGTTAAAAGTGTCCCGGGATATTGTTCAGAAATGTCCAAGACAAGAGAGGACGGCTGTAAGTCACACACAATTAATCCCCACTTCTCCCACTCCCACCACTGTTTTACTTCTTCTTATTTGCTTTCCAGCAGAGAATTCACAGGAAGTCACCTGTCAGCAGTCCTGCGAAGGTCACTGACTGTGCACCTGTCAGCGCCCAGCCTCCACTCAGCGTTAGGAGGCAGCTGTCCCAATAAATTCCTTAGTGTGCGCTGCCCCTGACACACTGGAGAGCAGCTGTCTCATTGTGAGCCCCGGATTGCCACATCCGAACAGTCGCGCTGTCCGAGCCCCGTTCGAAAACTTAATAAAACACAAATACTCACTGTACCTTTCTATGAAAGAGACTGTATTCATGAACGATATTGAAATTTCCTTAAAACAACAGGCAGACTCAGACAGATGCGGGTCAGATTTTAGAAGTTCTTTTTTTTTTACCAGAAGGAAAAAAAAACCCAAGACCGACTGCAGTAAAAGCTCGACTCGATTACACAGTTATCCATTTCAGCGAGGACATTCCACATCCAGTATATTAGCCATCTATGTCCTCCTTCACAGTGCCGAATCTGTGGGTGTCTCACATGACAAGCCTGGCAGCCACTGACACCGTGAGTCACTCGATAGGGGGGGTAGAGGGGTCAAAGGTTGAAGGTCATGAGAGGTGGTGGAGGAGGAGGGGGGGGGGGGGGGGGGCAGGTCTGTTTGTTAAAGGCAGGCACACGTGGCCCAGCAGTCCTCAGGCAGGCGAGCTTTTCCTAGGTGGAGGAGCAGCAGCCGGTCTCCGTGTGCTTGTGGAGCAGGGACATGCGGCTGAAGGTTCGAGAGCAGCCGCTACACTGGTACTTCTTCACCTCGGAGTGGGTCTGCAGGTGGGCGCGCAGGTTGGAGCGGTCGGCAAAGGCGCGGCTGCAGTGCGGGCAAGAAAACGGGCGCTCGCCTGGAAACAGAGGACGACAGGGAAGGTTGAGTGGGTTACAGAGCTCGGGTCCGAGAAAACCTCTCCCAGTGCCACGTAAATTGGAGAAGAGATGGGCAACGCATTTTCCCACTGGGCCTCTATTGACATAGGGGTAGGAATCCCAAAAATGTACTAATCCCTTCAACCTTATCTTTTTAGGACAATGATAGTGGCAAAGCAATTCCTGTTTATTGCCATCAAATTAAGTAACTAAGTGGGAGCAAGTGGGGCTCCTGCAAGAGCTCCTACAGCTCCAGCCAACAGTATGCAGTGTCTACTAACACATTTCTAAAATAACCATTGATAACTATGATCATATCTATGAAATATTAAATAACTTTAATTGTAAGCTTCTTTGGATAAATGTGTCTGACACATGAATACATGTAAACCAGGAGAGTACTATAATGCATATCTCCCTGGTGTAATTCTGAGACTAGAAAGTATTAGAAATATTTGCATTAGGTGCGACATGTTTTTCCTGTTAAAAATACTTGGTTTAGCTCTCGGGTTCTTAAGGCTGTCTTTTACCATGTTATCTACATATTTGATGCACATGCAAGATAAGATGTTTTAATCAGAGAAGGCATTGTGATTGGTTGTTTGCAAAGAGCCATGCCTGGACCAAGCAAAAACAAACAATGCTTTCTTTACCATCATGGCTATCGTTTGTTGTACTCAGACGTACCTTTTCCAGGCACAAACTAGAAAGGCCTCCTTTGATCTTATTTTTTATTAATGGTGCATGGCTTCATTCTTACCCACAGTGGCCTCCCTGATCAGAACTGGATAACTATGTTACTGCTTTCATTATGGTTTCAGTTTCAGAAGCAATCAGAAATGAAAATATATATATCTTTGTCAAGAATCTGAAGCAGAAACCTGCAAAGCTCCCTTAACAACCCTACTTCTAAATCTATATATTTTAAAACTCCATTAAATGTCAAAAAATGTTAATGGAATAATATAAAAATATATCTCTGTCAGATCAGTTGAGTGCTGCCTAATTCTGCACACTGGAGAGCCAACCGGACATGAATCAGAGGAGGTCAGCACCTAACCTGAGATGGACAGGCCTATAAATAAATCTGACTGAAGCATTATGAGAACAGTGTAGAGTGTTAGACACGCACAACACAAAATATAGAGTATGGGCTGCTCACTCAACTTCTGTCAGGTCAATTCTTCAATGTGTAAAACCACTCTGAGCACTCAGCAAAAATCTTACGAAAACGCAACTATTTTCTGGTCTACCTCAAGCACATTCCAATAGGGTCACACCCTAGCAGCTTTTTTTTTCTTTTCGGCCCTTGGACACGGTGTCCTTTTTCCGTTTTAGCCATTTCACGTGACCAACCGACTAGGCTACTCCAACGTGGTGCCCTGGCAGCACCACAGAAGGAATCACGAAGACCCTGAACTCCAGCACCAAGCATTCTGTCCGTGGCAAAAATGAAACACAGGCGGTCCACTGTGAGTGGGGCTTACCGGTATGGGTTCGAATGTGTCCCTGCAGCAGCCAGGGCCTGGAGAAGGCCTTCCCGCAGGTGGTGCACACACAGGGCAGGGTGTGGGAGCGAATGTGCATCTTCAGCGCTCCCAGGCTGCTGTACTCCTTGGGGCAGTGCTTACAGCGCAAGGCTGGCCGGGGGACCACAAACCCTTCATTCTCCCCAGCGTGGGACAGCTGGTGGCGGGACAGTCCGGAGGGGGTGCTGTAGGTCTTGCTGCAGCGGGGGCACGGGTATCGGTCCGTGGGCTCGGGGCTGGGGGGGTCCGAGGTGCGCCCCTCGTCCTCCTCGCTGCAGCTGGACTGGGAGCTCACCTCCATGGGGTCGGCCGCAGAGGGGCTGGTCTCCGAGGGGTAGAGGTTCGGGATGATCCCCACATCCCACACCAGGCAGGCGGAGTAAGAGACGGAGCCGTTCTCCCCAGCTGGGAGCTCCACCAGCGGGTACCTCTCTGGCAGGACAGGCGGCAGCGAGTCTGCAAATTCAAGGAGAGCCAGTTAGAGGCAGCTCGCTCCAAACCAAGTACTTTCTGCATCCCTCAACAGCGCCGCAGTTTGCACGGTGTTTGTTTAAAGGTTATCGGAAAACATGAAATGTAAATTAATTTAACTGTACAGGTACAAAAAGTGACTCAAATAGCTTCCGAAAAGGATCTGGCCTGCCTACAGAGCTACATTTGCAAATAGGTCGTGACTCAGTCATTTAAGTCTTGCACAGGTAGTTAAATCTAACGAGTCTGGCATATTCTGCTGAAAATGAGATATCCTCTTCTGTATTTTCCCTAACAGTGTAGTACTCGATGTGATGAAGCCAGTCTGTTTTAAAGAGCGTTCAAACTACCTTTTTTTATTTCAAGACAAAAGTGGAACCAATAAAAACGCCAATAACCCTTCCGCTGGTGTTTTTCAAGCGTCGTGGGATTTTGTCTACACACCTTGCTCCCGACAAAAGGTGACATACTTAACGCTGCGTAAAATCGCCAAAGTTATTACCTTCAGCAAAAGGCAGCCAATTAAGGGCTGTTTCCTCTACTGACCCATTGACATGGGGTCGTCAAATCACCAGGAAACCGCTAATTTCACGAGGCTGACTGGAAGGTCAAAACTGATACCCCCTGCACTCAAAAGCGCGCAACGTGCACTTTGCATCCTAAGATCTGATTTCTAAAAGTCGGGTAACTTTTTATTAGCAAAAGACCGATATCAATTAAAAACCTGCCTTGAACTTTATTTTTATGTACACGACGACATAACCCAAAAACTCTGCACTCAAGGAATGCCGTTTGCAGTGCCATCACCGCACTGTATAGCTATCGCCGCACAGACAGATCCGCTCTGCGGAGTACTCTGCTCCAAGTTGACCCTATGCAAGACACGTTTCTTGCGGGTTTCAGAATACTAACGAAACGGTTGGCAAACGATACATAGTTCCTGCTTCAGAACTACATAACGTATTACGACTTTGCACGTTTAAAACGAAACTCCTTAATATGACAGCTAGTTTTGATTTATCACATTGGTGTATATTTAGCACCGATCTGTTGTCACATCAGCACCCATTACTGTATTCTAAGCGGTTGCAAGCTGGCTTTCTTAAACATACACATACAACAAGATACATAGAGTACCATTTAAAAAATAATACTTACCAGCTTGTCTTGCGAGCTTGCTGTAATTCGGCTTCTTGTTGGTGAAATACTTCTTCACGAGGAAAGATCGAGGCATGTTTTCTTAATAGTGGGGACAAAAAAGGATGAGAAACGCAGTCTTGATGAATAACTTTCTCTGCAGATTGTGGGATCCAACGTCAGCACAATGTCCTCACCAAGAAAGAATCCCCTTTAACACATCAGGGGAAAGAGGCTGAAAAAAGCCAGAGACTGTCCGCCAGCTCCTTTGAGAATGGGAATTTATCTTGAGCTCAAAGCTGGTCCACCGCTCGCAGCACTTGGGTGGAGATGCTCGGAACGACCGCGGTAACCTGTTTCTTAACTCCGCACGCAGTCCGTGTCACTCGTGTTTAAGAGTGAAAATTGTACAATCCCTCCCTGGTCCGTTTCTCAAATATTCTCCCAGGATGAGACAGGGGGCTGGGGTGTGCAGCAGCAACTCCGCCCAGAGGACACCCCCTGCAATCGGACA
This sequence comes from Lepisosteus platostomus, assembly GCF_059453375.1. NCBI lineage: Eukaryota > Metazoa > Chordata > Actinopteri > Semionotiformes > Lepisosteidae > Lepisosteus > Lepisosteus platostomus. The sequence goes on from NC_142625.1 coordinate 21,085,944, forward strand.
CTAGGGGGGCGGAGCCGGAGCGGCTCCAAAACAGGTGCCCGGAGGCGCGAGGTGGGAGATCCACGTGGTGAACGTCTGTCGTGTTTATCGAGATACACACAGAAGGAATGTGATTGTCTTTCTTCATATTTAAAATCACATTCCAATCGAGATTATGTAAATACTTTGAACACAGTGCATTGCATCGCCTTCGCTACTTGCCGAACTATACAACAACGCAGTGCTGCAGGAAGGAATGCATGAAAAGCTCAGGAATGCATGTCCATTTTAGTTCTCGTTGTTGTTGTTAAAATCTTCTCAGTTCTGCCGTTCTACCGTACAAAATATGACACAAAACACAACATTTACCCATTAGACTTCCATTATCACGAGAAACATTTTCCTCTAAAACAGACAACTACTTCAGAAATACGTGACAGGCCTGCGACGTTCCTGCAATATAATTATTTGTTTAGAATGAGTAGGATACCGTGATCTTAAAGTAAATGCTTTTTTAAAAGTTGTAGTTGTGTTAAAGTAATAGGCAATACAACGCTAAGCAATTTGTGTAAAAAAAAAAAAACAACGGTGCCCACCATGTCATCTCTTTAGAATTCATACATGTATCTCTAGAATTTGTTAGGTAAAGACCTCAGAGGCAAAGTACATTCCGAAGCCCAGAATATACAGTACAATTCAATGGGCCTATACACCTAAACCATTGACATACATGATCAATAAAAGCAGTAATGTGCTCTGGTGTAGAGACGCGAAACACAAATATCAAATTACTGTATCTGTGAATCTGCAGTAAAGAATCCGAAGTGTCTGGATAATGATGTAATGTTCATTTCCGAACTGCGCTGCTACAGTGTCCCCTATCGGCACAAAAGGTGGTAAATTGTAAAAAAAAAAATAGTTCAGTTGTTATTTTAATGAGTGCACCGTGATATTGCAACGTATTTAAAATGGAACACGTATATTAACACTATTCCTTTAGCGTTATAGAGGGTCAACATAAATGTGAAAAGATTTAAGCCTGTATTTAAAATATAACTGTTTCTTTACTTTAAAAAAACTAAAAGTCACTACTTTGGATGTCGGGTTGTTTGTTTACTGCAGCAGAGACATTCAGTCTGGAGTTCCCCAGGTAAAATAACCGGTAGGAGGTAACTCATGAATAGTTTATTTTAAAATCCTTTACTTAACCATGTAGGTCACCTTAGAACAAATTATCATTTACAATGCCGTCCTGCAGAGTCCCCATTCATTCAATGATACATTCCTACGGTGGTGCAATTTGAGTGAAGTACTTTGCTTAAACGCACTACCGCAGCGTCCCATGTCCACAAGACCCACAAGTCTTAGGTCTAGAGTCTAGAGCACCAAACTACCCACTCCCCCAGGGAGATATAAGGTCCCAGAAGCAAAATCGTTCTCTAGATCTCCATTAACAACACGACTACTACTGACAAGCAAACAAACGCATAAACAAATCACCTTATGTACATAACAACCACAGCGGTATCTCCCTGGTACCTAATGCCAGAATATTTCAATCAGCACCAGTAGTTCCATGCACTGAACATCGCATGGAGCAAAAAGGCAGTCTGATTTCAGACCGAGGAAAATAGGGACTATTGAGTGGAGCGTGTTCTCACTAACATCCCTTGGGAGTCCTTGAAGATGTGACTTCCCAAAGTTACAGTATGTCAAGTGCGCGCCCAAGCCTTTAAAAATGTAACATGACTTAATCAATCAGACCTTGGAAATAATTGCTAATTGTTTTTCATTCAATTAAAATAATTGAAGACGTATTGGAGACACGGCAAAGTAAGCACCACAAATCACAAATCACAGTTTTAGCTGCACGAAACTGAAAAGTTGCTTATGTTAATCTATTACAAGAAAAAAGTTATCTTTTCATGGTTTTGCTCAGTGCAGCGGTGGAAAGGCGCCGTGACTCATTGATAACTCGAGGAATGCATTCTCTCGTCTGTCTGCTCAGCAGGTGAAAGGTGAAAATTAACAGAAAATAGAGTTAAACAATAAGCTTGCTCTCTAAATTATCCTCGCAAACTCGATTATTTAACAGGATTAATTTCAGCGGCGCTTATCAGAAGTGTTTTATTCCTTCTTTTAAAAGACTCTTACACCCGCATCATTCTGTGTTCTGGTTACTTATTTGCAATCGTCGCATAGTTCAGAGTACATTTCCCTCCAACATTTAGAGCTTCTTTTAGGGCAACACTGTATGGTTCTCTAAAGTTTGTCTATTTTGTTTTTAGCATGCAACTTTTAGGTGATTTGACTAATAAATACAGCTCTGTACTTCTTTCTTGTTGCTTGATCGGTTTAGAATGATATGTGGCTCTCAAACCGACGCGGCTGAATTGAAATGTTCAGATGTCTGTCTCCGACATGAAAATTATTTTGCAGGATTTTGTACAATGTAGGTTTATCGGCCTTTTGTCCAACACTTGTATGAGGTGAAAGACAAAAAGACTCTTCGCCTCTTCATCCCTATGCTACATTTATATAAACGTTGCTGCGATTCAAGCCCAAATTGCTCGATCTTCAAAGAGCATCCCCTTCCTGTTAGGTGGGACAAATGGCTTCCTCTAACTCGTAACTTTTCATGTTCTTTTTTAAAATCCTGTTAGCTTCCTCTAGGGGGCGGAATTAACTGTTTTATTTCTTAGTTATGTTTTTAGTATACGGTAAAATTATGGATTTATTCACTGGACCAAAGCTCTTCTGTCTTCTGCAGTAAATCTCGAAGACACTTCTCCAGGGTGTTTTATGTATGGATGTCCAGATACTACATTATACACTATACATTTAAGAGACTTTTTAATTACACTAACAAAATTAAACATCAATTGATTCAGCAAATACAGGAACAAATATCAGCTACTATACGAGAGACCTGTACATTGTTCAAATTAATGATGACACCGGGTCTCCTTGGGTTTCCTATGACATACTGCTTTTATTGTAGTTCATGTGATATTGTTTTTGTATTACTTCCTCCTTTTCTGCCCTCGAATTTTGTTCTACCACACGTGTACTTACTCTGGTCTGCATTAACGTGAAAAAAGAAACCTCTTGAGGTGAAACAAAGAAGCATAGATTAGCGAAGAAATCAGTTTGCAGAATGCTTTTTTTCCAGAGTTTAGTTATGGTTTGTCACAGTTTGCTTGCAAGTGAATGAAGCAGTGCACCAAAGACCGTAATTTCCAGATGCTATAGTAGGAATCCTCTTGACAAAAATACTGGGGCAGGCTGTGTGCAGTGGAGCGTGTATAAGCCAAGGCCTGCGTGCAGTGTCATCATAATATTCCTTTAAACATGGAATATTTATATATGTTTAAACATGAGAGCTCCAGTATAGGAGGGCGTAATGACCGTAGCCGAACCTTTAACGCTCTAACGTATTATAAGACCTCTGCTGAGACAAATGGTATGTACTGTATTAATAGAAAATACGGTACAGTATGTACACTATTAGTTATGTCGTTCGGAACGAGCTTGATTGATGTTATAATGTAATATGTAACCTCTATGAAGCTGCTGGCTACATAAGGAAACTTTCAAATTAAGCATTACACTAAGTACATTTCACCTAAATTAAACTGCATTATTAACCGTTATAATTGTTAGTAAACACTAGTGGAGGCTGTGAGTAAAATGTTGATGTGGATATCATACATATATATTTTAACTCCTATCGGGGTCTAAGATACATATATAAGACTTGCACAACAGGGTGTAGATATTTAAGGCTTCTTCATTTGATGTAAATCCTTTCACATTTTATTTAAACTGCTTTAACTCATTCCTCCTCTGTATTCAAAAACAATACAATGAACAAACTGGGAACACTCAGGAAACATTCAAAAATTCAGCACTGATGATTAATAATTCTTCTTAATAGATTACGGATTAATATGTGAATTTGATGCAACACTTACTAATTTCATTGCATGTATGCCCAATTGTGTTTTTAGGCTGAGTGTCCAAAATGGTCTCCTCTTTCCCGCAAAAAAGATGTAATTAAAATCTATTATTAATTCAAGTCCTTTATCTTAATGTAGGATAATCACCTTAATATAGGAACATCATTTTTATTTGATGTTCATTATACATGTAGCAAAACTAAATGTATTATAAATATGTTTGAGACACATTGTCTAACACAAGTCATTCTCAATAAAATATTTCATTCACTACCCAAACTTCCTCTTGATGCATCATTATAAGCTGTATCTTGTTTTAATTGGTCCATATTAATAACATGAAATAAAGAATGAAACCATTTTCTTAATCTTTATTATTATTCTTTATTACTTTATCATTGCGGAACAATACTACAGAATCATTGTTTTTTAAAATAATGATTGTTTATATTGGGAAAAACACAATCAAACACATAAAATATAATGTGTGTATAAACAATATTCTTACACTATATACTGTATACTCTTTCAGTCACCAGTTTGCAACCAAGTAATTTTTTGTTGTGAGGTTGATTTGATTAAATTTTTGAATCAATAGGGTATTCGCAATCAGATAAGATAGCCTAAGTTCCTCCTCTTGTTTATTTCCTGTCTACCTTCTCATATCCTTTTTCACAGAAATATTGCAAAATCCATCTCAGTAAAAGTCATTTTTTGAACACCATGTGAAAGCACAGAAGGTCAAACAAAGAACAGAGAAAATTGTGTTTTAAGAGCTAAGAGTCAACATGTCATCTTCAAGACACTTTTAGGTTGTGTTCGTAAAACTGAACGCCATGCTTAATCATGCACAACAACATCTGGAATTCTAAAAGTGAAATCTGTCACTCAGAAAGAGCAAAAAGCTTGTAATTTCCATACTGTACAGTAGCCATTTTATGTTCAAGTGAATGTGAAAATCTTTCAGACTAATTTTCCATTATCAAGCGACATTTCAACCCCTCCTATTTTCCCAGTCCACTACCACCATTTAAAACAGTATCAGCAGCCAGCTGGATAAACTCACTCGTCCGTATTTTAATAGGGGGATATATAAGCACCAATGAAAAGAAGAAGACATCGTATTCTCCTGCCTTTTCTTTCATTTGCTCCTGCAATTATAATTATTCTTTCACCTGGGGATCACTGCCATCTACTTACATTTTTAGAGAGACAAAAACTTTGCTGAAAATTGCAATTTATGTATATAGTGTACTGATAACCTAGATAACGCCGTACATCCAGCAAGGTGGTTTCTTCTTAATTGTTTTAATGACTTTATCATGTGTCTCTCACCCATTCAGCACAGTCCAGTTTAATTTTGTGCTGTAACTTGAGCAGTCAAGGATGTCAGTATTCCTGCTGGAATGTTGAAGCATCAGCCCTGAACCTACTAGACAGAATAGTCAGAGAGGACCAGACTACTGTGAATAAAAAGCATCAAATTGTTAAAAGAGTAAAGAAACAAAAGAAAAACATGAACTTGAATTCCATGTATTGTCGTCTGTACAGTGCTCTATAAATGATCCCCACAGGATGATTTTCTTGTGCATGCCAGGAATGTAACAGCTTTGCCTGTTGATTTCCATGAAAGAGGAAAAGCTGTGAAATTCCATGGTGTCTTGTCTTGAATTCTTCTCTAAAAAGGACTGCATAGTTACAGAGGAATTTGAGAGGCTGTACTGCAGTTCACACCTTTCTGACTGGGCTTCTTCTAAAGTATGGCCATTCATGCCACCCCAGGTGCACACTAACAGAATGAAGCAAAGACAAGTAAAAGAAATGACTGCTTCGTTTTAAAATAATGTCTCATCATTCTTTTTTATGACTGTTACAACATCATTGACTGAGAAAGGAAAAGGAGTGAATCCAGCAAAAGTGTCTGTTATTCACTACTAATGAATAGTAAAACTAAAGGGCAAACAACTCAGTCAGTTTAGATCTCAGTACTATACCCTTAAAATGCTATGCCCATATAAGAACATCTCCAAGACTAAGAATGTATAATGTATAAACATTCTTACAAGTTACAATAATTTAATTAAGATGTACATCCCAGTAATTAGAAAAGACAACTGCTAAACGTATTTCTTAATGTAACCTAACTGTATTATAATTATACCTGATGGTATTATAATTAAATGGAACTCAGCCACATATGTAATCAACCTATCAAATCAATATATAATATATAAATAATGTACATAAATAACAGTGTTAATAGTTTAAAGGTACAGCCCACTGATAAAGACAACAGATGTAGACAAGTTCTGCTTGACCAAAAAGATTACACAAACGTATAATTCGACTAAATATTTCCCAGTTCCCAATATGAAATTAATGCCAAAACACACACTTAATTTTTCTTACAGGGCATCAGTCACAGTGTCTTTAGATGAAAATCATCAATTTAATTTATATCAATTTGATGATAGAGAGATATTGTACAAACAGCACAAGATATAGAGCAGAATGTGGGTGGAAGGTGTCTAGGAAATGTCTAGCTACTAGTACTGGATATTTTGTATGTATCTTTGTGATCAGTTACAGATATCATTGGCAGCTATTTTTTCCAACACGACATTGGCATGGGCATGAAATAAGATAAGCTGTATTAATAGATTATATTAACACAGAAGGAAGAGACGGTTGAATTTCCTCGACAGCTCATTATTTTTCTCTATTGATAAAACATTTGTGACTGGATCAAACCTTACTTTGTAGTGTCGAAAACAGCAATACCAGTAAACCTGAGAATCAGAACATGGTATATTGTGTTTCAGTTTCGCAGACCTTCGTGCCACAGAGTGACATTTCTCTGGAAGGTTTGTCGGCAAGAACACAGGTGGATGACACAGTGAATGAACTAGTTAGAAAGGTTAATACTGCCAAGACATGTTTGTCATTTGCTGTTGACAGTCTGAAAAATGGACTACTGAAGCAACAAACATTTTCATTTCTTCTTTGCTGAGTAGGAAAATCATGAGATTTTGAGATGATTTGTTATCTATATTAGTCCCCAGCTCCCCATTCTTCTTCTTTTGCTGTGTCTGTTTCTCTTTTGTTAAGTCAGCTGTAAGCAACTGTGGCGGTGGAAAATTATAGTTACTTCAGAGTAGAGGAGAAAACAAGCACATATGTAACAATGTGAAACAAAATCATAGATGTAATACTGTTTAGTTTAAGCCATTATCTTCTTTTCCTCCTTTCTCCATAAATTCTGGTCTTCTTGATTCTTTTTGTTCCACTCAAGAATCATTCTAAAGTGCTCGGCAGGTTATTGAAGTGATGAGATAGAGATAATCTTCCCAATTATTATCTTCACTGCATCTGTGCATTATCTGTGCATTGTTCACTGAAGTCTCCAGGGGCGTTATTATGCTGCTGATTTAGAATATATTCTCTGAGTTGACTAGGTCAGTGCCTTTTGGGATTTTGATACCTACTGCAAATCAAGTGCCAGTATAATCTTCTGTGTTCCCTTAATCTGTCTAATTGTCATTTTCTCTTCATATCAGGATCCAGACTTAGAGATCCCTACTTCTACTCATGAGGAGTTCCCCAACAGCATAGCTACTCAAATGACATTTGTGTTTGCACACTTTGTTGTCTCCCTTCTGTTTTATATGACCATATATAGTTATTATGAAGCTGGATAAATTGGAATTTAGCCGCCACCTCTTTTTCTGCAAAACATCATAGTATTGTTTTATTTTTGGCAGGATATTCACTGTTAATGTTAGTGTTTCATGAAATTACTATACTTTAACACCTAAGTGACATATCGTTGAAGAACATCTAACATGATGTTCTGCATAGCTATACAGAAAAAAGGATCGAATATCAGTGCTTTTTGCTCATTGTGCTAGTTGTATCTGTTAAAAACCTAAACATTTTAAAGTATTTTTCAGTAACTTGAGATTTTTAAACAGCAGGCTTATAAAATGGAGTAGACTGTATACTGTACAAGTGTCAAATAAATCATATTAAAGATGATCTGAACAATGCTGAGGGGATACAGATCCAGAGACAGGGTGTAAAAAGAAAATGAGCTGAGAGGAATTGCTTTTGTTCAGAATTGCTATTATTTTTCACTTTCCACCTTATAAAATCCCACTGATGAAAACATCTTGACAGTCACATCTTATCTTAAATTCAGCTTTCTTTCTCCTAGGTTTTCGATTTGCCTACAAAACATATTCAATTCCTTTTTTGAGCTTAAAACAAATGTGTAGATTAATAACAGATGTCTGTTTCCTACAGAAATTCCTCAATATTTCTACTGCTCTTACCTCAATCATGTCTGTGTACATAATGTTTTGAGGGAAGATATTTTCATTGCTACCAACATGTAATTCACAGATTGAGTGACTCCACTAGAGTCCAGATGTGTCAAACATCACACTTTCAAAATATATCAGGAAAGAGATCTGTCAGGATGTGATTAAATTAGCCACAGTAAAGTAAATGATGGGTTTCATGAAAATTGAAGCTGTCAAAATAGCAAATTAAACTAAACCCTTGCATTATATTTATGTTTCTGGAGGAAATTATATTTATATATATGCATTATTACAGTCAAATGAACACTTTTATAATCACATTGACTTGTTAATGATTAATAATTGCATCCATATTATAACTTTATTTGGAAAAAGCTATGTCCTCCAGCTCATCTGGAGGTCATAGTATCTCCAAAACAGTCTACACATTTTTAAAGAAAAGTTAAGAAATATACATTAGAACATACTGCATTTTAATTGAGGGACTATCAGTTAAAATGTATTTTACAGCTTTCATAATACACCACAGACCTGAGTAATTTGTTCTCTGTTGGGATGCCTAATAAAGTAAACACGTGGGTAACATACTGGATCTCATTTGAACTTTTCAAAATAAACTGGCTAGAAATTCTGTCAGAGTTGAGCATTTTACTGCTCACTCAAATGAAAGGATCAGACAAGTCCTCCTGAGACTGATCCTGTTTCAAATCTTTTATATAGGAACTCTAGTGCATGGCCTTTCATCTTCTTCAATACTATCTTGGAAGCTGATCCGTATGAATATAATTGCTTTCTAGCCCTTTGGAAAAGCATGTGATGTGCTAGGTGATGTGACTGTTTCTGTACCGCTGAGCTAGAGGATGAAAACTGACGTCTCTACTTCTTCTATAAGGACAGTGAAATTGCAAGACAGACAGATTATTTTTTAAAAAAATGCATATAAAAAGAAAGCAAAGAATGGAGGAAGAAGAGATGGGAGGAGGGATGAATAATGCTCAGAAAATGTTATTTTTCAGGGCAAAGGTTTGCAGGAACAAAGGGATTCTAGCTAAAACCAGAGAATGAAGGAAGGACTCTAGCTGAGACCTTATGTGTAGAGAGATAGCCTATGAAATACCATAGAGGAGAAATTTAGGACAATTGGCTTTTTCCATAGTTTCAGTATATGTACTGTATAAAGATATAAAACACATATGAAATGTCAGATGTGTACATTCTATGGGGCAGCATGGTGGCACATTGGTTAACTTTGCTGCCTTGTAGCACTGGGGCCCTAGGATTAATTCCAGGCCTGGGATACTATGTGTGTGGAGTCTGAATGTTCTCTCTATATGCATGCTTCCTGGAAAATTGGCTGGAAAATTGGCTCTGATGTGAATGTGTGCATTTCTGTGTGTTTGCCCAGTGATGGACTGGCATCCCATTCAGGGCACCTAATGATTGACTGTAAAGTAAAAATTGAGATGGGCTGACATTAAACACTACTGAAAAGTAGAAAGAGTATCTCTATTTCAGTTTGGAATTGATCACTAATTATTCTCTGAGGAAAGTATTAAATCAAACCTACTGTTTAACACAAGAACAAATTCAGGATTGAAGTTGATTACTGATATTAAATGAGAGATCCCTGTTTTCCTGAAAAAACAGCATCTTCTTTAATGCTTATATTATGTAAGCTTTCATTTAAACATCTTTAAATATTGCATAATGGTTTACTCCACAATGGAAAACACATCTTGTTAAACCCGCCTTTGGTCTTTTAATGCTCTTTGTTATTTAGTCATTTAGAGGTGAAATTATTTCATGAATAAAATCAGATGGAGCACTAGGAAAAAATATGAAATGCTTGAAATAACACAATTCTCCATCTCTTAAAAAGACCTTTTTAATCTGAATAACCACAGGCTAATAAAGCTCAGCAGGTAAATGATGACCTTCACAATTGAGAGGAAAAAATAATGTTTCAGGCGTAAAAAAGGCAACCTGCATGCAATATGGTCACTAGTGAATAGTTTATTAAAGCAAACGGAAATTCTGATATCATGGGCCTTTGCGGAGACAGTAAAATAACCATCTTTGTAGTTACTCGAAACTGCAAATTTAATTTAAAGAGCGTGATTTTCTAAGATTTCAAGAGTTTTATGATGCGGAACATGACCATTGACAGGAGTCAAGAATGAACTGAGGTGCAAATGTCAAAAGCTCAGATCTGACACTTAATAAATTCTGTGTTCCAGAATGTGTAGGTAGTAAAGTACATGTTGAGTCCATGATGATGGAATAACCATTCCTATTTCACTCCTGCTGTTGTGGCTCATTGGCTTTGATGTGGGTTATAATTTAAAATGCATTTCCTTTCTTCAAAGTTAACACCCACAGATGCAAATAGGCGTGATATTTTAAGGGTTCGAGTCTATGTTACATGATCAAAGGCACCTTATAATACAGATGTTAAAATGACGTTAAATATAGCAATTAAGAGAACTGCGTACAAACCGAAATGTACAACAGCCCACCTTTACACCTAAACATAGAAACTCAGGCCATTCAACTGGTGTGTTCCTTGAGTTAAATAACGAAAACAAAATAACAGGTAATTAGCGAAAGACGACGAAAACTGTCGCTCACAACGGATAGAAGACAGAAGAGGAAATGGGTGTTAGGTTTCTACAATTCGCACAAAAAAGGATTAGTAATAGATTAGTAAAATTATATTTTAAAGTTGACTGTACAGTTATCGTCTTGACGTCCAAACGTCTTCAAGAAATATACAAAAAACGGGACGGTAAAGAATATTAGCACGGCTAGATGGCGTCAACCACCATAATTGCTCACTTTAAACATACAGCTATGACAAGCGGAGAGAGTGCACAGTTCTCTAAACTACAGCGCAGAACGGTTGAAGAACTGGAAAAGCGGGGGTTGTGTAGCTCCTATTGGTGCTGGTGACGAAGCTTCAGCTACCAGCATACAGAAAACCGTAGCCTGGAATCAAAGACACTTGGCGACAAGTAAAGATGCTGCCTGCAAACGGGACTTAGCCGTGAGTACGTTTATTACCTCTATGCTGTGTGCTAGGTTAGCACGTCATTTAATTTGATTTTATATTTGATTCTATAACGGTTTGTTCTAACTCTTTTTATTGGTGCAACTTCTTTCCTTCAGAATTACAATTTAATCATGACAGATTGGACTCGATTAGGTGTTTTCGTTAACAGGTGTAATTTATGCGTTTTACCACTACAACTTAACGGTGACAGACAGGTAAATGAAAAGCAATTAATCAATTCCACTCCAAGCCAAAAGAAAACGTGCTGCATTCAGTAGCGCGAAAATTGTGACCTTTCTTGAAAAGTTGTTTTTCTAATTAAAACAAACGTACATTCGTGTTGCCTCGAAAGCTTTATTGGTTGGAGAAAATGTATATTGTACATGTATTGTATATCACAAATAACATGCTAGTCTCGTACAAGTCACATTTTCTCCTAAATCAACCTCAAGACATCATGCAATGATCGTAGAACATATATAAAACAATGGTTTAGATTATAGATTTACGTATTATGATGCATAAATAATAGGAAAACATACAGACTTACATTTGCTTTAATTAATTTAATTACAAACGATGAACTAAAATATGTCTTTTAACCAAACCCTTACATCTAAACATAAATATGTATTGATTACAAACAAGTAACATCAGTCTAACTAAATCATATCGGTTATCATTTAACAAGGCACTATCAATTGGCTCTTCTTTTAAACTCCATTCAAACACATAGTGAATATTCAATCCTTTCAATCCACCACAGTGAATATATTTACATGTAGTTACAAAACTAGCGAATGCACAAAGAGTAAGACAGAAGTGGTCACATCTGTCAAAGTCCTTACGTCGCTAGTAATTCAATTCCATGTTTAAACGAGGTTGCTACAGCATAATGGTGGAATCTATAGGTTTAATCATTTTTGTAAAAGAAGAAGCCGTTATTTTGCTCCCTTTTTGAAGTTAGAGTGAAATACTGGCAGATAGTGAATGCAGTTGCCTTTTTTTGCCTGTTTGAGAGTTGCTGTGTGTTGCTTAGCTGTCAAAATGAAATTGTCCTTCTCTGTTCACTTTCCTGCAGGCGCGCACCTGCTGAAAACAAGAACGGGTATTCTCCAATAAGGACAAAACCATTATATTATCAGCTAAAAGTTGATTACTCGTCCACAATGTATAACATCACAAATAAAACAGTCTGCAGTTTCCGATCCCCCGCTGAACACGCTCAGGTGTTAAACGTCTGCGTCATGGTGGTGCTGGTTATTGGTATAACGCTGGGCAATGTGGTGAGTCTGTCGATATTTTTGGGATCAAAGCGGCTGAGGACCCCGCAGGGCTATCTGAAAGCCTCCCTGGCCCTGGCGGACTTAGCTGTTGGAGTACTGGTGGTTCCGTACTCCGTTCACACAGAGATACAAATATTATCTCAAGGGCTAGAACGCGTCGAGGCGCCATCGGAAGAGAAAAGGCGCTTCCATCCCTGCGACCTGATGGGGCCCGTTTTCGCGGGGTGCACGTTCGTTTCCATCACAACCATCTTCCTGATGTCTGTGGAAAGGAGCATCAGCGTGCTGAAACCTCTGCACAAGAACGTGGTCGTCACCAAGAGGAGGACGCTGTCCCTCATCCTGTTTTCGTGGGCACTGTGCTTTTTTCTCGCCGTCGCTCCTTTGCTCTTCAGCCGGGACATCACCCTACAGTTCAACCCCTGCAGCAGAATGTGCAACTACGCCTTCTCATCGCTAGGGCGGCGGCACCCGGGGTGGAACGTGATGCTCCTGTTCCCTGCCTTCGATTTCTCGCTTCTGGGTGGGACCTTCGTGATCAATCTGATAACATTCGGCGCTATACGTCAGGTTTGCAAAATGAGACAGAAGCTGGCCGAAACTGGGGTCCGGCGCATCTCCAACAGACCTTCTTTTTCTGACATACGTGCAGCCAAAACCATCGCCATTCTTACTTTGTCCTTTTCGGCTTCTTTTGGTCCTGTCGCAGTGTTTGTGGTCGGCAGCGTCCTAGGCTACCAGTGGTGCGATTTCTCTTTCTACGCCTTCTGGATTTTGACCTCCAACAGCTGCTGGAACGTGATTATCTACAGCGTCCGCGACCAGAGATTCCGTCGCAAGACCAAGGAGCTGTTCTTTGGGAAGGTGCTGAAAGGCAGACGCCGCCCCAAGGCGACAGATGAGCGTCACCCTGGACACTGCTTGGCCGTGATTAAGGAAATGCTGCGGCCGGAGTATGTGTGATCGGCTGTGTATATGCTGGAAATCATTGTACAGATTCTTCAATACCATCACACCAGGAAAGACATTAACAGATAAAAAGTAGCAAACAATGCGTTAAAACCTGTACTGTACTGTACCGTACCTCTTAAACGTAAGAAAGAGTTGGCGTCTATATGTTAAGTGTAAGCTTTGGTCCCGTTATTGTCGTTTTTTTCAGTTAAGCAGTTTAAAATACTTTTGAGTTATATAGAATTCTCGAGTTTAGTCTGTAGGTAGGTTTAGGTTAATTTAACTTTCTGTGTTTTCGGATAAGTAACGGGGAGAACATGACTAGGAAAGAGAGGAGAGATCAGGAACCGAGAGGGGGAGAAGGTAGCAGGTGTAAATGTGGCTGTTCAGCAATAAACTGTAAAAAGAATATCCGTCTCCATCCAGTTCCCATGCTCACAGGCAGAGGGTTTAACCACCATCACACGAACCCTACGGTTACATAGGTTATACAGTACGTTTACTGCTTTTTTTCATTAAGATGTATAGAAAGGTTCCAATGTGTGAGCTGGAAATGAATAAGTAGAGGTTAATTACACGCTGAAGAGTTGAAAGAACGAGGAAACAACATTGTTTCACCTGCAGAGCATCCTTCTTCTTCACCCATTGAATACTCTACAGTCGAAACATTGTTCTTTTCTCTTTTTGCCATTCAGGGCTGAATTAACATTTACGTTCTAAAAAGCTATTGAGCTGTTTTTAATGAGCGGAACAGTGTCACAGTGGTTAGTTGTCTGCATCACTGCAGTGAGGTCCTGGATGCTAGTGGGTTCAGTTCCAGATCTGGGCTGCTATCTGTGTGGAGTTTGTATGGTCTCACTGTTTTCCTCTGGTTGCTCTGGTTTCCAGCCAAAGACATACTGGAATGGTAACTGGCTTCTGGGAAGCTTGGCCTTAGTGTCAGTGTGGGTGCATGTGTGTGTCTATGTGTGCCCTGTGATGGACTGGTGTCCCATGCAGGGTGTATCCCACCTTGCACCTGTTGCTTGCTGGAATAGGCTCTGGCTCTCCTGTGACCCTGTACTGAATAAAGCAGTTAGGAAATGGTTGGATGGGTTGCTTTTAATCAAGGTTTGTATACCGATTGGTGTGACAAATATAACGGCTGAGGTAACCCTGCGTCATCTGGGGCAATGAGATTGATGAGGTTCAAAACAAAAGATGGGCAGAAGAGCAAACGGATTATACACTGTCTTGTAAGATAATAAAATAACAGTGCATGTCAAAAACAATGTGCTTACATTTTCCCTGGATATACAGTGTGTTTCTGGAGAAAAGCTGTGTTTGTGTGTTTGAGAATATACTGACCAATGTCAGAAAATGCAACAGTAAAAACTAAAAAATAATCAGCAGCAGTGATTTATTACAGAAAGGAACATGTTTCCTAGTCCACACATTCGTGAAAGTGAGTGTAAAATAGAGATAAGGTGAGAACTGAAAGTGAAAGTAGGAAAGGGGAATATTGCACCACAATTTTCACCAGGCTATTGCAAGAACATTACCCCAGGACATTGTGACTTTGTTTCCCTTGGCAATTATTTTTAAAAAGATTGTATTTTCTGATATCAAATCATGGATACAGGTGAGACCTGCACTTTTGTTTAGAATTTCCTATACATGAAATCCATTTCATACATGAGGGCTGCAGAAAGACCCACAAAGCCTGCAAACCATGGTTCAATGATTTTTCTTTAGTTCTGTTTTATTTTACGAGGTATTTCTGTAGGTTCATAGGTTCTGTAGGTCACAGGAGCTGAAATTTGAGTGGTTACGGGCAATTAATGAATGATTAATTGAATAATTAGCCCTTGACATTACGCCCAGGGCTGTCACTGTTAGTTAATGCTAATTAATATGCTATTCGCTTTGTATTTGTTCACTCATCAAGGTAATTAAAATTTGATCAAACTACTAAATTAGGTAAAGATTAAAATAGTTTATAAATCCCAGCTCCAACTTATGTATTACCTCGGGTAGACGTTATGATGGCACATTCCAGTGTGTTTCAAAGCCCAACGACAGGAATCTTTTTAGCAAAAACAAAAAAAAACGTCAATATTTACACAGAGGGAAATAACAACTGCCCTTTTTTGGTGTTCTCTGTTCTTCATTGTTTTTGAATATTACATTGCACATTAAACAAAAATTCCACAAAAGCACAAACACGGCATGCCACTGTCTTCTGGTTTTGTTCGGCTTCACACTGCATGGACAAAAACATCAGCAGGAACAGAATGTACCAAAACACAAGCACTGTTCAAGATTAAAGGACTAACTGACAATGAAAGTCCTTCTTAGCACAGCTGAGATAATTTTAAAACACATTTTAATGAGTTTTCCTTAATGTGAAACTGACTGATACATAAATTAATTGTTAGGAAAGAATGCAATTCTAAGTTAAGTGATTCTTATTCCATTTGTTTGTTACACAAGAGTGCACAAAACAGCAAACTACTATTTCTACAACCATCTCCCACATTTCAAGAAGATTCTATTTTATCTAAAACTACACTAAGGAACACTATCAACATGCCATTCTTATTGGTGTGTTTATTTCTATGATGATAGTTATTTCTCTCAACCAAACACTGTTGTAGTGGTAAAGACTAATTCATGGTTTGATTTCATTTTCCAACAACAGAAATTAATTAATTCTGTCATGTGAAGGCCTGCAGCCTTTACCCTGTAGATTAAATAATTCAAAGGTTTCCATTTCTAGTGTTTTTGTATTCTTTAACGATTGCTATTTGTTGACATACTGACAATAACACCTTATCACAGTTCCAATAACCTTTAGAAATTACACTATCTTTTATATGTACCAGGATGGATGGATGGTTACATGCCAATTGATAATAGGTTTTAATTCACAAGAATTATCACATCAATTACATCGCTAGGTTTTCACAGTGTAATAACCTGTAAATTACATTTCAAATAACCACTTTTCCAGCCTTCACGATATGAGTTATATAACAAAGTGAAAGACATTTTTTTTTCAAATAATCATCCACGATTCTTTTTTCTGAAACAGAACAACACTACTTTACAACAGACTGTTAATATTATGTTGATTCTACTGTTATTGTCTTAGAAACACAGAGGGCAAGCTGTGAGCCATTTGTCATACAATAGGCTCTGTTTGGACTATTTGAATAGGTTCTATTGTGTTATCCAGTCCTGTGGATATCATGGATTTGTAAATATTACACTGCACTTTTATTAAAGTGTAGTGTAGATTCTCAAACACCTAATTTGGAACAATAGCAGGTTCCTGATGCAAACAGGAGTTTCATTCATAACTTTCTGTATCACTGAACATGACATACTGCCAGTTTTAATGTGATTTAAGAGAAACCAATACACAGAAAACAAGGCAAACCACATTTCTGAGAATTAAATCAGAAGGGGGCAAATATTCATAGTTAGATTCAGGCATGAAGCACCAGACTTTTAGCCAATGTACCTGTCATCCATTTAGATTGCCTCTGCTTTACAATAGGTTTTATCATTCATTTTCAAATGTTACCCTTAGAAGAAATAAAATATTAATGAATTTCTTACTTCGCTTATGTGAAACTTCTTCATTTTAATCTCTGTTCACACATTTCCCTTGAACTTTCTATTAAACATTCTGGTAAGGTATAGAATACCTTACATTGATACTATGTAAATCTCTAACATAGTACACATTCTAAAGTGAAGACACTTCTACAGAGGTATAAGGGACCTTTTAATACATGTCTCAATGACTCTCTTGGTAGGGGGAAGACAACTAGATATTTAATTGGGAAATGTTTTCATTTAAAAGGCAAATTAATTATCAGTATGAGCTGTTGGTGTGGTAAAGAGACACCTGAGAATCTGCTAATCAGCTCATCTTTTGCTGAAGTGAGTCATTAGCTTTTATACTTGATCAAGTGAAAGATAATTTACCGTAGATATTCTGATGTATTTAAAATTTGGTTTCCCAGAGACAATCTGATTTTCAAATTCATCCCAACTTGATTTGAAAAAGTGCTTGAGGTGGCCAGTCAAGAGTATTACACGCAACAGCCAAAATCTATACCAACTGGTAACAAAAATTAATTTACTCCAGTCCTGTAGCTATAGGAAGCTTCATGTCTTTTCAAGTTAAGAGTTTGTTGTTAAGAATGGCTTTGGTTACTGAATTCTAGTTTTGATTTTTTAAAGGGACTATAATTTTGATTTTGAAGTGATTTTAAATACATTTAAGTATGCCTCTTTTGATTATGTAAATAAGATATAGAAGACATTTTCTTGAAGATTTTGATGCACAAACACATATATTTATGGTGATACAGAAAGCTGATGACTCACTGATGCACAATCTGATTTAATGACCTAGGAATCTTGCTCATCTATCGCTTTTATTTCTTGGTTATTTTTTCAATGCCATAGGGGTCTATTCGAGCAAAGAAAACAAAAGCGCGCAGAGCTATGCTTGTTACAGAAAAATGTTACTGCCGTTATCAAGATTCCCTTACGTTTCAGGAAAGGATTTAAAGATTGCAGATATCACCCTAAAGAAAATGTGTTTTTAAGAAAGAAAATGAATTCTCAGGGATATTAAAGGGAGACACAAGGCTACCTACTATCCAGAGTGCATGACAGCTAATAAAAGATACTCTCATCATCAAGGAAAACATAAACAAGAGGTGCTGTGTTCAATGTTTTGCTTTACATGCTGTTAAATTAAGTATGGACAGGCTTTCAAGTGTGATACTTAGCATAAAAATAAATCTATTTTTTACCAGAAGCTTCTTTAATAGACAAAGGCCATTGTTGTAGGTAAAGCAGCAAATGTGCATTGTAACAATTTTAAATTGTCTTCACGAAATGAAAACTTCCAAAACTCAAACCTTGTCATAAACTTGGGCTTTGCTATTTATGTCATTGGTTTCATAACTCTTTCATAAGTTTTTTTTCAAGAATTAAGCACAATTAAGGGATGGTCCTTTACATTGTATTTCTTGCATCCTATCTTCATCATTTTCAAACCAATGTATTTAGACTAATAGTCAACATGATAAATTTCAGTGCATTACATAAGAGAAAATTAGTCAAAATGTGCACTGACTTTCTACCTGCTCAAACCATTTTGGCACATACTGTACCTGTATAACCCTTTCCCTTTAAAAGCCTCTGTGATAGCAGTACTTGGTAAAAGAACAAGGGCACCACACACAATTTCTGTGTACTCTTTCAAATGTCAGCTATGACTGTAAATTTCATCCAAAATCTTCATAAATGCTGGAAAGAGCTGCAAATCCATTTTTTTAAGAATCACATTAAAAATATTTTTCTGCCCTATACAGTGATTGCTTGTAATTAGCCATCCACTTACATTAATTATGTGTCGCTTTAATTATATCTGATTGGGTGCTCATGAACGTGCTCTCTCTTCATCGTGCAATCTAAACACTGTATTAAAAATACAAATCACAGCAAATAAATTCCAATACAATTTCACAAGTGTATTCCCAATGGAAAAGCCTTACAAATGAACAGCATAGACAGGAAAAGCTATTAAAATGGACCCATATGTGTTCTGAATCCATTAGTACTTTAATTCTGATGTGATAATTGAGGGGTGTTGCAGCAGAACTGAAGTCTCTGCGTTTTGACATTGGCTTCTATTTCATCAGGGCAAACCCTTGGTTTAATTCTACCTCCTAACCATTTTAATTACGGCATATAGATGTATTTATCCATCTATACACAGAACCTACACATCAGTCTGTAGGCCTGCCTAGGCACCAGTTTAAATAACTGACAAAGAGACTTTACACTTCTCAGTACTTAGACAAGACCTGTATCATGTAAATGCATTTAGAATGTCTTTGGCTTTAACCCACTTAGCTGAAGGGTTAGTATATAAACAAGGTTCTGTCACCTCGCACCCACCACCCCCGACTAGTAATGTGAACCAATGGGGGTGGAAGAGAATGGTGGGTGCTTGCTGAGCATCGATCTCAGGGGAGGACAGTCTGGCTTGTAATGTTATTGATGTGATAATTAGTAATCATTAGAAGTGAGGAGACCCTTCTTCTGCATAGGTCTTTGTTACTGTCTGCATTTTGCTTGATTAACAGATGATAGTTATGAATGTTTTTAAAGCAGGTTATCACTTACATTCACTTACATTCAGTGCTTTGCTAATTTTGAATAAAGCAGGGATTGCTAAACACCCTTGAAAGTGTTCAAATATTTACTGTGGTAAGCTCATTAAACGAGTTAGAGAGAAAATGGGTTTGACTTTGTATAAGTTAACAGCCACTAAGGAGAGGAAAGCTAGTGACAGGCAGTTACATGTATGAGCTGCTTTATCAAGACAGCTCAAGTGTTAAATATCATATCTAACATTAGACATAATACAGAGTTAATAAAATGTGTATTAGAAGTTTGTATTTTTAGGTGTTATCCTTTATATAAGCCAAAATGCATCCTATAATGTTCCATTATGGGTCGTAGAACAAAAAGTGAAAAATTGGTTCAGCTCAGGAAAACTGTATTTGAGGAGCTTTTGCTTCATGGAGTGAATTCAAGTCTGAGGATGAATGAGAAACAGTCAAGCAGAAGTAGACCTAGATCTGCAGTGCTCATGCACTGGATCTGAACCACTGTGCATAGAGGTGATTAAGGTGTCTTTGTTAAACAGCATCAAAGCAACCATTTGTCTTTCATCTCAGCACTTACAAATCACAGGGCTCTTCACAGCAAGAAGAGGAAGAATGTGGGAACATATTATTCAGCGACCGGCTACATAAGAACAGCCGATTGATACATACTTTCTTCTTTGATTGAGGATTTTTTAATCTATATCCCGGGAACTCATGGCAGGGTATGTATGTCAATAATTGAGGTTCCAGAAATGTGCTACAAGAAAGATATACCATGTGACAGGATCATCTCTGCAACAAAAATAAAACTGGGTATATTTTAAAGCTGGGACTTTTTGCAAATTAGGATACATGAGCTCACACTGGCTTCCTTGCAATGACATACTGCACATTTGGGTGTAAAAGCTGGGTTCGGTTCAGTTTGTTAACAGGGTACCAGGGCAACACTATGCCAAATGGCCCAACAGGGGCCATAAATTCAGACCACAATCACAGGGGCAGAATCATCAAAACTACAGGCTCAGAACCTAGAGACTTTCGATGGACTGGCATCCCATCCAGGGTGTATCCTGCCTTGCATCCACTGCTTGCCAGGATAGGCTCCAGCTCCCCTGCAACCCTGTGTTGGATAAAGGGGTCAGGAAATGGATGCTTTGATTTTAGAGGAGTTGAATTTAGGCAGGACATCAGAGTTAACACCCCTCATCTCGCAAACTTGTAATGAGATTTCTAATGACCAAATAATCACAGATATGCTTCTTGCATGGAACTCTTCTTGCATGGAATTCTTCTTGTATTATAGGAAAATAAGCACATTTACAACCATTTGGCTCATTTAGCCCATTTGGTAGTTAGAAGCCAGCTGATTCAAAGATATCCTAATTTATCAGTCATTTCTTGAAAGTAGCCAGAGTATTGGCGTTAACAGCATGGGCGGTTAGCTTGTTCCATACTCCCACAACCCCTTTGTGCTAAGAAGTGCCTTCTGATCTCAGTTTTAAATGCACTCCCACATACTTCCTACTTTTATAAATTGACTTCATTACTCTGCTCTCCTCTCCACTGATAGCTCATGTGTGGTGAGTGTTCTGGTGCACTATGGCTGCCGTCACATCATCCAGGTGGGGCTGCACATTGGTGGTGGTGGAGGGGAGTCCCCATTACCTGCAAAGCACTTTGAGTGGAGTGTCCAGAAAAGCGCTATATAAGTGTAAGCAATTATTATTAGTATTACTTTTGTCGTCTGCTAAGAACATAAGCCTGTTTTAGTGATATAACTCTTTGGAGTGAAAAGTGTGGCAAACCCATTTTGTCATGGAAATGGTCCTTTGGCACAGCGGATCTGTGTGCTTTGCAGGCCTGAGAGACTGGGGGTTTTTTTTCCAAGCACAGGACACAACACAAACAACTCTTCTGCCAGTCACTGAGTGAGTTCTGATATATTTTTGGTGCTTAAACTTCTGCAGTGCAGGAAATCAACAAGCTGGTTACCCTGCTGCTGCTGCTGTGACTCATGCTTCCAAATGCAGAGTACAGAGGGAAAACCTGGCCCCAGACAGGAGCTATTTTATTAAGATGTAACTGTGGTAATCTGTCATCAGGAAGCGATTGTCAGGAGCTGTTGTACTTTAATTTACAGGGTGAAAATGTACCATTTTAAAAATCAAAAGCACTGAAAAACAGATGCTTTGCAGTGCATTCTATTGAAAATGTCTTCAAGGCATTACCTGCGAATATAAAGAAATATTTTAAAAAATAAAAGCAATGAACACATTATTGTGAATTAAGTCACTCAAGTCAGTTACTTACATAGCCTGCATTAAGTCACAGAAGGGAAATAAGTATCATCTTTTATTAAAAAACTTTAAGATCTAGCTAAATTTTAAAGAAGAGGTCCCACTGCCAAAATAACATTCAGAAGTTATGCTCCCATTTTTGCACCAGATCAGTATACTCTAAACTCTTTGTCACAAAGTAAAACAGGCATTTAATCAATTCCTTCCAAATGTCTGGGTAAAAAGTCTCAAAACCTGTCTTTGTAGCATCTGACAAAACTTGTTTGAAATATCATTGTTTATATACCAACAAGGGAATATTTTCATAATTAATCTCTGAGCCTTAGCAATTTAGCTTCTTGTTTCAATAATGATAAAACAATTTACAGTACATGCTTACACTGATCCTTAATCATCTCGTTACCACATCTAATAATTATTTTTTAGCTTAGAATATTTTCTAAAATAAAGTACTCTAAATTGCTGTTTAAGACTTCAATGCTTATTTACCTCTATACCTAACCCAAACCTAAATGTCTGATCATTTGTTTGTGTTTATTCTCTGTGAAACATGGAACACAAATCAAAAAGGGATTCACATTTTTGCTTTGTATCTAAATTGTACATTATTTTAGTACTGTTATTTTTTGTCTTTGCATGCTTTGAACTTGTGTTTCATTTCCACCTTCCTGCTACACTAATTGTCATTTTACTAATTTAATTTAGTTATTTTGTTTATATTTGTGGGTTTTTCTTATCCATCGTCTTGCTTGTTTCTGCTCTTAATATAAACTTAGTACACATTGTAGGTCACCCTGGATAAGGACATCAACTAAGTAAATAAATAATACCAAAGCTCTGGACTATTCTAAGAATGCCAGATGGCTTCTGATTGAATCAGCAGCTGTATTGCACCTAATGGTCACCTTAACAAGGGACTTCACACCACCAGCATTCAAGAGTTGCCTACAACCTTTGAATTCTTCACAAGATAGCAAATCAGGTGAGAAAGAGGCAATTAAGTACTGAACGTTTGAAACACACTCCCAAAAAGGTAGGTAGTACAGTATTTCACAAGTTCTCTAATGTAAATGTCTCTCAAATATATCAGCTCCATCCTCTGCCTTACTTTAGCTTTTCTGAACAAATGGCCTACACAGAGTTATTTATTGATTGCAGACCTGAGTCAAAATAGCATCATTCCAGTCATTTTTATAAAAGAGTCCCTGAGACGTCATGATAACATCATTGTGTGTATGTCTGATAAGCTCGTCTCTGAAACTACAAGTCAAGGTACAAATGATTGTATGTGTGTGTGTGTTTGGAGGGAGGAGATACATTTAGATGGTAAATTAAACATTATGCAACACAGCTGTTATCCCATTAACTTGTTTGAGTATAGCTGTCCTATAGCTGGGACTTTTTTAAAGCTCCTCATTACTTCCTAGATATGACATGATGGACAGTGTGAGAGCAAATGCTTGTCACAAAATGTGAGCTTGCAAGTTTACACATGCAAACGTGATGCATGTCCACAAAGACACAAAGGTTCACCAATTTTGGTATATACATACAGCAATTAACAGCGTATGATGCCACTGTTCCCTGTTAAGAAGAAGGAAAACACTTATACTTACTGTAAAGCACTGTGAGAATCCACCTTTAAAGGTGCTATATAAAATAAAGTTATTTTTATTATTATAATTATAATATCACAACTATAGTGTTAATGTTACAACTATACGCCACTGGACTGCATGACTATAGTTTTCACATCGTCCTGATAGTTTCTAGTATACTGGCAAAGGAGGTTGTGTTTTCTACTGAATCATAGTTTTGTGCCTCATTTGGGAAATGGTCTAGCAGTATGTAGAACAAATCTTGAAAGCTTTGCTGAAATCTCTGTTATAGAACAACCTTGTTTCAGCGGTGGTAGCACAATGGAGTATTGAGTCATGACTTCAGAATTTTGTTTCTGTTCATACACTGGACAGTGCTTTGTTGACCAGATTCTGGGTCCTGTGCTTCTCCTGTCGTAACTATGGCAGCAGCATAATCCATCAATCCTTTAGCACATCCCCAAATATTAAGGGCACTTTCTGCTTCAATCAGGAATCAACAACAGACTGGCCCACTGGACCTATGAATTGTGTTATTGTTTATATCAGCCACCACCAAATAATTTGGCTGACCTGGTTACTTGCTTTTCGGATCTGTCAATGCCATTCAGTTGAGATGCTTGTGTCCTAGGTAATGATAGCAGCACTAGGTATTGACACTATACTGTAAACAGGCGCCGTCCTTCGGATGAGACGTAAAACCGAGGTCCTGACTCTCTGTGGTCATTAAAAATCCCAGGGCATCTCTCGAAAAGAGTAGGGGTGTAACCCCGGAGTCCTGGCCAAATTTCCCATTGGCACTTATCAATCATGATAAATAATCCCCATCTATGAATTGGCTTCATTACTCTGCTCTCCTCCCCACTGATAGCTGATGTGTGGGGAGTGTTCTGGCCCACTATGGCTGCTGTCGCATCATCCAGGTGGATTCTGCACACTGGTGGTGGTGGAGGGGAGTCCCCATTACCTGTAAAGCGCTTTGAGTGGAGTGTCCAGAAAAGCGCTATATAAGTGTAAGCAATTATTATTATTGATTATATTGAAAAGAGGTTCTTGATATGAACAAACTAAGTGAACCACAACATATGTAACTTTCCAACCTTTTTTCAGAATCCTGGTCACAAATGTAGAACAAAAAGGTTACAGACAACCCCACATTTTGAAGAATACATCTACCTTTAAATTTTCTCGTGTTTATCTTGAAACTAAGTTGTATTTTGTGTTAAAGGGTATCATTTCAAATAGTACTAATAACACGGTCATGCGGTTGCTGATCTTGGACACATTGTATCTGAAACAAGATGATCCTCATGGATATTTCCATCCTGTTTCTAACCGTTTCTTCCTGTTCAGGTTCGCGGGGGAGCCGGTTCCTATCCTGGCAAGTCCTAATGGATATTTATCAAACTAAATTTATTTCAAACAAAGTTTATTGAACACACATGTGTTGAAGAAAAGGAGGACTTGCTAAATTCTTCACGTATTTCAGAAGAGCGCACTGGAAAACGAGATTGAACAATAAAAGGGCGCCCTCTGTTGGCTTCAGGTGGTTAAGTGACTAACAAAAATAAGTGCTAAGACGCGGGGTGGCGCTTCATCACTGACCAAGTTGAGGAAAAATAAAATTTAACATTTCTTCTTTAAAATGTAATGCACTGAAACCTACAAAGTAGATACATTGTTTGCTTCGAATGTTTTTTTATGCTTAAAAACCTGTTGCAGGTTGTGCATAAGTTATGGAAAACGATTTTTTTCATTGAAACTCACAAGGCAGAAAATGGAGTCATGTTCTTGTTCATTAAATTTTCCAGTACACCATTCAAAGAAAAGAAAAGGTAGGCAGCCATTTGCATCATTATGGTTTCCTATGTGGTTCGTTTGGTACTGTCTAATGTTCCCGCATGAACTTATTTATCCATTAAAGAGCAGTTACTGAAGAAAATATGTCCAAAACTAAATTCAGTACTATACACTGTAGGGAGATACAAATCTAAATGGAAAACATGAATAAGCAAGAAGATGTTTTAAAAGGTGCAATACTACTGATGTCTTTCTTTTGTATTCTCTTTTGTATCTACTTTTGTATTGCTTGTCTGATCAAATACAAACAAAAAATCCAGAAATACATAGTAAAATATATTGCCTTCAAATGGACTAGATGTACTACGCTGTAGTGGCTTGTTCTGTGAACAAGGACAGCCATTGTTCAAAACGCTTAACTAAAACAATGTAAGCAGAAAGAATCATCTTTCTGTGGATCTTGACAGAAATGTGAGTTTTCTGGCTGTGCTCAAGGCCTGTGTAGAGTATGATTGCTCATGTGGGGAGATTTTTTGGAATCAGTTATCATAAGGAGGCAATTGAAGACAGGTAAACTGAACCTACACTCTAATCATTTCAGACCAGAATGCCAGATCTGACAGGGTGTTTTAAAAGCGACTAATTATAATGAATACAAGGCTCTGGTCTGCACTATGCATGATGCAATACGATAGAATCATTACATCACCCAGTAGAAGAACAGCATACACCTGAAAGAAGAAACAAGTGGTTTAATTTACATATATAAGATGATTTTCAAAGCCCTTTACTCCAATCAAAGCAAAATTCAAGATTTCATTCCATTTCACAGATGTGGAAAAAAAAGCACTTAATACTGTTTTAGTCCAACACGGTCCTAAACCTTCAATCAGAGGTGTCTAGTTCTGGTCCACAAGGGCTTCAGTGTCAGCACGTTATCAAGTCCTTTTAAAGCAGCAGCACCTGGAGAGTGCAGAGAAGCTGGGAAACTAATAGTCAAGCTAGTAATCTGCAGAAATGCCCTCTCTTTACAACCAGAACTGGACACCTCTGTTTTTGTTGGACTTAATCTGAAGACTGAAGAAGTGATGGATATACCACACAAACTAAGTTGCTACCCAGTAACAATTACTAAAGGCAGCAAGTGGATACCTGTTTTATTAGAAGAAACTGCCCCGGAGTAAATAATTCACTTTAGCTTTTAAAATAAAACTTCATCTTTAACCATGTTTTGGCACAGTAGCAGTATCATCGTCCCCAGTTATACGCCACCAAAACTAACTGAAAGCAGCCAGTGCACACAAAATCAATGTCAATCTAGTGACATCTTTCTCATTTGCAAGGAACCTGATAACACTTACAAAGCAGGAAGTGACACTAAAAAGAAACACTTACAGTATGTAGCATTAGCTCTGAAGCAGTATCCCTTGGAGTGTATCTTATACATATACAGTATAGATTCCCTGGCAGCCAAATTAAGATGTGCCCCTGTTGAACCTGCCTAGTGAAAGGCGAGCTGAGAGACTCATGGATATTGAATACTCAGTTATATTTGAAGGGAAGGCAAGAGTTATGTAATTTGGGACTCTATGACCTCACAGTTCCATCACACCATATTCTATGGGTTGACATGAACCTCTGAATGTGCCACAGTCTGCAGGGTCACCGCAGAGCTCAGGCTGGGGGCAGGTGCAAGGCCGGGGTTAATAAAAGTTCTTTTTATTGATGGCAATCTTATGGGACTGAGAGAAAGAGTGGGAGTCTTGCATCAGATGAGCTATCCTAATCCAGCTAGGATTAAAAATAACACACCCATAAAGCTTCAGAATATTTCCCACAGGGGCCCTGTGCTGTTTTTATTCTGCGTTACAGGCTGTCTTTGCTTTGTTTCCCCCACTCTCCCAGTCCAAGGGCCAGCAACCACAGAGACCTGGTTATGCACTTTTACTCATGCAAAGAAGCGGCGCTAGCAGTCTGGCGTGACAGCTGAAAGCTTGTTACATGATGCTGTCTTGAGCATTTTAAATGTTAGGCTACTGCACTATAGTCAGGAAACCGGTTATATCTTTAAACTCAGCTGAAGATAAGTGTCACGTTAGTTCTATTCAAATCAAACTGAGCTGTGGTGAATAATCATAAATGTTGTGTTCATCAGAAATTATTCAACCTTCACAACATTGTAGTGGTTTAGACAGTTTTCTTTCTGGATTTGGTGTATATTATCTATTTGAGTCTCCTTATGACTAAGAATTATAAAATGCGAAAATTAGAACCTAGAACTAACAATTATACTCTTAATTACTTTGCATAGAATAAATGTGTATTGCAGTGTTTCAGTTACAAAATGTTTTAAAAACCCAATGCAATGACATCGGCACACCTTGTTGCAAAATATTGTTTGACCATGATTTTCCCATTTATTGTCTACATTATTTTGCCTGACCTTTCTACTGCAATAGGTCTTATCTGCTTTACGTGTGTAGCTATGTGTCACTCAAAGACAAAAAGAATTTCTAAAATGCACAGCAGTTATAGAATGCATATCCTTAGGTGCCTTTTGATCCGCGAATTGTGTGCTGCTTGCTCATATGTGTCTACATGTTTTGGTTTCTTGTTCTGCACAAAGACAAGTTCAGATGTAGAGACTGACAGAGCACATCATTAAAACAGAAACTTAAAGCTATTCACCATCAATCTCAGAGACAAAAAGCAGTAACATGCTGAATTTGTCTAGGAAATAAATGAAATTTAATTCTGCAGGAGATCAAAGAGCTTGCAAAGGGAAGATGGGTATGATCTTTTTGTACACTTAGCATCCCATCTCACTTAGCACCTCATAATTAAAACAGCTCACCCCAGTGCGGTCTTCTTTTATTCAAGTTGAAAGGCCATCTTTATAACCTTGCGTTAGACAAACAGAAAACAACCCCTGGGAATGGAAATACACAGATAGTCTCATTAGAATTTATAGTAATTCCTGTGTCCTTTTGCAATACATTTAAAGGGAAAATAATGCAGACACTGAATTTATTAAATACACATTTAAAGAACGGTGCACAAATCATCTTAATAGCATTTTTTTAGTTTTTAAGAATTTAACTCTTCATGTCCTGTCTGTACTACAGTAAAATAACATTTTATTTTCAGTGTTATTTATAGGTGTCAGTTACTGGAATCAATATGTTTTCCTCTGGCTTGTTCTTTTATAAAATGATTAAAATACTGTGTTATGTAACTTAATACTGTATATTGTTATGGCCTCCTGCTAGCAATGCCATTGTATTAGGTAATGCAAGTTACTGTACCTGAATATTGTGTGTTTCTTAAACAATGATGGTTAATGTTACAACTATATTTAGTGTTTATAGCAGGACATGGGAAAACAATAAACATATCCTCTGCCAGGTACAAAGATTTCAAACTGTGATCCATGCTTCAGTAATCCTATCTCCTCAACACTTCTCTCATTTCTTGCTGAACATTTGCATGTAAAACTGGCCCATGCAATATTAGCTCTACCAGAACATTTCACGCTCATGGGAAGTTATTAAAGCCCTCAAGGTCTTAAATGCTTATTTGGTGGTGTCATATGTCAACATTCCTGAATCTGGAATTAAAGAGTGACAATGTTCAAATATCTCCTTCCTTGTGAATGTGAAGTTGTAACAATAGCAAAACTGTCTGAATCTGTTGGGTCTACTGCAGATAAAATGCACTTCAGTAAATTGTTCCACTTCTTATCCTTCCTGTATCCTATTACTACTCAACTCCAAATCCCATGTTATAGAAATCTATGTTCAAGGTCAGGGCCCGAGTCTAACTAGCAGAAGCTCACATGAGGGATTATTCCTCCAAGAAATCGCAAGGGTCTCGGGTTTCTGATAGAGTAGACTTACCTTTCTGTGTTCAAGGTGTTAATGATGATGATGTGTAGTGTTTAAATCACTGTACATTAAAACCAAACAATTTAAATAATATGAATGATTTGCCTAAAAAATAAATTACCTTCTATAATCTGAGTCTGAAAAACACTGATAATTGTTTGACCTTGACACTACTACAGCATGCTGGAAAGCTGGTATTTGCAAGCAAGTATTTGTGCTTGTGTATGTATCTGATTATTGGCTGCAGGCTCCTTCTTTATTAGGCTTAAAAAGACAAATGACAACCAGAATTCCTTTCTGGGTTCAGCTTGTACTCAGATAGAGTGCTGTTCAAAACTCCAGAGGTGATTGGCTGGTTAAATGCTGCATTCATCTTCTGATTGGCTACTTTTCTTAACCAGCCTTTAAAATAAAGCTACTCAGTGTTAGTGACTGATAGGGAGATAGGGAGAGAGACAGAACAGGAAGATGGAAGTACTGAATTTGCATAGGGAAGTTAAAGACACAGTACTCTCCTGTGATCCTCCATCTTGATCTTGTTGCACTGATCAATGTACTGATTTCCCTGTCACCACCATTTTATTTTGGACAAAACAGCAAGCCATCGCAAGTCTTCGATTAAGAACAAACATGTATATTACATTTTACAATGGCACTATAGAAACATAATGTATTTCCCAAACAAGGTATTTTATTGTCTGGGAAGAGAAAGAGCAGATGCTTAAAAATCTAAAATTTTCTGGAGTTTTGTAAACTACAATAAATCACATTATGTAGGGATTAGGGTAGAATGATGCTCCAATCAAGTATCTTAAATTAGATCTATTTATAAATAGGATGTGATTGAAAGCTCTTCATCCTGTTATGCTAAATCTGGATATTTGATTATGTATGTAAACTACATATGGCTTCGACCTCACTGTAATGGCCAGATTGCAAGAAACTAGGTCAGGCAACAAAGCCTTTCTCCTTTAGACTGTGCCTGGAGCACATACTTTTTCATTATTTCTTTCTACTAGCCTTAGAATGGCACTTACTGACCAAAGCGTACAATAGTTAAGGGAGGCAATGGATCTCAGAGCTGGATCTATTAATTGGCTGTATATATATAGTCAGATATAAACACCTAAACACCTATATAGGAACATAATAAAGGTTACAAATGACAGAAGATGTTCAGCACAGCTAGCCTGTGGGCTCCTGGGAGCCAATTGATCCGATGATCTTGTCTGGACGTTTCTTGAAATAAACCAGGGCTTCATCTCCAACGACGTGGCTGTAGAGCCTCTAGTCTCCCACCATCTGTGTAAACTACCTCCTGGTCTCTGTGGTAAAAGCACTTCCACATAGTTTCCACTTGTGTGGCTTGCTTCGGGTTTCATTGTTGCGCAGTTGGGATTACTCTGTCGGTCGTTCCTTCTGAGGATTTTGAATAATGCCTGAATTAGATCCTATTCTCTGTTTAAGACCAAAACTCTGAAGTGTTGGGTATTCCCTCATTATCAGAATGCATCTGGTCGATCTTTTCTGGACTGATTCCAGAACAGCAATATCTTCTTTTTTTTTTCAAACATAATGAACAAAATTGTACACAGATTGTATTCTAAATGAGATCTTTACTAGAGTATTGTACAATTGCAATATATCACCTTCTAACTCAAATTTAAAGATGTAACTATTTATCCTATTTATTCACTTGCTCTTCTAATTGTTTTTCCACATTGTCCAAACACGAAGACAACGTTAATAGTGTTGACAAATAGTGAATTTTTTATTGGTCATTTTTTCAAGCATAGCATTTCCAAGTTTTTCTCTCTAATTCTATCTGCATGCACTATTCTACACGTCTGCATTAAATGTCATCTGCCGGTGTTTGCGCAACCTTAATTATCACAATCTTTTCAAATTTCCTTTGCAGCTTCTACAATGTTTGCTATTCCTGCTACTAGGGTTTCATCAGTAAGCTTCATTGGCTTGATAAGTATACCAGAATCTAAATCATTATTAGAAATGATCTCACGTACACTGGGGAGATAATAAAAAACGGCTGTTTTATTACGTTAGTGACTAAGTCACAATAAGCGCTGGAGATGATGGATACGGTGATGGATAACGAGGTGAAGGATACGGTACATGTCCGTCTTGATCGGACTCGGCTGGCTGACAGGAAGAAACTGGTGCTGGAATGCATTCCGTGAAGAGGGTGTGAGTGGAAATATTTCATCAGACTAGATTAAAAGAAGATATAAACTTGCTAGGGAACAACGGAAACAAATGAACGCTAAAAATACGTACAGAATGTAATCAATGGGTTATGCAAATTAGCCCCCACTTTCCTTTAGTTCATGGCTGCCTATTCATGAGTGAAGCAGCGCAGATGAGAAAAGTCGTATCGTGTTATTCATGACCGTACTATCAAAACATAAAAATATATACAGATAACTCGATTTTACTCACGGTAATGCGATTCATATTTGCGTGTTTTTATTTTGAAATACTGATAATACGTTATTATAACGTCTGTTACTATTCTAGTGAAATTAATATGTAAAGTTAGGAAAGGGTTCAAAAATCAGTATAGTGTACACAATCTTGTGTTTATAGTTCCGTATTCAGCGTCTTACTAGCCTGGTGACGTAACATGAAATCGCTCCATGTAGTGAACGGTTGACAGTTCTCTTTCTCCGCCCTTCACCGAGGCCGCGCCTTATAGCTTGTGTAACTTTCCGATTGGTCGTTAAATACGAAGTAGGCGGGGATTGGGCGGGATTTAGGTATTGTGACATCACAATCAGCTGTTGGTATGTTCTAAATTCTGATCCAAGGATCAGCTGGGCGCAGCAATAACAGAAAAAAAATCTGCAGGAAAAACCAAGGGTAAAACTGCAGATTTGTTAAGAACAGCATCAATGCAGTTTGAATGCACCACTTCTTCTGAGAAGAAAAGCCTTTTTATTTTTTTAATGTTTTAAGAACTACCTCATTTCAAAGCTTCCTAAAGCTGTACTTGACGATTGTTGTTTTTATAAAGTATTTTGAACGTTACGTTTATAACTGAAATAATACGACAAAGGCAGGTAAGATGTGGGATTTGTATCTACTCTTTTACACCTGGTAGTGTATTGTGAAATATAAAGAGGTTTGGACGGTGTCCTTATTTATTCTATTCCAAAGACATCATGTTTGCATTGTCGAGAGCAGAAACGTCAAAAATACAACTGCAGTGAAACCGAAGTGTGATTTTGGACATTAATAAACGGCGAATCATCATCCGAGTCGTTACATAACCTTTTAAATGTGTGTATTTTATCACTTCAATATCACTGTGTAGTAAAGATCTTTTTTTTTAATTCAATACCTTCTACACGATCCCTATATATTTCGGCTTACATGTCACAGGGTCTTTCTAATTCAATATTAGAAAGATTAGACTGGTAATTCCTCTGTAGACGTAATGCAGTTTTTTTAAGAGGTGAACCTGTTTTTGCATGTACCGCTTCACCTGAGAATTTCGAAAAATCAAGAATCGATCAACCCTGTTCTTTCACATCATACGGCTTAGGCAGATTTGTTTGGCGGTGTTTTGACACATTTTAGAAACGGAAGAAAGGAGATCTTAACGCTTTCTCCCGTTTTTCAATCGGTTGTTTGCTCTGCAGGATCGCTCCAAGGTTTCCCTTTTCTATGAACTGTATTTTCTTCAGATCGTACACTTGGGGTTATTGATACTCCCCCCTCAATCGCCGCCGTTGTCTTCATCCTGCCATTTCCCTGACCTTTATGTAAAACCAGTTTTTAATGCGGTGGGATATACAACCGATGCACGATAATGCACAGCGTGTTTTTTTTCTGCGATACATGTATTATTTTACAGACACCTCCGTCTTTTAAGCGAAAGCAAAGCCTTTGTTGTTTCTTAACGGCCTTTTGTTTATAGAGGTAAACACTGTTACCGGCTGTCGCTAGTGCGCCCTTGGAACAAGCCGTTCTTTCGTCTGTAATTCTGTAGCTAAATACGGGAGTTAACAACTGAAGCACACAAAAACGAAAAATGCTCGAATTGAAGCCTCTTATTTCCCGGGGGATGTGTGCAGTTTTATTCACCGACTGCATGGCTGAAATGTTTGAAACGTACAGTTTGGTTTTTTCTGTCTCATTTCTCCCCCCAACCCCTCGGCTGTCCTTGGTTCTAAACGCATAGATGAGGTGACGTCAGCTCATTACCGTGCGTGCAGGCTTGTTTTGTTTGTACGGCTCTTTCCACTTCAAACAGAGCTCCGCCTTCTTGGGCAACAAGAGTGGCCTTTAGTAGCCTTGCATGCTGGGATACGTAGTATGTCATGCCCATCCGTCAGGATGTTGATTTAGGCGTAGGGAAATAACTGCTTTGAATGTCATAAGCCTAAAGCCTGATGCTTATCTCCCGCTAGCTGTCCCAGAGTATCTCTTAGCATCATGGATATGTTCACTGTGAATCTCAGTGTACAGCTTTGCTTCGATTTCGAGATCCAACAACATCTGGCTGCAGACTAATTCTACTACTCTACTACAGAGTAGTAGTTTTACTCGAAAGATGTGCTGTGTGATCAAAGTTTTTTGTCCTTCTAGTTGGCCAGAATACAACTAATTTAAATTTTATTTTGATTTTTTTTTTACTTGAAGTATTTTAATCTTTAATGAAGCTGGTGTTATGTTCTTCAATTATTTAGTATTTCTATACTGCTGACTTGTTATAGTCCTAATTTATAATCTATCATCCTCCAGTATTCTTCTCATGAACTGACATAATGTAAATATGGAATGAACTTTCATAGGTAAGATGTGGGAGAATTTACAGTAAAATTCTGGATTTTTCTCCCACTTAACTTTTCAGAATGCTCCCACCCTACGTGACTCAGAAGACCTTTCTTTGGTTCCATTAGAACTGGGAAGCATTAAGCTTATGTTAATAGCTACTCCACCCTTCCTGTATTGTTAAAAAATCTTCTGATGCAATACTGTTAAAAGCAAGCAATGGATCTCTAATTGGTAGGTTGCTCCCTTAGCAAAATACCAAAACAGTTACACCTTTTTAATAAACTCGTGTGATCCCTGCTCCCTTAAGTTATGGTATATAGCACAATCAAAGGACTGATTCATTAATTTACTGATTTTAAAAATGCTGCCACTCAACCTATCCTTCTCTAATTGTCACAATTAGCCTTTTAGTAGCTTCTAGTAGACCCAAAAATCTTCGCCTGCCATTCCTTTAAGTTCTCCAGGGAATCAGCTTTGATATCATGATTGGGTAGCTTTTTCCAGACTTTCATAACTCTTTGAGTGAAGACATATCTCCTGTTCTCATAGATAGATTATCTCAGAAAACACTGGTTCCAGGTAGATCACAAGGGTATGGGAGAATGTCTAGTTAATTAATCACAAATGATGCCTTCTGTCAATTATTTTCAATAGCTAAAATCCAGTGTCATTCCGGCAATAATTAGCAAATGTGGCTCACTCCTTGTCAGGTGAGGTGAAGGCACCAGGGTTCAACCAATGTCTCAATGACTGTACAATTTAGAAACAGTAGTTGTTGTTTCCACACCCATTTGTGAAGTACGCTTGTCTGACAAAGCTGAGATGGTTTCTAAAAGCCCTCTGAACCAGTGGAATACCCCCACCTCCTTCTCTTGGTGACAGCGTGCAGATAGAAGCTAAAGCAGAATGAATGTGGTCACAAGATTAAGAAATTCCTATTAATTACCTGAGACCCAGCTGCAGATGGAAAAAGGCATCATATGCTGTGCTCTTTGTAAATAAGGGCACAGTGATCTTATGATATTTCCTCGGGGATAATGATTAAAATTGATTTCATACTATTATTATTAATCAACGTGAATGAAAATGAAATGCCATTTTCCCAGGGTATTTCTTCTTGGAGATCCCCCCTTTTAGCTACCTTGGCTGATAAAACAATATCACTCATTTACCCATTCTGATCTAAGAAAGACATGCAAAGTAATATAAATGCAAATCATTAGGAATCATTATGCTTTGAAATGCGCAGCATGAAATTGGTGCGCTAAGCTTTCAGCAATGGAACAAACATCTCTATGTGGCAAATGTGTAGAGGTGTAGAAAAAGAACATTTTCACCTTTTCTACTAGTAAACAATAGCCATGGCAAAGACCATTGACCAAGGACAAATCTACTAATAGATTTTTTTTAAGAACACTAAAGTCATTTTAATTCCAAACGTTTTTGTTTGGCAGTTTCCCTGTTCTTTACAGCTTTTTATTGTGCAAGAAGGGTACAATTTATATGGGAAATCATGGCACTACAATGTGCGCAGACCTCAAAGGCGAAGCTGTTTAGTTGTAATGGATTCCTTGAAACAATGACAGGAGAGGAGAGCTTGGTCTCTGTCTGCTTCAAACAGATGGCAGTGCCCGTCTGGATTTAATTAATAACCAGATTAAACAATATAGCACATCGCATGCAGGAAAATGCAATTCCCACTTGCTTCCTAAGCAAATGGCAGATGGAAATGTCCTCAGCTCAGGTCTACATGCCACTGTCACTTGGATCTGTTTCCATTAGAGCACATTGATTGATTATTGATTGATAAAAGTTGATTTTTTTTGCTGATTCAAAGATTGGATTCCCCCATTATCTCCTACTGTCTCTTAAGTCTACCTTGCTGCTATTTATGGGAGCACTCAGAGAAGCTTTCCTGCTGGACTCAGTACTCAGTGTTTTGTTTTACTGTGCTTGCTAGCACTCCTGTGATACCAGTACTCTGTTTGGGGTTACTGGTGTGTGTAACCTACCAGGAAGGAAAACTGTTACTTCCCACTTCCATCTCTGCACAAGCGCATTATTTTAAGTGATTTAATATGTGTACCATCAGATGAAGCCAGTTTAATGTAGACACTAAGAAGCTGTCTATTTTCTGTTTCCTGAGACGGGAGTGTCTTTTATTATAATCAAGAAAGTTGTCTCCTAGTGTAAAAAAACTGTAAAATAAACCAAGAGTCCTGTCCTATAGCAACGATGATTACGTCTGATTCATGGCATCCCAGACAAGAGGTCTCCAGCAACTGTTAACAGTTTACCATCACAGTTATCCCTTTTTCTACTTAGGAGTTGATCAGTTAAGCTATCTTTGAGACTGTCATCTTGATGACCACTGAAGACCTATCTCTATCGCATCTCTAACTCAGTGATTATCCTTCAGCATCGTCAATGAAACATTTGGAAAAACAGGATTGTGATTAGAGCACCGTGAGAGAAAGAAAGAGGAGAAGGAAATCTAGCATGATTGTGCTTGTTGATGTAGCTGGGACTGTCTCTTTCTATGGAAATGAAATCTTCTTGTGATCACCCATCAGATTTTGTTTTCCTAAAAAATAGCATTTAGCACATTTATTGTTTAAAAGTATTTGGTGTTTAAAAGTATTTGGTGTTTCCTATAAAATAACCATTACAAGAAATAATAAACTTAGTTTCTTGAATTTAATCCTCCAAAATCTGAGCATATGTGTGTCATATTTATTAGATGGGGAAAAAAAATCGGCAGTCACCAGGTTCAAAGAACATTAAACTCATTATTAATGCATGTCTTGTGTCTTATGCTGTCAAAGCTGTTCAATGTAGGCGTAAAAAAGCGTGAATTCACAAGCTTGGCAATGAGGATCCTGGAATCTTACTTTGAATTTCTTAAATGGCTCCTCATGCCACCACCCTTTTCTGAATTCGAGAACCGTGGAGTCACAAGGTGGAACGGAGGATGGCAAGAGATAAAACTTGACTCCTAGTATGAGTTTTGTTTCAGTTCATTGACAGCAAAAAAATCGGAAACAAGGTTCAGAACTTTCTCAGCAGCTACTGAACACAATTTGTAACAGACTCAAAGATAAGATATGAGACATGACAGAATACATTATGTGCGGTTCAAAAGTTATTCCATTTGATTTTGTAAAAGAATTCCTTCATATCCATAGCTGCTGAGTAGGACTAATGACTATCAAAATCTAATTAGCTGTGAGAATGTGCCATAAAAGGACACTTTTTGTAACAGTCACAAGATTCCATTTGAAAGAAACTAGCTGCTAGACTATACAGGCTTAATTTTTTACAGTTCAGTTGGCCTGACTTTCACAGCCTTTTCAGGATCAGCATGCACAGTATATACCAAACTTTCAGAGGGACACTTTGGGCAACAGCACATATGAAGTGCTTAATAATACGTATTCACACACGTGCATTATAATATTGTTTTTGAGTTTCCCTTCTTTAGAGAACAATTCCTCATTGGTCCCACTAACAAAATAAATCCAACTTAAAGAATCTGAGTTACAAGCAGAATTTGATTTTCAAACTCACACATTTATATACAGGGTGCTTAGAAAACTAGATAGCGTCTTACAACAACTTAATCATGAAATCTATGTATCATGATTTAATGATATTCGGTTTACCTACAGATAGGACTATGGTGAGGACAATGAGAGAATGACCAGTTGACTCTTCATTGGTCAGTTTCTCTCCCACTTGGGTCCATTCTTGGCCTGCATGGATGGGACAACATGGTACAGTGCACAGCTGTGTGAAACTACTCAGTTTCACCTATAGGCGCACCAAATTGCTCCAAAGCCTTTTACATGGCAAACGCATTGAAAATGTGCAACACAAAGGTTTAGTGATTCATGAACCTGAACCGTAACATATAGTGTGTAGCCTGTGGTGCATTAAAATAGATAAGAAGTGGAAGCTGGCAAATGTGTTGAATTCATAAATAGAAGGTATCCATGATTTATCCTCTCTGTCCCTCTCTCTCCAACTCTGTGAAAACAGGCCTTTGCCCTAACACCACGTGAGACCTCACATTTGCACTACACGCTTCCTTGCCTGGACTGAGATTTCTGCCTTCGGGATCAAGAACAGCCAGCACAGAGCACAGAGCTTCCAGTTCTCCCATTTCAAAAGGCAGCTACGCGGAGGACCTCCTCCTCTCCTTCCCGCAGTCCCGGTTCCAGCCGAGCCATGTTCCAGCGACTCACCAGCCTGTTCTTCGGAGAGGTGGAGGAGGTGTACAAGGAGTGCAGTGGACCCAAACCCTGCATCTCGGAGGCCGACGAGGATGACTGGCTCCTGGTCAGCCTGCCTGGTGAGTCTCATTGCCAGGCTCTTACAGCCATTCCAGAGGAAGGGGTCTGTCCTGGTCAAAGGTTCATAGGTTGTCTAACATTTATATTATAATCAAGGCTAAATCAGTCAAACCAAGTAATTTAAGTAATTTAAAAATTTAGGCCAGGAGTTCTGAGTGGGGGAAGAGAGAAAGTGATCTATTGTGAGGGTGGGGGAAGCCCTTTTGCTTCCTATATTTTATTTTTACTTCCACTGTATAGGCCCCTTCAAAAGCAATGCAAAATATGAAAATCCACATACAACCTCCAAGTTATTTAGAACTGGAGGGATAGAATGCAATGTAAAGGATATCACTTTGTTGAAGACATCAGAAGTTTGGAAGTGTGATTCCCAGTGTCAAGAATCAAACTGAGGCCATGCTTTTGTCCTTGTTTCTAATGCTTAACTCATTTTTTGGCTTTATCACAAGATCTAAAATTACTTTGCATGTAACCTGGACATCAAAGTCACCAACAGCCACAAAGCCTGTCAGAATTTAAACCAACAGCCCCGCTGGTTTTATTGAGCAAGGCAAGGTTTTAAATTGGCCTTCCTCCAACATAGGGTCAGGAGCGACAGCAACTAATAACTCCTATTTTTGTTTTTTCTCTCCCACTTTTTGAACCACCTTCACACTCCTCTACTGAATGTGTGCGCCCCTCATAATGCATGCACTCCCTACCTGCATTGGCTCTCCTGCGGTTATGCTACTAAACGCTGGAACGGCACCCACATGTGTGTGGATGCTGCTGCCTTGCTGGTCGCTGCCGTAGCTGCACGCTTAAAGGAAGGTGATTGGGAGGAGTTGGGACAGGGCGGGGCTAAGACACCACCGCTGGAACATTCCAGTCTTGAGAGCCACTGGGTGGGGGTGGAGATGAGAGGGGTTTCAAGGACTGGTACCCCCTCACCTTCCCCCCATGGTTACTGCAGGACAGGCCTAGGCAGGGCCAAAGCTCTTGAACATTCATCCCCTGCCACCCCCCGTTGGTCAGTGGACGCAGTACTATTTACCAGCCCTTTTCCTTGCCCCCGAGGCTCCACCCCTCTGTCCCCTGGGTGCCAGAGTGACTGTAGCAGTGGCTTTGAGCGCTGCTGTATGGATGAGAGCTGGTTTGTCACCCCTCCCCCCTGTTTCACTGCAGAAGGCAGCACTCCTGAGGCCAGCCCCATGGAGGATCTTCTCATTGAGCACCCTAGCATGTCTGTCTACGTCTCCACCGGCAACCAGTCTGTAGCCGAGGAGACGGGGAGCCTCGTGCTACAGGAAACCAGTCAGAGGTGAGTGGCTCAAATACCTGTCTACAGTCTCTCAAAGGCATTCTGTCATTTCAAAAGGGTTGAGCTCAGTCACGCTTTGAAGGCTTTAACATGCAGAAATATTCCGCTAGTTTTGAAACCCTGTGCCCTTCAAATTGCTGCAAACTTCTCCCGAGAACGTGGTGGTCCAGACCTTTTGATAGTACTACAACATGTCAGCTCAACCCTCTTAATCCTGAGCACTCTTTCACATGTATTCTGTCAAAAAGCCATCTGTTCAGATGGGAAGACACCTTTGACTCTGTAGTTCAATGCAGTAAACCCTGGCAGAGCACCAGTTACTCCTGTTCTGGCGATATTTTCTGCAGTTTAATGAGACCAGCCATGTTGTTGAAGCTGATACCTTGGTTTGTTTCAAGAACCATTTGGGTGAGATAACATCAGCTGTTATGAGTGCCTCCCTTTTGTTTGTAGTTATTTATGTATTTAGTAGATGGCAAAAAAAAACACAATTTTAAAGCTGTTTTGGGCAGTATTTTAAAGTTTAATTTAAATTTATTGTGGTTGTATGAAGATAATAATACAACTGTGCAGCTTTACTATATTGTACTATTTACTTTCCTGTTACTTTATTAGTCCTAAACCCACCATCTACTGGTGTAAGCAGGACAATTTCGAAGCCTCACTTTGCCAGCAGATTTGAATGACTTGGTAATCCCTGGCTGTGTAACCCCCCTTCCCTCCCCAGGGTGGACCCCGCCGTCTCAGCAGGGCGGGCTCTCTCTGGCCGCCCGCCTCGCGGCTCCGCCTCCCAGGCAGCGGCCTTGGCCAAGGTGGCCCAGGTGAGCCGGGTGCAGAGGGCCAAGGCCCGTTCGGAGCGGCGCCAGCTGGGCCGCCATCGCCTGCAGCGCCAGAACCGCCTCCGCGACCTCCCGCGGCACAGCGGGCCAGCCCGCGGGGGCTTCCTGCACCAGCCCTGCCAGCGCCGCTTCAACTACTGAGGCCAGCGCCATCACCACCATCCCCCCCCGCCCTACAGTGTAGTCAGCACAGGTCATTTTAACCTTCGAAATAAAACCACGTACCACTACTAGCTCTGCAAAGATGTCTACATTTGCATTGCTAATATGAGAAACTTAACCTTTCGTGCCCACCAGCTCTCACTTTCTCTCTCTCCCTGGATTAGTGGTGGGCAACCTGGCGCAGGACAGTCTCGTTTAGATGTGGCCCCTGGAAACTGTGGACTTTAAAATCTGGACTAAAATCGGTTTTAATAAGGTGCTGTTACAACCATTTATAGTAATCCCTCAATATATGTGCTTTGTTTGGTCCTCCTAAGTTAAAAGGTTGTATAAGGGAAATTAAATGACTTCCTGCGTTATAATCTCCAATTGGTTCCAGAGCGCACAAATGTTCCATGAAACACGCAGACTTTACCTTAATACAGCACTGAATGGCACCTAAGTATGAAAATGATAACATTTCTAATTAATTCAAGTAACGTGCATAAAGTTATCGCTCGATAAACACTAGGTAGAAAAACAATAACACTCCTGCTCATTTACAAGTGCAGTACAGTAGTTACATCGTTAACATTAGTCGTTAGCACATGCATAAACATTAGGTACTATCCTGTACTATACGCACTTAACACACACAAGCCTTTATTATAAAGAAATCCTCAACTTAAAAAAAAAAACGGATTAAATTCAGCATCCAAGAAGATGAGAGAAAAGAATCTCAGCAGTGCTGTACGAGAGCCCAGCTCCTAAGAGTGAAGATCTGTTCGTTAATTAAAAAAAAAACAGTATGAACAAACACTCATATAGGGGTTGTTCATATAATGAGGAATTACTGCACTATAAAAAACATTAATTAAGGTTTCCCGTGGTCCTGCTGTTTCTTGTAAGAGTTGTTGCTGGAGGCTGAGGCTAACCTCCAGGGCCAGAAATATAAACCTCCACTCTTCCCTGTGGCTGCCACTCACTGTAGAGACCACAGATGAGAACCACGTCCCTTTATCTTGTACTGTCCCAGCTAACAACCCAGGAGCTGAGTAATGCTCATTCTAGTTACCATTTTACATTCTTACCCAAGAGTACATAGGGGTCGAAACCTGGACTGAACACCAAGAGAGACTTTTGGGGAAAGGTTAAGTCTATTTCAAAGGTCTACCTCTTTTCTATAAAGGGCTTTCATACAGTACAGTGCAGCTGGATGTCTCCCTCTTCAATCTGACTGGAGTGTGTTTTCATATTAAAAGTCCAGTCTGATATAAGAGTTGTCATGAGGCATCAGCGGAATGTCTGACGCTGTTAAAGCAGGTGGTGTCCCCGCTAGAAAGGCTGAACGACAGGAACTGTGATGCCAAGTGTTAACATATTAAAAAATATCTGCCAATTCCCATGAGGTGGAAAACAGCAGCAACTCAGGTTTCAATTGCAGGATTGGCTTTCTGTCCCGCAGCAACTAAAGGGTAGAGAAACAGGTCAGGTGGAAGTTAAATGAGTGGTGTGGAGATTTTTTAATACTTCGAGGTTTTAGCATGTAGGTGATGTGGTAAGAGAAAGAGTAACAGATTAACAGGATGTCAGTGAAGAGAGAGGAAGAGGAAGGGAAATGGAGCAGAAAGGAAAAAAGACACAGC
The DNA here is from genome assembly GCF_059453375.1 of Lepisosteus platostomus. Classification (NCBI taxonomy): domain Eukaryota; kingdom Metazoa; phylum Chordata; class Actinopteri; order Semionotiformes; family Lepisosteidae; genus Lepisosteus; species Lepisosteus platostomus. Next base: position 21,128,326 of record NC_142625.1, read on the forward strand.
AAACCGTTTACTGTAAATAGCAGTTTCTTTAACTTTAAAACCCCAAAAAGATTTGGCCTACATCGCTCATTAACTTTAGAGTAGCTAATTAATCTGAGAATCCAAACCAGCCATTTCTTTATATATGATATAAAGGTACAGTATATGATTGGCTTGGTTAACGTGTTCCATGTATAGCCACAGTTCTTTGTGTCTACAAATTTCCCAATTTGTAGCCAAAGGAAACTATTTATACAAGCAAACAATTATAGCATGAAACACTTCACTGGACTTCATTCAGCTTAGTGGATGAACTAAGGATTGCTTACTAAGGAAAAGCAAGGAAATCCATCTATGAAGTGAAGCAATGGTATCATTATGCAATACAAAAATTAAAACATCACACTTTAGTTTAAGGGATGCCAAAAATAAATGTAGAATCTGTAAGGAGTTATTGTTACTAACATGCAACAAATCTACAGCAGGGGCAGGTTGTTATCATAAGTACAGCTCTCTACTAATGTTTTATTAACAAATTCCAGTTTTAAAACTTTTTAAAAAGTCATTTACAACCACTACTCTGAAGTACTACCAAAACAAGGTAAATATACTGTATATGGAATGAGACTTGTCTCATGCTGCGGAAAAAGTAAATATTCAACTGAAACCCTGCCTATGAATCATTTTAAGCTTGAAAGACTTTTAGGTTTTGCTGCATACAAGCTTGTTAGCTGCCACCATCTTATCATGTGCAGGTCTTAGTAGGTGTTGCATTCAATGAGCAACTGAAGACATTTATTGGACAAAAATTAGTCCAACCAAGGATCCTTTAAGATCACAGGAGGTCAGATTATAGATGATATATTTCTTCTGCCATTTATTGTACAACGGTTTCAAGATGAGCAAAGTAATGGACAGATGATAAGACAGACTACCTTTATCTTTATTAAGATTGTTGCATGAAGCCTCTCCTGTTTGAAATGTCCAGACACTCAGTTTCAGGAACAGCTGTCAGACGCTGCATTATGTACAGTATGAAAGCCTTTCTTTTCTAGTTCATGAGTTCCACCAGTTACAATTTACAGCATTGCCTAATACAGCTGATGTCATGACAGCACACGACATGACAGTGTGAGTAACACTACAGAGTACAGAGTACAAAGACCACTCTCCTTTCTCATCCTGGCTTGTGTTAACGTCAACATACATATGTGTATGTTAAAACTTTCTTCTTCAAGCACAGAGAAGAAGAAATGCACTTCAATCAGGTAAAACGCTAAATGCAGTGTAAAGACAAAAAATCCGATTTCACTTTAGCGATCAGTATTTGTGAAAAAGAGAGCTCTATTGCGTTCACATATATGATTCCTTGAAGTGTTTCCATCACTGAAGCATGTGAAGTCTCATGAGTCAGAATGTGACTGTTTCATTGCCTTTTTCTTTAGAAATAGATTCAAATGTAATAATGTCCTCCACCTAAAGATATACATATATTTTAAAAAATAACTATGGTGCTGAAGTATATAAAGATATACTTGTCTGTAAATTATATAAAACATGGATGTAAGTTTGCATAATGTTTCACATTCTTTTTGAGTCAAGTTTTAGCAGTGTGCTGTTTGCTGTTATTTTTTCTGAACAGTAAAATCTGTGTGTGAGAGGACTGTGATGTCGAAGAAAAACTGAAAAGTTCTTGAGATGCTAGAAAATTATATCCGTGATGTTCACTGTACTTTGTTTTTTCTTCTGTGAGTGTGTTGTTTTTGTTAGGAGGTTTTAAGACAGGGCTGTTAACATTTTTCAGTACTTTTACATTAACTCACCACTTGACTGCTTTGTCAGAAAGAAACCAAATTAATCCAGCTCAGCCTATGGCATTAAGCCTACAGCTTCACAACAGTAGCAGAGTTAGAAAAACAAGTTTATAACATTACATAGTTATTCAGCTGCAATAAAACCAATAGAAATTTCTTACACACTGCCCTCTAGTGGCCGTGAGTGTATGTAGTTATATAAAATCACATGGTATAAATTGTATGTTTTCAAAAAATGTTTTTGCAGTTTTTTTTAGTTCTGTGCAATTCAGTGGGAATGAGGGTGAAAACATATTAACAATGTTTGAGTGTGATTAATTTCAGTCTATAATTGCTAAGTCTACTTAATGCTTTTATACTGAGATTCCACATCTTGCTTGCTTTTAAAGTGACCAAATGAAATCTACGATTAGAGTTCTAATGAACAATTCATAATTTTGAGATTCATATTTCATGAATTTTGAGATTGTGTCTTCCTACAGCCAGAATATTACACCCCTGGCTAGTATAAAACAGTTTAAAAGCTCTAGAAACCACTTCTTCCCATCTGTTTGCGAATATTTCAAACTGCAAAAACCTCTAAATTTAACATACAATCTGCCGCAGTCTAGTGGTAGGTAAAGCTCCTAGGGTTGTTACCTCATTTAGAATCTTTTTTTTAAATGAAAAACTAGTAATATCTACCTGTTACTAGATCAGATCACATCCAGCGTTTTTCTTTATATGATGGCTGATTCTTTGTATTAGCTTTTTTTAGATATTATGTCACTAGGTGTAATCCTTCCAAGAAGGTGCAGTAAATTGGGCATTTACAGGTAAACGCATATCCTTTACAGAAAACCTTATGAAAGGTAATGTACTTAACACCACATCAGGCCAGCTTCTGCTCTCTAGTCCCTTTCCCTCATTGCTAAACCATAGTGCCTCTTTGGTTCGCCTGTCTTCTATTTCAACTAGCCAAGGGCAAAGAGGATGATTATTACCAAGGCTGTCTTCTGCTCTCATTTTTCCATTTACTGTATGTTTGATGACTGAGAAAAGGAGCATTTCCACCTTGCAGTGCTGGAGCCCAGGGTTCAATTGCCGGGATGCTGTCTGTGTGGAGTTTGTATGTTCTCCCCGTGTTCACATGGGTTTCCTCTGACCGTCCCAAAACATGGATGGATGTTTGCCCGGCTCATGGGGGCAGCAACTTCCTGTTGCTGTTACCATAACATTTGGTTTTTACAGGACAGGGTTGTTAGCCTTGTGCCCAACCTCCAACATGGAGGACCTGGCGCCCGACGTGGGACACGAACCCACTACCCTGAGAGTATGAGACTCATGCTCTACCAGCAGAGCTAGCTGGGGCCGGGGTCCAAAAACATACTAGCAGGTTAAATGGCTTCTGGGAAAATTGGCCCTGGTGCGAGTGCCCTGCAACGGACAGGTCTTGTCTAGGGTGAATCCCGGCTTGCACCCATTGCTTGCCAGGTAGGGCCCAACTCCTCCTGTATTGGACAGAACAGTTAGGAAGCAGATGGACTCGAGAGTGGACAAGCTGCCCTAGGGTGACAAATTAGTGCGCAAGGGATGCAAAGATTACACAGTGTGAAAAACAGGGAGGAAGGGGGCATCACTAAAAACTTGCTTTTGTCTCCCATTTTGTCATTGATGTGGTTGTGCACTTATAATCCTGGGGGTCAAAGTTTAGGGTCTTACTGGCAGTGTGTCATCTGGTTTAAGACTATTGCACCTCTAATGTGAAATCTTATTTTCTAAGGTATAAGACTTTAATTGGTATAAGACTCTCTCTCCTCTACACACCAAGAAGAAAAAGAGAAAAATTAAATCCCCGTTGTATCCTGTACCTGAACATGATGTATCTGATATTCTATGGTGTATGTGCCTTTCTTTTCTGCATGGTTTGTGATGTTTTGAATACTTTTCTATCCCCCGAGGATACCAGTCTGTGACCAGCTGAGACCTATGCAAATAAAGGATGGGTGGTCCAGCACCCATTCTGAACTGCAGGTACTAGATGAAAGATCAATAAACACTCAGGATGAAACCTGAATCATGTATTCTCATTTGCATCACGTGCAGTCAGCTTTTACAACCGGCATCCTCCTTGGTTACAGTCCACACTGTAAGTTCAAACCACTTCCATATTCCAGAAGGAAATTCTTCCCAACTCAGTGCTTCTGGAGAACCAAAAGCATTGTCTTGGTGAAGAAGTCCTGAAAGACTTACTGATACTTCTATTAAATTGGGTGATTTTCAAAGCTGTGGTATAGGAAGTAAAGGTTTAAGATGTACTGTATGCACTTCAACAAGTTAAGCAGCTCCCCGTCTTTAAGGTTGGTGCAGAACAGAGCAGAAAAAAGCATTTTTCAGCACTAACACAAGATTTGATTGTTTGATAGATCAATTGAATGAATAAAAATGATAAAGGCTTACCTATTACTATTATCACTTGCAGTTGCAGTACAAGGCTACATCCAATCTTATCCTGTGGACCTCCTAAATCCATCGCACAGGGGCAACATTACAGCAGGCTTTCTAAGTCTCTTTAAACCATCAGTCACACACAAACTCAGGAAGAGGGTTCAAATCCTTCAATGTTAACGTGAGCCACTTTAGCACCACAGATAATGGTTATTTCTGAGTCATGGGGCTTACAAAACATACTGGACAGGATCCCTAGTTCACTGAACCTGAGCAGTACTGCCTTAACCTGTGAAACATACGGTCAGATGTGCTCCATATGTTGACCTATAGATTATTTCCACCTATATTATTGAGAAGAACCAAGGAACAAGTTATGTGCTGTCACAAAACCATAATTTGTTGCTTTAAAATTAAGAGAAGATCTACCATGATATGAAGAAAATAAGAGCCATTTTTTTTTACTAAAAAGTCAAAGAATTATCACATGGAATTTAAACATACACAATACCTAAAGTCAATTAAGAATAGGGTATTTAAGTTCAACTAGATCACTTAAAAGTGACATTTCGTCTTAGAATGTCATCTTTGAACTGTTAAACTTTAACAGACCTATTTACACACCTGTTGGTTTGTCAGATGGAGAATCTAGAGCGTGCTTATTGAAGAGAAAGCAAAGCAAAAATGAAAGCACAGTGGATGATAGAGGTAAGTCTAAATCAAGACAACTTGATTTTATTATCAATTAACATATCCACAATCTAAACCCACATATTGTTTAAAGACAACTAAGTCCAAGAAGTCCAAGTCCTTTACTGGTTACATCATTGGGATTTCATTTCTGAAAAGTTATTTTTTTTCTAATGCTGTACAGTTATCGGTCAACACAGCTACTGGAACATAAGACTCCTGGAAGGCTACTGGAAGAAAACTGCAAAACAGGTTTAAGAGAACACTGTGTTTTTCATGGAATGTATTCTTTTAAAGTAATTTCAACCTTCAAGCTGTAGAAGGTTACAAAACCTGTTTTTTCCTGTTTTGTACCACACAAATTTGTAGACTATTTCTTAACTTTTGTAATTTGCATTTTTTCCCCAGCTCCTGTGCAGTTCTGGAATTCTATTAAGAACTCAACTCATTTCCTATTGGGCCCTACTAATCCTCCATTAAAAGTCAATTTCATTACAATCATGGGAAAAAAAAGGATTACAAATGAAATTCAAAATTCCAAATGAATACTACATTTGGCCATTATCTTTTAAAGTTATCAGGAGGTTCTGTGGTTGACCATTATATTGTTAGATCTTTTTTACAGCACACATCTATATACAGTACAAGCTACATTAATTATGGACTCATAAGGAAAGAAAGGAAACAAACTTCAAACAGGAACACAAGTAGGAATTTTCCATTTAATGCTCATCTGGATTAAATATTGCAAGCCATAGACAAGCAATGTTTTAAGGAAATTGTAACATTTATTGTGAACATCACACTATTACATGATACAAACCCTTAAAATAGTCATTTAAAAAAAATTCATGTGTTTTACTGTGGTCCATTTCTACAACTTATGTCAGAAATATTCTACAAAAGTATTTACAACCACAAAAATAACAACCAATAAAAAAAAACCCTAGGCATTGGTACACAAATTAGCTTCTATTCACATACAGTACTTAAGACTGAAAAAGCACTTTCAAAGAAAAATAACATAAAAGCCCAAACTAAAACATATTATTTTTCATATAAATTTCTACCCCTACAGTTACATGGGAGGGCACACTCAAGGGTAAATTTGCCCAGGGAATTAATATTGGAGATGCTGGATTCTGGGGGTTTTCTGTCAACTTCATAAACTCTAAAACCGACACTTCATATACTTGTATAGAGAAAGAAAAACTTGTCCCAAAACTACAACTGAACATGGCATCACCTAAAAAATACTTCTTTCCATGAAAGGGGAAACATTTTTATGAAGACACTACTTTACTATGATCTAAAAACCACCCACTGTGACAATGAGGCAAGCGAATCGCACACTTTCACTCTTATGAACCGAGAAACTGTTTGAAGCTGCCTGGCTGTGATATTAACACCTGGTGAGAGACGCAACACTGTACACATGTGAATTGGTCAAAGCTAGTGCCTCCATAGGTAAAAGGAGTTTCTGTGGTGATTTTTTTAGTTTTCAATATACTTGTTTGTTATTTCTTATTTCCGGTTTTAAATTTCCATATGCAGTTGGGTTTGCCAAAACCTCTGTGAAAGTTTTTTAATTTGAAGACTTTCTCTAAGAACTGTTCTTGCATTGCAGGGGGGGGGGAGGGGGGTGGCTACAAAGATTACGTATCTCCTACAATTACAAATACTCCATCTCCAGCACACTAATCCCAAGCTTCTGTAACTGTACACTGTCTCAGTACTACATAACCACTTGAACAAATCATATACAGGTAAAACCTGATTGTCTTTGCCTTAAAATCATCAATACAAAACATTCAGTAAAGACCACACTTTGCAGGTTATGATCTTTTGTAGGTAGACTACCGCAGCACAAAAGGGCCTGTGGTTATAGGTTCTCTCCACTCAATGATCTGGTTTAACTGTAAAATTTCATCCTCATTCATTTGGCAACAAAAGAAAATAAAGTTATTCTTTAAAAAAAAGCAAGTATCACTTCAGTCATGGATATTAAGTAGAATGATGTATCATGTGCCACCTCACAATAGCTGACTAAGGGCAGAATTAGCTTAAATCAATTTGAATTTGACACTTACTGAATATTGGTTTATGAGACAGGACCAATCATAGCAATAAGTGAACTTAGAAGAAAATGTGCATAAAATCAGTGACAGGTGGCTTTATTAACTTTAGTAAATCCAGATTTTTAAAAACTATACAGAAATTCTGTTCGGGTTTCTGCCAAAAGGTTACTGCATGACACAGCACTGTTTCTCTAGCAAAAAACTGTGCATAGCCATTTAGTATTTTCACACTAAAGTTCAAAACCCCTTTTCTCAAACGGTTCACTATTTACTATTGGTTCCCATTTGAAATCCATAAAATAATTAAGAAAAAAATCCAACCTTTTCTTTAAAACATAATTAGCAAAATCAGTAATAGTTAACTTCAGAAAAATCAGTTCAATTAGCTGATAACCTAATCAATGGAGTGAAAGAAAGTACATTATAAGTGGGAATTTTCAGCTTTCTAAGATATGTCCAAATTCAGCTTTAAATATACCCAGTACAGTAAAACATGGGCCTGTAAAGTGCTTTGTGGACACAATGCAAGATGTGTAGGATGTGAAAATCTATTTGGGCTCACAATTTAAAAAATAAATACGTAATATCAAAAAGCAAAACTATAATTTGGAGAAAGAGGAAAATAATCTTCCAAAGCACAAGAATACTAAAGCCATAATTATTGTTTTTGAAGCCGTACAGGCAAGGGGCTCCAGGATTCTTTTGTCCTTCAAGGAAATGGGCTCCTCAGAACACAGGCATGTAGCAGCCATGGAAATGAAGATGCAGTGCATTATTTCAGCTGTTTCCAGCTAGAGAACCAAGAGCCACTCACAGGGCCTCTGACATAGTCTGGATAACCCCAGACACAAAGGGAGACCTTTCACCTTCAGTCTAGCCCTGTAAAATCAACACCCAGACCACAGACTGGTTCAGGTGGCTCCACAAAAATGTATATATAAATGTAAGTAATTATTATTAAATATTAACAGAGGATTTGCCTACCTACAGTTCAGCTTTAACTTTAAAACACCAGTACCACTGTTTTTAACTGCTCCCAAACCAAAACCGTGTCCAAGATTGCTTAATGGGTCCTTACAGGGAATTTATTCAAAAGCAACCCCTGTCTGTAGAAGGTGGAAAACTCCTTATCTGTTCAATTTGCTTTATATGTTCAGCATCAAGTTCCACTTTACAATCAATTTAACCTGAGTGAGCACTCCTGGGTTATTTGTTGGGTTATTATTCACCTGAAAGATCTAAGACGTAGGCTCCACATATAAATCCGGCCATTAACATCTAAAGTAAACCAACCCACAAAATTGCTGTTAAAAAGAGAGCCTGATGAACCGTTTCCTTTTGAAAATGATGCTGTTTAAAACTTTAGCCAATTACTTCAAAAAACATCCCACAGTCTCAATGACAAGATTTCCCTGCTCAACACATTTAAAATGATGCGCTAAACTCATGGTTCCTCTGATATAGTGAATTAGTTAAAAAAAAAACATGTGCTTCCGGCTCTTTTCGCTGTCAAGATGAAGAGGAGCACTCTACACATACCAAAACGTAAAATACCAGCAACATAATTAACAGCTGAACATCGTCCCAGTAAACAAAGCATGAAGGCATATACACAGAATAGCAATCTTGACGTGCGTATTTCCGTCATTTACAGCTGGGACGAAACTATAAAATCAGTCACATCAGGACTATGATTTGTGTAAAGAAAAGGAGAGATAAAATATTGCCAAATAGAAAGGACAGAACACTTAAAATACAAGAATCAATTTTACTGCTAAAACAATGGAGAAGCAGTAATCTACCCTGATGTGTGTTAATGGCTTCCATGATCTACTTTAAACAGAGGAAGGTAGTATAAAATTTAATTCAGAGTAGCAACAAAAATTATACAATAGGCATTTTGATGATCAGATGTCTGAACAGAATTATTCCAGCATTTGAAAAATGAAAACTCTTCTAAATTAAAACTCACATTGCTGCGGGAAACAACACCAATATTATAATTATTAAAACAATCATCTGTACACAGTTATTTCTTCCATTAGAAAGAAAATTAGCCCAGGAAAATAAAAAAACAAAAATGATCAAAATTCACAAAAATGTACAATTCACAGGTTAACAGTACAGGGGTCATTTTGATTTCCTTCGCTTGGCTTGTGTCGGGCTGGTGCCTGTGTTTGAATCTGTAAAGACAGCAGGGAGTTTAATTTAATTAAGGAATATTAACCAAGGGAGTATGTATTTTTTAAAAAACAGCTTAAAACGTTCCTCAAACTCCTGGAAAACCACATTTGTGCAATGTTGTTTTTTTCCGCATTTTTGGAGGTTCACTCTACATAGCAAATGGATTTCACAATGTTTTGTAACCCAGTTTTCCAAAAACAGGACCTGCAGGTGCACAAACCATTCTGGCAACAAAGAACCAGGAGGGACCTTCTGAAGACGACTTGGTGAGCTCCCCACAAAACAGTCAACCACCTACACACCCCGTCCAAATGCCCTTCTTGTTAAACCTGAGCGTATTATTTTGCAGTCATCAAGTGCAGGCTCAGAATGGGTCACAGCGACGAGTCCTCTAAAAACACATCTTAAGGTCCTCTTTAAGTGACCAAAATTTGAATCAAACTGTGGGGAAAGCTGTTAGGCCCCATAATTAGTGGAACTGGATATTTGGGAGAAACAAACCTACCGAAACAGCTGCCCACAGGGACCAAGACTGGACACTCCTGTGTCAGACCAGGGGTTCCCAAAACTGAAACTGGGGGACCTCTATCTCTTCTTGCTTTTGTTTTAGCTGAGTTCTTAATTGCAGGCTAATAGAATTTCTATTTTGTGTCATATTTGGAAATTTACGAGTTTCAGAACTTCCCTTATTTAGGTGCGTTGTCTGAAATGTAGCCAAGTCAGCCGCCGCAGATGGAAAAATAAACGCTCATTGTGGGAACGACTGATGCATCATTTCATTTCCAGCTGTGTCTGTTCTTCAGAAATGAATACGTTTAAAACCCTTTTAGTCATAAATAACAGTAAGCAAGTGTTTTCTCCAGACAGAGATTGGCTGAAGGTTTGTCTGCTGTTAACTGCGGGAAACAATTTGCTTCAAGCAGAGCGTTTTTTGAAACTCGGTACTGAATGCAGAAAGAAACCAAGTCTAAACAAACAAGCCGATCAGTTAAAGCCCTCAAAGAGCATCAGTGATGGAGAGCTGGACCAGCAGACAGTGGGTTGGGGAAGCACTATTTTAGAGAGACAATCCGGCAGTCTTCTCGAGCCCTGGTCACTCGTGCTCCGGGACCCCGGCCCACCCCGCAGTGGGCAGCGATTTCTCCTCTGTACCTTTCAGGGCAGTGCTGGCACTGGCCGCGCCCGGCCTGGCCGACCTCTTCCTCTGCCCGTTCTCCGCAGCCTCCAGCGGCCCCGCTCCTTCCTCCGTGTCCCTGTCGGCCCGGGAGCTGCGCCTGATCGAGGCCTTCGGTTTCTCGGGCACGCCCTTGGCCTCCCTAAAGAAAAGCGGGAGGCGCCGCCATTAAGGACAGCTAGAACAGTCCCTGCGCATTCTGAAGACCTAGGCACCGCGTCTGGATTGCTTTGGGCTGCGGCTTTGATCACACCAGACTGCAGGGGTGTACAGGAGAGTGTTTCTCTTGTGCTGTTTTTCCCCACCTAACACAGATACCGTCCGACTTCGCCTGATCGTATAGGAATGGCGACGTCGTGTGCAAGACCAAGCTACGCACATACATACCTCGGGTCAAGATGGACAGGCGTCTTTCTTTTCTTTACAGATCTGTTATAGAAGTGGAAAAACAGCAGTAAACTAATATTGAATAACATTTTTAGAAATGTATCATCTAAAAACTAAGTGATTCGGAAGTCTTACACTGACACAGAGCAGCTCGGTACACCAAATTAGGGAATGGAAATGGAAAAGAAAACCACCAGAGTTAACCCATAAATCATAGAATATACTGAATATACTATTTACTTCCATCTGATATAGAAATACTCAAGATCCCTAATCAATATAGATTATTTAAACTCTATAACTATTTAAGCAGAGAAAATAAGAGGGCCTCCAACAAAGGTCAAAATCATTCCTGATTTTTTGCTTTAAAAGGATATCTGTAAATTTTAAAGACTTCTTACCCATGTTCTGTTACAGTAGCTGCAGCTTCATCGCCTGTGAAAAAATAAATGTTACTACTAATGACTTACATTCAAGCAGTTTCCCTTTAAGAACGATCAAAATAATTTAATTTAATTTTTTTTAAAATAATGTGCTAAGACTTTACTAAAAATAAACCCATGTGGTTTTACCCATGGTATATTGCAAATTTGATCCTTTCTCATTAAGTAAGAAAATAATGAATTTCTCCATTGTTTCACTTGTTATTAAGAATATGAAGCAATTATGATCGGCTTACCAGTTTTCTCAACTGTAGGGAGCTCTTGCTGTGTGGGTTCAGGCTGACTGGATGCTGAAATCAAAACAAAGGAACTGGTGAAGGACAAACATTGAGGTAAACATTTGCACATAACTCTCGAATATTAATTATCATGCATTAACTGCAAGTATTTTTATCTTGATGTCTGCCACTGCTTTTTTCCTATGCTGGATGATAGACATAAACATTAAGAACCAGTAAGTTCCACAGAAAGCTCAGTTATGAGGTTCAGTTACTTGTATTGTTTATTGCTATAGAAGCAGCAGTTAGCACTCACTGAGGCCAGTTCAGCTCTTTAACACACCACTACGCTGCATCATGATCGGAAAGAGCAATGTTAATTTTCTAAAGTAAATATGAGGTTTAAAATTGGAACTTTGTTAGCAGTTGAACAATTATTATTCTTATTCCTCCGCTATGGCTAAAGTGCAGATGAAAGTGGATTTTATCCTGTGATAATGATTATTTCTTGATTGAAATAAATTACCTGTGCTTTGAGTGTTCCCTTGCAACCCTTTGTCCTGTGTCGGGTCCTTCTGTTGCGCTAGCTGACTGGTCTCGGGCACTGGAGGAATAGGAGGACCCTCTGTGGGAGTAACTGGTGTTGCTGATGCAGGCGAGCTGCCCACAGAATTAGGAGGCCCAGCAGCCGATCCAGCAGATGCAGGTACAGGGGCAGGAGCAACTTTCAAGGGGGCAGGACGCTGTTGCTCTCCCTCAGGAAGGTTGGTCTGTGCACTCACATGAGAAGCCTGATGACATGGGCTCTCAACAGCTGATCCCGGCTTTGCTTCAACCACAGGTGGTGTTGGATGGTCCTCATTTTTTGGTGTAGATTCAGACACACCCACACTTGTTTTGGTCACACCCATCTGGCCAATTTTCTCAAGCTTACTCTTGCTTGATGTAGCTGTAGGAGACATTGGGCTCCTCCTGGCATGTACTGCTCCTGGACTGGCACAAGGTGGAGGACTAGTCAGAGGCTGGGAGGATGGGGAAGGAATGGTATTTGGACGTGGTGAAGGTAGCTCTACAGGGCCAGGCTTGGACAAAGGAATCTCAGCATGGTTCCCTTCTTTTGGAGTTTCGTGGTGCTGCTGTTGGGACTGGTTAAAGACATTCGCAGGAGGTCCCTGGCTTGAAGATGCCTGAACCTGTCCCAGGACAAGAGGGCGAGTGGTCTGGGTATTGGGTGGGTTGATGGAGGCAGGCTGAGTGGTTGTAGATGCTGGAGAAAACTGAATATTAGATGGCATTTGAAGTGGCCCAACCATAGTGACTGGCTGGGTCATCACATTTGTACTAGGAGGCATGGGAGAAGCAGGCACCTGAAAGATGGGGTTGATGAACACTGGTCCTGTAATAAACTGAGCTGGGCGGGAGGTGGCAGGGGCCGAGGTGGACGCCTGACTTTCAGAAGACTTAATATTCTTATTAGGCACAGTTACTACAGTAGACACTAAGGTGGGGGGAACATGAGTTGAAGCACTAGTAGATGAACTGATCTGATTGGAGGTGACAAAAACCGTGATCTGGCTGGAAGGAATGGAAGTTGATGAGGCTGGCCTCTGCATGACAGCAGGCACATTTGGCACCGGGTTGGTATTTGGGAAGGTTTCTGAATCATTCACAACAGCAAGAGTGGCTGCATCATTGCTCTGTGAAGTGCTAGGATTCTGAACGGCCTCCTGATCCCCTGCAAACCGAGGAGACACTTTCCTATTCTGATCATCTTCTTGAGGACCATCCAGAATGGGCTGTAAGGAAACATTGGGAGCGCCTGAAATGTCCAGAAGCTGGCCGAGAGACGTCGGAGCATCTCTCAGAGTAGGAGAAGGAGCAGTTTTGGAATCCTCTGGAGTTGAAAGCAGTGGCTGAACTTTCTCTGGAACAGAGGCATCTCGTCTAGATGACTCCTCAACTATAGACTTCTGTTCTTGAGAAGCACGGGGACTTTTTATCTCTGGTAACGAGGGGTCTCTTTGAGACTGTGCTGTATGGCGTGCTTCCATTGCTGTGGTTTGGCCTTCCTTGTTCATTTCCGTAGGATTGCCAAGGGGAGAAGGGAAAGGGTTCTGAATGTGCTGCGTGCCTGAAGTACTGGATGGCACAGTATTGCCAACAGAACTGGGTAAAACTGGAGGTGGATTCCCTAATATATTTTGGGGATTCACCATGGGTTGTTGGTGCTGGGGAGAAGTAAGAGCAAGCTTGGCCTTTGCATTTTGTCTTCCAGGACTTGGGGTTGTCTTACGACTAGAAGCTGGGCTGGACCGCCTGCTGTTGCTTGGGCTGCTCCTCTTTGCAAGACCTCCTGTGCTAACCTTCTCCAGCTTGGTGCCTGTACCACCTGCATTGCTGCCTGAAGTGAAAGTCTGTTGTCCATTGTTACTGTTACCTAGAGACGTTAGACTGGACGGAGCCTGTCCAATGGCTTTCAGGGTGGTAGGGTTAAGACCCTGCTGGTCAAATCCTCGATTCAGATTGGGCTGCCTTGGGGGCAAAGGGATATTAATCTGAGGGGGGAAAAGGCCAGCAATGGAAGCATTTAACCTCTCAGGAGAGAGATTGATTTCAGAGGGTTCTGTGCTCGGAGGACGGTTGGTTGGAGTATGTGGATAGTAGGGCCTAGGACTGGCCCGGTTTGGTGTCTTAGGCCGAGAAGCCTGCGAAGTGGTGGGAGCATTGGGAAAATGAAGACCATGTGAACCAGGTATGGGACCCGACTGCTGCGGCTGCTGCAACTGATGCTGAGGGCTAGCACCCTGATGCTGGGGAAGAGGTGAAGGCCCAGGCTTCATCATTAGCTGGCTAGCACCTGGGTTGCCAACTATCTGTGGTCCACCATTTCCAGCCTGGTGACCCATTTCAGAGGTTGAACCATCCTGCAGAGTGTGCATGCCAGCAACTTCCTCAGAGCTTAAAGATGGGACAGCCTGTGCTGCTTCCCCAAGAGGCATTCTCCTTGCAGCCAACTGTGGGTTTACCATTAGAGGACCTCTGGGTTTATCTGGGGAAGGAGGAATGGTGCCTGATCCTTGTAGACTGATCATCATTGGCATACTGCCTTGTTGGGGAACTGGCATCCTCTGCCCATCTGTTGGATTAAGGGACCCTCTAGGCTGAGGTCCTCCCTGAGGCAGAGGTAACCTGACTGATTTGGGATCCTGCTGCATCATAAGCATCATCATCATTTGTTGTTGTTGCTGTTGCTGCTGCTGTTGTTGTTGCTGTTGCTGCTGCTGCTGTTGTTGCTGTTGCTGCTGCTGCTGTTGTTGCTGTTGCTGCTGCTGCTGTTGCTGCTGTTGTTGTTGCTGCTGTTGTTGTTGCTGCTGGAGCTGATTCTGGTGCATCTGAGGTTGGCCCTGGGACATCACCCCTGCCTGGCCTGGTGGCAGACCCTGCATCTGTTGCTGCTGTTGTTGCATGAACTGAATGGGTATTTGCTGCAGGGTTCTTTGGTCTCCAGGTTGAGCAGGAAACCCTAAAAACACCATATAAAGACCAATGAGTCAAGGAACCAAATACAGAACACAGAACACAAAACACAAATACAGATGTTGAGCAGATCATCAACAACTACTATATACCTCTTCCTTGTGGGACGTCTACACTTCTCTGCTTCTGCTTTACCACCAGCCAGGAATTTACAACAGGCCCCAAGTGATTCAACTACTGATTTTTCCCCAAAACAAAAGGAATATATTGGATTAAGGCTAGAATGTAAATAAAGCAGCGAGTTCCATGTTCTACTACTGACCTGGAGGCCTATTTGTGAAGTCTGAAATCTTTGGGCCAGCTGTGTCCATTCCCACTCCTTGCTCTCCAGTCAAGGCCTGTCCCTCAGCATCTTCCATGCCAGGAGGTCGTCCATCAAGTCCACTAGAGCCAAAAAAATGCCCCTCAATTAAAACATTACCCCTACAAAACCAACTTTTCCATTGTGTTTTATTTGTAATATAATGGCAGAAAAACTATTTCGGTCCTAAAACTAGGAATTTAATTACTCATTTGTACATGCATGCTTTTAGCATGCGGTCTTAAGCTTAAATCAATATGTGGGTAAACTCGTGAAAACAGGTTTACACAACGGTTTTACCGTGTCCGCAAGAAGAGAAGATACTGAATTTTCCTCACCCAAGACCATCATCTGGCTGCTGTCCTGGTGGCCCACCGTTATTGGTTTTCTTCTTGCGTGGTGGTTTCTTCTTCTTGGGTTTGGTCTGGTTAACTCCTGTTTGCTTTCCCCCTTGACCAAACTGACTGGCCGAAATATCGCTCTGCAGCAGGTTGACCAGAAGGGGACTGGTCAAAGTTACATCTTTGTTTCCAGGGAAGCCACCAGGTTGCACGCAAGGACTCCCCATGGGCATCTGACCGCCAAACTGGGTATTGAAAGGCATTCCATGACCAGGAAAATGTCCATTACCAACCTGCATATGAGAGGGGCCCACCATTCCCTGTTGCTGTGGTTGCTGGGATTGGACATCTGGAAGCATCTGCTGCAATGCCATCTCTCCAGCACTACTACTGGGGTCACTAAGCTGCTGTGGCTGTTGCTGTACCACCTGTTGTTGCTGCTGTAGTTGTTGTTGCTGCTGTTGTAACTGTTGTTGCTGTTGCTGTAGCTGTTGTTGCTGCTGCTGTTGTTGTTGTAGATGTTGTTGCTGTAACTGTTGCTGCTGTAGTTGCTGCTGCTGCAGTTGTTGTTGTTGCAGTTGCTGCTGCTGCTGCTGTTGTTGCTGCTGCTGAACCAAATGATGGCTTCCTGGAAGCCTCATGGGCTGTCCATGGAGGCCCATTACTTGGTTGGGGTTGCCATTCATAGGAATTTGTTGCGATTGTTGCGGCTGTTGTGTTGCTTGCTGTTGCTGCTGTTGAGCTAACTGAGTCTGAAACTGGACCAGACCGCCCTGCACATTAGGTGAAGGCCCCCTCATGATCTGTCCTTGCATTACACCTGCCTGACCCTTAGCTCCAAATTTGTTCCCTTGTATCTGACTGGCAATCATTTGCTCCATCATAGCGTTCTGCGGCAGGATGACCTGATGACCCTGGCTGCCCATTACTTGTCCATGACCTATCATGGTCTGGCCCTGCTGGGGCATCATCTGTTTTGGAGGAGTCATTCCTCGCTGAGGAATCATATTTGGGTTCTGCCCCCCAGTAAGAATCTGCCCCTGGTTGATGATCTGAGCCCTGGATAGTACTGTCTGCCCACTTTGGCCTTGGACCATCTGACCTGGGGATGAGGGGATGGGCTGATGTTGCATTCCTATCATTTGGGTCTGGATGCCCTGTGAGGGCTGCCCCATGCTACCAGCTGCAGTGCTCCCAGGAGGCTGGTTGTTCATGCTACCATGAGGACCCATTACATTCGGCTGAACATGGGTTCCCTGCATATGGTTGGATACAGAGGCAGAGGGCTGTACACCTGGATTAGAGAACAGAACATAATACAAAATTAGAAAACAACAAAACAAAAATCGGGCTGCATTTTCTGCATTCACCTGATGATCTATGATCAAATTCAACATTTTCTGCAGAATTCATACGGGATACACATACCTGCATGCTGAATGCTCTGGCTGCTCTGAAGCTGGGGATTTGTGTTTACAAGGGTTCCCGAAGTGCTAGGTGTCACTTGGCCCTGAAGGAAGTTCTGGTTGCCCTGTAGATTTTGGAACCCCATGGGCAGTCGTTTGGGAATGCCTAAAAAGATGACAGCAATACGTAAGATGCATCTGCAAATGTACTGCTATTACTTACTCTAACTCATTTTTTGTATGTAATGAACTGAATTAAAAAACAAAGCTATGGAATCATATTTATTCTGCAAAGTTAGAATATTTTAAATAGGCACTGAATATCTAAAAATTAATGATGAGATTAAAAGACCAATATGAACAGATAGCTAACTACATAAGTTGTGCTACATGACAAATCTGTTAAATACTGTAGATTATTTAAGGGGAACTGCAGTCACAACTTCTCAGACCGGTTATAAAATCTCATCAACAAAATAAATTTTGCAAATACCGAATTAAGCACAAAATCCTGAATTTTGTGAAATTACTGTACGATCACCACATTGTCACAAACTGCTGGTCTTGCCACGGGCGAGAGCGAGAGTTGGTGAGGATCGCAACATGAAGCAGCCCTTCCTGCTCACTAGTCACAGCCTTTACTTAGTAATGCGATGTACAGGCGAATAAGTACAGGCTGTGCAGCAGACATTACACCGCAGAAATGTTCCAAGGTGATCTGTAGTATTTGTCGGCAGAACCGTCTCAAAGTCAAGACCAATATTTCTATTGGATTAAAAGAGATGTATGGCAATATGGCTCTGCGCATACCTGAAAATGTTGTCTATTTAGTGATGTAAATTGGAGGATTTATACATGATCATGTACATTTTACTTTCAATGTAGTTTGAAATGCACTCATCGATGCCGATTCTCTCTAAACCCAAAATATAAAATAAGTGTTGCAGTTCCCCTTGAATCACTATTACTAGATCCCAATAAGTCAGACATAAAGGAAAGTGAACAACACTTGGGATTGGACAGAAGACCAACTTGCCTCCCATTCCAGGGTGGGATCCCTGAGGGATCTGTCCTTGCTGGGCCATCACCATAAATCCAGGCTGCATATTTCCCTGCGGTCCTAACACAGCCCTGCCTGGGGAGCTGACAGCCTGGGGAAAGCCCTGCGGGACTGGGGGGCGAGGGGCCAGCTGAGCTGGGCTCTGTCCCATCATCGGCGGTGTCCCAGGAGAGCCCTGCTGGAAGGGCGAGGGAGAGGAGACGGGGGACTTGGAAGTGAGGTGTGTCTGCGGGGCTGCAGAAGGAGGTGGAGGTGGGGGGCCCCTAGGTCCAGCCACCACAGGGGGTCCCTGGAGGTTTTTGGGCTGAGGGGCTGCAAACTGGGGGTTCCCAGCCTGCTGAGGTTGCTGCCCCATAGCATTGAAGGCCTGTCCAGCTTGCTGGCTGCCAAAAGGGTATGGAGGGGGAGGATGACTGGGGGTCTGAACCGTTGCCAGGGAGGGACGTGTTGCCATCTGCGCTGGGGGCATTTTCTTCCAGGCAGGTCCGAGGGGCCCCTGGGCTGGCGGGGGCTGGAGAGCGCCCGAGGGCAGCTGGTTCCAGCCCGCTGGAATGGGGATCTGGTTGGGCGGCGTGAACTGAGTGCGAGCGCCGCTTAACGGGGGGTGCTGGGGCTGCTGTTGCTGCAGCTGCTGGAGGGCGGCAGGGTTCATCTGCCTGGCGGCCTGCACGGTCGGCATGTGGTGAGCCTGGGCCTGCAGGGGCGCGGGCACGTGAGGCGGCGGCTGCACCTGCTGCTGCTGCCCAGCCAGACCCGACAGCAGGGGGTCCATCGTATCTGGGAGGAAGAAGCCACAGGCACAAAGATTAAAACCCAAATCGCTCCGTATGCGACAATAAGTTATCACAACAAATATCTAGAAGATGCCGGCAACTTAACGGACTCCAAAGATTTCTCATAGACTCGTAGAAAATCATACGAATATGGTTTGATTTAAAAAAAAACATAAAGCACGTGTTTTCCTACATTTTACTTAAGAGTTTTAAAAAATGATTTGCTTGTTAGGAAATCGCCGTAAATTTTGAAGGGGGGAAAACCACCAAAGAAAAACTATATTTTTATGCTCATTTATCCTTTTTGAACCAAAAATGCACAAGAAATAATTCTTCATACACATTGTTGAAGACAACAATGACTGATAATAATGTGATGCCGTCTAAAGCACATGGCCTGAAGTGGACGTTTCCAAAGGGAATTTGTTAAAGCTGTTTTATTGAGGTAGAGAAGTGAACAAAACTCAATAAAGCAAGGCTGAGCACCCGCCTTCAAATGTTGCCATCCTGACCAGGTGGCACTGGATACAACTACACAAAAGGGCTCACATTATTATATAGATAATATTCATTTAAATTGTTACAAGATTCGAAATTGCACCTCTCATACTTTTTTTTTACTTAAAAATAAGGTTGGCATTAGTTGCCTTTTTTCTGATGCTCCTTAAAATGACCTTTTCCACTAGCTCATCGGAAATCCATCCATTTTCTAACCCCTTCCTCCGATTCGAGGCTGAGAGGGAGCCAGAGCCCACCCAGACGTGCAACAGGTGGAAGGCAGGATACACCCCTGATGGGATGCCAGCCCACCACAGGGCAAACACACAGACACGTTTTGCATACTTGAAGCCAATCAGCATGGTTTTATACTAAGGAAGGGAACCTAAACAGCTGGTGGAAACCCACACGAACACAGGGAGAATATAATAATAATAATAATAATAATAAATTGCTTACACTTATATAGCGCTTTTCTGGACACTCTACTCAATTATTATTATGAAGCTCAGCAGGTGTGAGCCTGGTCAGTACCTGGATGGGAGACATCCTGGGAAAAACTAAGGTTGCTGCTGGAAGAGGTGTTAGTGGGGCCAGCAGGGGGCGCTCACCCTGCGGTCCATGCGAGTCCTAATGCCCCAGTATAGTGACAGGGACACTATACTGTAAACAGGCGCTGTCCCTCGGATGAGACGTAAAACCGAGGTCCTGACTCTCTGTGGTAATTAAAAACCCCAGGGCGTTTCTCAAAAAGAGTAGGGGTGTAACCCTGGCATCCTGGCCAAATTTCCCCATTGGCCTTTACCAATCATGGCCTCCTAATAATCCTCCTCTATGAATTGGCTACATTACTCTGCTCTCCTCTCCACTGATAGCTGATGTGTGGTGAGCGTTCTGGCGCACTATGGCTGCCGTCGCATCATCCAGGTGAGGCTGCACATTGGTGGTGGTGGAGGGGAGTCCCCATTACCTGTAAAGCGCTTTGAGTGGAGTGTCCAGAAAAGCGCTATATAAGTGTAAGCAATTATTATTATTATTACATGCGGTTCTTTTTTTCCCTGAGTTGTTTTTAAATCTAGCACATTCCATTTTTCAAACTTCTAATGTGCATAATCAATGAAACGTGTACATTCTTGTCATTATTTCTTAATGCAGCAGCATTCCATACCATTATGCAAGAGGATACTAATGTTACATTTACAAACTCTATTACAAACATATTTGGCCGATGAGCACCTATACAACTGAGTCATTCACATATTTAAAAAAAACAAGTACCGTGTTTGCCAAGTTGTGAGCAATCAATATCCATTTAACAACACTTGATATCCGTCAGTTTATGATATCATGTACCAAGCTTCATTCTTTGAACAGGTAAAATCATCATCACCATTTCCATTTATGTGTTTGTCTTCATGTATATTACCCCCACATGAACATTTAAGCATTTCTGATTATCTTGGACTGACTAAAACAGAAATGTCAAATATAAATACTTAATAATAACACAAAAAAATGTCAGAGGCAACAATGATAGAAGTGTTAGCAATGATTCCACTTTCAGGGCAATTAGTCTGAGAATGAGACACTGGCTCATGTATTAGAAATGCATTATGACCACCCGATTATGTATTTTCACAGACCAAATATTTCAAAAGGCCACTGACATACCAAAATAAAAACATACTGCAAAACCACTGAAACATGAGATAATACATACAGATTTAAACAGCAACAATTAGACTCAAAGAGGCTCAAAGTAGCCTATTGTTTACATCGTTTCCTTCATATTCTTAATATTCACAGCAGACAGAATACAGGAGTCTACTGTACACCAAGAGTCATACTGATTTAGAAAAAGAGTTCCTGAGCAGTTAACATTAAAGTGCTTTGCACAAAATCAAACAGTCACATCAATCACATCATGTGACCGGTCTGTTTGACCATTTTCCCTTAAATACAATCAAGGATAAATGAGGGTTTTGTAAACAACAGCTGTACTATTTACTGTTCACCAGAAGAGAGGTTTTGAAAATATTCTGAAGATCAAGCGAAGTACAATATGGTGGTTCAATAACACTTCCTCATTCAGATATAGGCTTGCATAGGGCTTTTAGTACCTTTTTTTCACCATTTAGTAAAGCCCGGGAAAAAGGATCTCAGGCATCTGTTAATTTTTGGAAAGAAATACTCAAACAGTACTTTGAATATTTACCCGTCCGATTACATTTTTTTGGTGACGAAGAAAACTAGCATGTGGATAAAAAAGCAAGACCATGCACCCTCTGTCTTAATTGATCACAGCGGCTTAAGCCCACCCCTAGAGAACCGAGCACGAGGACAGACCCTACCTGTGTGGGAAGGAGGCCGCACCGTCTGCACCCGCATCTGTGCACCCCCTCCTGGGACCAGCAGCTGCGCCCCCATTCCTGGTCCGGAGGTCACCATGGACACAGAGGGGCTATTCATCCGCATGGGGCCTGTAAGAAAATAACCATCGGCAACTATCGGAAGGGTCACGTTAGCTCCCTTCTTGCTTTTTCTTCATCGATTTTCACCAGGCCCTGACACTCAACCGATTATTCTCCAAGTGCCAAGTCAATAAGTGCTTAGGGCACAGTTAAAGGTACTTGAATGTATCATCTATATCCAAAACCCACAGTTTAGTTTTTGAACAACATACATGCAGCGAGTGACATGTTTCTGATGATGCTTTGAATAATTATTAGAATAGTCAGTAGAGACTGTACCTGGACCCTGCTGCATGGGGAAGCCCATATCCATTCTCATCTGATTGGCTGCCCCTATGGGTCCATTGACTCTGACCTCTTGACCTCTGTTCTGTGCCAGAGCTACATTTATAGCACCTTCCCCTAAACACAAACACCATGATTGAAACAGAACATTCAGCATTATATATACATTAGTGAACTACTGGAATCAATGCTGCACGGGATCTGATCAACAGTCACAGCATTAGAAGCAACACATTGCTCATGTGGTCTTGTTCTGCATAACCAATTTGCTGAAACTAAAAAGAAAAAATACATCAACGGAAAAAAAAATTCTGCATATCATTGGGGAATGTTTCCAAATGATGATAAAGAAACTTCACACAGAAATCCGTGGAACATCTGGTTTAAATATTTCTCCAAACCCGGACTGCAGAAATATTTCAAAACGGCTGTCCACCTGTCCTAGCTCACCTTCTATCTGCACAGACAGGATGCCCAGATCGCGCAGCTGCTGCTGGTTGTTCTGCGCGATCAGCCGCAGGCGGTCGGCGGCGTCCCGGGGGATGTTGAACGTCACGCGCACGCTGTTCCAGGGCTCCAGCCGCTGGGGCAGCAGCCGCTCCGAGTCTGCCCGGGCACAGGAGGGAAAGACGGGTGAGAGGAAACCACGAAGAAGCCCCGCCAACGCCCAGCCGCGGCCGGTGTGAGTGACAGAATTCGCAGTTAAGGCACTGAAAAGTAGGAGTTTGCACTGATGTTTTGTTTTATGTAAATGTCCATACCTGATGCTGGATTCTACTACCCTAGTCACACTATTACAAATTTCCACTGTTACCTCTGTACTTGGTTCTGTATAAAAGCATAGACAGATTGTGATCCAATATCGTTTTCCCAGTGAGATCAAATCTTTGCTTTTATCCATAATGTGGTGGGTACAGTGTATTTTAATTCTCACAATGCTATCGCGTTGTTGCTCACCTAGTTCCAGCATGCCTGGCATACTTTCTAAGAAGTTGTGCAGGTTCTCCTGGAAGTCTTCATCACCCATGTTGCCCTTAAAGGCGATGAAGATGTTGGAGTTGTTGTCCTGGCAGCGGGGCCGGGGTGAGAGGTCATGGTCATCCTCCACCCCAGAGTCCAGCCCCGTGTCTGGTTCGCCCACAGGTGCTGTCCACGCTGAGGGTGGCTCTCGGCCCTGCCAGTCTGCCATTGCCCCTCCTGTAGAGCAGCGAGGCTTGATCAAAACCAACCCTGCAGAACCGAGAGGCATTGTGGGAAGGGCTTGAGCTCAGGTTCACACAAGTAACAGCCAATCAGGTGCAGCACAAAAAAAGGTCAAAACAGACTACCTGACAACCTCACAGTGCGGCTCACAGGAGCTGTACAATGGGCCCAGTACTGTTAAGATCTCAATTACATTTATCAGCTATGGGAAAAAAAAACATTTCAGGAACAAAAAACTATTTTTAATGTTCTCATAAACATTCTAAATTGAATGAACAATTATTGCTCCTAAAGGAATGTCTTGCACATCACAAAGCTCATACACAAATACGACCACAATATAATGCAGCAACAATAACAAAGTTGTTTGGTGTTTGGACCACATTCAACGTCCAGTACCATAAGGGTTAAAAAACAAAAACTGGTCTTACAAAAATCCAAAAACAAAACTAATGTGATCCCTACCTACAAACATTTTAATATAGAAGAGTTGAACGCTTTTAGGTATAAAGGAAAGAAGTGATCTCTTAGTCTTTATACAGAAGATGCAATACCTTCTCCCTGAGGATAGGAAGGTATATTCTAAAAAGAGTGGAGGTGAGGGGTCATCTCAGATTTTATGTGCAAAATTAATAATATATCACTCCATTACTGAGTCCAGGATTGTGGAAGTAGTCTTGCCACCAGTCCTGATCACTTTGTTCAATTTATTTTTGAATATAGGACAAGGCACCTCCCCAGCTCTGAATACAAAAGGTTAGACCTCTCTGTATAAAACATCTTATTACAAGGGTCAACACTGTGCTTTCTACGCTGCTATATCGGCCTTCATGAGCGGTTGGAAACATGACAGACATGCACCATCACAGCTTCCAAAGAAGCACCATCACTGAAGAAGAATGCACAATGTTTCTTCAACTTTTCAGATTATAGAGAAGTTCAATGCAATTTTCCTTCAAAAGAGGCAATCCAACTGAAGCTCAGCTCTTTGACAGAAGAGACTGGGCTGGACCACACAATTTGTGACATTAACTATAAAAATAAGAGCATAAAATGATCGTACCCCATGGTCATTCAGCCTACCTAAGCGAAAGAGTATTCAGAGACCTGAGTTTCATAATAAACCCCTTTCTTTTCAGCATTTTTACATGCAGAAAATAAATACCAGATACCAGCACCACACACGAATTCACACAATCTTGACCTCCAAGAATAAACTGAACAGATAACGCAAAAGCATGACAGACAGCAACTGACAAAAACGACCTTTACGTCTAGGAAAAATGAATAAACCCTGCATGGATTTAATAATTTAATAATAGAGTCAACAGAAGGAGTAATTATTCCTCCTCAAAAACAGTTTATCTTTGGCAGTAATATGACCAACAAGGAATGCAGAAAATGCATGTATATTCGTATTTAAACCACTATAACGAATCCGAGCAGCTTATAAGATAATTCAGTAACATTTAGCAGTCTGTGCACTGTAGTTATGTACAAGATACAAGAGCGGCATTATTGTACATCTTAAAAAGATCATATACAGGAACCATTTCTCACGAAAATACATTTCTTTAAAAATCTCAATATAAATTTGAGTTCAAGTAAAAAGAAACAAAAGCTGTGATCGTGACAGGAAAAATATAAGTTAGGGTTTTGACACCTTAAAATAATGGTTTGTAAGAATGATAGCACCCATATTAAAATGCTGCATATTTTGCATTTGCCGAGTAATTTATTTCCATCATTTCAAACATCACACACACTGTTGGCTTCCAGTCTGGAGGAGATGCATGCGATGGTTACGGTGGAGATGTTATCCCAACGATGCGCGTCAGCAGTCAGAAGAAAACCCTTTTTGGTGACATTTTGGTTTCAACCTGCAGGTTTCCGAGACGCGAAGGCGTCCCCCCTGCTCGCTTCAGATCGAAAACCGTACGACAGACGCGAGCTCGAACCCGAAAGGAGCGGATTTCGTTTTCCGCCCGAGATTTGCGATGTATGAACGCAACCATCACAGGCCCTCCGAGTTTGGTTTTCCGCCACCATGGATGTGCAGGCTATACACCGGCTCCGCAGCCGGAGGTCTGAATCTCTGCCATAGTCGGTAAAAACGCCCTCGCTTTATTGCAGTTACACCTTTTAATCTTTTTCTTTAAGCCAAGCAGAACAAGCACATAGGCTGGGTTTTAATCCTTACCTGATCACTCCATTGGAATCAACTCCTGTTCGGTAACAAAAAAAAAACGGAGCAGGCAGCCGTGACAACAACACGAAGCGAGGGGGGGGGGGTGGGCAGACACTAGACAGCCTTTTCTCGTTTTCGCCCTATTCACAAATCAATCTGCTCCTGCTTCCTAGCATGAGGCGTGTAGTGTTAGGCTGCGCAATTGGCGTAAACGAATCGTTCAGGGCGTCGTGCAGATTTATCTTTTCGCTTGCCGTAGTTTCCGCCGATGGCGGTGATCTCTGAGCTAAGGAGAACAGGGGGAGAAGTTAGCTCCGCAACAAGGGACGAAGCTATTGGTTGTGAGCTGCTCTGAAACTCAGTAAACCGAAATCCTCTTTGACAAAAATCGAACCAATAATTGATTTTACAGTCTACAGTATAGTAGTGAAGGATTTATTATAGCAGAACAGGAGGGTACGACTTAGTTCTGCATTTTGTTATATTCGCTGCTACACTGTGTAATTTATTACCTAATAAAAACATGTCCGACGTTACCTTGTAAATTCACACTTCCGTGATGTTTTGTCGCTTCGCGCGTGTGTGTGTGTTGGCGTTGAGCAGCAAGAACAACATTTTGTTAAATTAATGTCTTGCGCACGCAAACGACTTTATTTCTTTTTGCACTTTGCTGTAAATGCTAATAATTGTCGTTCTTATCACTCGCAGCACACGAAAGAATCACAGACCGAACAGAAAATAGAAATGTTCCGTCCTCCAGCAGTATCAGCGCACTTCTCTTACTGTGGCCTGATACAGTAAAACTAGTTTAAAGAAATGTATGATTTCCTGACACTCTTTACATTGTCCTTATTGCTGTTATGGGTTATAATAATGTCATAGTCGGATTTATAACGCCTTATTTTGCCCACATGTATGCAACCACTTAAACCAAGTTATACAACCGGTTTTCTGCAAATACGTAAATCATGATAAAGTAATGGAAATAAAAAAACTAGCCACAGCATATGCCCTGATATAGAATTGTTTTAAATCGATCACCTGTGCATTCCAACATCGCCATCAACCATAGCGCATATAAATGCATATACTATATGATATAGTGCATATAAATCATAACTACGTACAAAACCACAATGACCTTGTCTCGCAGCTTTTGTGTTTCATTCTAAAACTAAAGCTTGGGTACCTTATCTGTGGAGTTAGCTTGGTCTCGCATCACACCCATGGGTTTTTTGTGAGTTATCTATTTCTCTCCCAACATCCAAGACACACTGGCTAGTTTAAGAGGGTACCTAAATTGTCCATGAGACACTTGAGCCACTGTGTGTCTGTACCTTGCAATAAACTAGTGTCCTGTCCAGTTTATAGACCTGCCAGTTTGTAGATAGCCTCCCGTTTCTGTTAATGGATTGTTGATGTGATTTTGTAACACAATACAGTATTTCTAGATTGTATTACTGTGCTTTTCCTCCTTAAGTGTTTTGTTAATTTCAGTAAAATATGTCATTACTCTTCACACTGCTAGTTTGTAATTAGAGTATAGATTGCTCAAAATTAAGAACATATGCTTGTGAAGAAGGCAAACTTAAGGTAGGTTAAAAAAACTACATACTACAAAACACACAGTCTTGACATGTTTTATTAGAAAATCTATTAGACCTTGTACATGAGATGAATGAACATTGACTGCTGGCAACATCATAATCTTTTAAGCATTATTTTATGGCAAAAAGGCATTTTTAAGTGTCAGCTTTATTAAAAAAATAAAGCGTCATCCAGTTTTGTGAACTGAAGGTTAGTAGCCTTCCACTACAAGAGTACTGTTATAAAATACAGTACATTGACACCTAGTTCATTCAGTCGTCCCTTTTCTTCCATTAAACTTTGCTTCTTTCTGATTGCTAAATACACATGACTAATGTGCAGAAGAACAGGCTGGGCAAACAACAGCACTAACATTTTGATATTACAAAAGATGTTCTGTTTTGTAATACAAATGCAACATTACAGAATGAACAAAATGAGGAACGGGTTTGATCCAAAATGGGATGTAACCTTTTTAGGTTCAGTATTTGGGCTACAGATAACAACAGCAGCCAGAGCAGAGCAACAGCTGCTCAGAGCAGGAGTAGCGTATGAGAGGGTACCAGCAGAGAACCATCGATTTAATTGATCCAGAGATTTCTGAATAAACTCTGTTCAGCTAATTGACATGATGAACCTTGTTAACACAAATTCAAATATGACCTGTTTTTCAGATCTGTGAAAAGCTGTGTGTATAAGCAGAGCATTCAGAAAGTTGTCCTAGACATCTAATTTCTCACAATTGTCCTGTGATTTCTGCCTAAAAAGGGAATTTGTACTGTAATGGTCCCTGTTGGGTATGATTGAAACATTGTGTCCTAACGGTATGACTAAGCATGGCATGTCCTTCAAATGTACAAACTGTTAATCTTATTGTTAATCTAACTTGTAGCCCCAAAGGTTTCTCTTTCTTCCTTCAATTTAACAAAATTAAATTGTGTCTGCGTTTCACATAGTCGCAAGCATCGCTGAACTGGGCCAGTAATCTCAGTGGAGTACTGTACGTTTGAAAAACAAGAGATCTAAATAAAGTGTAATCTCCAGGAACTACCCTTATCCCCCAACAATGACTGTATATACCACAATTATATTAAATCTAAGATGATAATTCTCAGAGTGATAATATCAGCTTCTGACAACATACATTAAAACTAATACAGGGGTGATCACTATAAAACACATTACTTGTGATATCACTAGTTCATGTCCCACTGCATTTATTGACTAGAACTCTACTGTGCCAATTAAGCAGAGGGTATAATGCAAAGTAAATCCAAATTCCTAGGTTAATGTAAGTCTGTCATGGCTCCTAGTTGAACCATGTACAGTACAGTTTTAGTGTGTCAAATATTAAGATATTAAAGTATGCTGTGTTACAGTGACAACAGTACAGTAATGCAAGCTCCTTTATGGCACTTTGACTTGGTTACCTGGCTGGGATGGAGAATTAAATTGCCAACTGCATAAATAGTTTCTTAATATTTCTAAATTATTGATAATTTCTGCGGTAGACTTAGGGCTTGACCTTAACTGATCTCCAGATCTTAGTGGCAATTATTAACATAATCAGGGAGTCCTGTTGCATAGCTGACTTCAAGTAAAAATTACTAGTTACTAGTTCGAAGAAGAAAAACCGATTTCCTATTTTAATTGTGTATACATAAAAAACTAACCATGTAACATTACAGACATTTCTAATGTTCAGTGTAAAGTTAGGGTTTTTCCATTCATTATACAAATGTTATGAAACCATAGCCTGTCAAATGTTTGCATCTCTTTCCATGAAAGTCTCCTTTTATACCTATTGTTTCAGTCTGCAAACTTTTAGCAAAAATGAAACTTCATTCTCAGGTACTAAAATGACATCCTAAGCATACTGTACCATCACTTCAAATATTGCATTTACAGTGTACATTCAAAGCATCCTTCTGGACATTTCTACCGGCAGTCAGCTACGATACCTTACATTCTGTTCTACTGATAATTTGCCAAAATCATCCCGTAAGTGGCACAAAATGAAGCAGTACATTACATTACAACAGTAGCGGGACGGATGTTTTAAGCATGTCATGATTCAGTCATGTGAATTTCCATCTCCAACAGGTCCGGCCCCGATCAAAAAACCTCTTGGACAGATTTTAAAAATTGACCTTCTGAATTCTGAAAGGCGAAAAATGCACTTTAGATAAAGCTTTGCACTATCATTACGGACACCTGATGGGCGCACGGCGGATGACAGGAAATTCTCAGCAGCACATGACGCCCCTCTTTTGATACAGGGCAGGGTGGAAGGAAAGGGGGTGTATGTCAGTTCTTGGGGTTGGCCTGCATTGATGGTCAGTGGTATTTACAGTGTAGCAAGTGAATGCTTCTGACTAGACAAGACTGCAACGGTGAAACTGCTGTGCAACATGCCCTGTGAATATGGCAAGAATCTACAATAAATATCGAATCGTGCACCTGTCTGCAGGATTAGGCGAAACAGCTGGCCCCTCCCTAAACTTGCTGACACTTCATGCTCCCCCCGCCTGTGACCAGACCCCCTCTCCCCTTAGGGGGTAGTAATGGCAGAAGCATCGAGATTTCGGGGATCCTTCACGGCGATCATGAGGTCATTCGTCCTCCTGGTGCCTTCGACCACTGACAGGACGTCTACCCTCTTGACATTGTGTCCCTTAATCTGCAGCAACTCCACGTCTTCTTCGGGGAAATCACCTTGGAGACAAACCCACAAAGGGAGTGTATGAGATATACACACAGAAAGGCATTTAAATATTTTATGATGTGCTCAGGCATTGCAGCCCATACTGCCCTGACGTTTTCCTACAAGCAAGTAATTGTACTGCAGCGTTAACCCAAACTTTGAAAGCGTTATAAGCATCCATGACTTCAGCATCAGAAAGTTGCTCACTTCAAGTAAGGGTGGCATCAACCCCAATCCTATGCCAGAAATGTAGGGCTCAAGATGGGACTACACACAACATGGGTGCCATTCAATTATAAGGCACTGACACACACCAGGAGAAATGATTAATTTAGAGACAACAATTAACAGAAAAAGTGTGCCCACCGAGGGTGGAAAGACGTCAGACAAATGGCTGCAGAAAACTCCCACAATCACAGGGAGAACACACAAAACCCACATAGAAGGCGTCCCAGCCCAGAACTGAACCCAGGGCCTAAGAGCTCTGTGGCAAAAAGTATTTCAAAATTCCAATTAAAAACACACTCTTATCTTTTCTGAGCACCAACAAAAAAGAGGATGCTGTAATCCCTAGAGTTTAGAGAGCATGGGAACTCACTGTCCACTAGGAGTGTGCTGTTCTGAAGCTGTGGATGAAGCCTTCCGAAAGACAAGCTGTCATTGAGGTTCTTGTGGAAAGACAATATATTCATCAAAACCTGCAGACGTAAGCAATAAACGAAATTAGTCCATCTCCTCAAATGTAGGAGGCTCCAGAAAATTCATTTGTCTGAGTTTTGAATAGGCTAATTTGAACTGGTATTTATTAACCCAGAAAGATTACTAAAACCATTAGGTAATAGAATGTGAATTTCAGTATAATTATTCATTCTATAAGAAATGTATTTTTATTTAAAAAAAGAAATTTATTAAATATGTATTGTATGAAACATTAAACGGCACCTGCTGTAGGCTTTCTGCATTCCCTCTAGTGCCGTATGAGACATACTGTACATTTGAAAGCAACCTGAGTAAATCTGCAGCTGTGATTTAAGTTACTGACACCCAGATTTCTACATCCAACAGACACTGAGCTGACCTGAGCGATGCTGCTAAGTGCTCTGTCTCCGCTGGAGGAACCCAGGGACAGGTAGGTGCCACAGAACCCCAGAGATGGTCTCACCACAGTGGGCAACAGGAAAGACACTGGCCTCTTCCCGGGCTGAATACTGTTCCGCTGTAAGAGAAACCCATTAAAAGACTTTAACTAACATGGGCAAGAAGACCAATGCAACAAAGCATGCCATGTCTAAAGTACCGATACAGAGACTGTTATTGAATTTTGTTTCACTATGTCTTCAGAAAGTCCTGGCAATCCAGACCCCCCCCCCAGAAAGCATAAGGTATGTAGTGGGACTGTAAACAGGACTGCTTTCTCCCTGGATGGGATAGTGAACCATCGCAGGGACACAGATAAAGGGACAATTCAGAGTAGCCAGGTACCTGCTTATCTCATGGAGGGAGGTGAAAACCTGCACTAAAAGTCACACTACAGTTCTGTGGTTTGTGTGTCCTGCACATATAGAAAAGTCTATCTACTGGCATTAAAGGTTATGTAGTTTACACGGCACAACTCTCTCAGCATTTATGCCAAACATGATTTCCCTTCATGTATGATTTGTTGGAAAACTCTTCTGTATCTGCATTATGGAGCTCGATATCTGCGACTGATGGATGCACATGTGCATGTCTATTTAATACTTCTATAATTAGAACCAGATCAGAGTCAATTGTGAAAATATAATAATGTGATACTTGGTGATTGTGGAAGGGGACTGTACCGGAGCAGGGGGAGCAGAACTCTGTGTTTTGTTTGGCCAGGAAAAGTCCAGCATCTGACTGTTCAGGAGAATTCCAGAGGGAGTCATAATTCCACTTCCAAAGGGACGGTTTAGAGAGCTAAAATTACAAGACAGGAATATTTCTTATTTCAGACAGATTCCTGCGAGAACACACACACTGTCTGCCTGTAAAGGCAAAACAGCATTAAACTCTTCAAGTGTAAGCTGTATTTAGTCTTGTATGCAAAAAATAATAACCAGAGTCACTTCTGCTTTCTGCTTGATTTCAGCTTTCAGCAGCACACATTCATCCAGTTAAAGATCTGGTGTAGTACTATTGAACAAAAACACACCTCATAACAGAGACAATGAAGTCGTCTGATCCCATGACCAGAACCTGGCTGGTGGCTCGTCCAGTGTCCAGTGAGTAGTAGGGGACATACTGGTCAGGAGGGAGTGTCTGAGAGTCACTGATCTTCTGGCGAAGCAAAGCCGCCTCAGACTTGCTGGAAATCAGAAACAAAGGCCCCTTTCACAATCATAATAAATCTGCAGGCTTTCGTTTATCCGTGAGGTTTCTGCAACCTCATTCCCAGTCCCCAGTGACACAAGTCACTGAACTTAAGAGAAGAATACAGTACTCGGTGTATGTCCTATATGAATTTAAACGATGAATAAACAATAAGTATCTATGAAACAATAAATAACCCATTTAGATTACAAGGGGAACATGCATAGTTCCCACGCTAAAGTTAGCAGATAAAATGCCCTGTGAATTACAGGAAATGTTTCAAAAGAACTGGAGCATAGTGAAAGCAGTGATTTAGCTTGCAGTGGTTACCCATGAGGAGGTTTGACTACTCCCTCATCAAGCACCCCCAAACCCCCCCGTCAAGCACAGGACTTACCTTAACATCTGTGACACTGCCTCGGTTAAATCACCAGAGGAATCAAACAAGGGGTCCCCCAGGTTGCTAGCCTGGGCTAAAGCTATTTTCAGGGACTGCAGAAAGAAAACGCGGAAAGAAAGAAGAGGAAAAGGGGAAAGGATTAAAGCTCTTCGAGTTTCAGCAACCTTCAGGTCTGAATAACAGAGTTTTTAACCAGATGAAAAGAGTGGAGACCCGGCTCTTGCTTTCACATAGAGCAAAGAAGCAACAGTCAGCACTGCAGTACCTCTGCCATCCAGTGGTAGGTGCTGTTTCTAGGGACTTGGCTAGTGATGTTGAAGCCTTCCAGAATATTGAGAGCAGCAATCAAAGCAGCCCCAGCGTGTGGTGGAGGAGAGGCTAAAATCTGATGACCTGCAAAGGTAGAAGAGGAAGGAGATGTGTTACAATGGTCAATGCGGGAAAAAATAAACAAAAAAAAACCACCACGAAATTCAGTTCACTTCATTAGCATTCCTGATCGACTGCTCTGTGCACTCTTTCATAGACAATTGTGTTTCTTATTTGTTTCATACATACGCAATTCCGTTTTTACAGCAGCACTCGGTGAAGCATAATCTCTTTTCTCTCACTCTTTATACAGCACTATTTAAAGTAACTTTGAGAGATTATTTGGAATGTTGCTATATAAAAATAAACCGTATTATTATTCCATAGGAGCACTGTACATCACACAAGGTACAACAGCAGTATCTGCAGCAGGGATTTGAACCTGTAACCCATCAATTATGGTCCTGATACAGTACGTGCTCACTGTGCTATACCATTCCCATCCTGTAAACCATTAACCTCTGCAATTGTCATTTCATGCAGGATGGTAGCATTTACCCTGGTAGAGACCCTCCACAGGCTGCTTTAATGCAGTGCTGTAGTTTGTGAAATCCTCTTCTGTAAGAACTCCATCTCTTGCTTGTACCTAAACAGAATTAAGCATATAATGAAATATAAATAAATATAACAAAACACACAAAACCATAATGGTTTCCTAGTTTAAAAAATCAATAGAATGTAAGAAAACTTTAAACCTGAAACTTCTAAAAAAACAGGAGCAAAAGACAAGACTTTGAAGAGCAGTTGTACAGTAAAATGAAGCAGGTCAGACACTTAACCACAAAAAAAACTATACAAAATCTCCAACACTTATGATTTGCTCTACATTCAGATTTTTGATGATCAGACTTTTGGATACAACATTTTAAGGTTTACCAATTCACAAACAACCTCTGTAGAACAAGGAAATCACCTCTGAGCCTTACTTGCCTCAGCAACTATTTCCTGAGTGAGATTGCTGTTGTAGAACTCAGATATCCCATTGGCTGCAATCAAATCCAAGATGGCCGCCAAGTCTAAGCGCCTCATGAACAGGCCTGGAAGCACTGACTGCCCCTGATTGACAAAAATCTCCCGAAAACTGTCCGACATGTTCTGATCCTTCACTTTAGACAGAGCGTCCGCTGGGGAGAGGGAATAAATTAGAGGTAAGGTGAAAAAAAAATTAACAAGAACTGTTTCTCTGGTTCTAAACAAGACCTCTAAGGCCTCTAGCATTAAAAGACTAACAGTTTTACAGGCTGACAACCAGAAATGCCCGCAAGAATTCTAGTTTGCTTCTCGTTTGTTTCTTTTTTAGCTTGTTGAATCCGAGACCTGTAAGATTTTATAAGGAGTACAGTATGGTGTGCTTCCCTCACCTAGATCATGAGTGACATTAAATCCATTTCTTGCAACATCTGCTGCCATAGTCACCACCTCTTTCCAATGCAGTCTGGGAAAAAACAAAAGGTTTTAAAGGAAAGGGGTTATTCTTTTATTTGATTTCTTAGGATTATTTCAGTAACATTTAGATTAAAATGGAAACTCAAACAAACATCCAACAACTTTAGATCAGTTACTCCTATTGTTATGCAAGCGGCTTCTAATATCTTTGTAATCTCTGTGTTGTTCAAATCCCCCAGTTTAACAATCTGTGTTGGAGTTTGAAAAATCTGCCTGGCTTTTATTCATTCATGGCACAGGCTGTTTAAACCCATCTCTAAGACCGACTGTGCTTTCACTACAAATACATCCTGCTGCCTGAGGGGATTATGAATCTCTAGTGCTTCAGCAGGTGTATTTGCGTGTGAAGATAAAGCAAGTTTGGTCTTGGGAACAAAAACATTTTAGTGGTCAAGAGAAAACTAAAAAAAAAAGAATTTTCTTTTCCATAGAAATTTACATTTTGTGATTTTCTAAGAAACATTGTGGAATATGTACATATTTCAACTCCTACAAAAAGCAACACTTCTTCTAATTGTGCAAATGTTGAAAGATATACATCACTTTACTAAAACACATTATAGCTTTTTCTATCATAATGACACTAACTAAAACACTGTTCTTTTCATGGGAACAAAAGTCTGTCCCCACTCCTCTGCCTTGCAATGCTGGATATAGCCACAAACTAAGCATTTTACCTTCCATATAACTGGTGTGCTTGGTGCATCCCTCTCAGCATGCCTGGGACTCCAACTAACAGTCCAGGCTGAAATTAAAGGGAAGAGCTCAGTGACTAACAGAAGCTTTGAAAAACCTTATTTTTTTCCACATATAAACTCTTTACACACGAGTGCTGCTCTGCTCAGAGGCTTCTTTGGCTAAACAATAAGAAGACAACAGATTTACTCATTTGCATTACTCAAAGCAAATATGTGAGATTGCTTGTCCCTAAATTCTACCAGAACGAACGACTTTGAATGTTAAAACGGTAAACTGAGAGACGTGGAAGCTATCCATTCAAGGATTAACTGGTAGTGTCAGTACAAAGCCCACATTTAAGACAGCAGTCCCCTTAAAAACAGAATACACTGCGTTCATATTCGCAGCTCGTGACAAGATGATTTTACTTTCTGCTCCAGATCGCCCTGAAACATCTTCTCCTGGATGGCTGAGGGCGCCGTCTCGCGGAAGTCAATCACGCGGCTTTCGTTCTTCCGGATGTCATGAACCAGCATCACTCCGCCACTGCAGAGGGCAGAGAAAGAGCAGGTGACTGAACGCCAGCCCAGCCTGTGCCACCCCACCTGCCAGCTTGCCTCCTCTCACTGAGAGGATCAATCGCTCAGTCCCGCCAGTTGCTACAATCCCAGGGGGTCTTCACTCCCTTCCCACAAAATCTATATTGGCACACGCTCAGGGATGCATTCCAGTTTTCCCTTGAAAACAAGCCGGGATAAAAATACGATGATGATGCACTCTGGCAATGTTTTAAACTACAGTATGCACACAGGAACAGCACACTGGAAGATTCTGGAAACTATTATTCATTCACAGCTAATCTTTGAAAGCCCTCTCTGGCCTCTTTTTGAAATCCCAAAAGATAAGATACATTTCTTGCCACTTTTAAAAATGTGATCACAAGAGCATGTTAACAAACTACTTCTTTCTTCATCAGTACCACCATAGGCATGATGCTCAACACAACATGACAGTGATTTCACATGAGAACATTTAGTACTCTTTTTGTTGCTAATACCTTATTTATCCAAGGATAAATACAGCTATTTATCTATTATGTATAATCTTGGGTACAAAAATTTTTTGAACCTATTTGGTCAACTACAGAACAAACAAGACAACTTTTTAAACAATTTAGATTTTGTGCATGTTTAAAGAAAATTACTTATCACAGTAGTGTATTTCAAGTCCCACAAAAAGACACGTCTTGAAGAATATTGAGAAATCTGGTCAACAATAAGTCTGGGCAGATGGGTGTGTACACCCACAACCCTTTGTGTCAGAGTTGCAACACTAACTCAGTTCCGGGAATGGTTGGAACCAATCAGAGTAGTTGGAATGCTGACATACTGTATGACAGAGGATCCACGAAAAACACAGCCCTGTCCAAAGCGCCACTGGAGCTGTACTCACCCCCCTATTCCCGAAATGTGTGGGTTGATAATCCCCAGACAGAGAACTGCAGCAATCGCTGCATCCACAGAGGAGCCCTGCTTGCTCAGCACCTCTGCACCAAGAGACGTGCATTGGCCCACATCTGTCACCACAGCACCCTGATTGAAGATCTGCAGAGAGGAGAAAGGGCACAGCTCACCAGTGGGCTTAGATAGTGCTGGTGCCCAAAGGTCCACACATGGAGATGACAGACTGAACGTGTTGGCAGTGTTTGACTATTCCACTATTCC
This sequence comes from Lepisosteus platostomus, assembly GCF_059453375.1. NCBI lineage: Eukaryota > Metazoa > Chordata > Actinopteri > Semionotiformes > Lepisosteidae > Lepisosteus > Lepisosteus platostomus. The sequence goes on from NC_142625.1 coordinate 21,165,022, forward strand.
TAAGGCCAGGATGGGATTCATTTATTAGCATCAAAGACATTAAGGAATGTGTAGGTCTTCCAAAGAAAAGAGATTAAATCGATGTTGATTAGTCGATTATGTTCTTGCAAAGCCACGTAGACTAGAAAGAAACCAGAAGAAAATAAGGAATGCAACATTAAAGAAATTCAGAAGAAGAATTTGCATTGTATTTGTAAAGAAATCCCACTGCTGCCTCCCTAGTTTGGCAGGGTTAATGACTAGGAGAACCGCCTGTCAGTCCTGAACGTGCCTGTGGGTCTCCGAAGTAGATCTGCATGATGAGAGCCACAGTCACCCCCGTGGCGAAGGTCAGGCAGGCGGTGATGATGATGGTCAGCCCATCTTGCCTGCAGTTGCAGTCCCCAGCCAGGGGGTCACGCTGTGTCTCCCGCAGGGGAGTCAGGTCCTGGCTGGCCAGCTCGGAGGAAGAGGAGGGCAGCCTCTGCAGCCGTGCGGTCTTCAGGAACAGATCTGGGTCTGTCAATGGAGGGGGGGTGGTCAGGTCAGTCATATGTGTTCAGCCTAGAGCGGTGCAGAAATCTGCAGGCTTTTCACAGGAGAAGAGGTCTAAACACAATCTATTACAGATGACTAGATCACCACCAACCCACCAGGTTGTGTTGGTTTTGAAAGTGGCTACCCACAGTACATCCAAAGACTATTTCTGTCACAGCAGTATCTTGGTAGGATTTTCTGCTGCTTTTTATGTTATTGCATATTCAGTCGCAGTTTTCAAATGGATAATTCGGACTGGTTCTGCAGTACGGGATGTGAAACGCGTTTTTGTAATGGCTTCATGGTGTTCATTAGTATCTCTATAGCACGTTACAATTCCGTAAGAGATATGTACTATTTACAGGACTGAACTGTAGCCCTGGAAAATTCAAATTATGTTTCTAAACTACAACAGAGTCTTTGTATGCTACAGCCACGAGATTTATTGTTTTTCCTACATGATTCCCCAAAAATATTTAAGTAAATTTGAGTTAACAACTCCTGCGAATACGACAGCGATAATACAGACGCAGCGCTATGATAGTGCATTTTTGTTCGCCAAGGAGACGCTAATAGGGAGATCTTATGACGCGAAATATGCACAGTCCGTACGTACCTGTGTCCTGCTCGCTTAGAAAGTTGTCGTCCTCCTTTCGGGATTTGATATTATTATCCGCGGAAAGGGCATCGTCCTCCGGCAGTCGAGGGAAGCTTGTGATGCTCATGTAATCCACGGGGGAGTAGACACTGCCCAGCGTCGTTTCCTGACTAACGTCCTTCTCTGCCATATTACCGCTGGAGTACCCGGCTACGGCGTCAGCGGCAGGCGTGAACATGAGCAAATCTTGCGTCTCCTCAACGATGTACGGCCAGCACCGAGCTACATGAAACAGATCTGCCGGACGGGCTACACTCCTCCACGGGCCTACTCCCCTTCACTGAGCTGAAATCACAGCCCCAGATCAGATCAATAAAGATATTTACAAATTCGCCAAATCCATTCCATTATTGTTCATTATTTCCATTTTCAATCCTGCAAAAAAAAAAGGGGGGGGGGGGGGAGGTGGACGGTAAAGACACCGTACCCTGTTTCGCATGCCGTACAATTCACTATGGACAGAAATCGGAATATTCAAAACGCCTATCTAAAAATGAATAGATTTCCAAATGACGCGTACACACTGGAGACGTGATGTACATGGCGCAACCAGTTCAACCTGTGTGTCCGCTCATAATTCAATTGGTCTCTAGTGCATTATCACCGCGCTCCTACTGCGTTGGGTGATGGCGATTTCGATCCGATCTAATACACAGAGGAATTTGTCAAAGATCGCATTTTTTGCGACGGAGGACTGGCACCATCCGATGTGGCAGAGGATGGAGACGAGCCGGTGGCACCCGGAGATCGTACTCCTTTCATTTCATTGAGCCGGGCGCCACCGACGCACCGTCCGTGCTACCGACACAAAAGATCGCTCGGCACCGTCACGACTTACGAGCACATGTCAGGGCGATCCTGTTGCAGACCTGGTGGAGTTTGCTCCTCACTTTTGTGCTGGATTAACTGCGGCTCTTTCGCGTTTGTTTGTTTTTTAATACAGGGTCTTCTTGCAGCCTTCACAATAAAAAGCCGGGGATCAGCTGACATCACAGAGAATATGTCACCGCCTTAAAGGTGCAGGACTCTAGGAATTCCGTGGAATGCAAAACGAGTTCAACAGGAGCATTTGGTTTGTACTCCTCACCTGTGTTTGAATAGGATCCCGTAGCTAAAAAGCCCGTCTCAGTTTTTATACCAACGGGACAGAGAGCTCAGACAGGATTTTACTTTATGCTGGCACCTGCAGAAACCACGCTAATATCGTTACTGAATTTGTCTATTAATACCCCCATTAAAAATAACCCGACATCCAAGTAATGACCATAAATCAAAGAAAAGTCTCACTCTAACAATGATAAATAACGATGTTAGCATTGGCAACGATGATGAACAACTTCTATGCCGACAAAAGTCACAACGAATTTTTCATTGCGCACTACCAGAATAGTATACCTATGGGATGCAGGTAGCTCGTATTAAGCGCTCGTTATTTGCGTGATGTTGCTAAACAGGTTTTGTGGAAACCACACGAGGCAGGTCCCTATCAAATTCCCAATATTCTAGAAAGGCCGTGTCTTTTACACACCTTTTAGTAATCCTATTTTCACCTACACAGGACATATCACAATGCTACTTCGTTTCAAAACACAGCCGCGCCTCTGGTGACTCATTAAAATGACAAAACCTGCTGTAACCCGACAGACATATAGCAACGAGCTGTGCAGGACAGAGTTTCTTTCGTAATGGGTGCTGCACTTCAGTGGTAAATGAAATGCGTCCCCTCCTAAATGTGAATTGCCTTGAGATTCTCGGGGGATGAGAAGAAACGCAAGGAATTGAATACATATTTACACAGGGGTACTGTTGGGGACATTTTCATAAACTACAAATAGTATGTGATTTAGCTGTCTCTTCTCTGGTGACATTTCTATTTGTCGGGGTGCTATGTAATTGTTAATACCTGTTTTAAACTCCTGTATCTTAAAGGAAAGTTCCCCTTATCTTATTTTTTTTTTAGATAATCCTGTAGGCCTAGCAAAATTAAAGTCAGTCTAGATACCATTGGAGAATATACAGCAGCTAAATATACAGTACCATCATTATTTTCCAGTGACGAGGACAGTGGGTGTAATCCTGATGTAAATCAAATTTAAGGCTACTTGGATAATAAGCTATGCACTAAACCTATTATTACTTGTCAAACCACACAATGAAGAATTACTGGGTTGTATTCTTTCAACAACTGCTTGGAGAGGCAGACTTCTTTAGTGCCCTGTTAACATACAAGCACGTAATTATGAATGCACAAGCAATCGAAGAGGTCCAAATTAATATTTGTTAAGTTTTACCTTGACAAATACAAAAACAGTTTTCATTACACTCATTTTCTCTGGAGCTAATTGGGTTTGTTAGTTTTTTTGTTGGTCATTATAAGGTATTTATAATACAAAGAACTACTCAATGAATAATGTTAGAATATGGTGAAATTATTTTTCTCAAGGAGCCAAAATACATATCGATAGCAAAAAAATAGTAAAAAGAAAAAAGTCCTTGGGACCATTTCATTGTAAAAAATAAACAGTACTACTGCCGGTATGAAGATTGTATATGAAATTTTGATATTATTTCTATAATTATTAACATTTGCGTCTTTTGGAGCGGCGGACACATAGCTATTACTCCCTCTAGTGACAGGTTTTGAAATGACTGGTCGACATCGTCACCACAAATCCAATTTATTTCTTATTGTTGAAAAAGTAAAGCACCCTTCTCTTATTGTAGCAGCGCAACTACAATGGCTTCACAACAACTGAATATACGAGCAAGCTTTATTCCGTAGAAAAATGTTTCCTAAAACAGAACTACAAACCACCCGTTGCAATCTGGATTTAGATAAATCAAATTGTATTTGGAGGGTTTGCGATTAATCTTTGCTTTATGAACTTCTTTATCTTGAAAAATGTTAATGTTTTTAAAGATCAACGTATAATCGGTTCATATTGTCCAAATTTTATTTTGTTATTCATTTTGTTGCACTAAGCAAAATTACTTTTACGTCCTAGTAAACACTACGCACGTTGGAGTTACAGCGCCGTGGTTATCAGACCTAATATACATCTTTTTGCTGAAATAAAATGGATACCAAATGTGCTTTTCCCATGAGTAAGGACAAAATTACTCGATATCAGAATAGAAATTAATCTTCTAATATTTATAACTGTTGTTCCAAATTGTTAAACAACATCATGAATAAAACATGAAATTATACTAAAAACGTCTTTTAACGTTAACTTTCCTTCAACCTCAGTTCATGGATCATTTATTTCACAACGGCGTCACTTTGAAGACGGTCCCTGAAACAGGTGAGGTGAAAGTTGAGCTCGGTCATAACTTCCTGATCTGCTCAGACTAAACATGGAAACAAAATGAAACAATAACTGGGGAGAACATCAGGAACTCAGTAAGTTCGGTAATAGTGTTCTTGCGTTTTGGGTGTCTTATGTTTCAGTGAAGATGCTTATCTAAATCAGTTAACAGTTCAATTATGAATTTATAAAACAAAACAGAATGGCAGATATAGATCATATTAAAAGTTGGGGTCGGAGTTCGAGCTTTTGAAGACTTGCAAATGAGGATTGTTCTGCAATATTGAGCGTCTGAAGTTTCGAAGTTGCAAGTTTCTTCCTTTTCAGCACTGCAGAAACAAACAGAAACATCAGCAGGGACTAGGGATGGTGGTATCATGCTGCATGCAGTAAAAATGCACTGTACGTTGTTTTCCTATTTCTACTGGTCGAATGTGGATTTCTTTTTGCTTTATAATTTCTGTTAAGAATTCACAGCTTTGATTCATTGGGTAATGCACAAACCCTGAAAAGAAAGGTTTAGGAATCTCCCCTGATCCTTTAATGCATACTTACTGTAGCTCTTTTTGAAAAGTCTCTTTAGGTTAAGAAATGAATTTTATGTATGCAATGAAAGCTGCTTAGTAAGCAGATCTGTCTGACAGGTTCTGCCACTCAGTGGTGGCGAGAGTGAAATATTTAGAAAATAATTCAGTTGATGTGCACTTGACAACAAATACTTTCTTCTCAAAACCAGCTGGACTGGAAAGAATCTTGCATTGACAGCGCCCCCTTGATGTTCTGTTTCAAATGAGAGAACATTTAGTTCAGTAAATCAGTAGAGGCCAACTTTTAATTTGCCAAATGACTGATCTCAAAACATGTCTATCATGTTCATTCTAACGTATCCTGCCACAGTTCTGCCTTACCACAGTTATACAGTTCATAGAAAATGTGTGAGCACAGGCATGTGATGAACGGTCAATGTTTTTAACAGGACGACAGACATCTGCAAAGACGCCATCTTGGTTGGCGATAATGGATTCCAGATCAGAGGAAGAGAAGTACTTCATTGTCATGAAGGCGAAGCCCAAGCCAGGGAGCTTTTCCAAGGGCAGCATAGGCCGCATAGAGAGTGAGTCCCAGGACGAGGTGCAAGGCCCTGTCTTCGACACCAAGGGCACTCAGAAGCTGAAGAAGGAGAACGTGAGGCTGCTGTCTGCACTGGAGGCTCAGCTGCTGCTCCGGGTCTCTGCCCCCGGGAAGAGGCTGCAGCTGCTGCAGAGGGCGGAGCTGTTCCGGGCCATCTGCGGGCTGGCGGAGGGCGACGTGGTGGTGGTTCAGCAGAAGAAGGAGCAGCGGACAGGGGTGGTGAAGGCCGTGGTGGAGCTTGTGAAGCACGAGGCCAGCGGGGAGCTCAGGATGCGAGTGTTTGAGGTGAAACTTATGGTGGGTGTTGGTGACGATCGATTGGGTGGATTGCAGCAGAGCACTTCTGTAATAATAACAGACTTTATTTTATGTCGCGCTTCTCAAAGGGTGTTACAGCAAGAAAAAAAGGTACCTCAGATATGTCTGTATACAAACTTTTTTTTATCTTACATTTGGTTTTAGGACCCAGAGAAAAAACAACCTTGCAAGAAGGAAGTCTCTCCTATTTTGTGCGGCGCAGGAGATATTGTCGATGTCGTAATTGATTCTCCACGAAATGCACTTCTCTGCTTGAAGAACCAACTGGAAGGTGGTTTTCTATATTGCGTCGCTTCAGCCAATAGAAATCTTTTGTGTAGCTTTGTCAGCTGTCCTGATTTTGTGCTATGTAGATTTAGTATGAGGTAATGTTCCAGTAAAGCTTGATTTGTAATTAATGTAAAATACAGATGGGCTCATTATCTTATACAGTACTATATTTCTTTAATACTCCTTCATAATCTTGTGACCCAAGTGTTTGTGGAGTGGCTTTGCTAGCCAAGCTCTTAATTAACTGTTTACCTTTATAAGTAACTTGAAATATTCAACACATTAGCAGTTGAAATCAAGGGGGGCATTCTAACTAAGCCAATTCTCAGTCTAGTGAGGTTTTGTGTTAAGTAACCGAGAGCTCTGCTGGACCAGCAGACACTTGTGTTGGGTTAGTGTAAAAACTGAAAAGACGCTCACAGATAGAGATGGTTAATCAAGGAAGATTGAGGGCCAGCCTGTTCGGAAGCAGAAGACTCACGTGATGATGTGTTGGACAGTTTCAGGGCTGTCCTGCGAATTGCGCAGACTATCGAAGACGTGCTGCTGTTTCTGTCCCCTGTAGCCTCTAACGTGAAGGATTACTCGGGGTCTGACTCGGGTTTGAAGTTGCAAGTCAGGGGAGTGCAGGCAGGTAGGAGCCCCCCGATCACCTCGGACCCTGGCCCAGCACTGACACCGCACCCCTCGCTGGAGGTGGGCTCCATGGTGGAGATTCCGGCCGGAAACGGGGCCATGGTGTATGGAGTAGTACGATGGATCGGGACCCCTGAAGGCAAGAACCATCCCTGGGCAGGGGTCGAACTGGTGAGTGCCACAGCGGAACCACTCCAGGCTGGGCCTCTGCACTGGGCATTAAATGAGCTGTTTTGGGCTTCAGTGCTACTGTGATCTGTTCATAAACCCTCATGGGCTACCCAGACTCATATAATGTAACAGTGATGGGTTTTTACATTTTCATTATTATATGCACTTCATCCACCTTATTTAAAAAAACAAAAATATTTCCTGTTTTGTCCACATAAATCAGTCTGATGTTTAGATAAGATCTTTTCGCATACCCCAGGTTGCTCTCCATGAGACACAAAGACACACGGGACAGGGAGAGAAGCTTGGGGTCAGAGCGCAGGGTCAGCCATTGTACAGCGCCCCTGGAGCAGTTGGGGTTAAGGGCCTTGCTCAGGGGCCCAATGGAGTAGGATTCCTCTGCCGGCCGCGGGATTTGAACTGGCAACCTTCCAGCCACAGGCGCAGATCCTTAGCCACAGAGCCACCGTTTGGACATATCTCTGTATTTTCTGTTATTCTGTCTTCTGTGAGTTGTAAATGTGTTTCTGTACTGAAAAGATGTGATCTACATCGCCACAGGATTATGAAATGAAAGGCTGTTCAGACGGCAGATTTGGGGCTCAGCGGTACTTCACCTGCAATGGAAACAAAGCCATGTTTGTCATCCTGAAGAACTGCTTTCCAGACAGCAGGTTTCTACCCCTACCTCCCTACAAGGAAACTCTGCCACGCTATGAACCACATCTAGGTGATGCCATCCATCCACTTTCTAACCATTTATCCACTGCAGGGTTGCGGGGCAGCTGGAGCTGGAGTCCAGCAAGCAATGAGCACAAGACAAGATACACCCTGGGCCAGTTTTCCCAGTAGCTAATTAATTAGCTTAGGTTAAGTCTTTGAACTTCAGTACCTGGAGGGAACCCAGGCAAACATTGAAAGAATATGCAAACTCCACACAGATAGCATCCCAGGAACTGAACCCAGGTTCCCAGCACTGTGCAGCGGCAATGCTAACAAAATCTCAAAGAGCAGATGGCTTGTTGTCATTCCTCGTTTACTTGGGGACCTAGGCAGGTTTGTGTCGTTATACTTGATAGATATGCGTTAGTCTGTCTGATTTAGAAAATACTTTTAAATCACCATTTTAAAAGCTAAAATTTCACTGTTAAAAAAAAACAATAAAAATACCTCCACCTTTTTTTCCATCTTTGTCTTCGTTTTCTCCTTCGTCATCTTCCTGTCTCCCTTTTGCTTTTCGGTTTCCTTCTTCCTCTCCTGGTGACCAAATTGCCACTTAGGTGGCAGCTGCTGAACCTTTCTGTCTGAGGTGCTGATGCAGAGGTGTTCTCTGTGTGTGCCCAGCAGGTGGTAAAGAGGCTGATGAAGACATTCCCCCTTTACGCGAATCAGAAGTGCTGTCACTGCTGGAAGGCAGGATGAGAGGCATTCAGGGACACTTTAACTCCTGCTACCTTGATGCGTCTCTTTTCAGGTCAGTTACTTTCACAAGGATTCTCATGTGGGGATTGGATTAATCTCGTCACATGCTTTACAGACCCTTATTTATGTTTTATACTGCAACATATGGTGATCAGTGTTGAAAATACTTTTTTAATTGGACATCTTTTTCTACTTTGACTGCAAATCAAATTAAATGATTGTTCTAGAGGCATGAAAAACATGCACGTGTATTCAGTTAGCCCAATCTACTCTAAAATGGACTCCAGATGATTTTTTGTAATATGTCCGAGGTTGCAATCTGGTGCTGGTTTGTGCAGGCACTGGTCACTGTGCAACAGTGTGGTAAAACAACACGCACTTGAAGCTTAGGGCTCACGATAATGGGCATTTCACCAAAAACATGGGGGAATTTTAGGAAAATCAGTTTAACTAATGGAGGTCTCTTGCTACCTGTGCCTTTTCAGTGTGTTCACTTCATCCATGGCTCTGGATAGTGTGTTGCACTGTCCTGCTGGCACTGAGGGACACATCCAGAACATACTGAGGAAGGATATCGTCAACCAGCTGAGGAGGTAAACTCAACCTGATAATAGTGACAGCAGATTTAATACACAGTTAACAAACTCCTAGTGCAATATCTGTCCTTGGTTTCATGACTCTTGTAAGAAGGTTATGAATCATACTGTAGATGCGAATGATGATGAGTATAATTCCTTTGGTTTTTTTCTTTTTCTATAAATCTCTACAAAATATCACAAGTGGTCTGCAGTCAACAAGATGACCTTTCTCTGGCTTTTTAGAAACAAAAGGGCTTGTTCGAGAAGTTTACTTTTATTTACTGAGCACAATGGGAAAAAATCACATCTGGACGCAACAGCTTTCATCTGTGTACGCATTATTGCATTTGAAAGATTGGGACTGACTGTGGTCATTAGAGAACAAAGGCAGCAGTGTGGAAGGGTGGTTAGGGTTCTGCATCTATAACTGCAGGGCTGTGGGTTCAAATCCCAGATGAGACACTGCCCTTGAGGGAGGCACTTCATCTGAATTGTTCCAGTAAAATATGCAGTTGTACAAATAGCTGCAAACATCATCTAGGTGGATGCTGCACATTGGTGGTGGTGGAGGGGAGTCCCAGTTGCCTGTAAAGCACTTTGAGTGGAGTGTCCAGAAAAGCACTATATAGGTGTAAGCAATTATTATTATAAATGTATGTCAGTTTGGATAAAAGCATTTATTTTGTTTTGATGTTCCACTGATCATTTCCATTTAATTTGAAATTCCATAATTCAATTTGGATTCAAAGTAAATTCCAGTTAGATATGGATGCATATTCTTCACATAGATTTGTTGTTTACATTAGTACACATTTTTAAAAACGTGATTTCTGCTGTTTGATTAAATGCAAGAATAAACACAGCATAATAAATCAAAGTGGTTTGGGTGAAACTGACACAATTCCAATCCCAGACAGGGCTTTGTTCCTGCTGAGAATGTGATGAACTTCAGAAAGCTGCTAGGATGCAGTTCATTCCTCTGTGAAGAAAAAGGTAATACCACAGTCTTCTTGTCTCATTACACCCGTTTCTGTTTTATTATTTCTCAATTCTGTGCAAACACTCATTTTTCATAATTCTGCAAGTCTCTGCACTCAGCGCAGGATGAAACCTTGGGCTGTGCTCATTGTTGTCATCACTTCCCCTCAGACCCAGAGGAGTTCATCAGTACTCTTCTGCATCAGGTCCTGTCTGTAGACCCACTGCTGAAGATCAGGTATGAAACAAAACTACATTTTACAATAGATTCCTCTGCAAAATATCATAGAATATTCACTACTTTTATTTCTCTGATAGCTAGCAAGGTGCAGGTTACAGTATATGTTATTGTACAGTAGTCTATGTGCTTCCTCATTTTCTTCTTCCATGTCTCAAGTGTATGTGTCAACTTTAAAATGGATTTTCTCCCTAAAATCTAAGAGGGCTCTTATTTTTTGTAGGCTAAAACTAGGTTCTTGTGTTTTAAATATATTTTTATGATCTTTATAATTCAGATCAGTCTTTAAAAGGATACTATGTCAATGCCATTTAATTACTGTTGTTAGAAAATCATTTGCATAAATATAGAACAGACAAAATCATGACACTGGGACATAATACATTGATGTGCTTGAAACACACCGTGTTTTTCAGGTCGAATGGTAAGACCCAGGATTCCTATACCTTCCAGATCATCCTGGAAAAGGAACAGGTGGCGAGCACACCCACTGTGCAGCAGCTGCTCGAGACCTCCTTTTTGGCCTGCGATCTCAAGTTCCAAGAGGTAAGCTCTGTGGGTGCCATCCGTTCAAGTTGATCAACCTGCATGAAACATTCTGACAACATCTAGCATCTCGGAAGCAAAGCGGAAGATCCAGAACCTCTGAACAGAAAACAGTTGAAAACAGTTAGGCCATTAGAAAAACATGTTTCACACTTAAAACACAGTAGGCTCCATCTAAAAGAACATGTTTCAGGTATCAGAAAGTGTTCGTTAAAGTGGATATATCATAGACTAAAAAATGTAAACAGTGCTTGGGTTATGTATTTCTGTGGGCTTTTACAGTGTCTATGTTCAAAGCTACTACTGCAGTGCTGCTTTACTGCTTTAGCCTACAATGTAATTAGTACAGCAGGCATGCAGTTGAAATGGCCTTGCTGGAGCTAGAATCAACTAATTAACTCTGAAAGTTCAAATACGTAATTCATTCATTAATTCATTCGTTCACTCTAGATCCCGTCCTGCTTGATTATCCAGATGCCAAGGTTTGGAAAAAAGTACAAAATGTTTCCTCAAATCATTCCATCAACAGAGCTGGATATTACAGATCTTATACATAACAGTAAGTGTGCTCATCTGCTCTATAGCCTATAACATAGGCTTATACAGTATTTTCAATGACACTATAATACGTCTCTACAGCTTATCTTATAAATCATAGACACAAAAGTATACTCTAAAAACACCTGGCTGATGATGTTTCTTATTTTAAACAACCTTAGGAGTGAGTCTCAGGCCTCCAAACCGATCTGGTGGTGATTGTCGAACTGTAAGATGATTGAGGAGGGCACAAAAGCTTTAAGAACATTTAGTCCATCTGGCCCGTTTGGTAGTTACGAGCCAATTGAAAGAAGCCAGGGTGACTTGAGTTTCACACTCCAGCAACCCATCAGACAAAATGATTAAATAAAGGACTGTATGTCTTTTTTTGCATTATGGTCAAGTAGATTTTTAATGAAAAGGTCGGGTCTAGTCCACAGAGGGAGATAAATAGTCTAGAAGGCAGAAGGCAAATAGTTCCACTGAAGAGTCCCTCTTGTCCTGCCTCCTCCCAGACCCGCGAGAGTGCTTTCTCTGTGGGAAGCTGGCGGAGCTGGAGTGCTACGATTGTCTGAGGGACCCCAAGCTCATGCCTGGGAGGATCAAGCAGTTTTGCAACCTCTGCGAGAAACAGGTGAGCTGTGGCCGTCGGTCATGTGTTTGGGCTCATTTGTTCTTCAGATACTGTTATACTCGGTTCCTATTTCTGATCAGCTTTTTGTTTGTCAATGGGATTGCTCCGTTCCTGGCCCCATTCGCTGAATTCAGTGCCTGTCCCTGTCCAAGAGCTTTCTGAAACGCCTGTCTTACCTAGTCCTGTCTTCATTTCCTGCTGCCTGGTGTGTCTGCACATCGCCTCCCAGTCGTGGCAGCACATCCTATTGTTACGCCAAGGGCCCAGTGGTGGGCGGTTGGGAGCACAGTGGGCTAGGATGTGGGCAGTGCTGAAATGCGCTGGGAGTCTCGTCTCCGTGTCAGGTCCACGCTCACCGGCTGCGACAGGACCACAGGCCCCGGGGGATCTGCTACCCGGCTTGCCTCAGGGAGGGTGACCCAGTGCCGAGGCTGAAGCTGGAGCTCTTTGCTGTGCTGTGCATCGAGACCAGCCACTACGTGTCCTTCGTAAAGTACGGGAGCGGCAGGGACTCCTGGCTCTTCTTCGACAGCATGGCCGACCGCTGTGGTGAGACTTCTCCTCCGGCCTTTCTGTTCTTAGTTATTGCAAGCTGGTAAAGGAACAGGTCTGAACTACAGTGTTGCCTTTGGTCTGGAAGATTTATGGACTCCGGTGGCCTAGTGAGCTGGATAGAATAATAGGGGTGTTAAACTATGTTGACATATGTTTGGACTGAACATATGGCTTACCTAGTCATTTCAATAATAATAATAATAATTGCTTACACTTATATAGCGCTTTACTGGACACTCCACTCAAAGCGCTTTACAGGTAATGGGGACTCCCCTCCACCACCACCAATGTGCAGCCCCACCTGGATGATGCGACGGCAGCCATAGTGCGCCAGAACGCTCACCACACATCAGCTCTCAGTGGAGAGGAGAGCAGAGTAATGTAGCCAATTCATAGAGGAGGATTATTAGGAGGCCATGATTGGTAAAGGCCAATGGGGAAATTTGACCAGGATGCCAGGGTTACACCCCTACTCTTTTTGAGAAACGCCCTGGGATTTTTAATGACCACAGAGAGTCAGGACCTCGGTTTTACGTCTCATCCGAGGGACGGCGCCTGTTTACAGTATAGTGTCCCCGTCACTATCATGGGGCATTAGGACTCACATGGACCGCAGGGTGAGCGCCCCCTGCTGGCCCCACTAACACCTCTTCCAGCAGCAACCTTAGTTTTTCCCAGGAGGTCTCCCATCCAGGTACTGACCAGGCTCACACCTGCTGAGCTTCAGTGGGTTGCCAGTTGTGAGTTGCAGGGTGATATGGCTGCTGGTAAGAACTGTTTCTGTTCTGTTAGATGTTTGATTGAATTACTTACCTTTAAGTAAAATAGATATTTGTATATAATGTCAGTATGAACTATGGTTGTCCGATATAAATCACTAGACAGTAAAATTTGCTACATATACAAATTGAAAAAAGGACAACACAAACCAGCAGACACTAATTCCCAGTGTGGAGAAGAGGAAGAACACAAGTCTGTATGGACACAGTTTTGAAACTTCATCCTCTGTCATGTGTGTTGATGGGTAATGTAGTCTGGGGTTCAGGTATTCTATATTTCATTGTTCCTTGGTGCAAACGTTGCATAATACAGATATTGGAACTTACAGAACAATTTTAGAAGCTGACATTGACACGTTTTCTCTCTGTATGTTTGAAATCCCTTTGCAGGAGGTGAAAATGGCTACAACATCCCAGAGATCAGGGCATGTCCACAAGTGGGTGACTTTCTCTCGCAGCCTGAGGAAAACTGGGCTAAACTCGACCTATGTTACCTTGATGAGTTTGTAAAGAGGCTGCTGTGCGACTCATACATGTGCTTCTATCAGTGCCCAGCCCTCTCACTGTACAGATAGCCGAACATGCATAGAGATCTGATAGATCTGTACAGCCCTCTCACTGTACAGATACAGTAGCTGAACATGCATAGAGATCTGTTAGATCTGTACAGCCCTCTCACTGTACAGATAGCTGAACATGCATAGAGATCTGATAGATCTGTACAGCCCTCTCACTGTACAGATAGCTGAACATGCATAGAGATCTGATAGATCTGTACAGCCCTCTCACTGTACTGGTAGCTAAACATGCATAGAGATCTGATAGAGCTGTACAGCCCTCTCACTGTACCAGTAGCTTAACATGCATAGAGATCTGAGAGACCTGTACAGCCCTCTCACTGTACAGATATCTGATAAATCAAATCATTCTGTCCAGCACATTATCCCTGCTGAAACTATGAAGAAAAGAAATGGAAAACAAGATTAAATCAAAGGTTTGAGTTCTCTTTCAGACATTAATTAATAACTCTTGGCAAACAAATGTCCACCATTAGATACCAGGTTTGTCAATTTCAGCTGGTAGTTGTGTTTATTTGTGTGATTATGGTGTTAGACTTCAGGAAGAATTTTATTTGACACTTAGCACTGAACAGCATTAGTTATCCAACACTACTATCACTTAGCTTCACATATCTCACACTTTTCCTCTGTCTCATCTGTAATTTGAACAGTCTGTTTGTGCCTCCATTGACATTTAGCTCTATTACATTAAATCCAGATTTTTTTCTTTTTAAATAAATGAAATTTCTTGAAGTTTTTCCCTGGGATAAAAATAAGTTGTACATTTATACCCAAATGGTATATGATAACATGGATCCATTTGTATAAAAAATAGAAGACAGACTTTCAATAGGAACAAAATTGCATAACAAAGCTTAGAGACGAGAGGCAGTTATTCAGTCTACCTGTCTTGTTTGTTTTTAAGTAGCTGTTTGATATGAGGGCCTTATCCAGCCACTTGAAACACATCAATGGAACAGCTTCTGTCAGCTGTCTTATTCCAGACCCCCACAACTCTTTGTGTAAAAGTCGCCTCTTGTTCTCAGTTTTAAATGCACTTTCATGTAGTAACATGCTAAGCTTGCTAAAAGTCCAGGCACTATTTTAGTTTCACGGTTGTGTTTGGATCTCATAAAGAGTTTTCAGCTGAAACAGTATTTAATATAAGGCTTGAGAAATCAGAAATTCAAGGTGTAATAGGTGACCATAAGCTAATTACATTGCAACAATGTGAAGTGCAATGCTGTCTCTGTTTGATGAGATATACTCTTAGGAACCTAAGTCATTTAGTTCTTCAAATGTTGCATTAAAGAGTTAAAGAGTTTCCATAATGCAATCTAATTATTTTTTTAAGAATTAGAGCTATTCATTTAAGTAAAATACCTTGTTCTGAAATCAATTATTATAACAGAATTAAATATTTTTGTATTCTGTATAAAATGTATATTGAGGTACATGAAGGAATGATTCTAAAGATGCCAAATACTGTGATAATCTTGGAAGAATGGATAATAAAACAGAATTATAAGTGTTTCTCCTTTGTTGTATTTGATTTTCTACATGTACTGTATACATTTATTTGCAGAAATGTTATATTAAACAAACATTGCTATTCTCACAAACATAGTTCATATTAAACAAACATTATATTCTCACGTAGTTCACCCAAACAGACTGCAAATATATTAAATGTTTTTTAGCGTTCTGAAGTGATTTAAAACTGATGTAATCAATAAAAAAAAACATTTACACGACAATGTCTTAGAAGGAAAGTGTGATTTTGATATTTGTAGTTTAGAAAGTTGACAGTATAACATTGCCAACGATTTTTTATAAAAGTGATCAAACTTAATTCGACGATTTCCTGTTTGATTAAAACACACAGGGCTGCCCGTGGTAATAAAATTCGTGATATTTTTGTACACATAAAAATAATCAGGGAAATCAAACATCCACTTGGCTTTGACTAGATAAATCAAAGATTAGTTTTCTTTAATGCTAACGTAGTATTGGGCAATTAATTGCAAGTCAAGGAGATGATCGCTCCGGGTTCTGCTCGTGGGTGAATTACGTGCGCATTCTTTCAGAGTGTTTGGGATCATCTGTTCTCCGAGCATTTTAGAGGAATGCAGAAAATTAAGTGGTTTCTGACATTTCTAGCCAAATATCTGAAGCATTAATTTCAAATAATATTAGCTATTCCAAAGTACCTATCCTTCTATTATGGTCTCTGGTAGAAAATGGAAACGAAAAAGGTGCACAGCAAGTCAGGAACCGTTCCAAAAGCTGGAACTTTGGACGCCTCAAATTTTAAAGGATGGCCAATGGCAAACAATTTTTGTTATGCTTTGTCAAAGTTTTGTCAATGCCAAAGTCTGACTCGATTTTCCTCCCGTATTACTACAGGTGAGTACCAAACGTGATGCGCTAATTGGCCAAAACTAAATACGGTGCCGCGCAACGCTGGGGTCCTAATTACACTGAGACAATTAGGAAAGGCTGAGTCGCTGGTTCTAGTTACAAATGCCCTTTGTGCTAACTTTGGTTGGTTGGGTAAGTGATTTGTTTTGTGGGGACCTGCTGTTAAACTAAACACCGGTAATAAAGGAAAATACTCTTAGAGAACAACAAAAAAGTTACTCGAAACACAAGCGAAGGCCAGGAGAAGCATGGGGGATTCTAAGTGCCTCTCCGATAGCTACCACATCTCTCTGAGCGAGATTCTGGAGCTGCAGGGCCAGCCCGTGAGCGAGGAGCAGGCGTGGGCCCTCTGCTACCAGCTGTGCAGCCTGATGGTGCAGAGCCAGCGCCTGCAGGGCTGCGGGGACCTCTCTAGGTGGAAGGCACCCTGGATCACCGGCATGGAGAGCGTACTGTTGAAGAACGATGGGACGGTGGTCCTAAAAACAAAAGAACGAATAAGTATGATTTTTTGTAATTGTTTGGCATGTGTTAAAACAAGATTGTGTTGTGCTCACCAAATAACGTTGGTTCCCATTTAAAAAAAAAGCGGGGTCTAAGGTTATAACCTTCTACGATTATCTCCAAGTCTAATCGTTTAGAAATTGTCTTCACACATCCGCGAATTCTTTTTTTTTTAAGTTTTCCCCGCAAATGCAAGGCAAATATCTTCTGATTAACCGTAAGAAGCAGCGAGGGGTCTTTAATGTACTGGCTTTAATGTTTTATTCCGTTTCAGAAGGATCTTTTGAGCTGCAGACCGAAGATGATGTAAGTTCAGAGACTTTAATAGTATCTGTGACACTGCTTTCATACGGTGTACACATGATGGGTATGAGTATGAGTATGAGTTTTTTTTTTGGGGGGTGAACAAAGCGGAGGCAACCCTGGCCAGAAGTACCAGAACTTGGTAGGTTTTAGATTCACCTAAGATGCACCATGGAAGATATTCAGTGAAGAATGCTGGACACGAATATTACAGTAAAGGGCCAGGGTTGTCTTAACCTGATTGCTGGGCATGCAATTTTGAATCCATAACTAAGGAAAGTAGGCTCTAAATTTGATGGGCTACTGACTCACTCCACCAACCTGGTCAAACCTGTGCAACTGGTATGAGCCAACATGCCTCTCTTGATGTATTGCTCTGCAGTAGTTTTATCAGAAGTAAAAATTCTGTGAAGGATGGCGAGCGTAGGTTTTGGGACGGTGGTATTAGTTTTCTCCCGAGAGTGAGGCAGTCCTCCTACAGTAATACCCATACTCTAAGTCCACCACTCTTTCCAAACACACTTGAGACCTCCAAAACTGCTGTTCTGCACTTGTCCTCTATAGATGGTGGATTTTCTGGGAAGAATGATCTACTCCTGCCTGGACTGGGGTTTAGGCAGTAATGTGGAGAGAGACCTGAGTGAGACCCTGGAGATCCTCATCTGCCAAATGACTAAACTGGACACCAGCCACAATAGACCAGGGGAGCCTTTCCAGCCAGTCTGCACGTTCTCTGAAGTTATTCAGGTGGTGTTCTTCCAACTCCTATTTGTAACGTTCATTCCCATCTCGGCAGAGTTGGATCCAGGAAGGTATACACCTGTGCTTGAGCACTGTAGGAAATATGCTGCAGCAGGAGCAGTGGGTTTTAACTGTGGCTACCTCTGCATGCTACTGTAGAAATCCTGTGGTGGTTTTTATGTAATTTACTTCCAGAACATGTACCTCTGTGGTTGTCCAGTGATGCTGCTTGTATGGGAAACCAGTGTTTGGACTTTTTCTAACTGTGATTTCCCTCCACAGTATTCATCATATGTAAATTAGTATAATTATATGTGCATATTGGTGTTTGTGGACATTTATAATATACAGTACATTCCTTGTACAGATTTAAATTGGTCATGCTGTCCCTCTACTTACCCTAATTTTAGAAATGTCTGTGCTGAAGGTGTTTTCTTCCTCTTGTAGCAGCAGGAGCTGGAGAAAACAAAGGATTTCAAGTAATATAATTAGGACGTTCCTAGAGCAGGGGAAATGAAGAAATCCGTAAACAATGTAGGGTGGTGGATGTGGTTGAGAAGATGCGAGAGGCGAGGTTACGGTGGTATGGACATATCATGAGGAGGGATGTTGAGGAAGTAACAAAGAGGGTAATGGAATTTGAGGTGGAAGGTAACAGAGGAAGAGGCAGGCCTAGAAAGAGATGGATAGATTGTGTGAGAAAAGATATGGAGGTATGTGAAGTGAGTGAGGAAGATGTGCTCGACAGAGACAAGTGGAGAAGAGCAACCAAAGCAGCTGACCCCAGGACAGTCTGGGACTAAGGCTGTGAAGAAGAAGAAGAAGTTCCTAGAGCAGGGGAAGCTAGCCTTTGTTCATCCATTCCATTCCAAGCCTTTCGCTCAATGAATTCCTAGTTGGTGACATTCAGCAGTGGGGCAGTTTGCATGGAAGTACTGGCTGCAGGCAGGAAATGGAAATGACAGTGCAGTCTACACTGAAATATACAGCATGGTTAGAGGTGACTGGTCTCCTGCATGTGTTGCAGGTCTGTGAGGCCCGCCTGTACAGCCCAGCTATGGCTGCACACCATTACAGAGCCATCTGCTCCATACTGTTTGCAGAGACTGTAGACATTTGCCGGTATCTTCAAAAAATACAGAATGCAAAGGAGGTGAGACTGCTAGGTTATCCATCATTTTGGTACTTAAAGCTTTTACCTTCA
The DNA here is from genome assembly GCF_059453375.1 of Lepisosteus platostomus. Lineage (NCBI taxonomy): Eukaryota > Metazoa > Chordata > Actinopteri > Semionotiformes > Lepisosteidae > Lepisosteus > Lepisosteus platostomus. The sequence goes on from NC_142625.1 coordinate 21,184,030, forward strand.
TCTCCGGGGGCTAGATTTTCAGGGCTTCAGTTAAATTCACCCATTCAGTACTGAAATATTGAGTTTTCCTAGGAGGTTCTCACTTTGGTCCTTGACGAAGATTAAGTGCAACACTTATACAAAATACTAGCCTTCAGATGCCGTTGATTAATTCCCGGGTGTATGACTCTATGTGCATTAGTATTGTTCACATGGCTCAAATCTAGCGTGTCCATCCTATTAGAGCAATAGGCTAGTGTGCTTATGTCTCAGGCTCCACTGTCTTTTTAGAAACTGAATAATAGCAGGAGGATACTTTCACTGTTGAATACGTAGCTTTCACCATTGCTTTGAATCTCACCAGACTCTGCAGAAATTGGTGAATAAATCGGATGGCAGCATTGTAACCCCTGTTACGACAGACTGGGTAAGAAAGAGGAAGGTTCCCTAACATATAATGGATTAGACTGGGAATTTCAATCCAGTTTTGGGAAGCAATGGTGGGTGTTGGTGTGACTTGCAGGTTTTCACCTGGAAACATGTGATTGAAGAGCTGAGGACAGGTGTGAGGCTGAAGTCCAGGTCGGAGTGTCGCAACGTCACCGCGCCGGCTCAGGCCCCACTCTCCCCTTATGAGCAGCTGCTGCGTGATATTCAGTCCAAGAGGTACACTCTCCGCAAAGTCAAGGTGAGCTTGCACCGTGTGTCCACACACAGGACCACGCCATTAAGAGAGGTTTTCTCAGCCATTTCTAGTGTCCAGCAAGTTGAAGAGACCCACCCTGGCCCGTAAAAGACCACAGTGAAGAGACTGAAGTATTTAACAATGAAGGGGCTTTCTAGTTTTTAGCTGCTCTTTGGGTAATCGTTGTCATAGCTGGCTAAGGAGAGACAGAGAGAGCCCATATTTAAAGAGACAATTTCTGTCCTCCACATTTTAATCTGTGCTCTGAATAAGAATCTGCAGATTCTTGGGAGCCCAAAAGAAGAACTCTTTTCTTGTGAAAACAAACTTCATTTACAAAGTATGTGTTGCACATTGGAACTCTATACAACATGAGAAAATTCCGATATGACTATATGTATATATGAATTTTCCACTCCTTTTCCTCCTTCAGACGGTGGGTAATCTGCCAAAAAGGGATCCCCATGAAGCTCTTCTGGACTTTGTTCGTTCCAACCCCAGACTGAGGCCTGTGAGTTGATGGACAGGAAGCTTCCGGAGATATCTTGTAAATGTATTTCCCCAAAGCAACACAATACAATCTTTCCCTAATTATTTCCTTCAGGCATCGGACCGTAAATTAAAGAAGCGTCCTAAGGAAGCAGCCAGTCTCCATGAGCTGCTGATGGAAGAAATCCGATCTGCTGCCAAACTGCAACCATTGTCCTCCCACAGGAGGAGGGCAGCTTGTCAAGGCATCGTGCTTCCACTGCCTATCTGTTAAAGACTCCTTATTGCAGAGAGGGATTGAGGCTTGGTAGACATTCCTCTAATATGGTCTTTCCCTCGTGCTGAAAACTCCACAGAGCCTTGCAGTGTAGTTAGTACCCATTGGAGGATTAGTGCACCCCTGATTGATGCCTCTGCAAGCCTGCAGTTGCCCCAAATTTTACAAGGGCCACCACTGAGCAGAAAACCGAGAGAACTCTGGCTGACTGATGCCCAACTTACCCTAGTTGCACTGTGCCAGTTGTGCAACACTGGTAAGGAAGTTCCAGTCACAGTCAGTTAATGCCTGCTCTGGCTCAAGACTGTCATCACTGGATAGCAGATTAAGCTCTGTGGGGCTGACAAGTGCCAATACTTATTTTATTTGCTTCCACTGCTAACTAGTTAGTCCATCATCTGGTTTAGTTAATTGCGAAGACATTATCTACAGGTACTGTATAAACTACTCATGACATTCACTGCACTGCAGCAGAAAATACATTACGCACTAATCAAACTGTAAAAATCACTTCCCATAAATGAATCGTAAAACAAAAGCAGTTTTCCCATCACACTGGTAAACAGCTGCTCAACCTTATGTCCCTTGTCTGCTTATTCTTTTAGTTATGTGCAGATTGACCACAGAAATGTGTTTAATTCACAAAAACTGTTTTTGGTGTGTATTTTGCATATGAAGATTGTGTGTTTGGGTAAATATTATACCATTACTCTTAATGTTTTCTTCTGTTGTATCTTTTTTTTTCTAGAGAACAATACGTCTCCACCGAATTGTGTTATCTCAGTGTCTGTTTATGAGGATTCTTTCTCTGATGACTCCTTCTGCCTGTTGAAGCCTATTCCCACTCCAGATCTCAAGGAGTCAGGGTCTGAGGTATGGAACCTGTACATCTTCCCTGCATAATATCGCCCAGCAAGCTTTCTAGTAAAGGGGAACTAATTATAAGTATGAAGGTGATGAGCGCTTGCTGTTTCAGTTGAAGAGATTTGAAAGGGTAAAATCTTTTTAAAGCAAATTCTAGAAAGTATAAAAGTACAGTTTGGTAATGGAGTCTTGTTCCAAACAGAAATTGTCCACATTGCCCTCTAGAATTGATCTCCTAGTGTTCCATCTCTTTTTCACCCCATTTTCAACTCCACTACCCAATATAATTTCCTTTGTCCTCATTCCCCCTCATCCCCCAGACACACCTGAAGAAGGCTTACAGCTCTAACATTTTCTTTTGCCTCTGCTTGGCAACTCTTGATTCACCTCTACACATTCCTGTACTGCTCGCCACTGTAGCCCTGTAAAGAGTATTGACGTCTTCAACCAGTGTTGTTTTATGTAGGTCATGCAGAAGTCTCGTCAGCAGGAGAAGGAGAGGAGCTGTCTGGTGGTTTAACTCCTGACTTGACCTAGTCTTTTGTCTGACAGGAAGACAGCAGGTATTTGGAGAACAGTGATGAGAAGCTGTGTGAGAACGCAAGCAACAAACCAGGTAACAGCTAGATGTAGTGTGGAACATTTGTGGACTATAATTGTGTTCCCCCAACCCATCCCCAACAAAAGTTTGGATCTGGTCAAGGGTAAACTCGGCTTGCTTGCAAGCATAGATGTCTGTTCATCTTTCTTTTGGCAAGTGTATGCATAGGGTCTCAACTAAGCAATTCCCAGGTGATTACATTTTCCCATAGATCGAGATCTGAAGTTCTTCCCTTTGCTGTCGTCATCACCGATAGATCTGCTGAGCAACCCATCTGGACACAGGAAAAGGTCCAAGTCATTTGACAGCTTCGAACTCGAGAAAAAGGTAGGGTTTCCATTTACTTTTTTGCGGTCAATTAAAACAAACCTGGGAACCATGATTAATAAAGAAGGACTAGAAATTCCTGGGAGGTTCAGCAGGATCGTTCGTAGTTACAGTAGGTGTAGATTAAAGAGTGTGTGCCAAAAGGTGGTAGTGCACAGGAAAGGAAAAGGAGATTTCAATATCTGGCATGACAGGTCGAACATACAGAAACTTGTTTCCTTTGCAGTTTGTGTTTCAGATATTTGATTTCCGTCTGTCTCTGCCATCATGACCCCATATCTGTTTCATGCTGCAGGTCTGTTTGCCTCTTACAATTGCAGACGTGATCAGGGTGCGTCAGGCAGAGATGGGGAGGTTGCAGAACCTCTCCTACAACAGCTACACTAACTTGAGGGTGAGTTATTTAATGAAAGTGGTATATACTCTCATTCTAGAATTTTTTTGCTTCTTTTAAAGTTTTCTCTTATTTGGATTAATGCCATTAACCTGGTGTCCTTTTCAGGTCTGTGCGTGTTGCCAGAAGAGGAGCCTATATTTTACCTGGCATAATTCTTGCTACTTTTGCAACAGGTAAGCTGTTATAATGTGAACACTACCAGTCTCACGTTAGGGTAATACAAACTCTGGAATTGTACTCCAGATGTCTGCATGGGGTTTTCTGCAAACTAGGGGCCCTCCAGTAGGTATTGGGATACTCTAAAACTACCATAGAATTGTACACGTTTTAGTTTCTTGAAGAGATCCATATAACATTTAAAAGCCCTTTCTGGCAAAATGTATTGAGAAGGTAGATTAGTGGGTCTGTATTCCCTGTGCGTGCTGTGTAGTATATACTGATGCCAAACGGTTTTATTTTTCCAGGGTTGTGTGCCCAGAGTGTTGTATTGAGGTAAGGTTTTTTTGTAATGCAACCTAACCCCCCCACCCCCTTCCCTAGCTTAAACACTCACACTTCTGGGGATAATAAGCTGTTAATGGCCAACTGCTTTGCAAAAGACTTTCCGAACCTCAGGGATTCTGTTATTCCACTCTGTTCACCCTGAAGCGCAACGTGAGAATAAGGGCTTTATGATGCTGTTGTCTGTTTTCAGATGCTGTTGCCCAACAAGTGGTGCATGAATCTCCCAGTGAGCTTCTTCAAGAAGATCGTTGTGACTAAGGAAGCACTGCTGATGGGCCAGGACATTGAAAACACATTTTGGCAGGAGCGGTGGTCTTGGGATAGCACCAGGTAATAAAGATGGCCACTCTAACAATTCCAGTAGTTCTACTTTTGCTATATTTTGATAGCTTTCAACTGCCACTCTTTTTATTCTGATTTTAAGACCTGCCAAGAGGAATTTAAGCTCTTTTTTTCTTTTTCTTTTTTTCTAAAGAGTTCCTCTGGTCCTGGAATCAAGGGTGATTAAAACAGCCCCACAGCACAGACTGGCAATGAAGGACTGGTACAGTAAAGACATCTGTGTGAGGTGCAAGAACTTCCTCGTTGAAGCCTGTGATGCTGTGCTCAGTCTACGTGCTCCTCCAGTGCCAAGAGAAATCTGATTCTTCTCGGAGATGCAGTTTAAGCTTGTCCCCCCTCTCCCCACCCAAAGCTTTTTTTGCTAAGGCTTGTCTCTTACACCACCTTCAGCACTTTCTAATTGAACTCCACCAGCTTCACACACTAAGTAGAACTGTTCCGTTTCCTCTTTGATATGTGCAACACACTCCTCACTAGTCACATGACACTTTTTTTAAAAGCACAAATTTTTCCATGCTCTGATTTTTTTTCCCATGTTGTTTTGTTCATAACATCCCATCCCGCAAGCTTTAGTGTTTTATAAGGCTTTTTAAATGTTTTTAATATGATTGTGTCTGAAATAAATGTGATTTTTCTGCTCTTTTGCCATTTTATCTATGACACTGATTAATTGCTGTTAATGTATTTACTCTTTTATTCACTGAGTGGTGCCTTCTTATCCATGTACATGTCAGTCCTTGCTGGGCATTATATAATTCAAGGCATTTACCACTGTGACTCTGCTTCTGGGCAGAGCTTTGAGAACTCCGGTGTAATGAAGATCTCATTCTGCTAATACTCCCATAGCTTTTTCTTCAAGCTGCAGTGCAGTCTTTGACAGGATTTTCTCTGAACGAGCAGCTGAAAGCCGACCTTTGCAAAACAATTTCATTTCATCTTATCACTGCATATTAACAGAATTCCTTATCTGAGATTTTACTATTGTATCTCCTTAGTCAGAGCTATTAGCTAAGAACTCTCTGGTGCAGTTTGTTTTTAATGGCACGTGTTGAAAATGTTTATCCTGAGGAGACTGAAATGGGGAACAGTTCAGATGAGTCTGGTAAAACTAATTTGGTGCTTGGTTTTTTTTTCTAGCCTTGCTGCCTTCCAGTTTCTGTGAGAATTCCAAATGTGCAACTTTTACCTTTACCCCACCCACCCAGTCTCTTCAAGAAAGGTTCCAAGCACATGTGGAGTCTTTTCTCAGCCCGTATGCGAAAGAGTGTCCTGTACACTGCCTTAGCTCATCATGCTGTCAAGTGCAGCACAAGACCGTTACGAACAAGAGGCCATTCGCCCAATCTCGTCTGCCTGTGACTAGTCTTTCAGCTATATCCACGTGCTCAGAACAATATACCTCCCATTTCTGGGGCTGAGAGTTTCAGGAAATTTATTTTCTAATTGCAACGATGGAATATTCCAACGTTCACCTTGTGTGCTTAAATCAAAGCAGTACTTTTAAGGTACCCTTGCATCTGCCTGAATCTCCGAGAGTGTGATCTCACAGTCTCTGCATTCTATCTTATACTGTAATATATATCTGGGTAACCACTGAAAGAAAAATAGCAATTCTAGCTCCTGTCCTGTTACTGTACCAATTGGGTTATAAAAACAATCTCCTGATATCTGGTCACTCTTGACATCACCCTAAAGTGTACCATCGAAGTAATGGATTAAACCAGCTGTTTCACTGAATGCCTAGCAAGTGCAATAATCAACATGGATTTTTTTTCTGGTATTTTTAAATGATTTTAGCGTTTCAGTGCAGAAATATCTAAAATGTGGTCTACATTGACCAGTATGAGTGGTGGGTGTGTGTGCCCCTTTTTGCTAAAGCAAGCCTAAGCCTTAATATATAGTTACTTTTGTTACTAAACTACAAGTGCAAAGAAGAATAGCCCACCATTCTTTCTGAAATGAATCTAGCACAGATACATTACAGACTATTAACTAATATTCAACTGTTAATATTGACTATAAATATTTAAGTTTTGGTTTGATTTCATCCTGGATGGTCCTACCACACTGCCACTGTCTTGAAAATGGGTTTCTTAGCCAGAACAAAGTGGTATTAAGGGAGAAAATAACGCCCCCTTCTGTACAACAGCGGAATTGGAAAAGTTTCTAGAGGTTCTTCACAGTAATGTTTTAGATAAATTCACTTTATTAGCCATATACAATTTCTTGTATTAGGAATTTGTCTTTTCGCATACTACTCTCCATGAGAGACAGACAGGGAGAGAAGCTTGGGGTCAGAGGGCAGGGTCAGCCATTGATACGGCACCCCTGGAGCACTTGGGGTTAAGGGCCCAACGGAGTAGGATTCCTCTGGCGGCCACGGGATACGAGCCAAAAACCTTCCAGCCACAGGCGCAGATCCTTAGCCACAGAGCCACCACACCGCAAGTTTTATGTGCTATTGTTCTATGACTTATAAATTGTTCATGAATATCTTCTGAAATACTGATTTTTTTTACATGGCACCACATTTTTTCTCTTTGAAATACAGATGAGGTATGCAAATCTGACCAGAGTCTCCTATGGTTGCACATTTCACCTTAAACAAATTCCACTTCAGGAGTTTGATGAGTTCTTATATTTCACTGTTTATAAAGCTGATGACAAAAGACTAAATTGGGAGGACATTCAAATAGGGCATCTCTTCAGTGTGGGGACTGTGTTATTTATTCCAGTTTGTTATACAAACATTGCTGTGATGTCCATGACAGTGGAAATTTTTTCTCGTGGGGTTTTTTTCAGTAGGCTTGCATTAGTCACAACGAGATAATAAAATAGATGTTGTTCAAGTGTCTTGCTGGGTGATTGGCAATCAAAGCTTGGATCACTGCACTAATACTGCTGGGCTCCACCTGAAGCTTCTTCTCTGCAACCTGCTCTTGCAAATAGAGGTCTCCTCCGACATCTCAGGACCTTACAACTGCATAAAGAAAAGGCTGTAAGGTAAATTTTTCCTTGCACATTGTAATTGACTAGAATCCTGAATCAAGCTGCACAAACTCTATATAAACGGCTATTCTTAAACTAAAACTATGCAGACCCGACATTTCAGTCGACTGTCAGGATGTGTGATGTTTTAGTCTTTGCTGCTACATTTTATTCTTTGATTTTACTTTTCATTTCAGACCAGGGTGTGATGGAGGTTCACAGCAGTTTTGTTCAAATGAAATCAAATTCAGCCTTTTACATTTTAAAGCTTTCAGAGCCTGTTTTGAAAGTTTCTCTGAACTGCACTTGACTTAAGTCACTTCGTGACTGTATTAGTTTGAACTCCTACTATTTTGATCAGCTCTGCATTGCATTATTCGATGCACTGTTTTGCTTTAGCGCTGTTAGTTCCATAGGACTTTTTGTAGGAGGTCAAGTTTTTAAATATTATTAGATTATTATATTAATGGCAATGACATATTTTACTCCTGGCTGTAGCCTTTCATCAGGTTTGTTTTTCCATCAAGGTTATTGTCACCCATTTGACATTCTGCAGAATCATAGGCAAACAACAAAATCATATTTTAGACCTGCAGTTCTATTAAATATTGTTTATCCGGGGTTACTTTTAAAATACGTTTTTGCTTCCTTCTAGGCTGGTGTGTCAACCCTCTGAATGGTGATGGATTACCTCTTCACAAACTCCACTCTCAAGTCTCTTTCTAGCAACCAAACATGCATGATATTCTACAGGAATTGTGACCATAATCCTATTGGGATCCATTTTTGGTTGACTTTTGACGTTATCACGATACTCCTGGGTCTCCCAGCCAATATCGCTGTCCTTTGGCTTCTAAGAACAAGCAGGTTCTCCCCTTCTGAAATACTCGTCTTCCTCCTTGTTGTGAACGACACATTGTTTTGTTTGAGTCTGTTTTTAGACTTATCGTCTTACTGGTTTAATGACCCCTCGATGATATACACCACATATTTCTTTTCTGGGCTGAACCTGTTTGTGAGACCGCTGCTCTTTTCTTGCATCTGCATCGATCGCTGCCTGGCTGTGTTGCACCCTCTCACCTATATGCTGCTCAAAGAAAGCAGAGCCAGGCTGGTGGGCTGTGCTGTGGTGACGGTGGGCTGTCTGGGCCTGTGCCTCTTCATGTGCCTCACCGTCTACAGATATGCCTTAGAGTACGTAGCCTTCTCCATCCCTCCTATGTTCATGCTCATGGTTTTCTGTAACCTCTTCATGGTGAGAGCCTTGAAGACGTCAGGCCCAGGTCTGGAGAATACGCACCCTGTGAAGAAGAAAGCCCTGAAAACTATTGGAACTCTCTTAGCTGGAATAGTGATGTTCTATTGTCCACTAGTGCTGGTTTCTTTTGCTTATTTAATCACCGGTAACAACTACTGCACTTTGTCGGACAATATGGCTTGCATTTTCTTGCCACTGGGCTATGGGTGGGTGACCTTAACTAGCTGTCTGGGGTCCCTTCATTACTTACACTCAGCAGGCAAATTGCCCTCTTGGAAATGGACAGGGGTAACTGCAAAGGGTCCGTAACTGATCTTATATTGTGATCTCTTAATCTTTCATGGCCTGAATTTTTGTTTTTGTGCATAAAGTAAGAATTGCTCTTTGCAAAATAATAAGAGATTTTTCTTTTGATAGAAAAAAAAGTCAAAAATATAATAGAGTAATATTTACAGGCAACAGGAGTTAGAGGTCCCTAAGCCATGCGTGCAGCAATGCGTAATGCCCTGATGTTGTTTGGTTATTAGATGATGGATTTATTTAAGGTGTGCATGTAGTGTTTTATTATAGGGATAAAATGATCCATTTTATACATTTTTCAAGGAAGAGTGAGACACGTCACTGACTAATGATTCAGCTGGAATCAAGAACCAAAGCGTTCAATGAAAAAACAGACGTGTGGTGAAATTAAAAAAGCAATGCTTTTTCATTCATGCAAAGAAAAATTTTACTGGCACACAATTCACATCTGGCATGTTGGAAGATTAACTCTGGCCAGTGTCCACCTGGATTCTGCAGGCTAATGTCTTTTTTGATATGACTCTGCAGTGCTGCCATGCCAGAAGCCCAGATTCAGAGTTTATAGATTTCTTTTAGTGATGTTTTAAAGTCCTTTCAGGCCATAAAGGGTTTTTAAATACATACACAGGCAGATATGAATGTTAACACCCATTTATCTTAAGCCAATTCTGTAGAACATCTTGGATACCACTTCTTTGTGTAAAAGGGCATTTGTTACATCTAATAAATCAATGAAAAGCTTTGTTTTGATAAATGCATGCTGTCAATCTGCACATGTGACAGTTTGCAAATGTGTATGCCTGCATTGCATGTCTGCAAGAGGACATCAAAAAGTGCATCTGGGAATTACTCACCTTGTAATTTTTAGTATAGGCCTTTTTCGCATACACACTCATCTGCTACCACTTCATGCAAGCTTAATGCCCTTGTTGGTTGGTTCCCGAGCCATTCCTGCTGCACCAGTAGAATGTCAAAGAGCTGACGCCTTAGGGCTTCCTCCTTTGGACCAAACTGGACTGAAAGGAACAGCTTAAAACGAGCTCTTCAATACACTGCACCTCTCACTGTATGCTTTTCACCTCCAGCAGTTGCCTTTTTTCACTGCAAAGCAACTATGCAGTGGAAGAAGCACTCTGAGCTCCTGTGTATATATATCTAACACTGTACATATGAATGCACACACACATAAGTTTCCTTGGCTATATACACTGTAATAGAAGGTTAAAATCTAGAGGTATCAAACCAAAAGCTGCAGTTGCAAATCTCTCAAAATGTTAATTTAGTTATTAGAATAGTGTAATGAAAGTATCTTTGTTGGAAAACAAATTGCAATTTTTGTTAATGCTTTTGATGAATTTTTAAACTCTTATATTCTTATACTTTAATTTTGCTTATAAACACTGTAGACAGGTTTCGGAGAGAATATTTGTGAATTTCACCGTGTCGCATATGGGATTTGAACCCAAGGTGGGCTTTTTAGATTTCTCTGTTTTCTGCCTAATGACACTAATAAACTCCAAATGTTAAAAAAAATACCAATGAAAATCAATTCCATTGTAGATGATCATCTTTCACATCACAAAATAAGGATAAACCTATCGATAAACATTTGTTTACTGTGAATTATAATAGATGATTACATCTACTGGGGAGCACTCCTCACTCCCAGGACCAGTTTGTGCATTGCGTTCGAGAATGCAAGCTGTGTCATGCAAGCTGTTTGCTGGTATATGCTCAGTTGGTGCTGAGATTATTCCATTATTCCTGGGTGTGCCACTGACTGGTGGTGTATTCTGTTTTTTAAGAACTTTTAACAGCTTCCAGCTTCTCTTTGGACCTCATTTATCTTAGTCTCACTGTCAATCAGATATCTTGCATTGCTTACGTTCTGAGATAAATTAATTCACTTGCTTAATTATAAAGGGTAGCATGAAGGCGCATTGGTTAGCATTCTGCCTTGCAGCACAGAGCCACTGGGTTGCTGTATGACGATTGTGTGTTCTCCTCGCGTTGATCTAGGTTTCCTCCAGGTGCTCCTGTTTCCACCCGGAGTATGAAGACATACTGACAGGTTAACGGACTTCTGGGAAAACTGGCCCAGGTGTGAGTGTGTGTTCCTGTCTGTGTTTGTCCTGCGATGGACTGCTGAACTTTCCAAGGTGTGTCCCATCTTGAAAATGAAAGGATGGAAGGATGGGCGAAGGGCTGTTTGATAAGAGTTCATCACTTTGTTGCTTTCTCTGTTTTTTTTTCTATCTGATCCACTGCTTTGGAATGCCATCGCGCAAGTAGATCAGAGTGAAGAAGGGAGAACCTGATGATTATCTGAACCATTTCAACCGAACCGGTTCATGAATTCACAAAGATCGCCACTAAGATCTGCAGGCAAAGTGTTTGCATGTGTACATGACAATTAATATATTAAATATTAGAAAGAAAAGAATAAAGCTTGCTGGGATATGGTCTGGCTCCTCCTCTACCCTGTATTGTAGTATTTAAATGATGGATGGAATAAAAGAAAAAAATTGAATGTTGTTATTACATTTTTTTTTCTAGATGTCAGGGTGTTAATTTTCAAACTGTGATCTTTTACGTGTCCAGTTGACTGTTACAGGAGTCACGAGAGTACATAAAATTCACAATTATAGATCATCCCAGAATAAACCATGAATGACTTCACTTGAACTTCTCATTTTACACAGGGCAACACGAGGCTTACCACAAGTTGTTATTCAAAGTGTAGATAAAATAAACACCTTTAATTATACACTATATTTATAAAGTTTTGTCTGTCCTTGACAGGTTAACCTGTAAAATCTGACATGGAATGTGCAACATTCATGATTTCCTTGATCTTTTCCTCTCAAAAGTGGCCTGGTGTTCTGTCTTGAAACTACTAGAAGGCATGTTATATCTTGTATTTATACTGTCTTTTTCTTGCTGCTAATGTCACCTGTGTTTGTCATAGTAAAACCAAGTTCTATTGTTGTGATAGCAGTGAATCTCTAATGTGCAACTGTGTTTTGACAACAATTAAAGAGAGGAAGGCAATGTTGTTGTGTCAGTGGAATTTCAGGTTTAAAAAAGGAACTGTGTTTTTGAGAAATTCTGAAAAACATGACCTCAATCATTACAGCCCAGGTGACTTGCAACAGCAGAAAGGAAGCTATGATGTAACACTGTGGCTTCTGATTAGCATGGTATCTGGTTTTAATTTCAGAAGCTCTTGCATGCTCACTTTATTCAGGGGAAAAAGAACAGAGCCTTTGATTATCTCTCAAGTACGGGGATTTTACATCTTATGAAGAGTAAACAGAGCCTGTATTTGATAATATGGCCTTTGCTGGCATTCAATGTTATTTGGCTCATGCAGCTTTGATTATGCACCCATGATGAGAACTAGAAACAAGGAAACAGAAAAGCATCAGAGCTACTGGAAACCTACCTTGAAATCACATCAGAACAATATTGCTCCACCAAATCGATTCAACCGGATACAAACACTCTTCACAATTAGGGACACAATGCCAAGCATAGTGATGGGGAAAGTACTGCAAAAAGGCATCGGATGAGACGTAAAAAAAACGGAGGTCCTGACTCTCTGCGGTCATTAAAAATCCTAGGTAGTTTCTCGAAAAGAGTAGGGGTGTACCCTGGCAGAGTATAACCCTTCAAACTCTTTAAAAACAAGCGTGCTATGACTAATGTACATGTCTCCCTAACATGTCTTTGTTAGAAAATAATCCAAAGTAAGTTATTTGTACTATTGTCTAAAGAAAATCAGTTTGGCAACTGCAACGAAAAGGATATTTCAATCAACACAGTGACACGCGGAAAAAAACAACAACAACAACAACAACTGGTCGGTCTTAACAACTCCCGTTTTTAATAATAGCGAAACTCGGTACAATATCTACCAACGTGACGCGCAGCTCCTGCCGTGCGCTCGCTTTTGTGACGTGAGGGTTACATCGCTGCTGAAACCCCACGAGTCGTTTCCTAGGTGCGTCCACGTGTGTGTATTTCTTGGAGCTGGCGCAGGGGCACGGCACATTCACACATCGGCCGCGGAGATCTTCATTGCCACATGGCTAGCGGCTCCCCACGCTCGCACTAGCAGTGCTGGTGTGTGCACGCAAAATGGGGAGGAGCCAGTAGGCCGAGACGCATTTTTTTTTACCCATTTAAACGAGCTGAGCATGCGCAGTTAATAAAAAGTGGGACTTAGTCTGTTACACAACTGTTTCTTTCTCCATTCTGCTTACTGCTCCTCGCCGGCAATTGCTCTCAAGACATTTCATACTTTAATTTTAAAATAAGGAACCAGGAAATGAGTGGGGATCAAGTTCACAACGACTCCCAGGTAACGTTACATGAAATATGTTGTGTCATGATCAGTAGACCTCGGCTTTGACAGATATTTATATTATGTTTAAATCGTAACCTTAAGCTGTAATATAGTGAAAATTGATGGTAGAAAATTGAACAAAATTGCTTCGTGTCCGCGATCAGAGAGTACGTTGGTTTTAGGAGCTGTTGGTGGTTAACTAATAACTTTATAAGAAGTTTAAAGCCATTTTTGTGCTAGAACAATCTATGAAAAGCCATTTTCGCATAACCTTAGTTGAAACTTACTGTACATATATTTTTAATAATAGCTTGACATCTATAAATATTTTTTTTCAGATCGACACGGGATCTCGGGTTAATGGTAAGTATTGTGTCCCCACCAAATGTTATGTAATTATACTTGCTCATTTTCTATATTTTACTCCCGTTAGTGATGAGCCTGTATTCTGTAGTTAGTTTTTTAAGGACAGAAATGGCGTCCCAGAGACTAAGTCCCTTCTCCTTTACTCTCAAGCTCCTATTGTTCAAATGGAGGGCTTATAAACCACACTTAAAATGCTCCGTTTTTCCAGATGAACCCGGATTCTGATAGGGATGGATATTGTTTTTCCCAAAATGTCCCCCGATTGCTTCTGGAAGGGGCTTATAAGGGCGTATTTTGGTGCCGAAAGTTGGGGTTTGGGGGTTGAGGACTTAGTCTCTGCGCCATTTTCTTTTTCTGTGCTTAGTCTCTCAGTGCCGAGAACACAAAGTGCAGATCGCCGTGATATGGAGGTATGGGGATCTTCTTAGGAACGGTTTGTAGGAATGAACGCGTCTTTTTTTTCCTTTTTCTTTATCACAGTGCAATATGAGGGGTATTTAATTACATTTATTTTCAGTTTTTATTTTTTTAAGAATGAGATCTTTAAATTGTCCGCCGTTATTAGAATATCACACCGGTTTGGGGCATAATGTTTAAAATATTTTTTTTAGACAGACCCTTGGCAATTTTTGGGGTTCAAACGTTAATGCCAGAGGGGCAGTTTAAAAGTGCACAGTTATATTTTACTATCATTAATGAAGGATGTTTTCCTTAATTGAACCCTCGTAATTTTTAAATACCACCATTAGCTGTTGAATTATAAACTTTCAAACTTATTATGAAAATAGGTAACCGGAGAAAATAGTACAGTGAACTTTATTTTGGCTGCATTTTGAAGAATACTGCCTTGAATTGGGTTTCTAAGAAAACAGCATAGTTTTGTGAATTTAACAGTGTTACCCATTGTGTCATTTTAACCAAAAGGATGCTGGGGTTTTGAAGGTGGTAAGGATTTGTGCAAAACCTCATTTGGTGAAATATGCTTTTGAACTTCAGGTTTGACCAGGAGGCTAAGTTATAAATTGAATTATTTTGTTTTATTAAAATATGTTTCCAACGTCTTCCACCTCCAGACTTCATTGAACCTCCCCATAGAGGTGACCTATGCTGTCAGAGACAACTTTTTAGTTTTAAAATCAAAGTGTGTTGGATTGCACAAAATGTGTGTTTACCGGGCACCTGTGTAAAAAGGAAACATCGTTGTCATCTGCACTCCTTTTTTTAAAAACTTTTGTACAGGCTGGAGATCCCGGGTTTTCCAGAACTGATAAAACTGTTCAGTGTAATTTTAATTACCCTTTAATGAAAGTTAGGGCTAATAAAGAGTAGCTGAATTTCAAAATGTAAATGGAAGATTCTGTTGTACTGTTTATTTTATTTTTTGCTTAAACTTATCCATTTGACTTTTGTCTTTTTAGTTGTCTTTCTTTCAGCTTACTTAACCTGCTTGCTTACATTCTATGAGACTAGTTTGTCGTCGGTGATGAGCAGCACTTTCTCCACAAGTCGCATTTAAGAAATGTTTTTGTGTCGGGGGTTAAAGGGGGTGTATTATTGTATGGAAAGCAGGTATCGTTTTTTTTTTTCATTTCAACCCTCACTTCAGCGACCGTTTGGGACCGAGGATGAAACTTCAGTTCAGTATATAGTCTTGCTTGTTTGAGAAGTACTTCTCTGTTTTCCTTGGAGAAGGCCGTCTTTCCATTTTAAACATTTTGAAATGTGGCCGACGGCACACTGGTTAGAGAATAATCTTGTCTTTATGTTGCACTTTAGTTGCCACACGGTTCTGTTTACAGTGTATGTTAAAAATTAATTTGCTGAAAAATCGCTCGCAATTAATCACGTAAAATGTTCTTAAGGTCGACAAAGACTGTTCCAAAGTTGAGTGACAAGACAGATGGAGGCTTTAGTAAACCACTTCTTCAACAAGAACACGGGCATCCTATCTCTGGAGTTGTGAATGTGTTGTGTGGGGAGTAGCAGTGTTAGCGTTGGCAGCTAAACCTAAAGAGGTTTACCCCAACCACCACCACCACCGAGGCCCTGAATGACTGAAAAGTGTTACAGTTATCTACGCTATATACAAAAAATCCAACTTCTTATTCCTAAAATGAAATTAACTCCCCACTTGCATGTGAAAGAAATTGCTGGTGGGCCTTGGAGTTGTGGTTGTGTGAGTGAATGCAGTGCCGTTGTTGAGAAAGCATGTTGTGATTGTTTGGAGGTGACTCTTTTTTGTTTTTGTTTTTCCACACTGCAATCATTCTCCTATCCTGAAGTATACGCGTGCAGTGTTAATAGAGGTAGGCCAGTGACTGCGTTCTTTCCTGTCTCGCACAGAAATCTGCCGACCAGAGGTGCAGCAGTATTCAAACCAGAGCTTACACTGGGCTGTTTTAAAGTTTCCCTGGGCTCTAGTGTGTGAGATTGAAGGCAGGCACATGCTGAGCCTCATGTGTGATCCTAGTAACTCAAAACCTTGTTCTTGGAGCAGCTCACATTGGAAGCTCACAGTATGTGCATTCCACTGTCAAAGCCTCAAGAAGAGGGACTGTAGAACTAAGGGACTGGTGCCCAGTGATCGTGATCCTGTTTTTCCTGGGGGTCGGTTAATCAACCAAGGTCTGGGTGAAAAGCCACCTTGAGATTAAGCAGTCTAAATGGGGTCACAAATGAAATAAGTTGGCTTGGAGATCCCTGACTTCTCTGGTCGTCAGTCATGCCCTTATCATCCAGGTCGTTTTTGACATGAAGCTGTTTAATTGAAGTACAAGTTACGTTATTGAAATAAACTAAAGCTGAGCTGCAAACCTTATCTTAATTCATTGCTGGTGGTACATAGCTGGCAATGAAGGCAATCAAATACAGGAAGCATGTTAGAAATTGCAAGATGGTTTATTAGGGGCAGCTTTTTAATTCAGTTTTATTGCTCTGCAGTTATCCATATATGAATGTTTGCTCTTCTGTTAATGCTTGACCATGACCTTAGCAGGCCTCCAGGCTTCAGCGTTCACTTGCTCTGATCCTTGAACTGATCAGTATTGCTTATTGATTAGGGGGAGTCTTTTTGGAACTTAAGGGAAGTGTCAATTAGAATAAATCCCTTATCGGATTTAATTAGGAGTATTTGGGGATAAAATAAGTTTTGTGGTGTCATGTTAAAAATATGGCATATATCCTGAGCAATAAGTTCTGTGGTCAGTTTGGGAAGGGTTTAACACTCAGTTTCGGGATTTATTTAAAGCTTGTTTAGTCTGTTGGGGAAGATATGGTCACCTAAATGCTATTCCACTTTCTTGTGTGAAACGTACATTGTTAATGGGTCCTCAGTCTTCGCATTTCTTTGCTCACCAGTTTAGTTACCACTTAAAACTCTGTTCTTGAGAGAGCTGCAATGTACAAATTAATTTCAGAGTCGTGTCACTTTGTATGTGAAAGCATAGTCGGTATATTCCTACATTGCATTACCAGGCTGGATGGGAAGGTGACCTTTCTTTGATTTTGTTTCATAATGTGCATTTTTTCATTCATGGAATGCTTTTTGCAAGTAAATGAGTCTTCCAAGGCTTCTTTTGCAACAGTTACATTTCTACAGAACCTTTGATGGTGGCGGTGGATAAGTGATTGAATGTGGTTATTGTATTTGAGTAATCGGTATATCCGATAGGCTGTCCTTTACTTACAGACCTAGGCCTGTCACCTCAGTGTGCATAAAATCACTGAAAGGTGAACGTAACAGAGTTGGAAATGGTAGTATTCTGCTAAATGATGGGTCCCAATATTTGTGGAAGGGGTAAAAACAATAAGGAAAATGTCAGTTTAAAGAATTTTTTGTTCCGCGAAGGCTTGGGTTAACATTGAAGCATTTGAGATTTGAATATCCCTAGGATAGGTAGGATATTTCCACAGACCTGTGAACAAGCTGTAAGGCACGCTTTTTTCTGTAATTTTCTTCTCACTTTGCTGTGGAGAAACAAACAAACATTGCAGTACATCATATGTAGGTTTCCAGAAGACTTTGTGTATTGATACAGTGGTGTATTTCAAATGCAGACTGCAGGGATACACTGGGATTGGGTGGGAGGACTGGGAATTTCTGAGAAGACCACAAGGCAAATAAGTGCTGTACCAACACTTCAGAGCAAGAACTAGCCCACGATAAGAAGAAAAATCCCAAGGCTGGGGCTCGGTGATGAAGGGGTCTCTTTGGTGAGGGCTGGAGACTTGGCTGAAACAACTGCCTGATGTTTTCGGATGTTTAAAAGTAGACTCATAAAAAGATCCTTTTATCACCCGCTAAGTAAGTTTTCTGGGAGTTATTTCTGCAGAGGTCTGAGAATGTTAAAGCTGGAATTAATTTTGGGCACCCCTCAATACGTTCTAAAAAGTTGCTCTTCTAGAAGAAAGCTGAATGTCCTTTTGGTACAGTGCATGTGTTTATTTAATCTAGAGCATAGAAACTTTTACAAAGTAGGTCTTTTAAATCTCTCATAGTTGTTAGTTGGAACTGTTACTTTTTACATTTCATTGGTAAAGTCCTTTTTGTGGCACCAACGGCAAACTTAATTTTCAAATGCCATTCCTGTATAGGTTTTGTGTGTGTATAAATCGTTTCTGATTTTAAAGTATACATGTAAATTAATTTTTCCAGCTTTTACAAAGGTACCTGCAAATGACTAACGAGTGTAAATTCAGCCAAAAATGGCTATTAGCCTGTTACAGATGTAGTCATAATAGCTGCTGAAGCAAGAGATCTGGCGAACATCTTGACATTACAAAATATGAATTCTTCAGATAAACCTCTTAAAGAGATTTCATTTTAAGGGTTCAGTATTCTTATCTGCTGTATCTCCCTTTCGATCTTCCTCACCTTCTGAATGCTGTGAGCTGTGGCTACCATTGCATCATTGCAGGTGAATCTTTTAAATCGTGGAATTACTGCAGTGGGTCGTTTCTTTCTGCTACGTATTGACTTTACAGTGTATTTCAGCCAAGTATCTTTATACATTTTAAATAAGGTTTCTTATTTAAATGGCACTTTGTGAGCTGGATACCAGCCCTTTCTGTGAACCTGCTGAAAATTCATTTCAGGATGGTTCTGTAAAAATGGGGGGCAGAAGTACTTTATTAAGTGTGAGTTATAAATTTTTTTCAGGTTTTGATGAACTAGAGCTGGTAAATGCTGTTTTATATTTATAATTTTATATCCTGCCTTGTGCTTGTTGCTTGCTGGGCTAGGCTCCACCTCTCCCCATGACCCTGTATCAGATGAAGTAATTAGAAAATGGATGGATACCTCCTACAACTCTTCTTTCATATTTCTTGATTCCCTTATATAAATGTCATTCCACGCCTCTACATCCCGTTTTTCATCAAAAATGAAAGACGTTATTGCTGTATTACAAATATATACCATAACACCAAAGCAATACAGCTTGAATAACTAGTTGTCTGGTTCTTGGTGTGTATACTATGTGTCCTTCATGTTTTTTGCCCTGTTGAACGTCTGATAGGAGAGTTGTTCTGGGTCCAGTCTGTTCAGTAGTGTTGCACTAATTGATTCAGAGCTTGAGAGCATGTCTGCAGTAGCATGTGCAGAGCTGTGTCTTTTAAAAATTATTTTTTACTAAAATAAGGTTGGATGCACACCGTTATTGATTTCAAATAAATAGTTAAAGAGTTTTCAATTTAAATTGATGGGCAGAATGGCCTCCTCATTTGTAACTATTCTGTTTGTATAGTATTGTTTAGTACCCATTTTCAAGTAGGCTACAGTCACAGGCAGTCTTCCACCTCCAGACTGGGCTAAGTGCATTCACTTGCAATGTTCCCTGTTAGTTGCTGCTACATTGATTCCTTGTTGTACAGTTTGACATGGTGTCAAACTGAAAAATATACCAAGTTCAATAAATATTTATTAAGCTGAATGAACAGGACCAGTGTTGTCTGCACTGTTGTATTATCATTAACAACATCAACCCCTTTTTTTCCCTATTTATCACATGTAAAAAGTAATCATGCTTTAGCACAAGAGGGTGCTGTTTTCAGGAATAATTAAGATACTGGACACATTTGTTTAAATAAAGCTCTGCCTCCCTTGAGTGTTTAGCACAAACCTTCAGGCTGAACAGTTATTTGTTTGCTGTTCCTTGATAAGGAAGCAGAATGTTTTGTTACTCGGATGTCCGTGGTAATGATCCTAAGAGTAATTTGCTGCTCGCTGGCTGGGAAGTGAAACTCTAGCAGTGATACATGGGGAAACTGTATTTTAGTGTGTAAACATCCTTGTGTTATTGCAATAGAAATAGAAATTGTTAAACGTTGTGCAATTAAGAAGTGGCATGGCTATATATAGGGTTGTCTTTGATTTTTAAAAAAACTGTTTCACTGAACACAATTACAAAATCCCAGCTTTTGTGATTTTCTCAGTTCACGGTTCCTGAATACATTGACCATTGTTAACATTTTTTGCAAAGATCCAAAATACATTAGCAAATTGAAGTGTATTTTTTTTTATCTTTCAGTACTTCATACAGTATTTACATTAGCTTTCCAATGTATTTCTGAATCAAAACAAAATTAGAAGTCTTCAAGTAGATTTTTGAAGGCACACATTATCAAACAAGGCTATTATCCAAGGACATTTTATTTTTCCATTCATTGGACACTTTGTTGTAAATTTATGTAGTTGAATATGTCTCAACTATACAGTAAGAGTGAAAGATGTGAAAGAGCCTCTTCTTGTTTGTGATGTACCTAGCTTGTTTAGTTGATAGTAGCTAATATATCCAAGGCTCTCTCATCCAGCTGTTCCTTAAAGGAAGTCAGGGCATCAACAGTGTGGCTGTTTAGCTTGTTCCAGACTCCCACAACTCTTTGTGTAAAAGGTGACTTTTCCAAGTTAAATGCCCTTCCCCATTCAATGTGACTTCAAAGCACTTTGTCCTTTTGGGGTTCAGAGTGGCCTTTTTGTGCCTTAATGTCATGTTTCCGCAGGTGAATGAACTGTACAGTGTGCCTGTCTGCAGCAGCAGTGCACACTAGACTTGCACGCCTTGCCCCTTGTATTGGAGAAAGGTGTGTGCACATCCTTGAACAGATTGTTTCCGATTTTTATGTTTTGTAAGTCAGATGTGTAAGTAGTTTTTGTCGTATTCTGTGGATTGCTTTGATAACTGAGCACATAGTTTCAAATGTCCCTTTCAATTTAAAAAATGCCACATGGTAGGATGATGGCCTGTCCTTCTTAAAGAGGAATTTCTTGGTGGTTTAGCCAGACTTGATTTTTGTAGTTGTTTTTTTTTATTCAAGCGCATAAAGGGAAGGCAGAATGCTTTGTTTCTGCCTGGCATACATTATGCATCTCCTTCGCTAGGGATGGCTGTGTTGTCGAGCGTGTGTGCGGGGTTCTTCCCTGTGTGATGTACATTGTCGTACAGTGTTTGCTGAAGGCTTGGCCTCGAGAGGCAGGCTGTCTAATGATATTGTTAAGTGGCTGACAGTGGGGCTTGTCTTGTAGCAGGAGCCGTCTGCGCGCTGTGACACACAGACACGAGGCACGGGTGGCTCTCCTGTCCCCCCTGCTCCTTTCCCCCCATACCCACTTGGGGTCTCGTGGGAGGCCGATTCAGAAACCACATGGCTCAGGTGTGTCCCTAAGAAGATGGTGGGTGGGGGGACTCAGTTCATCTGTCAAATGTTCACCTGACCCTGGACTATGAAGGCTGTTGGGTCCTTTTCCTATTAGCTTGGAAGTGCTTAGTCTGACTACATCCATCCGTTTTCTTAACGCCTACTCTAATGCTTAATCGTTGGAGCCGGAGTCTGTCCCAGGGCGGGGTACAGTCTGGACAGGATACCAGTCCATTGCAGGGCACTCGTATATCGGCACACTCACACCAGGACCAGTTTTCCCAGAAGCCAGTTATCCTACCCTTTTTTATTCATTTGTCAAGCAGGCCTATATACATTTACAGTTTTTAAACGGCTGTTAATTGACAGGCACTCATGAAGTTGCAGTATTTTGCCTCTTTAGGACGGGACATGTCCCAGAGCTCTCGGTTATAGTAGTAGGAGCTGTCACAGCGTGTATCTGGGGCTCAATGTGCAGAACTACTGTACTGGACTGAAGCAAAAAGGCAACCAGACTGCCCTTTGTTTAATTGCCCCCTCTGAAGCTACACATTGCACAGAATTTCCAGATGAAGGGACTCTTGGATTTCTGTGAAATACACAGCAGTTCTGCTAGTTTCCTGACTTCCCCAGGATTTGAAATGAGAATTGAATTAAGCGAATTATGCAGGGGATTATGGCATGGTGGCCTTTAGAAGAGCTGCCTGTATTTCCTACAGTGAGGGTGGAACAGAATTTAAAGGGGTTAATGTAGATCCTGTTAGTGGGAACAAGAGGATTTGCTTTATTTGAGTTATATTTAGAATATTGTTTAATTTTGGTGGTCACCATACCATTAAAAGGAAATTGTAGCTTTAGAGTTCAAAGTACAGCGCCTACAATGATTGCGAGACTCTGGATTATCTAATGCTGGCTAAAGAAATTCTTCTGTCTAAAAGGAAGGGGAGGGAGATTATATATAAATAGTACGTTCTAAGCGGAATGGTTAGGATATACCTAGGAAAATGCATTGGTGACACAGACATAGGATCCCAGTTTGGACTTTCTTAAAAACTCCCTTCAAGTCTTCATTAGGAAGTGCTTAGTCACACCCAGGTCTGGGTGACTGCTACAAAAGACCAGATGTTTGCAGGCTTTCTTGTGCGTGTATGGTGTAAAATGCTTTTACATTTTTTCGTTTTTATTTTGCATTAAACGGACAGTTTTTCTGGAAATGAATTGTCCTCGCATGCTCATACACCCTCTTCTAATTTTACACAGCCCTTTTCCAGTTTTCCTTCACTCCAGACCCGTGTGTCTGAAAGGAAATTTATACATACACTGCTTATAAACTTCTTTCACTTGAAAATTAATTAGTAATCAGTGGCATCACTATCCCATCTTTTTCACATTTTACGATGTAGTGTCTTCCTCTTGTGTGATTTTGCCCAAATCACCCAAATTTGTTGGAACAGATGCTTTCCAGCCACCCTGGGCGGTCAACAGGACGGTGTTAATTTGTGTATTTTGGATGCCTGCAGGCAAGAACCTATAGCAGAAATGGTCAGAAAATCTTGTTCTTGGATGGATAACCGAAGAACAAACCAAAATGGCCCCAGTTTGAAGGCTATGTGTATTACTGCACCCAGGTGTAGTCAGAACAGGTCTTTTAAATCCTGCCTAAACTATAGTTGGCATCTGGTAAACTACACAAGGGAGATAAGTGTTCACTTTTGTCTGTGGAATAAACATTTAAAAAGTGTCCACTGAATTGCCGTGATTTCAGGTTCACGTTTTCCATCATTTCAAGAATGAAATTCCTTTTTCCTGTAACTGGAACGAGGTTGCCGTGTTCGGGAATGTCTCTGCCGAGTCTCCCGGCTCCTGTCGATGACGAAGCGAGCCGGTGGGGGGGACAATGTCTGTCTCGGCTCTTCCTCTGAGCCATCCGCCTCCTCAAGGAGCTGGCCAGCCTGTGTGGGAGTTGGGATTCCTGATAAGGACGCAACGCTGAGTCACTCCAGCCTGCTCCAGTGTGTTGGAAAACACAAAAGTCAGCATTTCAGGGAAATTTTCCCTCCTCCCGATTCCTATCAGAGACGGGGCGGCGCAATCTGGCTGTGCTCTTGAATCCTGACACTTCCACGGAAGTTCTTTCTTAATTAGGGAATTAAATTCGCCACCCATGCACGGGAGTCAGGGATTTTAGAACATTTTCCTCGTGTGGGTAGATGGAGTATTGGAATTTTTGTAAAAATGTGTTTTTCCATGGGAATAGAAGTAAATTGCTCTCTCGTTGTTGACAGGTATTTTGTGCACAGCCGTGATGATTTTGTGCACAGCTAGTGACTGCCCCGATCAGTGGTAATAATATGACCAAAAGATGTCTACTTCTCTTATTGTATCGCAAGCATAAAAAATATTCCTTTCCCCATCATCACCTCCGGATTTGTACTTTGTTGTTTAGGTGACCCAAAGGCAGGGCTTTGCGAAGCGATTGTCTGTACAGGTTTCTGAACAAACTGAAAGAGTCCCACTATGGTGGTTGAACACTGCGCGACATGAGTGTGAGCTGTTCAGTACTTACAGCACTGCAATGCTGACCTAGTATAAGTGTGATCTCCGAGTGTGGAACGGGGTTTTTGTATTGGGGCTCTGAAGTCCTTTTTGTTCTCGCGTGTTCTTCTCGTGGATTTTGTTCTCGCGTGTGGAGGCAGGATTTTTTTTAGTGATCTGAATCCAAAACGACTGCACTCATAAATGCAGAAGGGAGGCGTCTTGGGCCCAGGGCGAGGAGTGGCTTGCTGGCCTTGGTACTGCTCTCGCTGTGCTGCTGGGGGCAGTGGGAGATCAGTCCTGCCGTCTCTACTCCACTGCGCCGGAATTCCCTGGAGTTCACCTCTCTTCCGCTGCCTTGGGATCACACCAGGGGCCGGCTTTTAGATACCGGAACGAGGCGAATCCACCCAAAGCGTTCTGCGGGATCGCTGGAAGGTGTTGATGGCCTTCTGCGTGATGCTTTCTCACGCGCGTCCTGGAAGCTGAGGATTTCGAAAGAAGCCTTTCGGGAAGAAACGAAAGTTCCAATCGACGGACTTCATGAGCTTTCACCTCCCTCTCCGTCATTGAGAAAATGACTCTCGAACCCGATCGTGTTGGGTTGGCGCTGTTCCCTGCACTGCTCTCCGATGGACTTCCTGCTGTCCGAGTGATTTGTGACTAATTGCACAGCGCTTTAGCAGCCCCGAGAGCTGGAACTGGCTGTGCATGGGCGTTGGTTGCTATAGTAATAGCGACTATAGCAGGTGCCATTGTCTGCACATAAAATAAGTTTTTAAATCTTACGATTGTCTTGCACATTGAGCTCCATGTCATCAAGTACAGTACTCAATTCCCAGTTTTATTGTTTGCGTTTTAACAGCTATTGTCTTATCACTTGAGTGTTTTTTAACTAGGGGTGACTTCTTCTGTGAGGGCTGGCTGAGTGTAGTTAAGTGTAGTGCAGAATGCTGTCTGTATATTCATGTGTACTGCTTTTTCTGTGTCTTTGCAGATTCCCATAGACACAGAGACAAGCATAAGGACAAAGAACACAAACACAAAGACCACAAGAAGGACAAGGAACGGGAGAAATCCAAGCATAGTAACAGGTACCGGAGTCGCTGTGTTGGTCAGTGTGAGAAGCAGGGCCCCTAGCTTCTGTTACCACCACTGTCACGGGGGGGGCACGATCTTGTTTATCCCCCTGATGGAACCAGCTCCTTTTTTCTGGAAAACCATTGGTGCCGTTAGTCAGTATGTTTGATGAGTATCATAAGAGACCTGTCATTTGGTGTCATTTTTGTGGGTGACCATGTTATGCAGCAGTCAGTGATTTGATTTGACCCGTTGAACGTCACGCTTGGTGAAAATCAAGGAGGTAAAACTGAAAATAACCAATATGTCTCATTCACACCTGAAACTTAAACAGCCTGTCGGTGATGAGCTATAATCTGGGTCACAATGTCCTTGTTGCACAGCATTACATGGGTAAAGTCATGGGATTTCATTTGCTGTCCTTTCTCAAAGAACCCCTTTCTTGCAGAATGAGAATGTAGATGCCAGATTCACCAGATTGGGCCCCATTTAATAGTTGTAGGATGGGCAGGGTCTATATGTGTTGCATTTGCAGCTCAGAGACAAATCAGCTGACTTGTTTGTCCTCTTGTGCAGCCTGGACTGGGACAATCCCACAGCACATCACAGGTGTAAGCTTGCAATACTAGAAACACATGCAGCCACTATCACTAACCCTGTGACTTTCACAGCAGATACCCTGTGGATAGCAAATTCTGTTTGTCATCTGGGCCACAGAATGTCAGTGCCTCTGGTACAAAATTAAAACTGTTTACCTGGTAACTTCCTGTAGTTTCTTTTGATGCTTAGTGTATGGATACTGGGAATACATGCATCTTTACATGTGCATATGGGTGAACCTGCACATGTAAAGCTGGGGTCTGGTTCCCCTTTCATTTACCCCTTTTTCTTGGATTGGGGGGGGGCAGATTCATAGGCTTGTGATTAAATTCCTTGTTGCTCATTCTGCACATGAGCTTCACGATTCTGCCTTGAGTCGGAGAGGTTTCACTGGGGCCTTATCTCGTACGTCCTGAATGACTGCCTGCTCTGGCAGGGCGGAAGAAAGCCGGAGAAGGTGGTCATTCTAACACCTTGCTCAGGCTTGTTTTGATTGGCTGGTTATACAAGGGAGTCCTGCATAGCCCACTGTTGGTGAGTTGCAGTCTTTTATGCTTTATAGATGCCCTCAGATGCTAGATGTTTAAGGGCATTTACAGCCCATGTGGCTTCAATTAATCATTTGTCCAGTCTAATCTAACATACCACATGGAGTGAAGTTATAAGATACTGATGGCGACTCCCACAGTGGTATGGAAAAGCTGGCTTAAGACGTTAAAACCAATGGAAAACTACACAAAGTCTGTGTATTGACTGTAGTAAATGTTTTTTGGACAATGAAAGTCTTCATTTTTGAGAGGACAAGCGATACAGCAATTTCTACGCATTACGACATGAGCTGGCTGTTCCAGTTTTTTATGGGGGGAGGGGGGGATTGTGGAATCTAATATTCATATTCGTTTTGCTACTGAAATGAAAAATAACAGCAAGGCATAAGTATTGTAGGACTTGCTGTATGCCTGTATGTGTGGGGCGGGGCACTGTTCGGAGCTAAATGGAGCAAATACTTCGAAAGATCGTTTTTCAAATGAAAAGGGTATTAGGAAAGTAGTACAGCAGTTAATGACATAAAAATGAAGTTGAAATTTCTTTTGTAGAAAGGAAAGTTTATCCCAGCCTGTCTCTTGACTCTATTTTTTTTTTTAGAGACTGTTTAAGCTTCAGGCTTCCCTTTCAGCTGTTTTTATTTCTTGCACACAAATGTGTTTTGCTTCGACCACCCCCCATCCCTGCTGTTCTGTAGTGGCAGCCACTAGGCCTGTGGGTGTATGTGAGGTCGCAGTGTTCTTCACTTCAGACTGCTGTGCTCAGCCAGTATCAGACTACTGACTGACTGGGACGCAGGTCCTGGGCTTCCTGTGAGACCCCACCCAGTGGAGGCCGAACTAACTGATCTACATGAACCATAAAAGTCCAGCGCAAATATAAACACTTTAGTGTGTCATTGGTAATCACACCTGCCCCTGTTTCAGATGGGCTTGTCTGGACTGCTTTAGTTAACAATAACTGCCACTAACTGGTTTGCCTTTCACCCCACTGTTGAGGTCTTGAACAATATCCTACAGAACATCCGCCCCACGAGTTTTGAAAACCACGACAGACTCAAAATACCTGTAGCAATTGACGTTTTGGTTAATTGCGTTCTATCGCCTCCAAAGTTGCCAGTGGCTGTTCTCAAGCTTCAGTTCAAGCCCTCATTGCTGTGGAACAGCCATTCCCACTCAGGGTGGGGGCAGGGTGGGACAGTTTGAGTGTCTGTCTGGGGCCTCAGTGCTGACTGGGCCTAGCTTTGTTCTCTCCACAATGCCTTCCTCCTCTCTCTGACTTTGGAAACAAAGTTTCCCTGTCACCCGGGAAGTTTGTCTATTATCTGACTGCCATTGAAAAGCTTTCCGGTGTTCGGTCAGACCTTCTTGCTCCAGCTAAAATTGCGAGTGACTAACAAGACGTTTTTAAACCAGACGGTCTCTTGCTAGTGTATCGCAGCGCCTCTTTATAAAATCCTACCATTTGCAAGTCTGAAGTTGGAGTCTGTGTCTGAGAAAATGGAGAGGGCATTTAGAAGAGTGTATTGATCATTAATGGAATTGCTTTTCACAAAGCTTTGCCAGATTGACTTTTGATTTTACATCTGTGTGCAATTTATACATTTTTGTCTTTAGTCCTTGCCCAAGCAATTCACTGTGGTTCGGAAACTGGATATGGGAAATATTAGAAATTGGGGTAGCTAGCCTTGACTTCATTATCTATTAAAAGTGATACTTTTTGTAAGTCTTAAGATTTAACTTTGCCATATAAAATGGCAGCACCAAAGAACGTAGAATGAATTGGTCATAGTACTTCTCTTAGTGTGCTCTCCTGATGTGTCTGGAAGAGTGCCTTCTAAATTCACATTTTGTCTTGTGTTTTTACAATGTTACTTCCTTCTTTCTTAAATGATCCTCTCTTGCAGTGAACATAAGGACTTCTCAGAAAAGAAACACAGAGATAAGGACAAGCTCAAGCACAAAGACGGTAGCTCAGAGAAACACAAGCACAAGGACAAAGAGAAACGAAAGGAATTCAAGGTGAGTGTCAAGGTAATTCTTGTGGATAGGGTTCCACCTGGGTTGCTCTCCAGAAACAGTACTCTGCTGTGGTCCCTTCAGAGGAGCTGTTACTGCATCAGCTCTGCGATAACTCATTTCAAGATAGAAGTGCTAAGCCTGGTCACTGAAAAATCTCCTCCTGTGGTCTTTCAGCTGGGCCACAACATCAACTACAGATTTAATGCCATAAAATCAGGACAGTGAAGTTATAGTGGATAAAAGTTTAATGGAAATAAAGCTTATTTTCTACACTATTCTGAATTGTTCTGGAATGATTGAGGTTGGTCTGTAAGTTTTGTTGCATTCTTCAGTGTAGTTCCCATTGACTGCTGTGCACTGTGCCTGTTTTGTTGTGTCTTTGTGCTGGTTGAACTCTTCAGGTTGTCTTTCTGACAAAAGCTCAGGTGATGGCTTTGGGCCTTTGTCATTTTCCGTTCTTCAGATTTTAAAGCAGACAGCAATTACGCTTGGCCAGGGACGATCTCTTGTGCTGTGAGTTCAGCTATAGTCCTAGCTGTTACTGTGACGTTGAAACTGACGGTGTTAGGCATAATACTCCTGGAGCAGTACTGTGTGGCACAGCAGCGAGTCCTCATGGCTCCCTCTTCATCTTGGGAAACGGATGCTATGATTTGATAGTGGATTAGCAGAAAGCATTTACAGATGTGTTGGGCTATGGGGACTTGATGGACTCTTTGCTCTCCGGGTTCTGGTGGTGGACTTGTGTTAAAATGCTTGTAACTAAAGTGGCCTGAAAGTAGGCCAGATCCTCACTGATGACTTACAGGGATGATGCCATGATTACTACCATTGGTACAGAATTAGAGCTGA
Source organism: Lepisosteus platostomus (assembly GCF_059453375.1). Taxonomy (NCBI): domain Eukaryota; kingdom Metazoa; phylum Chordata; class Actinopteri; order Semionotiformes; family Lepisosteidae; genus Lepisosteus; species Lepisosteus platostomus. The sequence goes on from NC_142625.1 coordinate 21,213,024, forward strand.
CATTCCATTCTGCAGAGAACTTGGACATAGCTCAGTGCTTGTTGGAACACTTCCACGCTGTGCTGTCACCTACTTTGAGTTGATCTGCCATTAAGATCTCATCCCTTGCCCTCACATCATCCATGATGGACGTTAACATGGCATTCTGACCTTGAATCGCCATCAAGTATGCAGTTGTTGTCAGCCGACTGCTACTGCGCAGTATTAGGGGACTCCATTGCCGTTCATTTTAGGGGATTTCAGTGATTTTATTCTCCCTTATTTCACCAGGAATTTGGTGACAGACCTTTGCTCACTATTAGTGAGATCTGGATTTTTAGGAGCACATTCTCAATATAGCTGTAGTTCTTAAGCTAAAGGAGGAATTGGGATTTTTTTTTTGTTCATGGTAGATTTGTGCAGGACATTTCCATGAACCATTTTTTTGTGATGAGATTAGCCACTTCTTGACCTATCCTCATAACATGGAACTAGGTTTCATTTCTGTTAGGAGTTAAGACTAAGTCTTTAATGTCTTTGAGAAAATATTGCTCCTTTGGCAGTGACTATTTTGTTTCCTCCCCCATACAGGTCAAGTCTCCCAGTCAGGAAGATAAAGTAAAAAAAGAAAAAGAAAATGGGTTTTCTAGGTGAGTACTGTTGAGGGCCAGCCGTAAGTTCAAAAGAGCACTGGAGTTCTGATCCTCTGCAGGAGGCAGAATTGTTCCTGGAGACCCCATAAGAGAACTAGATCTTGTTTCGATCAAGACCCCAGGTCCTTGTTCTGTAATACCATGGAACCACAATTATTATTAGAATGGTATATCATTTTTAATGCCTTGTTCGTTCTGAAGTATTCAGAAATGATCTAACCATATTAAAGGAACAGTCTGTATTAATCTTGTGAAGCACAGTTTTTTTTGTCCTCTTTGCTCAAAATTAAAAAGAAGAGGGAATCGCAGCCGATGTTTCATGCGGCCTCGCGGCAGAGTTCCAGCTTCTTTAACTGTTCAAAGTTGATGTAAAGACTTTATTTCTTTCTTGTTTCCTTAGTCCTCCTCGCATAAAGGCAGAGCCGGACAGTGATGACTATTGCTTCTCTCCTAAACACGAGAAGTCACTAAAGCGCGAACGGGATGACGATGAGTGAGTATCTCTTGGCACAAAGTTAGAGTAACTCTGCTCCTGGCTGCTGTGAAAACTCTCTGGATTATGCACTTGCCTTAAAAGGTCCTCTTGTGGCATTACATTTATCAGGTACAGTTTGATTGGAAGCATTTGCCTATGATTTTCCTCAAGTTCTAGTCTATCATGCGGTCTTTATTTTTGACGCATCAAGATTTGACCAGATATGTACCATGGGCGGCACATTGGTATGGTGGTTAGCACATGTGCCGCAGCTTTTGGGTCTTTGGGTTAAAATTCATGGTCTTTTGTGTTTTCTCCTGCCTTCCAAAGACCAGTTAATTGGAGTTTCAAATTGTCCTTGTGTTTGTGTATGTGTGTCCTGCAATCCAATGGAGCCCATCTAGGGTGTAGTGCTGCCTTGCTCTTCCATGATAGCAATCGGATGGAAATCCTTAACAGGAATAAGTAGCTTTCTGATGACGGATATACAATTAGTTATCGGTTTCTTAAAAATAGTATTCCTTACAACTCCTTAAGCCTTGTTATTCACCCACAAAAATCCCAGGGTCTATCTGAACATTTATATGCATATGTGGGTAGTTTTTTGGCACGTTAAGCTCGTTTTATTCAATTCAGGTAATCTTTAATAATTAATCCAGTCCTCTAAAAGTAAAACCATTCAGCAGAAGTTAAGAATTTGTGGAATTAAGGGCTCAAAAAGAAACTTGCTTTAGTTTGAGAGCCTGCTGGCTTAATATCCTGGATGTTTTTTTCTTGCAGCACTGAATTTAAGCCAAAAAAAATCAAGACAGAAGATGAGAAGAAGGCCAAGAAGAGGAAACAAGAAGATGAGGTATGTGTGAAATTCTCATGTTTTTGTAAGTCGTTTTAAATGTTGGGATGGAGAACTGCACCGTGGAGTACTGTAGTTGGCCGTGGTGGTTCCGATCTAGTGTCGCCTGTTGTTCAGTTTCTGACGAGTGCTTGTTTTTTTTATTTTTAGGATATCAAGCCCAAAAAGAAGACAAAAGACAAGGATAAGAAGGAAGGAGCTGCTGACGGCAAGAAGAAAGGAAAGAAAGAGCCTGAGGAGAAGTGGAAATGGTTCGTTTTGCAGAGTTTGCTTGTAAAGCACTCTTGTACAGCGCCTGTTCTGCAGTTTAGGGGCATCCTATAAACTGACAAAGAGCTAGATTTCTTTTTTTAGATCGTCCACCAGAAGTTCCCATCACGGCAGTGAACTGCAGCTGTGCATCCCTTCTTTAGCCTCGCTTGACTTTGCAGGTTTAGGAATGTCTTTGAGTTCTGGAGTCCTGAAGGCAGCACAAGTTTTACTGTTAATAGTGTTTGGCAGAAGGCCGCTAATGTGACTACAAGGAAAAAATCTGTTCATATTCAGAAGTGACGTGAAAAAATGCCCTCCCCCCCCCTCTTTTAAAAACATTTACTTTTTGCGGCATTAGATTATTTTAAAGTTTTGAAAGGTTTACATCTCCTGAACAGCGCTGTTCTGTCAGACTTTGTGAGAGGTGGTTTTGTTGGGTCAGACGTGTTGCAGACCCCAGTAGAGTAAAAAAAAAAACACAGATGTGGTCTGCTGGCAGAAGCCAAAGGCTGAAAATGGCAAATTAAAGTACACAAGTCTGTTTTTAACAGCAACCGGACAGCAGGCTGTTAACCCTTTTTCATCTGCTCTGGCTGCAGGTGGGAGGAAGAGCGGTACACAGATGGGGTGAAATGGAAGTTTCTGGAACACAAAGGTCCAGTTTTTGCCCCTCCCTATGAACCTCTTCCCGGTAATGTCAAATTCTACTATGACGGTAAGATTGGACTTTCAAATTTTTTTTAATGGCTACTCCACCTCTGCATAGCAGAAAGTCAGCTGCAAGCCAGGCTCTAAGGAATGAGTCAGCAAGAGTTTGCAGCTGGAGTTTGAAATAAAAGCGAGGTTTTGGTTTGCTCTTATTTGGAACAGCAGATCGAATGAATCCACACGTTTTGTGTCCTTCTGGCCTGAACCCCTGTGCCATTACTTTCAAAATTTGAATGGCCTCATCTGGCCCTAAAAAGGCTTTCATATTGCTTGTTCACATCCAGTCATCCTGATAGAAAAGGCTAGTAAAGGAGTATGACGGATTTCATTTCATACTCGCCTCGTTGTACAGAATAGGTCTTTGCAGCCACAACTGCAGACTCTCTGGGGTAGAGAAGTATTGTTTTCCATTGGCACTTCCCTGATGAAGCTGTTCCCTTTTCCACAGGGAAAACCATGAAGCTGAGTTCTCAGGCAGAGGAAGTGGCCACCTTTTTTGCCAAAATGTTGGACCATGAATACACTACCAAGGATATCTTCCGGAAAAATTTCTTCAAGGACTGGCGTAAGGTATAGGGAATGCTTTGCCTTTTACGCCCTTTGGAAAGGTGTTTTGTGCCCAGAAATGGAGTGCAAATGGAGATTGGGGAAAGTTTCTGACTGGGAGTGTTCCACCCTCCCTCCCTGCATGCATCCTTCCCAGCGGGGAGGAATTTTCTCCAGAAATCTTTTTGTTTTTCAAGGAAGTGTGTTAAGTCTTCCAACATAACATTCAAGGTTAAAATGTTTCGTCTTTTAAAATGGGTAAAAAGGATGAGAAGTGGCTGTTCTACACTTGCTTTGTGCCTAAAGCGCACAAATTGTATTTTTACAGGAATGCGTTTGCCTTTCTCAAAATTGAAAAGCCACTGTGTGTGTAGCACAGGGGAGGTTAATGTTTAAAATGTAATCGGTATTCCAGCTCCTTAGTGTTTTAGTAACTAATTACTCCCCAGTACTGTCCGTCTTCACATACGTTGTAATTATATACATTCATTTTGTATATCACAGTTGTTGAACAGGTATTGACCTTTGCAGTAAGTGGCAATTATAAAGAGGGAAAAGCTGAATGACTGAGCATCATTTTCAGTCTTCTTGTGTTCCATTATTTTCAAGTGGTGAAGTTGGGTGGTGATGTGAGGTCACGTCGGTTGTCGTCGCTGACAGCGGCCAGGTTAATTTTCGGTGGCTTAAACGAAAGAGTAATTGGATCTTTCTCTCTGTGCCCCAGGAAATGACGCCTGAGGAGAAGTCCATTATCACTGACCTGAATAAGTGCAATTTCACAGAGATGCACGAGTACTTCAAGGCTCAGTCTGAGGCCAAGAAACAGATGACTAAAGAAGAGAAGCAGGTGCGTAGGCTACCCAGTGTGCACGCCTGGCTCCACATGTGCGAGTGTTCAGTGTGGAGACGGGCAATGTAGCTGGGTTTTTCCAGGTGAGCTTCGGTACATCAGGGAGTAGGAATCCAAAGGAACGTGCTTCTACGCTTAAGCTGGTTAAAAAACTGAACGTTTTTTTATCAAATGGGGTGGAGAGGGCAGCTTTAAATAACTGAGAGCCCAACAAATGTGTCTTTTAAAGGGATGTTATTTGAAAATATTGAAACTCAGAATGAGGACTGATTGTAGGGTAGGAGAAGCCCCTCTTGTCTCCATGTAGACAAACCTTATCTGAAAATATTGAAACGCAGCCTGTTGGATTGATTTGCAGAGGCATCATATCACTTCCCACGTGCTGAGGAATTTCACGCTGCGGCCTTCAGCTGGCAGTGTTGTGGGTGCTGGTTTTCGGGACACAGAAGATAGTCTTCGGCACGCTGGTGTTCGTACCCATACTGCCAAGTGCAGAACAGGCTCTCTTGTGCCTTTCAAGGCTCGTGCTTTGATAGGGACGATGAATTAAAGAGTAACCATGTTTGGTTTTGAAAGTTGGAGAACCTTGCGCTTTTACTAGGAAAAATAGTTCTGTTGCCTTTACGGGCTATTGTAAAGTCCTCGAATGTGTAAAACAACCTTGGATACATCAAGAGAATTGCAACATGACAAGACCTTTTAGAGCATAGTGGGGGAAGTGCTGACGAAAAATACATCCAAGTCATGGCAAGTGACTTCTCTTGTAGCAAATCAAAGAGGAGAATGAGCGAATCCTGCAGGAGTACGGCTACTGTGTGATGGACAACCATAAGGAGCGCATCGCCAACTTCCGCATCGAGCCCCCGGGGCTGTTTCGGGGCCGAGGGGACCACCCCAAGATGGGCATGCTGAAGAGGCGCATCCGGCCGGAGGACATCATCATCAACTGCAGCAAGTGAGTGCTCACGTGTGTGTGTGTGACCAGGTGCTGGGGGGAGCTGCAGTGACTGTACAGCACCCAGGGAATGTTAGCTAGCCTGGAATATCCAGGTATGAAGTCTGATTCTGCTCCCACTGTATAATCGGCTAGGTTTTAGAGGCAAACTAAAGAACTGTCTTCTTGATTTTCTGTTTCGTACAAACATTTAGCTGTTGTCAAATGATAGTTAATATTATCGACGGAGATTTTTTGGAACAGTACAAACTTGGCTTCCAGTTGATTAACAGTTCCCCACCCCCCCCAGTGTACGAGACCCAGATTTTATTTTCTTTTTATGTGCTTTGCTGATTAGGTGCTATAGCTATAGACAGTGCTTTAGATAATGAGATATTGTTAGTTTTTTAAGATCAAAGGGTTTCCAAAACTCCAATCTGGGTTTTTCATAGCAGCAGAAACGCCTTTGGCTTTATTCTGCCTAAAACTGCAATGGAGATTCTACAGGACACCCGTGCTCCATTCCCAGCATCGTTGGATACTGGCCTTTGTTTATGGAGCTTTCTACTTCTGGGATCTGTACTGCTGAGGGGGGTCGTCGAGTACTGCTGCTAGTGTGGTTATGTCTTTACGGCACTGTACTTGTGGTGTCGTAGTAGGGCTTTATTGTGGGAGTCCTTTGCTTTAAAAAACTTGAAGGGAATGCCATTTGTGGAGGGGCAGGCAGGCAGAGGGGGAAATGTTTTGCTTGGGATTTGGTGATGAATTTGAAACGTGGTGAAAAGCGAAAATGTTATAACTTATCAAGTGGCTCAGGTTTACGTTAGACTGCAGTTAGTCTGTGCCTTCAGAGGAGCAATTTTATAGGTCTGCATCTTGACCTGTAGTACCTGACAAAAGACGGCATGGAGGTTTTTGTTGGTCTATCAGCAATAAAATAATACTTTCCTGGGAGGTAATCAAGCCCATGTCAACTGCTTTAGTTCTGCTGACCAATGCATTACCAAGCCTTTCAAACTTTCAAAATTCTTATTAAAAGAATTAAAAGAATATTTTAACTTTAGAGTGTTATATTTCCGCACATGGTGCATTTAAGGCGGCAGTGCAAGGTTAACTCTAGGAGCTACCTCCAATTCGTGCCTCTTTGTCTCCAGGGACTCCAAAGTTCCCAAGCCGCCTCCCGGTACCAAGTGGAAGGAGGTGCGTCATGACAACAAGGTGACGTGGCTGGTATCCTGGACGGAGAACATTCAGGGCTCAATCAAGTACATCATGCTGAACCCCAGCTCCAGGATCAAGGTACATTGGAAAGTCATGGCTTGTGGCTTTGATGCAATACAGAATTCGAACTGTTCTGCTTTTAGTGCTAGTTTGTATTTCTAGGAATTTGGACTTGCGTCTGAATTTGTGCAGTAGGGCTTTTTTAAAAGCTGTCAAGTTACGTCCAAGAAACGCACAAACGTACAGATGTCAATAGGGGAAACAGCTGATTTGCATTGGAGAGGTCCGAAGCAGCCGTTCCTCCAAGTAGGTGCTGCTGTGTCCGTGTGGACACATGCCTCTCGGGGCCATGCTCCCCGTTAGAGCGCTGGAATGCTCAGGTGCCTGTCCCCTCTGCTCCCTCAGGGAGAGAAGGACTGGCAGAAGTACGAGACGGCGCGGAGGTTGAAGAAGTGTGTGGACCGGATTCGGAACCAGTACCGGGAGGATTGGAAGTCCAAGGAGATGAAAATCCGTCAGAGAGCCGTTGCCCTCTACTTTATAGACAAGGTGAGCACATTTATCATCCAAACTGTATTCTGAGGTTAGCTCTAACTACATACTTTTTACACTGGAGCCGCCCACAGACGAAAGACAAAGGGAATTTGCACAGGAAGCTTCTCTTCCCGATTCAGGAACTTTGGCACTTCTGAAAGTCATAATCATGGGTTTTCAAGATTGGCTTGCGAAGTCCAGCAGGTTTCATTCTACAGCCATGTGGAGAAATCTTGCTGTCGCCTTGTAGATAGATGCAGCCTTGTTTTTTCACTGCGAGCCCAGGTATAGAGGAACCGTTTGGCAGCGAAGATTTACAGTTCGCTAACATCTTGGCCTGCCAAGGAGAATATTTCAGGTTATTAGCGTGTCCCCACAGTTCGACACTCACTGAGATACGTGTGAAAGGAAAGGGATTTGAAATACCACGACGGACCAATTGTCATGGGGAAAACGTCCTTTTCTGGATTGAATCTGTCCTGATTGGGTGGTGGTACATCCGCAGACTTCTTCCTTTTTGCGGACGTGCCAAGGCCAACACCCATCAAACCATCAATACTCTTGCCTGTCTCTGGCACGCAGGCGCACTGCGAGTCTCTCTGCAGTGCAGGGCTTTAACGAGCGCCTTTCTCCGTCCCAGCTGGCGCTGAGAGCAGGTAACGAGAAGGAGGAGGGGGAGACGGCGGACACGGTGGGCTGCTGCTCCTTGAGAGTGGAGCACATCAAGCTGCACCCCGAGCTGGATGGCCAGGAATTTATGGTGGAGTTCGACTTCCTGGGAAAGGACTCCATCCGCTACTACAACAAGGTTCCTGTGGAGAAGAGGGTAAGAGAGGGGGGAGCTTGTTTTCCACTCCTAAACTGCTCCTGAAGCGTGACGCTGCCAGTGTAAATCTTTAGGCTTGAGACCAGGAGGGAAATGTTTTTCATTCATTTGGTGAAGAATTCATCGATGGCTGCAGTAGACCGTTGGCTGCCCTAGTACTAATGTATTATTTATACAAGGGAAACCTCATAGTAATGTTAGAATTAATGCAATAGTAGAGTTAACACTAATTAGACAGTTATAGCAGTAGAGGTAAAAAAAATTGAGTGAAAGACACAGGAGCACCACAACAAAAGATACTTGAAACTTCGTTTTTGTCTCCTAGGGTTTGGGAAGTGCAGGATTGAGGTGAGGGCATATTGTAAGAGTACGGAAAGTTATTGATTGTGTGCTTCAGTTGTATAGCCGAGTTGCAGGCAATTCAATACTTTCTAACTTCCTGGTACGTGGGTGGGAAATGGCAGGTGTAACCTGTCAATTGTTTTCTATATCCTCGTAAGGTGAGCTTTAAGAACGGTTGACGTCAGTGCCTTGGGAGCTCCCTTTTCACGTTATCAGTCTCTTCTGACGTACGTGGTGGTGCCTACGGGTATTTTTGAATGGCTGTGAGGAATTCCCAGAGGGCAGTGGAAAGGAGCTGGCTCCCTCTTGTGGGCTGTGTTGCTCACTGCGGCCAGCTCCCTTGGCCTCATCTTCACAGATGCAGTAGATTCACTACAGACATTTGCTAAACGAGAGAATAATTTTGATCTTGTCTGTAGAGCCACAGTTGACTACACAGTGGTGGTAGTAAGTTTTGTTTGGTTACTGAGTGCAGTACAGAATTTCTGAATTATTTCCCTTTTAGGTCTTCAAGAATCTGCAGCTCTTCATGGAGAACAAGCAACCTGAAGATGACCTCTTTGACCGTCTCAATGTAAGGAGGTATCCATGTATAAAACGGTCTAGTCTCTTTGTGTGAGGGTGTCCCATGCACACATAGCTACTGAAAGCATTTTCCTTGGAGTGTAATTGTAACAGATGTTGCAGTAAAATAACTTGGCACTAGAAACTGTCGCCAAAGTGAATGCTATCACTGATTTTCACCAAAGGAAGATAACATGATTGGTATAAACCGTGAAGTGCATATAACTGGTATTCAATATAATATGGTGATCGCGTGATTATTTTTTGTTTAGTACAGGCTTGCAAATTATTGCTTTCCTCTAAAGCCTTAGATTGTGGTTCTCCACACTAATGTCTTAAAAGGCTGCAGGATCTAGTGGTTTACTTCACAGTCTGGAGTCACCATTTGGCCTCTCCAGCACTGGTGCGGGAGCATGGTTCCTGTGCGTAGAGACAAGGTGCTCAATAGAGCATTAATTTGTGGGTTTTCCACCCCAGAGTCAGCAGTTTTATGGTCTTCTTTTATCCTAGACCTCCATTCTGAACAAGCACCTTCAGGAGCTGATGGACGGACTCACAGCCAAAGTGTTCCGTACCTATAACGCTTCCATCACTCTGCAGCAGCAGCTCAAGGAGCTCACGACTCGTAAGTCTGACTCGGCCTTCTTCCTCCGGGGTTTTCAGCCAAGTCAGCTGGTGAGAGCTGACCAGGAGCAGCACTCCGTGTGGTGTACCTACTACTGTATTGCTGTGGTGGAGGTATTTTCAAAAGCACGACTACAGAGGTTTGGATCCCCCAGTTTGTTCTGACTTGAAGAGCATGATGACCTGCTGAAAGTGCCCAGGGCTTCCCCAGCAGTGCACGCAGCGGGCTGAGAGCCACCTGGATTGGGTTATAATAATAATAATAATTGCTTACACTTATATAGCGCTTTTCTGGACACTCCACTCAAAGCGCTTTACAGGTAATGGGGACTCCCCTCCACCACCACCACCAATGTGCAGCATCCACCTGATGGGACGGCAGCCATAGTGCGCCAGAACGCTCACCACACATCAGCTATCAGTGGGGAGGAGAGCAGAGTAATGTAGCCAATTCATAGAGGGGGATTATTAGGAGGCCATGATTAGTAAGGGCCAATTGGAAATTTGGCCAGGACACCGGGGTTACACCCCTACTCTTTTCGAGAAGAGCCCTGGGATTTTTAATGACTACAGAGAGTCAGGACCTCGGTTTTACGTCTCATCCGAAGGACGGCGCCTGTTTACAGTATAGTGTCCCCATCACTATACTGGGGCATTAGGACCCACATGGACCACAGGGTGAGCGCCCCCTGCTGGCCCCACTAACACCTCTTCCAGCAGCAACCTTAGTTTTTCCCAGGAGGTCTCCCATCCAGGTACTGACCAGGCTCACACCTGCTTAGCTTCAGTGGGTTGCCAGTTGTGAGTTGCAGGGTGATATGGCTGCTGGCTAACTTGGGTTAACTTGTGTCCGGCAGGGTCACGACCTGCATTGGCCCCTGGGCCTTGACAGGTGCTTGATGGGGGAGCTGCCCTGCTCTTCCTGCTGCTGTGAACTCTTCTGTAAGGCCCTGTGGAGCTTGCAGTCTGTCAAGTCACAAAAGGCTCTGATATTCGGGGGGTGTATTGGACAGGTACATAGGTTGTGGATCGATAATTTCAGCTCCACTTAGTGGTCCCAAATGGACAGTGTAGACAAAAAGGCAACTTAGATTTCTCAATAGTTCAAACAAGGTTCACGCTATGAGGTTGGTAGGTCATTGAAGTTGTGCTTCAGTTTATCCAAGTTGCAGGCAATTCAATACTTTCCAACATCCTGATACTTCTGTGAGGAATTTGCTTCTTGAGGAAGTGTCAGAATACAGCTTTCCTTGAAATTATCAGTTGGATTCCTCACCACAAGAAGCTTCAGTCCTAACAGGCTCTTTTTGTTTGTTTTTTAGCTGATGAAAACATCCCTGCTAAGATCCTATCCTACAACCGAGCTAACAGGGCCGTGGCTATCCTATGTAACCATCAAAGAGCGCCACCCAAAACCTTTGAGAAGTCCATGCAGAACCTGCAGTCAAAGGTACAGAGAGGGGATTTGAAGCTGGTTCCAGTGGGGTGATAGTTGTGTGTTTCTCCTGAAAGATGAGCCAGTAGCATGATTAAAATGTCTGTGTTTGTATTTAGAACGCATTGTGCACTCCAGGTGGGTCTGGCAGTGTGCAATTAAAAAGGCCATTAACTTCACAACCAGTCCTGCTTCAGAAAAAGAAACAAAGTGTTACTGAATGAGATGTATTTTCATAGGGACAGTAAACTGTAGACCAAGGTAATGTGATCTTTATCCTTTCTGTCACCTTCTTCACTGAAAGTTGTTATGCTGCAGGGTGCATGTGGACCACTGAGATGACAAGTTTCAGAAGGCTATGTTTTAGGGTGGCCAGCCAAGTCTTTCATGAGTTTGCAGAACACCCATTTTGAATGGGTGACTATTTAAAGTACACCTTGGTGTGTAGGTTTGGGGTGGCAAGTGTTTGCTATTTCAAGAGCTGATTATTCTCTCCTTTAAACACATTATCATAGCAAATATGCATCTCTACATTCCACCCCTTTGTCCCTTGATTTTCAGTCTTCATGATTTAGTACTTTTGGTAGGTGAAGAGAATTCAAATTTTAACTCCTTACCACGAAGGCAGTCGCCTTTTCTGCTAAATGTGGTGTTAATTGTGCAGGTGTGTCACCATCTGTAGAACCAAAATGTCCACATCTAACTAGAAGGACATAAAATAGTTCACTCCACAGCAGCAGGTGTAAAATGCATGAGATATTGAACTGAGAGAAGAGTAACTAAATGTAATGCTTTCAAAATTAAGTCTCTGATTCACACTGTTAGATGCTTTTCTTGACCATCGATGGTGCACACTATGGAATGAAAATCAAAGGGAAAGAACAGGAGTAAGCTTGTATTTAATACACTTTTACATTACCACATTGTTTTAATTGTTTTAGCATGTTTAATGACAGAATAATCATAAATCCCCTTTAAGAAGCTTTTGCCTCTTCATGTTTTGCTGCTGGTGTCAGCATTCCTAATGTGGACTAACTTGAAGTTCTAGTCACATGATGAACACTAAAACTCTTCTTAATCTGACAGATTCCTGGAATGGCATTCTCTATTCCAGATTTAGCCGGGGGTTACATTACGGACAGATGTAAATAAGTCAATTTAACGTTCCTATATTTGTATGGTATTGAACTACTAGCATGATCTAAAGTGAACCAGAAGGCCTAATAGTCCTCATTACTTGAAGTGAAACCTGCTGACTTGGCGCCAACTGGCCATTCCTCACAGATCACATTCCTTCTTGCTCGTCACAGATTGATGCCAAGAAAGATCAGCTGTCTGATGCGCGGAGGGAACTGAAGAGTGCCAAGGCTGACGCCAAAGTACGGAGAGACGAGAAGTCCAAAAAGTGAGTATTCAAGCCGCAAGAAGCATCAGCAGGGCAGGCTGGTCAGTGGACCGGGGGAGTTCACCAGCTCTCCTGTTGTACTGTCTCTTCCTAAAGGGCTGTAGAGAGCAAGAAGAAAGCCGTTCAGAGAATAGAGGAGCAGTTAATGAAGCTTGAAGTTCAGGCAACGGACCGCGAGGAGAACAAGCAGATTGCTCTGGGCACATCCAAGCTCAACTACCTGGACCCACGCATCTCAGTAGCATGGTAAGAGGAAGCTAAGATCCTGTGTCTGAAACACTTCTATCTGGTGACAGATCTGCACAAAGGATCGCTTGCTGTCAGACAGGTAGTTCAGAGTTAAGGTTTAAGATTGAACTCTTTTTTTTTTTTTTCCTTGCTTTGTTTTCTGATTTGCAGAATTTGAAAGGTGTAGATCTGGCTAGACGCTATGGTGATTGAAAAGACACTCAAAATGATTTCTCGAGTGACACGTTTTTTTTTCAGTTCTGTGTTGGAGATCAAAGACCTGGAGTATATTTTTAATTTTAATGTAGCTTGTTACAGCATTAAATGGTTATTTTCATTGAAACAAGCTCTTATTTTACCATAATTCTAGTTGGGGGTGGGGGGGGGGGGGTTAAATCAAGTATTTCTCATTACATTTACAGGAAGGTATCTCATTATTTTAGATTTTGGCAGGAGAGAAAAGTTTGAGATGCCCTTTCTTAAGCAAAACTAACCTTTTGCCTGCTTTGTCTCAATTTTTCTGATTGTGTTTTTCCCGCGTTTACTTGCAGGTGTAAGAAGTGGGGTGTGCCCGTCGAGAAGATCTATAACAAGACTCAGCGGGAGAAGTTTGCCTGGGCCATCGACATGGCAGATGATGACTTTGAGTTTTAATCCCCTTTGCGGTTTTTATTCCGTTTTTAATTTGTTTTATAGCATAACTAATTCCACCACGCTGGTCATCCTGACAAGGAAAAGAGGACGGGGCAAAAAGGGAGAGAGGAAGGTGCAGGGATCACGGTAGGCCTTAGGGTCAGGGGTCAGGGGTCAGAGGGAGGGGGGATTCGGAGGTCAGCAGGAAGTGTCTTGGTTTAAAATCTGCAGCTGAAGACAACGTGAGCAGATCTGTCAGATCTCCTGTCCCCCTCCTTCCCTACCCCAAGACGCGATGCAGCGCACAATGACTTGACCCTTCACTAAAACTGGCTGATCCCTCAGCTGCGAGGTCACGACCTTGCAGCCTTTGAACTCTGTGGTCTTATAGCTACTGTATTAAAAAAAAGAAAAAAAATCATTCTGTTTATAGCCCTTGGACTTCTCAATAACTTCTATATTTTAATAGAAAAATCAAGGAATTCCTTAAGCTACACCTATGTCAACAATGAAAGAGTCCTTTTGGGTTGAAATAATTGTTTTTAATTGCTGACCACAAAAGCTGTGTGTGGATGGGAGAGCGTGTGATGTTTTAGTGTTAATTTTAACTGAACTTAGAACTGTGTGGACTTCAATCGGTGAAATTTAGCACGGATACTGGAGAAAACAGTTTCTTAACTATTTTACTCTTTTAGAAGACAGAATGTGAATTTTTTTTTCTTTTTCACAGTTTCTATCAGGGAATTTCTTTTGTTTTCAGTGTAAATGTGAACTTGTTTTTTATTTTGCAGTAGATAGCAATCCCCCAGTATCCCGAGTGTCCACATAGTTCTGAGTCCTGCATTTCGGTTTTAATTTTATTTCTGAAGACTGTTTTAAAAGGCTAAAGCAACAACTCCCTTATCTGTTACTTGAAGAAAAAACTATTTTATTGTATCGTAGGGTGGGCATGGATTTGTTTTTTTCCCCAAAAGGTCAGATAAAATATGTGAGGGATATCAACTTTGCCAAAAAAAAGTAATCTAGTGAGTTACAGTTTTAGGGCTTTTATTTTTTGTATTTGTGTAAAGATTGAAAAACTTTAAAGAAAATTTTAATGTGAATTTTCTTCATGAATTTTATTCTGGACCTTTTGTTTTTCTTTTTTGTTTTTAGAAAGCAGTGTTAGTGAAATTAGCCGCTTTTATTATTTTAATCTCTTACTGGCTTAACAACTTTTGTCTTAGCCTTCAATCATGTTTTTTTTTGCCTATTTTGTCAATGTAGGTTATTTAAAAATAAAATCCTACAACTTAAAGTCCTTCTTGTGTTTCTGTTTTGTATGTCGCACCAAACGCGAATGGGACAGAGTTGGGTGCTCTTGTCATGTCATGCAGTGAAGCCTAAAATGAGTAGAAGAATGCGCAAATTCTTGAATACTTGAAGTTTACAGGAAATGTATGAAGGGGTGTGGAATCCATCGTGAAATTGCAGCAGGTTCAGATCGTCAGCCTCCATCCTAACAATAATGGGGTAAAACTCAGTCTTTTAAATGATCTGGGAGTGTCCATAGTTTCCACAGAGGAAGCAACAAACAACTTTTTCATAGAAAATATGCTTGAATATTAACGACCAAACATGATTTAACAGTTGATGCTAGTGTGCATCAACTCAAAACCTCTGGGAATAACACCAGACAGGGGGAGTCAGTGTTGCTGGTTTTTCTCTAAATACCATCGTATAGGGTTACATACTTAGGCAGCCTGTTTTGGAAGTTGACGAGATCTTCAAAGAGCTCCCTTTATTATGCCAGCCGATGGACTGGCTGGGAAAGCTGATTGTATTGATGAACGTTTTAACATGGCAGGGCAAGTGTGCCCAATAGCAGATGCTCTGTGTGGTAAGTTTGAAAGACAGATTTCCTCTGGAGACATGATATGCTTTCTAAGGATCCTGTATGAAAATAGGTTAAAATATCGCGTTGTAGTTCAATCATTCCTACTTTTATTGTACCAATTCGTTTAATGCCTGCCTTGTAAAGCAGCAGGGATTGTGTTGTAAGCATCCACGGAACAAGATAAAACATTTCATTCTGAATCCGTAGGATATCTGCTGGAGAATCGACTGGCATGTGCATGTGCGATTATGTTTACACAAGTTTTATGACCTGTTGTAACTCCAACCTCTGAAGCCCATACGTGCACGTTCTTTGGTATGTTATGCTCAAGTCCGCTGAATATTTAAAGGCAAGGTAAAAGCTCCGTGACGTTGTCCCCCCAACTATAGACAGCACAAACCATGAAACCCACCTTATTCGTTAGTGCTACGTCTGCCGGTTTGTGCAGTTAAAAGTCGTGTTTGTGCGGCTTTCGTTTCTGAGATATAACGCCTTGGTTTTTCGCGGTCGTGACATCACTCAGCTCCCCTACAATGTCGTAGGAAAACCAAACCGGTCTCATTCGTTAGTGCTACGTTTGCTGCTTTCGTTCCCGAGATATAACGCCTTGTTTTTCCGGTGATCACCTGACCATGCACGGTGACTTTTACCTCCAGTGACCCCGTCTGCCGAGTTACAGCGCTCTGTTACAGTTTAGCTCGTACCCTTAACATTTTAAAGACAATCAATATCCATAAACATATGAGCCTCGTTACATGTGAATAATCCCAAGACATGACGCAAGACAAGTTTTAATGTATGTAAAATCACCGTGATTGTAAGATCTATGGTTTTTATTTTATAAGGCACGTTTTCCTTTTATTTCCCTACCGTGACACGCTGTTGCCAAATGCGTAACTGTGGGATACCATGGCGACAAGACCTCCGCAGCATGTCATAATAAGGGACCCCATGTATATCGCGGCAATGTATATAACGACTGGTGCCTTGCTTCCATGCCACCCTGGCACTGCTGTGGCAACAGAGGTCTCATATCAGGACAGGATATAGACAGATAGGACGTGTCGTGTCGCGATATATGGACTTTGTGTCGTGATATAGGTTCAGCATATCCTGTCAGGGTATGTCCTTTTGCAACATATGGACTCCATGTCGTGACATGGGGGCGGGGCATTTTGACGGGTATGTCATATCGCGATATAGGGCCTTTTATGTCGCGATATGGGGCAGGGCACTTTTGATGGAGTATGTCATATAGCGATATATGGGCTTCATGTCGCGACATGGGGGGTGGGCGTTTTCAGCTGGGCATGTCATATCGTGATATATGGCCTTTCATGTCGCGATATGGGGCGGGGCACTTTTGACGGAGTATGTCATATCGCGATATACGGGCTTCATGTCGCGACATGGGGGTGGGCGTTTTTCGCGGGGCATGCCATATCGCGATATATGGCCTTTCATATCGCGACATGGGCGCGGGGGCGTTTGTCATATCGCGATAAGTGTACTCAGTCTCGCGACATGGGAGTAGGTTTTTAATCGGGGAACGCCATATCGCGACATGTGGGCTCCATGTCGAGACATGGGGGCGGGGGCGTTTTATCCGGGTATGTCACATCGCGATTTATGGGCTTAATGTGGCGCCTTGACTGTTATGCGCCAGTCGTAATGGGTATCGTGATGTGATCGTGATGCGCACTTCTATCGTGACAGGTTATCGGAGTCGTGAACGCGCTGTGGATGCCATGACATTCTTTGTCTGCTATTCAGTTTTGACCTCAGTGCGCCTTGATCAATAATTGGAAACCAATGGATGTGTTACTGTATATCCAGCGTGCTCATACAGCACACACGGTACACACAGAACTTCCGCTGTGGCGCTTTACCCAATCAGTGTCGATTCTCACTCTTCACCCAATCGCTGCCCGGACTGTTCGGGGGTTTAGCCAATCACGGGGCTGAGAGCTGTTCAAGCTAGCAGCGCCTGCTGGATCGGCTTGTTTATAATAATAATAATAATAATAATTGCTTACACTTATATAGCGCTTTTTCTGGACACTCCACTCAAAGCGCTTTACAGGTAATGGGGACTCCCCTCCACCACCACCAATGTGCAGCCTCACCTGGATGATGCGACGGCAGCCATAGTGCGCCAGAACGCTCACCACACATGAGCTATCAGTGGGGAGGAGAGCAGAGTAATGTAGCCAATTACTGTCAATGAGAATCTGTTTTTAATTTTAATTGCTTTACTTATTTGCAAAATAACTACATCGGCTTATTTTTTAATGTCTTTATTGATTCACAATCTCCCGTACTCTTCGAAATAAATACATTTTTATTTGCAATATAACTGCTTTCTTTAATGAATTAATGGTATTTGAACAATTTTAATCGTATATTTAAGGTAGGGGAAACACCTTCTGCTTTTTACTTCAAAAATGATTAGAAATGTAAAGTCTGTGATCATTATATTATTATGCTCGTGCTTTCAATTTATTTTGTATTGTTAAATTATATCGATCTTGAAACTAATACCTAAAAATGTGAAAATGGGCTCTCGTGTTATACCAGCGGTGATTTGGAAATGGTCTCTTCACCAGTGAAAGGAGTATACAAGCAATACATTTTCGAGAACATGGTTAAAAAATTAAAAGAAAACACCAAACCCAATGAACTAAGATAGTAACTCCTCCCTAAATGTAAGACAGTTTATATTCGTGTAAAGGCTGCAAAGTCTGGGGTCAACTGATCAAAGATCACAACTGAATGATCTGGTGGTCGTGACTTTTATTTTGACAAATTGCCCCCATTGTTTTCATCACAATCAGGGGTTCAAGTACCGAGTTTGTTGGTCCCTGTAAACTTCATTGTAGATAGTCACGTGATTACCCGAAAAATCAAGGCGCTATATCTCGGAAAAGAAAGCAGCACAAACTCTACTTTTAACTGCACAAACCGGCACAAACGTAGCACTAACAATTGAGACCCGTCCGGTTCCCCTACGACGTTGTAGGTGTCTGAGTGATGTCTCACACACACCCCTCCCAAAAAAAGAAGGCGCTATATCTCGGGAAAGAAAGAAACTGGGAAGTTACTTTCAACGGCACAAACTTTAACAGAGCGCTTGAACTCGGCAGACGGGGTAAACCCTGCATGGTATTTATAATACAATATTTCGGCCGGATTTTGAATCTTGCGTTTTGCTATAAAATATTAACTTCAGAGTAACTCGTAAAACTACTGAGCAATCTAAAAGCAGGCATACGAAATACTTAGAACTGTTACAAGCAACAAGTGAAAATGAGCTCTTGCAGCTTTTCTTTAGCTAAAAACAAAGTCCTCGTATGAGAGACCTCTGCAAACTAGCTGTCTTTTGAACGGGAATTTGCCGACTCTCTAGACAGTGACGAGATTATCGACATATTCAATTCCAACCCCGGGGCCTGCGTCTGGTCTAGAAGCCAAAACCTCACAACAGAGGTAGGCACCGATTGGTTTTTTGTGTGTGTCCTCCGTGGCAGCCTAGGCAATTGTTGCTTAACCTGTGTGTGTGTGAGAGAGAGAGACAGTGTGTATACATAAGGTTCAGCTACTTCTACTGTTTGATTATACCGCTCGAGGATTGCATTATAAATTGGAGGGGTGCCCCTATGCTGGCAGGACGGGGCCCAGGCCACCCACTTTTGCACAGGCCCACCCAAAAATCAATTCCTGGCGACGCCCCCGCTTCGCCACCTTCCACCAGAGCTGACTGAGCGCTTAAAAAAAAGTGACCGAAATGGCATCACAATCTTCCACCTCTCTCTCGGGTCTGACGCCGGAGTGGAGTGGAAATTAGGGGCCGCCGTCCTTTTCCTCTTCCCACCACGCGAGGTCTCCGCAGAGTCTCCGGGATTTCATTTCTCACGGCTGAGATGGAGCAGGGGACGTACTGTGGATGCTTGAAAACTTAACACATCGGTTCAATTAGTTGTTTTTTTTTTTGTTTCTTTCTATTTGTATTTCTCCGAACTCAGAAATATACCCAAATGTTAACTCGTCACGAAAACACGTGCTTGCTGAATCATGCCGTGAAGGAGCTGTGCCGAAAGATGGATGTGTACGGACGAGCTGCGTGTGAAATCCTTAGAAATATGCCACGTTGAAATCTGGTTTTTTTTTTAAAAAAAAACAGAATCGGAAGATACACCCGGGGAAACACTGCTTTTCGGGAAATGACTAACATTGCAATTCTAAAAAAAACTAATTTCTGTATCGATTATCCACCTCGGTATGGTAGAAGTCAAATCCCAGGTAAGATAGGTAGGTTTATAAGGTATGAATTTGGCCATTTTCATTTGTGTCTTAGGTCCTAGAATTGTTTTACAGAGACATCGGTATTGTGTCATTGTCATAATTACCAGAAATATGTAATTACTTGTTTTCTACAATTAGCGGGACATTTATTTGCTCTACATGCAGTTGGACATCACTGGAATAGTTCTTTAAAGACCAGTTTAATTTCGTAGGCATTTAATACATGTTTTAAATAGGTACGTCTACATTTAGCACCCAAGTGCTGCGTGTTTCTTACTGGAGCAGTCGTGTTCAGTTGCTGGTACACCTGTAAGCTTCTTTGCTTCACCTGAAATACTACTATTCAAGTTGATGGATGCGTTCTCTTTCAATCCCTATCACTTGCAAACCACAATCTTAGGTTATAGCTCGATAGAATACGCACAGCGGTTGTTTGCAGTCAACACAAATAATAGCTATATCAGTTATATTATTGTTTATTTATTATTGTTAGTGCTGTTATTGTGAATGTTCTGCAGGTCCCGTCGGCTGCTTTCTGCCCCAAACAGACTGATGGTAATTTTAGACGTCATTTTCGACATTAGTTGGAGAAGCAGCTCCGAAAGCCGGTCGTGTGTCTTTAAGAGGCTGAACTCTCCGGCGCTTTGTTGTGCAGAAGGGGGTAGGAGAGGGGGGAAGGGCTGCTGTGTTTCAGATACCGACTAGCTTGCATGGCTAACTCAATGGAGGCTCCCTAACAGGATGCCAAGGGAAAAACCACAAGGCTTTTCCCGGGACTGAAGAGCATCGGCATATGCACACGGGGATGAAAGGAAAGGGAGAGGACGGGCTTTTTTAAAAAAAGAAGAAACGTGGAAGTGCGGTGCGCCGAGCCGAGATCCCTGTGCGCTTGAGTGTTAGTTCGGCATTGTTGTGCTCGTGTGTCAATTACATTTTGAGAAGGTAAGGCGAAGGGGCGCAAGACGAGAGAAAATACTGTACAGGCAGAACCTGACTTGACTGCAGTGATCAGCCATACTTCCCCTACCCTCTCATCTCTCCAATCAATACCGTTTTGTAAGATAGTGGATCCGTAAAGACCGATTTTATTGTGTGTTTTTCCTTCTAGCGCACCGGTACTAGGGATAGAGGCGCAAGATCGACAGCAGGAAACTTCACATGGAAAGGAAACATTTTTTTTTTACCATTACACAGACTTCTGAGCTGTAACTTAACCGTGTAACGGATTGCTGGTAGAACCTGTGGAAGATTTTATTTTTCATCCTTGGGGATATTTAGCGTGGTGAGGTGGGGGAATAAAAAAAGAAGTTGGCATTTTTTCTCTCTCTCTCTCGCAGTTTTGAAGAAATAATACAGTGCTGTTTTTGTTTTAATGCACATTGTAGTTTAAGCGAGCACCCGACAGACCTCTGCACATAATATAGGCTACCCACCAATTCATGAAAATGGACCCTAGCAGAAGTTTTTTCTGGACTGACTTCTTTGTAAGGTAGGGGCGCGTGTGAACGTACCGACTGTCCCGTGTCTGGAACCGGATCATAATTATTACTCCTGCTAATCATCACCGTGAAAATGGATCTTTCTTTGTAGCGATTACCCGTCAATCAGAGGTGCCCTGCTTTTAAAGCCTTCTAGTTGGTAAAGTGTTTTAGAAGAGAAAGGCCAACAAACAAGGAATTGACTATGGCTACGACGACGGGCTTCTTTTCCAACGGATCGGTTCCTTGGATCGAGAATGATGCGGAGGTCAACAATCTGTACAGAGACCTTGAGCTTGGCACTGTCCTGACACTCTATTACTCCAAAAAATCTCAGCGGCCGGAGAGGAGAACATTTCAAGTCAAGCTTGAGACGAGGCAAATTATATGGACCAGAGGCACAGACAAAATTGAAGGAGAAAGTAAGTATTTGTTGAACTACTGCACAACATAGTTGTGTATATGCGTAATTTTTGTTTTTTCAAATATTGGCAGCTGCGTCTTTAAATGTTTTGTTTTAAAATTACGTTTTTTACCTGATAACATGTTTTACAGCTGGGATTCTGATTATGTATCGAATAAGATTTAAAAGATAATACGTTCCAAAAGTTGCTAAAAATGTTACAAAAATATTTGGTGTTACTTAACACAAGTAGCGACATTCTGCAACTAATTCGTAGATGTTTGTTTTCCCAGAGTTTCCAACATTTTTAAACTGCAACATTGTCCACAGATGCATGGCGTAATAATAAAACTTTACAACTTCCTTGAGAAAAAATACTGCTTTTTTTACAGCACGCAAATTCTTGTTGGCAGCATAAATTGATTTCATCCGTTTAGCAATTAATGTCATTATCCTTTATAAACCACATTTTATCTTTATGCGTCTATTCATGACCGAACAATGAGGCCTGTACAGCAGCCATAAATACAAGTTTGGACATGTAGATTCTCGCTACTCATAAAAAAAAAAACAATTTATTCGCTACTGCTTTAGCGACGAATGATTCGACATTTCTAAAGTATTTGCCTGCTTTTACCAAGTACAATGTGTTATAGGTTGCATCTCGCGCTGATAACATTTTTGTAAATTCAATATATACTTTTTAAAGTACAATCTAGAAATCCAAGCTCGGCTAAAAACAAAAATGATAGTAACGTCCCTTCATGAGTACTATGATATCAATTATATTAGGCTGGTACATTGTAAAGTTATATTTAGATTATTTCAGTACCTGTGTAGCACGGAATGATTATTTTTCTCTTAGCAATAAATCAAAACATTAAATACATTTTAAAATAGTGCCTTGAGGTAATGTATACAATGCGTAAGGGTTCCAACAACATGCAAATATTGCTGATACAAGTTGTGACAACAGTGCCAAAATGCTGGGTGTAAACTATGAAAACCACACATCTCCTCAAGAATAAGCCTGGCCCATAGGTGGTCTACATGCTCTGTAAGGGGACATAATCCTTTTTTTCATAAGAAAGCTTATGTCTTGATTAACTGCTGCGTTCAGCACCGGATGTAACATTCAATAAATTCTTGTTTTTTATCTGCACTTTGCAGATACTTGCAACACCTCATGCAAGATCACATAATCCACTTGATACACCAGGTTGGACAATATTAGCTAATATAGTCTGTTAATTTACAGAAAGGGAACTTTACTGAGGGGGGCTCAGTATGGTAAACGATTGGAATTCTGTATGGTGGTTTGTTGTTTTCATGGCAAGCAGGAGGGAAACAAAGAGACATTTTTATCTGCTTAGTACACTACATGAGAAAAACAGGCCTTCGTTTTTACTCTCGAAGCAATCGAGCACTTTATTTATTATATTTGTCAGTTCTCAGCTCAGTCCTTTTGTACATTATCTTAGTTTTGAAATCTCTACATTTGATGCACCTTGCTTATCACGTTGGAAAAGGCTTCCAAACATCACCACCACCAGTCACTAGAGCGAGTTAAGTGTTCAGATTATACAGAAGAGGTGACATTCCCTATTTAATGGACTTTAAAAAAAAAAGTTTCACTTAATAAATTAGTGATTAACGTTGTTCCAGATACATGCTCCCACTGCTGTTGCCTGTAACTGTTATGTACGAACATGAGAGACAAAAGGACATTTTGCCAAACCAAAACGTAGGAAAGACTCTTGTTGCGCAGTGTTGTATGTCAATGGTGTCATGGTGACTGAAGGACTAGCGCCCACTGAAGAACTTGTTCCACTTCTCCATAATTCCAGCAGAAGTATTGTTTTATTATATCTTGGAAGATGAGCACTATACTGGGTTATGTACAAGCCCCGCATGCTGCTCGGTATGGCAGTGCAGCGACATGAAATGGGCCATCTGCATCTGAAACTCTCTAGGTATGTCAGCAAGAGTGTGAACCGTTTGATGGCTTTAAAATCAGCCCTTCAGATTTTTCTGTTGGCACCTGAGGGATACGTTGAACAAGGAATGAGCACTACTTCGCTACTCTGTTTTTTAGGCCAGGGTCTTTGGCCTTTTCATCTACTGCCTTGCTGCCCTTGTGATCTCAGCCCCTGGCCTAGTGTACTGGCTTGGATTGGACACAAGGAAACACAAGGCTGATTCTTTATGTTAGCAGTTTGGGCTTGTTGATTTCTTAGCACCTGAATATCACAATTCTATATTGGTTTTATATTGCAATATTCTATAATACTTGAATTATTGCTTTCTGTAATTTTTATAACTATTGTGTCTAAAAAAAATGAATACTTTATACTATAATTCGAATTTTACCACAACTGGGTCCTTTAATTTGAGTGACTGCTATACATGCTTTAACAGATTTCATCACGTACCAAAATATATTGGCAATAGTCTGAAATTTTCGAATGCAAAACTTTGTTTCAAAGTCAACTGCACATACTCACACAGCAGCAGTTCAAAGTGCTTGTGAATGTTCAGAATAAAGAAAATGTAGGTCAAGATTCAGGAACAGCGCAGTCAAATTCTTAATTAAATTCTAAGAATCTGTAGTAGAAGGCTGTTCTCGAGTGAAATCATCGAACTTTGAATTGAAATATTCTTGCATCGAAGGGTCACAAATTATGAAGGAATAGTGCCACAGGTTCACTGACAAATGTTTAAGAGGGTTTTATTGCTAAAGATGCATCAACTTGCTATTTCTGAGTTCTGTGAAGCAATTGCTGATAGAAATCTATTTTATTCTTTGATTCATATGTCAAGACAAATCTGGAAAATATTTTTACCTTTAACTCTTTCTTTGAGCAACTGGAGAAACTATACAGTTGCCTGTATTTCACCATTCATTTCTGTCTCTCTTCCGTTGTGATTGGCTGAGTGCCATGAGGTTTATCATAACCCCCAGTGAAAGTCAGAGTGTAGAAATAAAATCTCAGCAGAGCACGATCAAGTTGTAACAATTTTCCTATTGCAAAAATAAATACCTTCAAGGAGTATGTAACTTCTTGTGCAGATATATATACGAGAGTGCTGTGATGTATGTAGGCTTTGCACTTTGGTCACTTCTTGATGTTATTTTAGTATGAGTTTAAACCACATGTGGCATCTCTTTTTCATTTAAAGGATGGACCAATATTGTTTGACTTGTTTTCTTTCTTGTGGTATACAAGATGAAGACTGCAGCCACTCTTAATGTTTTTTTAAAATTCAAACCGCAGTGACAGGTGACCTCAGGCTGTATGTAATCTACAGTAAATTGATAATTGTGTTGCTCTTAGCAGAAGAACAGTTTTTTTTTAAAAAACTCATTCTAGCTATTGTTTTGCTTAAGACATAGGGGTGTATGCGGTAGTACTGGGCCAGGAGGGATAGTGAGGTACAAAAGTCATGCTGTTAAGTCTCTGTAGACTGCAGCAGAGACCCACAGCTTGAATTATGTCCTTCATGAATAAATGATAAATGCAGGAAAGCTGCAGTTTTCTTCTCAGTTGCAAACTGCAGGACGATGAGAAAATCTCCAACTCGGTGTTCAGCCCATGTCAGTGTGGAGTGTGGAGTGTCAAGCCCTCTGTTCTTCTCTTGGGGTCAGTCCCGATAAACCCGAAGCTGTGCTGAGGAAGGTCCATTTCTGGTTGTTAGATACTGAAGTGTCTTGGAGACCAATGGAACTGCGGTGCTGTGTCCCCCGTTGTTAGCAGACCATTGATAACCTGCAGCGTTATAATCCTTGTGGTTAAAGGAGAGGTTGTGCCACCTTCCATTTTATGTTAGGCTCCTGACCAGCTACGCTGTTTACATGTGTTCTATGGGATTTTCTGGGTGAATTGTCTCAGAAATAATTACCTATTCCTGTGGGGAAAAAAAGGGCTGCCGAAGAGATGGGGCCACCAGATCTCATGTGCTCAGGAAACAGGGCTTATGCCATGTAATGAGCCTGTTGCAGTGACAGTACTGCCCTGCAGTCTGACAAATATACAGATCCCCTTGCATCACAATGGTTGGCCTGTGCAGCTCCAGATGAGGTCCAGTTGTGCAGAATGCAGTGGTTCTGTGACTGGGATCTAGTAGCTTGTAGCTTGTTGGTTGTAGATGATGTTTCATAGGTTTAGGGGAGAGTGTGAAAGAGCTCATTGTGCTAAATGATTGGATTGTGGAAATGTCACTTCCTTCAGTGTGGTTGCCACGTCAGGGGTGGGGGGGCGGGCCTTTTTCGTAGTGTTTGATACTTGTGTGTACTTGGCATTATACCTGAGACAGCGCTTCCAAATAAGGATGCAGCCACAAATATGATGCTTGAACTGAATTTGCCATGACGCTGGAGGCTCAGTCTATAACAGTACCACTAATGCTCCTATTGCATTTGACCCAACAGACTGCGATGATTAGTTGTTCCAGAAATGTTCTGAACGGCGTATCAGGACACTATGACCAGAGATGTGTACCTATGCAATTTTCTGTAGAATTAATTTTTTTATTAACCATGTATTATTGCTGTTATGATGTTTGTAGAAAGGGTTTATAAAATTCCATGCTAGGCTAATTTCAGATTTAAAATAAAATTTACAGTTTCAGCAAACCAATCAAAATATAAATTTGACTTATGTGGTGTGATGCATAACTATTCACAGACAGTTAGACTATCCTAAGTGTAAAAGTTTATAGTATTTGGAGTTAAATGTGAAAATGGCCACTGACGTCATGCAAGACTGACAGGAATGACACTGACCAAAGTTTGATGTTCTTTTGTAACAGAAGTAAAACAAATTCTGTTTACTTGGCAAAAAAAAATGTTATCTTGTTTGTTAAAAGTTACTTGTGTAAATGTGGACCAGGTATTAGTAAGGTTAGTTATCTTTGTCCAGAAATAAGTTTTGAAGTTAAGCATGGTCATTATGAAGTTTTCAGAGCTCACCCATTTCCTATCCATTTGGCCTTGCGATAAAACGCATTCAAACCTTTTTTTTTTCTTTTTTAACTCAGTGATGTGGGATTGCTGATGACACCTTTTTCCTAACAGGATGCAGTTCAGGAAACTAAGCTATTCTCCTTTCTGTTGTCTGTTTCTCTTCAAAGTTAGCTGCATTAACTGCTGCTGTACAGAAAAAGAAAATCTTTTGTGCATGTTTGACAGGCTGTAAAGTCATTTAGTATGGCAGAATATAGATTTTGTGAACTGTTGTGCGAGGTGCATAATTTCAGTGTTGTGTAAACAATAAATTCCACTTTCAGCTGTGGAAACTCTGCTCAGACTTCCTCTTTCTCACTGGCCAGACAGGGAGAAATGTTAATCATGGAGACAATGTTTGTATACATGTGGTAACTCATGATCAAAATCATGATTATTTTAAAATATTGAAATATGTCTTTATTATATCTGCAAGTATCATAAAAATATTTTAAATACATAAGATTGTTTGTGCCAGGCGTTCGATAAAAGATGTCCCAGACGGATTTTGAGGTCTCATTTCAAATTCCCATAACACTTTGGCTCCTCCTGGCTTTTGTTTCTGGTGTAAAAGGTTGAATTTTCAAGAAGACCAGCTTTTGCTTTAAACACAAGTAAAAACATTCAGATGGAATATAAACACCCAGAGTGGCCAGGATACCTGCACTGTATGAGGGTGCGTGTATCGAAAGTGGCCACTTGATTAAGATAAAATAATTTATTTTTTCAGGACAACTAGTATTATAGGACTAAAATTAGAGAAACATTTGAGTAGTGCTTGTCTTCCAGTGCTGTTCTAATAAGGCCGTTCTGGTTTTCTGTTAGACTCCTGTTGCAAATACTGTTTTTATTGTTTTGGAGGTTATATTATAGTGTTGCTTTTTTACCGAAGAAACAACGCATTCCCTTTTGGGGGGAAAAAGCTCCTTCTTTGTACGTATACTTTGTGACTTCATTTAGGTTTATAGAATTTGGTAACTGTCTATGTACTGTACTCTACAGTATAGTTTTATATGGAGCCTTTGGCAGGAACGGTTTTCATAAAGGTATCCCCAGAAGTGAAATGGCTCGAGCTGTGACGTAAATAGAGACGCAGACACAGATCATGGTGTTGTCAGGGACTAAGTTTTACAAGCAGGGACCTGGATTTCTAATGGCCCGACCTTCTCAGTCCTCAGTCACTTTATGTGAATGTCAGATCTGTCATGCTGGCTGGTCCTGGTAACTGTGCAAATGGGTAATAGATTTTTGATCTTTGTGTAAAGCTTCACTGTGATGTTGTGTGGTTGTTGCCAGTAAGTGTAGCATAACGTAATTGTACCTTTACTGGGAATACCATGGCATCCCACTAAAAATACTTCTCGTGCATGTTTGTTTCACATGGGAGTTTGTTAATAGTCCAGTGTAGAAAAGCACAGTACACATGTTAAACCTACATATGAATATGGTACCTCTATTGTAAAAACCCTGTAAAATTGCACAAATCCTTATAAAGTTTCTTAAGGATACAGACAGGGGTGCAAAGAGAGAGCACCTCAAAAAGATGGAAGTGAGTGATGTAATTATTTGTATGTCCAGAACAGGAGAAGTGTTGTTTCTAGCCTGAATCCTTGTTAATGTCTATTTGAATCAGTTATCATTTTCAGGATGTAGGCTGCAAGATGCAAATAAATGCAATGCACAAAAATGCACACATTTTACAAACATTCCTCCCACATCAGTCAAATTTCAATTTAGGTGGGAACAATATCTGGGTTTCTAATAACTGACTTGAAAAAGTCAGTCATAATTGATAGCTGACGAGTAGAACATCAAAGGAAGGTAATTTGTACCAAACAGAATTACCTGTTTTATCTCAGAGAAGCCAAAGGAAATGTGTTTGGGACTTAAGACAGGAAATCTGTCTGTATTTAAGATAAGAATTTAATTACAGAGGGATGTGTTAAGAGATGGGTTTCTCTTGCCTAACAGTTAAAAAATAAAGCAATGTCTCAGATTAGATTTCCCAGAAGCAACACAAAATAACTTTAGTCCCAAAACTGATCCCTGAGGTACACCAGAATAACATTTATTTCATCATGGGGAGAAGTGACCTAAAAGATGTTGGATTAGTGCCGGAAAAACAAATGTTTTTAGATTAGCAAAAAAAGCCAGCTGGTCCTCATAGTTAAAGATTTCGGTATATAGACGTACTGATGGAATGGAAAGAAGATGGATTCTGTTCATTGCCACTGGCCCGACAGATCAGCACAAATTTGCATGGTGTTTGATTGCTTGCCCTCTGGAGCTGCAGGGGATCTTGTCATCTCCGTTTTATAATCGAACTCTTTTCTTTGTGTATTGCAAAGTCTTAGCCTTTGGGGAGTTACTGACTTGAGATGAGATGACTCAAAAGACCTGCAAGTGAAGGAACGGAATTCCAGGGCCAGTGTTGGTCACCACTGTTCCAGAAGATCAAGCAGTTGAGCTGATTTTGATGTGTGATTGGTATTGTTTTTATTTTGGCGTTTGCTATACAGTTGAGATGTGCAGAAATTCGTAGCACTTAATACATTTTAAAGGGGAAATTCTAAGGAAAATGAAAGTGATCTAAAACGTTAGCTTCAGGAAGCTTTTTGTTTGTGGAATGTGTGATCTGTCAAGACCCAGCTACTGACTGTTGTGTACGTGCACATTTATGTTGATGTCAGTAGTGTGTGCATTGAATTTCTCTTTGGTGCAATCATGGGGTTATCGGTGTACTATTAATTTTATAACTGGTACTTGGGGGAAAACCCCGAGGATGACTGCTGTGTGTAATCGTGGGCTGACCTGGGGTGTCTGACGCTATATCCATGCAGTGGAAATTATGATCATAATATTGGTGGGAGGTGAAATTTTTAATTTTTTTCATGCATATGTAGAACATGACCTTGAAATTTGTTTTCTTAGCATTTCGGGCCCTCTTTTTTTTCCTCTTTACGTTTATACATGGTTCTATTTTTGCAGTTGAAAGCTGAGGAAATGAAAATGGCAAAGAAGAATTTTCTGAACAGTTGTTTTGATGGCGCTGATAAAACGTAGCACACACTGAATGTTTGTTTTTCCGTTAGCGGCTAGAAACATTTTTCATGTGAATTTCTGTAAAATGTTTAAAGCGTGGAATCAAATATTAATTTCCATTCCAGTAGCAAAATCCACTGTTTTGATTTCAGTTTTTTTTTTTGTAATTTGTACTATCCTTTGTTCCAGCAGTGTTCCAGTAATTCTGGGATATGCTGGCATGAAAAGCAGTACAAAACAAATTTGATTTTGCTATTGTAACAGTATTTGTTAATTTTGAGAGCACACAGTGTTCGATTAAACTAGAGACTGTTGCAAGGTAGAATTCAAATATACCTTTTGTGACCGAATATTAGCAAAAGGCAAAAGGTGTTCAGCAGCAACATCACAGCGTTTTTTATTTTGCTGTATGGGATTCCATACAGAAGCAAACTCAAATGGTAACAGTATGGTTAGCTGGGTTTCTGACTTTCTGTTCTGGGAGATACTTTGAATGTGCTGAAGTAGATAAAAGCTGTTGCAGTTAAAGTACCATTCTGAGATGCTAAAGACTGCTTAAATAAGTAACAAGTTTCATTGTCTATAAGACAGTTTTTCTGATGGCAAAACATGTGGAAACCAAGGACTGTGTTATGTCCGTAGTATTGGGTGAACATCATATCAAACAATAATAGTATAGTAGTAGTAAGACAGGTATCGTGATAATGTCTGTAAAATCAGGCTCGTGATAATGTATGTCTGTGGTCAGAGCTTGGCCATTTTTGAAGTCTGTCATGGAAAAGACAAGGAGATTGTATGTATTCAGTTTTGTTCCTCACACTGTTCTAAGTACACCTTCTTGCCTGTATCAACTAATCAACTCTATGTAGGTAACCCAGCAGCACAGGAAATGTGGTTAACGCAGGAAGAAGGAGAGATGTTAACTTAGTGCAGGCTAATGCATTTCTCTGTACCCACATTGAAGATGGTAGATTTTGTCCGCTTCTCATGAACTCTCAGAAATAAAATAAATGGCAAACACAATTGTCCCACTCATCTTTAATATTTGTGCACAAATTGTGCCTTGCCTTCATTTTCGTTTCTCTCATTTTTGTACCTGTGAATTAATGTCGGTGTGGATGTAAACATCAGTCTCTGAATTGCGAGCTCCTGTTTTTCAGAGTCGAGCAGCTTCGGTGCCTGTTGCTGTTTGCACAGCTGCTGTGAGCAAGTGGAGTTATCTGCACTGTGTGGTGGATACAAAAAATTACCTGCAGAACTAGAAGGGGTTAGCACTAGAAGCTGGTGTGGGAGTTAACTGTGGAGCACATGCAAAGATGCAACATAATATGCTGTATATTAAACAGAAAAATGAACGGGCCTTTCTCCATACCTTTTTCTGGTATGGTCTACCATATAGCAAGAAATCCTCTTAATAAACATGAAAGATGATTATGCATGCAACTGTCTTTGACATCATTTATACAGTTTCTGTTTTGCATGCTCTGTAAATGGAGGCAAAGCTGCCTATTAAATAGCAGTTTTAACCTCTGTCTTCCTCCTCCCAAAATGAAGAGACATCCCCTTGGTTACAATGTATGACAAAAAAGCTCTGTTTAAATAAACACCCAAGTCCAATGTTATGGAGTCACAGGGCTTTGAGGGGTTCTTACACCCTGTGCAAGAGGAGTCTGCGATGCTTCAGTTTGCACTGCTTGAGAGCTGGTGACATCTTAATCCTAAAACTCCTACAGTCCTTGGAAAGTGGAAGAAACGAAATCTAGGTCCCATAGATCCTCTTTGATTGCCTTTTACAGAAATAATGGAATTTAAATCTTGAAAAGAAACCCATCAGGTTTTTTGCACTGCCAGAAATAGTGTTACTGTCAGGAGGCAAGTGGTGTTCCGAGCAACCAGTTCCCCTCTGAATTGTGGGTTGGCTGGCCTTGCTCTTGATATTGTGTTTTTAGAGATGGTGGTGTTAAATCACATGGAAATCATTTTTTAATCCTGTAGGAACTACTTTCATTCTCCTAATTTTTTTTTAAATTCTGGTTATTTACTAACGCCATCGATGCTTGTCTTCCTGTGAATAATGGTTGTACTTGTAACCACAAAACCGCTCAGACTTGTAACCTACACTCTTGGGAATTTTTGACAGAGCAAAAGACCTGAGAATTGAGGACCACAGGCTTCCTGCTTTGCTCGGTGGCGATGCACTGCTGTGGTTTCTGATTGCACTTTTGTCCCACCCTGATAAGTGGATATTTTCTAATTTATAGTTCCTTTTTGAACTTCTCTCTTCCAGAGAGATGTAGTCCTTTTAGGCGATGGCGTGCTCCTGCAAACACGGAGTGTGTTTCCTGGATTGTGCCTTTATGTTTGCCTCGCAGTTTGGAAAGGTTTGCACTGCGTGTTCTGTGAGATTCTTTTGATGCCCCCTTAGTAGGCCGATGATCCTTGTGGTCTTCGTGTTTGGGCATCTGGGCTGCTCTGAATGGGGGAGGGGTCAAATTAAGAAGATGAAAGACTATACATGATCACATTTGCAAAGCATTGCATTTGGTATAGAACATGTTCCAGTGGTTTTTCAGAATACAGTAGCTGCGATATTAGGATATAATCATTGGACTTTGTACAGGATCCCTGACAGTTGGGACACACTTAGCTTTTCTCGCAAACCTTAGGAAACACTTTTTTTTTTACCTAAGAAAGCACAGAGAGCGAGCGAGAGTATCCAAAACCCATCCTGTGAAAACCAAGGTTTATTTTTTCCTCTTCCACTTAGTTGATATCCGGGAGATTAAAGAGATCCG
Source organism: Lepisosteus platostomus (assembly GCF_059453375.1). Classification (NCBI taxonomy): domain Eukaryota; kingdom Metazoa; phylum Chordata; class Actinopteri; order Semionotiformes; family Lepisosteidae; genus Lepisosteus; species Lepisosteus platostomus. Next base: position 21,244,984 of record NC_142625.1, read on the forward strand.
ACCCGGCAGGAGTTCCCGGGATTTTGAGCGCTACATCGAGGACTCCTCTGTGCGCTCTGACCAGGCCCACTGTTTCGTCATCCTCTATGGCCCTGAATTCCGCCTCAAGGCTCTCAGCCTGGCAGGTAGGCTCCACCGTTACAGTTCCTTCTTATTTCACAGCCAAGAAACCCGATTATTTTGATATGATTTAGGAATATTAATGTGGTACAGCAGCTAATCTAAAGAATAGTCATTTAGTGTGAACAGTTTAAAACCTCATCTCAACCATCTCATTTAAGATGTTACTCTGCAGTCCTTTCAGGATGCTTGGCAAACTGAGAAGTCGGTGATTTCATTATCTGGGGTAACGATCTATATAAAAAGTTCATAAACGTATTGCGATGACTGTTAAGGTTAAAGTTAAATTGGTAGATCTCTTATCTGTCTTAATCTAAGCTGTTTAATTGTATGGTCCTGGCAACACCCTGACGTAATGCATTAGAATCTATTTAGATAAAGTTAACGTTGCCTCACCTGTTGGGTTTTGAAATCAATTTCTTTGAGTCATTTCAAAGTGTGTAGAACGCAGATAGATGTGCTAGAACCTGCTATTACTCTGTACGTAAGTATTTGTGTATCGATATACGTTGTGCCAGGTCTGTCCATTTTTACCTGTTACTATATTTTATGTTTTCAGCTTGTTAAATCAATCATTTTTAGTTTCAATGATTCAGCTGTTGCAAGGTAAAATTATTTTCTTTATTCACAACCATGTATTAACCTGTACTGGATTGTACTGACCAGGATTTGAAGGAAGTGCTGCCGTTTGTAGTGAGGGCAGTCTTTTGTGGACAAGCTCGGTGTCTGAGCTTTTCTCTCCTTGATTGGCAGCCATGTCAGATGAGGAGATGACGATGTGGGTGAAGGGCTTGAACTGGCTGGTGGCAGACACACTCAAGGCCTCCACACCCCTGCAAATCGAGAGGTGGGCTCTTGGGAATTGACTTAGAATTTGTGGGATTGCCCTGGAGGGGGGGTGGTGTACACATGTCATACGTGGAAGAGAACTATTTCGAAGATTTCACTTCCTTTTATATCTTGATCTTTGTTCTTGGTAATGTGAATGGGTACTATAAGATACTTATGAGTTTATAGGCCAACACAGTTCTAGACTGTGTTGTGGAGGAAACAGCATCATGAGTCATGTCTAAATAGCTAAGATTTTTGGATTTCGGCATGCTATCATGGCAGTCAGACTACCAATTGTAAAAATCTACCTTTTCTTTCAGGTGGTTACGGAAACAATTCTATGCAATTGATCGGAACCGGGAAGAAAAGTAAGTGAATTCCGGCTTTCCTGAAATGTAAAATTTAAAGGGAAATAAATGGTAAATCGGTAAATCTGATCAAAACTGCATTGTTTTTAAATCACATGGTTAAATATAGAGATTTGAATGTTTTTCCTCATACTGCTGTTCAACAAGTTACAAGCATTTTGTCATTTTCTGTTTAAATCAAGTGATAGTGAGGACACACTTGTTTTGTTTTAGCATTACATAGCGAGGACTGATGAATAGATACTATTCTCCTTTTCCTCTGGTCTTTATCTTGTCCCCGTCTAACCACAGGGTATATAGTAAGTGTGGAATAATTAACTGAATTCCTGTGTAAGACTCAGGTTATTTTTGGTTAGAACAGAGCAAGAGAGAGACTGGAGGTTTTCATAAGGACATAAGGATTTATACTGTACAAGAAAAACTGTCATACTTGAGTTCAGACATTGAGTACTGATCTCAGATTGAGCAAGCTTGGCAGCTAAAAGGTTATTTTTAGCATGACTACAGTTAAAAGCTCTGCTCTGTTGTTGTGAACCTGGTTTCCTTCCATTTGCCGAAGATCAGATGTAACTCCCATGTCTCCTGTTGCTAGATGGCTCCGTGAGTGATTTTATGAATGAACACGCTGAGATGGGCGCTTTTCTGGCTGTCTGCCAAGAGAGGGGGAGTGTGTCTGTGTTGAATGGTGGTGGTGGTGGGGGGGGTGGGGGTGGGTGTGAGCACACAACCCATAACTCTTCCAGTTCCTGTCTGTTCTCTTCCCATTGTGAAGCCTGCTTTGGGCTACACACCACATGAAGCCATGTGGAGAATAATTAACTGTTTGTAACCTAACTTAATTATGTTTCTTTGCTAGGTTTCTAGCTTGCTTTTGTGCAAAACAAAATCGCCTGGGACAAGCCCCATAGGTTTATCAATTGAATTCCAAAGTGTTTAAAACTGGGTTTAATTTAGCTGCAGTTTTGCAGAGCTGCTTAGCTGTTACCTATTTCTATTGCTTGTTGGATTGTGTATGCTCACAAGAGGACACGGTCCCAAAGGTTTCTTTTTTTCTTGCAAAAAGGCACAGCCTTGTTAAAACCCCGCTCCGCCCCCATGTTTTTGGTCATGCGTGGGTGGGGGGTGTTAACGATATTGTTGCTTGTGTGGAGAAGGCCGGGTGAAGATGCAGCTGTCGGTCAGTGGTCACATACCGAGTTGCAAGCCAGCTCTGTTGTGCAGTAGCTCCTGGTGCCACGTCCTCAGGAGGAGAAGAGGGGAGAGCAGGAGTGAGCGGAGACCGAAAGATCCTGTCAGAGCCAGCCTGCCTGCAGCTTTATTCCAGATGCCAGTGACCTGCTGGCCCTGGTCTTTCCAGACTGCAGTCAGCACCCGGATTAAGCGTGGGGCGGCTGAAGGTTATTGGTGCTCTGGGAGGATTTCCCTTTCGCACTGCGCTGTTGCCGGCCACCCCCTCGTCCTTGAAATTCAGCTTCAGACGCCCGAGTCCTGAAGCATCATGTTGCACGAATGAGGCAGTACTGAGTGAAATGCATACCGTTACCTCTCATTGCACTAACAGATGCAAAGATGCATCAGCCCCAGATTTCCCAAGATGTGTCATTATACAGAATTAACAGGAACTCATTCACCCTTTCGGTATGTCAGTACAATTATTGAGTCTTTGAGCTCACATCACAGACAGATGTCGATTTCTTTTTTTTTTTGTGCTGTCAGTTTTTTTTTTTAACTAGAGGTTGCCAGGCTTCCTGAGCCCTGAGTAGAATTTAGCTCGATATCCTGATGCAGGAAATGTGCTGAATAATTAATAAGACCTCCTGTTCATTGTCTGGGGTGAGCTGATCACTGCTCAGGATTCAGCGAAGTCGAAACGGTACTCTTCCGTTGTGTCACTACACATGTGTATGTCCTATGTCAGGTTCTTGTCCTGTATTTATTGGGAACCCTAAATAAGAAGAGGCTAAAGAGCAAGAGGTGTACATTAAAAAAAAAAAAGTCAAGCAAATTACTGCTAAAGATACTGTGAAAGGTGCACCATTGACCATATTCAAGATGTGAACATCCCCTGTGATTGTTTGGTCAGAAACATTATGATGGTTTATAAATTCAGTACCTGAGCCAATCTGTTGCAACCTTAGATCGTCCAGGAAGTTCTTCCTTGAGTAAATTACATACCCTTTTTTTGTTTTGCATAAGGATCATGCAGTTTTATTTCCTATTCTTTCCTTAACATATAAAGAAAGAGTGAAAAGGGTTTTTTTTGTTTTTAAAAACCGTTATTTTGTTTCAGGATTTCCTGTAAGGATCTGAAGAACATGCTGAGCCAAGTCAACTACAGGGTCCCGAACATGAGGTTTCTCCGTGAGAAATTTCCGGTAATGCATCTGGGCCAAAAGAAAGATGGGTTAGGTTCTAAATGGGTGTAGAATGACAGTGCAGTTCTTCAGTACTTGTAACATATATCCCTTTCTGGACTGCTAATCTGGAAGATGAGTGAAACCTAGTGGTTCATGGACAAATAAGGAAAGGAACAGGCTTTTGAAGCATTCGTAATCACCTCAGCCTTACTGAATGAGCTGTAATATCAGCCATTCCTGTTGGGTCATGGTAAATGGGCTCTGAGTGAACATACCTGTACATTAATTTGTAAAGAATAAGTAATTTCTGGAGGTCAGGTTTATCAGGTCTCATTTCAAAGTTACTTATTGTCCCCTTCAGATGTAAAGGTTCCATTTTTAAAATAGTTTTTTTTTGCTACTGCCAGCGGAAATTTGAAATACAAGCTCTTGGTGTTCATGTTGTGTACCTAGCTATTAAATGATGCATTATATTGACGTGTTTTTTCAGCGTAACATGATACTAACAAGAATGATTTTTCCTAAACTTTGTTACATGCAGCGTTCTTGTATGTGTGTGTCTTTTTCAGGATGTGGAGCTCAGAAATGGGGACGTCACCTACAGTCAGTTTGCCCAGCTGTATCGTAGCCTGATGTTTGATGCCCAGCAGTCTGTAAGTTAATCTGAGGAGCTGAGGGAAGGGGGTGAGAAAAGCGAAGTGAAGCTGTTTCTGGGTTTGACCTGGTTGACACACACGGCAGACAACAGCCCTACTACACCGCAGATCAGGAGGAAAAGTGAGAAATGACTTCACCCCTTGAGCCAGCCTTAGAATTTAGGGAGGCTAGATTATGCACACCCGGAGTGGAATTTAGTTGAGACTGAGGTTCACACCCTGCTTTTAAAAACTTTGCCATAGTTCATGGTAATCAGGAGCTCGTTTAACAGGTTATCTGTAGGACAGCACCTCCCATAACAGTGTCTGTGGTTTCCATAATGGGGTATTTGGGTGCAGGGGATCTCAGCCTTGCTTAGCTCTTTTGAGAGCTGATCAGATCACACTACAAGGCTGCAAGTAATACTTCTGTCTGTGAGCCTTAAATAATGAACCCAAATAGGCGAAGTTCAGCTCAGGTTATGCCTGTCTGGATTCAGAGCTTCTTTGATTACAGTGACATTGCTGTTCCGAGATGGAGAAACAGATCGCTCCTGCACCAAGTGGGCTGTGTGTGATCATGTATTCCGAGTAATGTTGAATTCACAAGAAGGGCTCCCAAAGCACAGGGGAGACAGATATGGCTTTCATGCAAGCAGAATATTTTAATCCAAACCACTCTACCCCCACCCAGTTTTCTGTTCATCCTCCTCGGCTCTGAAATCAATACCTACAGGTTTAAAATGTAGGAGACCTTCTGGTAAAAGCCATTAAGCCGCAGATGCACAAGTGGCGTGCAAAGAACCGTGTGTTTCGCGACTAATCATCTAAAAGAATTGTGATTGGGTCTGTGAGTGCCTGGGTTTATATGTGTGCTACTGTAGTGTGAAGAACACTTTTGAACTTATGAGGAGATACACAACTTTTAATTTTGCCTGGCTCATTGCTTGTTGTGCTTCTAGAGGTTGCTATTTAAAACTATACAGTTATAAGAGTCTGTCTGCTGTTGAGTTGCTGCTTCAGTCCAGTTCCTCAGAGTTTCTAGGTCTTGGCATAAATTGCACTTTGCTGAATCACTGGGGAATTAAGGTCTGGGTTCAAATCTCATAAATCGGAAAGACGTCATAATATTCTTGACTTTGAAGCTGTGCAGCTAATGGCTTGCTTAGTTTCACTGGTAGTATTGTTGCATTAATTTAGCACAAGCCACGGTGCTTTTTGTAGCAAGGGAAATTGTTACAATGAGGAAAGGAAGGTGTGCTTTTTGAAAGAACAAGCTGATTGAAAGCTGCTCCATTGTTCTGCTATAAAGTTACATTTCTTATGGATTTTTAAATATGCAATATTTAATTTGGACTGTAATCTGTATTTTAATCTGTTATACTACTCCAGTTGAGTCACTTCATGCATCATATGGGATTACTTTGGGATTACTTTTTGTATTATTGAATAAATAATTAGGGCTACCAGGATCTTTTCTGTAAGGAAACTCTCAAATAGTAAATGTACAGTCTTATTCTACATTTGTTTATTTCACTCAAATAATACATAAGGTAATGCTTATTTTTTAAAGAAGCTTTAATATTAATGTTGATGACATGATGATAACTGTAACAGATTGCTTACAATAATCCATCAGATTTGAATCAGACTTTGTTATATGATAGGCACTTAGAGTATTGTAATCACTTATTATCACTAGACTGTCACTGACATTAGTGTCCTAATTGTATTTGAAACTGACATAGAAGGAGAAATATCGGAAATACTGCTGCTTGTTATGAAATTGAAGTTTGGAAATTAAGTACAGTATGACCAAAACGTTTACCATGTATTGTTCAGTGTTGCTGCTGACCTCTACAAAGCAAATCTCACAATGTGAGTGTAAAAGGTGTGGGAAGCAGTGAACTTACTGCATTCATTGCGATCTGATCATTTGTAATTATTTAGGTGAGATACTGACCCATCTGTTTGCTTTTTTTGTAGATGGACATTCCTTTCCTCCAAAAGTAAGTTTACACATTTGATTCCTGTTTTAAAACTTTCCTATGTTGTGGTTGGATGACTGGCTAAAAACAGTAAGAGGTCCATTTGTCAGGAACACGGAGCCTAGGAATTGGCACATCGCCTGTCTTAGCCTGGCCTGTGTCGTTAGCCCTCTGGCTGGGATGTTTCACGTAGTGGCACACAGCTGTGTGCTGCAGGTGTTCAGGGGGGCTTGAGTAGGCCAGATTATTCTTGGGGTGTCCCTCCATCACTGACATGTTGGGTGTGTGCAAACCTCTGTAATGAGTGACGGTTGCATAATTCCCTAGATGTTATTTCCATAAAACAGGGAAGCGGGGCAAATATGTTGAACTGTAGTCCAGGTTATAGTGTAAGTATTTAATCGTGTGGTGGAATGTGGGGAATAATTACTAGAACTTGTAAGTTTAGCTATGCGGCTCTGTTAGTCACCAAACTGCCTCAAGGTCTGTTAAAGTATGATGATAACTGACTTTGTAAAAACAACAATAATTGGTTTGCCCCTAACGAGGTCATCAAGAGAAAGAGTGCTCAACTTAAAAAAAAAACACAGGACACAAACCAGTGCCTGAAACAAACCATCCCGTTACTAGGCTGTAAAGTGTAAAAAGAGATGGGAAAACTTCAGCAGTTTCTCTGTGCACTGCTGCTGTGGTGTGTTGAGCCCAATAGAAGCTGAATCTTAGAAGCCCGCTTAGAATCATACTGGGCAAAATCATGCAGCGCTCCCCCAAGAATGTTTTTTTTTAGCAGAAAAGCACATGTAAAATCTTCGTGCCCTTTGTGATAGAATGCCACAAATTCAGGAATGATGGATTTCTTTTATTAGTAATAATGTGTCTTGGTAGTCAGTAGAATGTTTTAAGTTGTAGACAGAGGAGAGTGGCCTACTAAAGGATCTGGAAGGGCTTGTGGGAATAGCGATAGAGGTGGCACCAGCCCCATCCCTCCAGGGAGCAGAAACGAACAACATGGAGGGAGAGGGCTCTTCTCCTGGCAGTGATACAGCCCTTGCCTGGAACTGACATTTTAGATTTACTTTGATGCTTTTTATTTCTATTTATTTGGATATGTTTCAGGACATAAAAGTTACTTTGCCCATTCCTAGGAAATTAATTACATTTGTTTCTTTCTTACAGATATGCAGAAAGACCAGATCAGCATAAAGTCACTCTAGAAGAGTTTCAGTCTTTTTTAGTGGAACAACAGAAGGTATTAAGTGAACTGATGTTATTGATTCCTCTGTCCTCTTCATAAAAAAACCTATCTATTCAATAAGGACAGTATCAAAAATATAAAAATGTACTATTGAAAAGCTTTTAACTGCAGTTGTATTGAGGAAGGTATTCTAAACCCGTTTGTTGCCCTATATATGCAAGACTCCTAATTATGGTTAATGACTATGGGTCTTTTAAAAGAAAATTGTGGAATTCAAGGCTTTCCATTAAACGTTCATGATTTTGGAGACAATTGATGAGAAATGTGTTAATCCTGCAACACTGATCTTTTGGATTATTCTTTGTGCCTTATTTAATATAATTGTGTCAAGTGTTTTTTTGCAGCACTTCTCTTTAGTCGACCACATACACCCATGCTAATGACCAAAGCCCCGCTCTGAGAACTGTTTTTATGTATATTTCTATAATGTTTAAATATTTGTATAATGAAAATTTGATATATGCTGTTTATGTAAGGAAAAGTGTGGCTTCAGGCCGGGGATCAGGAAGCTGGTGTGACTTAATATGGTGTTTGCACGCAGGAGCTGTGGGCCACAGACAACAACCAGGTCCAGGTGTTCATGTTCAGCTACCTGCAGGACCCACTGAGGGAGATAGAGCAGCCCTTCTTTTACCAGGACGAGGTGAGCTGCCTGCGCTGTTCACCACCGCAGGGCGGAATTCCTGGTTTACTTATTTACCAGCTGTTTTTTTTAATAAACCTTAGTAACTTAACAGCACCTGTTTTGGAAATTGAATTGCATTGTTTCGTATCTGTTTACTCCATTGACTTTCTACCTGTGTGGCCCTCACACCCAAGATGATTGCTGACACTTAGATAGCACTTTTCTGGACACTGCACTCAAAGTGCTTTACAGCTAATGGGGATCCACCACCACCAATGTGCAGCCCCACCTGGATGATGTGACGGCCAGAGTGTGCCAGAACGCTCACCACACATCAGCTATCAGTGGGGAGAAGAACAGAGTGACGCCATTTTTTTATAGATGGGGATTATTAGGAGGCCATGATTGGTAAAGCCCAATGGGAAATTTGGCCAGGATGCCGGGGTAACACACCTTCTCTTTTCGAGACGCACCCTGAAATTTTTAATGATCACAGAGAGTCAGGACCTCGGTTTTACGTCTCATCTAATAGACGGCGCCTTTTTACAGTATAGTATCCCCATCACTATACTATGGCATTAGGAGCCACGCAGACCGCAGGGTGAGCACCCCCTGCTGGCCCCAACTAACACCTCTTCCAGCAGCAACCTTAGTTTTTCCCAGGAGGTCTCCCATCCAGGTACTGACCAGGCTCACACCTGCTGAGCTTCAGTGGGTTGCAAGGGTGATATGGCTGCTGGCTACAGCTTTGCACATACAGAGCATTTAACAATCTGTTTGGTGCTGACACATATAGGACTCCATATCCGTATAGCCAGGTTAGAGTGATAGACATGACATCTGTATTAAGGTAACAACAAAACCTATAGAAGACATCGCTTTGCAGATGAGGGCTTGAGCTTTCTCTTGGCTTCTTCATTTTCACCGCACAATATATAACATAGCAGTTGCACATATTGGGTGCCCAATGCAGTTTAAAAACTGGCAGACCTCTCTGGTAGTTCAAGAACCTTTAAAAATGTTTAGAAACATTCTTATATATATATGATCAATATCATGTTACCTTGTATTGTTAGTACTACAAGTACTACAGAGAGCGTTCAACCTACTTTTCTGGACAACAAGAAAGTCTTTAAAAACCATTTTCCTAATAAATCAGTCTTGTACTGGCAAGATTTTATCTCTCTAAATCACAACACAAGAAAGTCTCCTCTCATTTGTTTCCTGTCTGTCGTTTCCTGCTGCAGCTTCTTGAAGGAGCCTTAATCACATGGCTGGGAAGTCAGGCCAGACATTCACACCTCTAAGAGCTGTTTCCCATTCTCTATCATAAACAAGTTCTCTCTTGGTTTCCAGTTGTGACTGTGTCCTTGTTTCACTACAGAGAATGAAAGAGTTCCCTGTCTTTACATCTTGGGATTTTATTTATTTCAATCAATTCACCTCTCAATCTTCTTTGTTTTAGACTAAACAAGTTCTTTTAACCTGTTTGTATATGATTATCCCCTGAGACCACAAATTATTTTTGTTGCTTTCCTTTGAACTCTTTCTAAGGCAGTACTATCCTTTTTGTGGTACAGTGACCAAGACAGGTCTATTCCGCCCTGATTCAGGTGAATAGTCATTGTAGTGGTGTCACATTTTACTTCAAACTCTTTGAAGTAAAATGTGAGACCACTTATGTTTCTTGAGCTTTTTTTAAATCCCTCTGAGCTTGCAGTTGTGCTTGTTTCACTGCTGGTTTTGTGGTTATCTTAACAATGTGAGACCTTTTCCTTTGTTTTCAGCTTTGAAGTGAGTTTGGTCCTCCATATCTACTCTGATTCATTATGTTTTTCAGAGATGTGTCCATGCGTTCTTTTTAATATCATACTGGACCACCTAGGTGTGTCCTTCTTACTGCTGTCTTGTTTGTCTCAGTGCTGCTGTGGACGTTGGAGGTTTCTCAAAGGGCAGATTGTCCATTTCCTAAAGCTCTAATTGTTTTTCTTCACTCTGTCTGCTTTACCACCCATTATGTGAATATCTGCTGAACATCTGTTTTTCTCCTGATATTTCTGTTCTGCAGTTCCTGACCTACCTGTTTTCCAAAGAAAACAATATCTGGGACCCCAAATTCGACCAGGTGTGCCCAGAGGACATGAACAATCCACTGTCCCACTACTGGATCTCCTCCTCCCACAACACGTAAGAGCCGCTGTGTTCGTCTTTGACTCATTGCAAGCAGAGTAGTCTGTGTTTGGTATTCAGATTTTTTTAGGGAGATGGAGGCTTAATGTGTGTGTCGTGCGCAACTCGTGTATAAAGATAGAAAAGTGCTAGTGTTACCTGTGAACCCAACATTTACTTCAAAAGCCAAACTTTTCACTTTCAAAAATGGCAGCAATTAAGTATGTGAGGGCTAAAATGCCTACCATGTTACTTGCAGATACCTGACGGGGGACCAGTTCTCCAGTGAGTCTTCATTGGAAGCCTATGCACGCTGTCTGAGAATGGGATGCAGGTGTATTGAATGTAAGCTACCCTTCCTGATATCTCCTGGCATACGGTGTGTGAATCAGTGCTTTGTCATTTCAGCCTAATCCTTCACAAATGCAGGTCTGGAAACATTATAAACATTTTTTTATGATGGCATAGGCATATTATGAAGGATCCCCATTCTCCTTATCCTGTCAGGTTTCTTAACACAACACTTATTCTTGTTAAGTAAATCTGCTCTGCCATTTGAGCTGACACGCTGTTTTTTTAATTTAAATGATTTGTTTTTTCTTCATATGAAGCTGTTTTTAAGATGGATCCAGGCAGAATTTCAGTTTCTGGGGTTATTAGAAAGAGTTCCATTTGCTTGCACTTTGTTTCAGTGGACTGCTGGGATGGTCCAGACGGAATGCCAGTGATATATCATGGGCACACCCTCACCACCAAAATCAAGTTCTGCGATGTCCTGAACACGATTAAGGAGCATGCCTTCGTCACATCTGAGTAAGTGCACCTCAAGATCTGCCTTTGGTCATGTGCATTTCATTACATCCGAAGTATCCGCTGTGTAATCATAATGATTCAGACTCATATCGTAGGGACCATTGTCAATAACCCTGTTTTAACCCTGGGGGGAGGTTTAAATTACATAGCAGAAACACAAAGGGATTCGGTTTTTGCAATCATTCCCCCCCACCCCCCATGCCAGAAAAGTGGGAAAAAGTCCAACAGTGTATATAGTTCTGTTTGGGGAGTCGTTTTAACACTGTGGCTTGTCTCTCCTTCCAGATATCCCATCATTCTGTCCATTGAAGACCACTGCAGCATTGTGCAGCAGAGGAACATGGCCACCTACTTCAAGAAGGTGTTTGGAGAAATGCTGTTGACCAAGGCTGTGGATATATCTGCAGACGGTCTTCCTTCACCCAACCAGCTAAAAAGGAAAATCCTCATCAAGGTGAGTGAGGATGATAGTGCCTGCTGTCTTTTCTAAATTGTTTTCTAAAATGATCCACAAAGATTCATCTGGTAAAATGTTGCTTTAAGAAAGTATTTGCGTTTTACTAAATGGGTGGGGCCCATAAAAAATTTAGTTGGTCAAGTTAGGGGCTTCTGAATGCAGATTTGAATGCTGAGCCCATTTGTTACAGACATTTCTTTAGGTCCAAAGATTTCACTTTTATCTGTGACCTGGAGTCTCCGAATGAGGGAGCACGATCGGTTGCGTTCTTGGAGGCCTTGAGCTGACAAGTGTGTCTTGGCTCCGAGTGCAGCAGAGACGTCTTGGACCTGTAAAGCACTTGCAAGCTTGAAGCGACACCACTAAGTGATGCAGCTCCTCTAACTGGCACTGGCTCTCCCGTAAGGCACTGTGGACCTGGCAGTGTGTCAGAGGATGAGTGGCTCTGGCAGGAGGACATGTCAGACGAAGGTCTCTGCAGGTTCTCATTCTCCCTGTGTGGTACACTAGTTGCTGTTGAGTCATTACCACTTGGCAGTTCTAAAATTGTGGGGATGTATAATGTAGAAAATGGGAGGACTACTTCTGAAGAAATGGTCTAATGTAACTACTTCCTTCTTTCGGATCTCTGTTTGTTCCTCGGCCCATCTCCTTGCCCTTGCAGCACAAGAAACTGGCAGAGGGCAGTGCCTACGAGGAAGTGTCCACCTCTACCCCCTACTCGGAGAACGACATCAGCAACTCCATCAAGAATGGGATCCTCTATCTTGAGGACCCCATCAATCACGTGAGCATCTTTCTAGTTTTCACAGCCTACGATTATAAGCAGGAAATGTCTGAATGGGTTCCCATGAGCGATCTTGATATTCTTCACAAGCAAAACCTTCCTCTACAGTGTTGATTAAAAATATATATTTTTTTGCATTGTCATCTGGAAAGTTTACAAATAAGACTCAACCGAGGTTCTGGTAGCCGTATCACAACAAAGGCACACACCTAGGATCTAAATCCAAAAAACATGTTCCCTGAAAGGATGAACAGTGTTCTTTGGTATTTTTTGTGGAAAAAAAGTTCTGAAATATTTTTAAAATAAGTTCAAATTTAAACTGGAATAGCTTACTGTAATATTTCTTGGTTGAGTGTGATGCATTTTAATGGAGTATGGAAATGTGTTGAGGAATTGTACTGTGGAAACATGGCGCATGAAAAGTTGGATGTAAGGAGAAGGCCTCTTTAAACATCTGTATAGAAACAACTTACTCGTGCCTTTCAGGAGTGGTACCCTCACTTCTTCGTATTGACAAGCAACAAGATTTACTACTCAGAAGAGACGACAAACAACCAGGGCAACGAGGATGAAGAGGAGCAAAGAGAGGTATGTTAATGTTGTCATGAGCTTTCCGAGCTCACCTCCTGTATTCCTTAATGTAGGGCAGGGAGAGGATGTTGGCCAGAGAGCCCCAATCCAGTTTCTTCACTCTAAGACACCTATTTTTTAAGATTAGGAAACCCTATACATGATTGCTTAACTACGCATGTTCTCAACTAAGCAGGTGTCCAATTAAGGTAATTTTGGTGCTTGGGGGTCAGAGGGTCTCCATCCTTTTTTAAAATTACGGATAAAAAACCACTACTTTTAATAATCACCAGATTAACTGTTCCCAGTAAACTTGTCCTAGCATTTGAAACTCCTGATGTATGGGCCTCCCAGATTGTATAAATGAATAAAAAATGAAGGAATAGGTGTTATTTTACACAAGGCAACATTCTAATTCTAAAAGGTTGTAAAGATATATTTTTGTACATTTTCCACAGTAAAGCAAAATCCAGTTAGAGCACCACATGTAGAGGTGATAGCTCTGTGATGTCTGTGTTAATAGTAATGTCAGTTCATTAGAGCTCTGAGGTTTTCAAGAGTTCATGGCATTAGTGAAAGCCCTAGTCTCTGAGGTTGGAAAGGAAATTGAGAGAGTTGCAGGAGCAAGCAACTTACGATAATTGGGGCTGGCGGCCGTGGTGTCACAGGTGTCCAACGGCATGGACCAGCATGTCACGGAGAAGTGGTTCCACGGGAAGCTGGGCGCAGGGCGCGACGGGCGCCAGATCGCCGAGAGGCTGCTGCAGGAGTACTGCCTGGAGACGGGTGCCCCCGACGGCTCCTTCCTCGTGCGGGAGAGCGAGACGTTTGTGGGAGACTACACTCTATCCTTCTGGTAACGGAAGCCGGCTCGCTGAGCACACTCTTTACTCCAGGGCAGAAGGAGAGCTGCTATACACACAAACTATAAAATCTGGGATGAATAAATAGGTCTTGGTTTCATTATGCAAAGTCTTTATTTGTTGAGATATTAGATTTTCATCTATGGATCAGTGTAATTTGACAAACAGGTTAGTCTTGATTGGCGAATGCAGACAGCTTGACACTCCAGTTTGGTAACGGGTGTCCGCTGGCTCCCACAGGCGCTCCAGCCGAGTGCAGCACTGTCGGATTCACTCCCGCCAAGAAGGCGGCAGCCCCAAGTACTACCTGACGGACAACCTGGTCTTCGACAGCCTCTACGCCCTCATCACACACTACAAACAGGTGGCGCTGCGCTGCAACGAGTTCGAGATGAAGCTGACGGAGCCTGTTCCTCAGACCAACGCACACGAAAGCAAGGAGTGAGTGTCATTCCCTCACCCTCTCCCACAACTCCCACCCTGATATCGCCACTGAGCAGAAGTATTTGAATGTGTTATGCAGACACTCCTCGATTTACTGTCGTAGCTATCATGATCATTTCTGGTCTTGTAAAAACATTGTAAATGTTCCTAACAAACGGAGACTGATTTGCCCATCAAGCTCATTAGGTTGCCAGGGGCTAATTGACTTCTTCTTGAAAGAAGTCAGGATATCAGCTTCAGCATGGTTGTCCGTCCTATTCCAGAATCCCACAAACCTTTGTGTCAAAAAAGTGAACTTAAGTGTGTGGTTTAAGTATTACTATATACTAGAAGTATTCTTTATAGTGTCCACTTGTGCTCTCAGGTATGTGTTTTATGGTTAATTTTGTAATCCATTGGGTTGATTTTGTCAATACTTTTGAGTGTTGTGAGTATATGGTTCAGGTTTCCTTGTTCAAGACTAAAAAGGGTTGGTGTCAATTATAGCGTGTCTCTGTACGACATTCCTTTGAGCCCGAGTCTCTGGGCTAGTAACCTTTTTCTTTCTTAATTGTTAAATTAGTAGGAATCAGAACGTTAATTTTTTATATACGGACACTACCAGGGTAATGCCACATGTTATGCAAACTTTCTTTTACATAAACTGCGAGTTTACAAATCCAGATTTGCTATGATTTTTGCATATACATGTACTGTAAGTATGTTTCCTAGCCCTTCCTTAAACAACCGCTTAATTCATGAGTCTTGTTTAGTCCATTCATGTTTTTCCCAAATATTATTGCATAATACAGTGTATTTGTTAGATGACAGTTAATAAAATAGGTTAGGAACCTGCCATCGAAGAGCATAATAGTAAAGCGCTAAAAAAGTGAAATTTGGCATAAAGTTTCAGTTCTGGAAACCATTCTGTGAGTCAGGGACTGTCTGCACCTCTCTCTTGCTCAGATAAGCATGTAGTTCTCTTCTGGCACTGAGATTCCAGTGGCCTGGATGGTGAGGCTGAGTGCTGTGCGCTTGTGTGCCGTGCAGGTGGTACCACGCTAACCTCACGCGGAGCCACGCAGAGAACATGCTCATGAGAGTCCCTCGAGACGGGGCCTTTCTGGTGCGCAAGAGAACGGAGCCCAATTCCTACGCCATCTCCTTCAGGTGAGCACGCCAAACCCAGCAGACCTGCACTGGCGCCACTTCGCCAGCAGACAACACTGGCCCACCACTTGGGGCACTGACACCTGCAGGGAAGCGGAATTTACGGGCTGGTTGGTTAAAAAAAATATACCACCTCTTTTGTCTTAGTCAGGGTCGTCTTCAGTTCAAGCAACAGGTATGCCAGTTCCCCCCTTTTATTTACTAAAGGCTGTCATTTCATAGAATTTCGACTTCCATTTTTTAGTGTTTTCACATTCTGGGATGTGCTTGTTCCATTGCAAAAGTCGAGGGCTTACATTAATGTATTTGTATATATGTGACCGTGTGCAATAACTATTTTTGTTTAGTAGTTAAGACTTAATTGTGAATATACTTGTCTGCAAATCTCCTCATTAATTTACATGATACATAGACAGAGTGAATATATAACATGCACACAAATACTAGCAACAGTATAAACAGTACATAGAGTATTTTAGTCCATGAAACTGCATGAATGCTTTCTTTTCTAAGTTTTTTATGAGTTAGAACCCCTTTTTGTGATAGATGTCAGTGCCAAGGAACTCTCCCCCACCCAGGTCAGCGGTCTCTCCTGGAGAAAGAGTGTGAAGAAATCCAGCTGTGTGTTACTCAGTTCAACAGAGGGAGAGCTGATCCCTCCCTCCCCTTGTGTCAAAACTCCTGACCCCCATTTTCTCACAGGGCGGAGGGGAAGATCAAGCACTGTCGAGTCCAGCAGGAGGGCCAGACAGTGGTCCTGGGCACCTCCGAGTTCGACAGCCTGGTGGACCTCATCAGCTACTATGAGAAGCACCCTCTGTACAGGAAGATGAAGCTGCGCTACCCCATCAACGAGGAAACACTGGAGAAAATCGGCACAGCTGTACGTCTGCGGCTCGGTGTGGCAGGACTGATTTCTTAACTGGAAACAGCTGCAGATCAAGGCGATTATGCTTTCATCCCTCCAAGTTCTATTCAAGCCTATTCTGTCCTCTGGCCTCTTCAGCTGATCCTTTCTGGGATGGGATGTTTTGCTTTTGTGAAATAGTACAACTTGGAAAATGTTGTACGTAGGAATGGCAGAACCTGACAAAAAACATGCTAAACCTTTACAGTGTTTTAGGCAGAAACCAGTTTATATTCTGTTCTTCAGTTATTTATGGTTTTCTTGTAAGGTCTGAAATTGAATCGCATTGTGTGTTAGGTGCGCAGTGGTAAAGATATCACAGGAAAGATGTTTCAAAAAGTTTGTCTTTCCAGGAGCCCGATTACGGATCTTTGTACGAAGGACGGAATCCAGGATTTTACGTAGAAGCCAACCAGATGCCTACATTTAAGGTGTGGCTTCTTCAGCATCAGGCAAGCCCCAGATTCATCCAAAACCATCCACTCTTTGTGTAGTGACTCTGTCTTCCTCTCTGCAGTGCACTGTGAAGGCCCTGTACGAGTACAAGGCCCAGCGTGATGATGAGCTCTCCTTTTCCAAGAATGCCATCATCCAGAATGTGGAGAAACAGGAAGGAGGCTGGTGAGTCAGCAAGGGCACACAAACCCATCAGCTGGTTAAACCCATGGCAGCTAAATAAGAAGGAGGGGAGGCACCAGTTTACTTTAAGGAGTTGAACTGGTTTTTACATCGTGATATTGAGTTGCAGTGTGTGTGGGAACTCCAGAGTACAGTTCTGGGATCTTGCAGCTCTTGTGTTTTGGGATACATGCAGTATTGTCAGAGAATGAGGTGAAAGACTGCACAGCGTTTCTCTTTAACTGGGTATTGTGTGTCCTGTCTGCCTCCATTCACTCTGCAGGTGGAAGGGGGACTGTGGAGGAAAAAAGCAGCTGTGGTTCCCATCCAACTATGTGGAAGAGATCAGCCCCACCACTGTGGAGCCCGAGAGATCTGTACGTTTTCTTGACTTGTTACCACTGTATTTCTGTCTGCAAAAAGAAATGTATGGATTGCAAGGGAGGCTCACTTTTCTCTGGACCTTAAAACATGGTTATTGCGAAGTGTATACTTAGTTAAATGTAACTACTTTACTTTTTCTAACTCTTGAACACCCAAGGGTGAATAAATGTCAATCTTTAGTCAAAAAATATTTAAAGAAACCCTAAAACATTTGTGGTAAAATCTCTCAAAATGGCATGCAATGTCACAGCATGACACAAACTACTGTTCAGTGTGTCCAAGCAAACTCCTAGCTGTGTTCCGGGCCAAGGACTCTGGCCTTCCCATCCCATGACGGTACTAACGCTGGTCTGTTTGAAACTGCAGCCGTCGGCTGAGAACAGCCCGCTGGGAGACCTGCTTCGGGGGAGTGTGGATGTGTCTTCGTGTCACATTGGTGAGTGACACTCGCAGATGATCCGTGCCCAGTCACGACACATAGACATCGTGGGTTACATTGCCCTGGGATGCTACATTTAGTTATCTCGATGCTCGTAAAAAAAGATCAGGCATTTCTAGATTTATTTTTCTGTGTGCCTTGTGTTTGTGACCCATATTGGTGTGTTCTCAATGCTAAATGAACTTGACTAATTATGTACATGTATACTTACTGGTAATGAAAGCTTGAGTGGTTTTGCGAACACATGGCATCCTTTAGCCTTTTGCAGGACCATGAAAGAAAAACACTGGAAGGCTGTTCTTCAAGGCCTGATGGTCTATTGAAGTAGCTGGCACAGCTATGCAGCTCAGCCTTCCTCTCCATCTCCGCTTTCCTGCAGTTGTGCGCCCAGATGGAAAGGGACCCCGGCCGTTCGTCTTTTCCCTCATGACAGCTCCCACACCGCGGCCCGGGCAGGTCCTGGACATCGCGGCCAACACGCAGGAAGAAATGAAGGACTGGGTGCTGAAGATCCGTGAGGTCACCATGACCTCTGAAGCCAAGGTCAGCCGCCCGTCCACGGCCTGCAGTCAGATGTGATGCAGCAGTCCTTCTATAGAGTTGCTACATGACAGCTCATTTGACAAATAATTACCCGTTTCTTTTATATGCACTTGATTTAATGTCTTTTGTACTCTGTCTTGTCTTTTATTTTGGTTTTAGTAAACATTTTCAGCAGCAGATGTGCTGTAGGAGTCTTTGGTGTAACGTGTAGTCTGAGATTCCCATTGCAGAGCACATCAGTGTCCTAGTTTTTAGATCCAAAACGGGCTAGATGGTGTCGAAGGACTTTCTTCACTCAGGTTAGGTGTGGTCAAGCCGAGTCCTTTATTCATGCTCATGAGGAGGATAAAATCATGCAGACCTGAGAGCAGTCTCTCATACAGATCTGTAAAAATCTACCCACACTGAGATGGTAAATGCAATGAGTTTTATACAGCAAATTCACACAGGAAAGCTCACTCTAAGTTTCCATATTAGGAGATGTTTTTTCTCTCTACAAAACATTTCTTTGTAATTGACCACGTTCTTCCTAAGAAGCAATTTTACCTTGCATATAGACAAAAATGAAGTAAGCAAACAGAAGGTGTGAAAATGAACTAGACACTTTGCGGTTGTAATATTAATGTCAAAAGGTTAAATAATATGCTTGAATTATCCTTTTATACTGTTGCTAAGCAAAAGCATATGAGCAAAGGCAAATAGTCACTATATTATATACTTAATAAAAAGTCAAATGCTAAAATTCTTCCTCAATGGGCTGAATGTCCACCTGCCATTTGTAGTCATTCTTCTATTCTTCCATGTTGGTAGCATTCCTTCTAGTCTATACTCTACAGTAACTCTGTGCAGCCTTCTGGGCAAAGTTATTTACCAAGCCAGTGTCAAAACTGGTTATAAAGTAGACATAAACATTGAACTGTTCTTCCTACGTAATATCTGCTTTAATGGTTATTCCAGGACTATAATGGATATATGGACCATTCCTGTTGTTCCATTGAGTCATTTGAATTTGTTTTCTTCAGCTGAATCCTGCTTGGTTTTTCTTAAGTAAACATAAAGTTTTTTAACTATGATAAGAGGACACCAACCAGCATTTTGTAATGTGTGTGTGGTCCCTTGCTGGTAGATGGAGGAGGGGAAGATGATGGAGAGGAGGAAGAAGATCGCTCTTGAGCTGTCCGATCTCGTCATCTACTGCCGACCTGTTCCCTTCGATGAGGAGAGTAAGGGCTATTCTTCATCAAACGATACTCTTTTAGGAGAATGAGTGTTGGATAAATCTAAATATTTCTATTAAGAAGGATATGAGTGATGTATTCAAGGGAGTAATTGTCATCTGAAGGTGACTTTCTAAGATATGGTCCCTGTATATTGGTGTGTGTATGTGGTGGTTAGGCTTGTATTGCTAACATTTGTATTGTGGTCATTTATTTTTTAAGTAGTTAAAAAAGCTGTATCTAAAATCTCACATTTTGATATGCTTTTCATATTACTGCACCAGATAATTAGACAATATTCCTGTGGTACAGGTAAAAATCAGTACTTTATTCATCACATCCTGCTGTCTATGCTCATGTAGATGAAGTAGTTGCTTGATGGATGTCATGCTGAAAGCTCTAACCTCCCTGGTCTCCTCTCCCCTGGCAGAGATTGGCACAGATCGTGCCTGCTACAGAGACATGTCCTCCTTCCCAGAGACCAAGGCAGAGAAGTATGTCAACAGAATCAAGGGCAAGAAGTTCCTCCAGTACAACCGGCTGCAGCTGTCCCGCATTTACCCCAAAGGCCAGCGCCTGGACTCCTCCAACTATGACCCCCTCCCCATGTGGCTGTGCGGCAGCCAGCTGGTGGCTCTGAACTTCCAGACGGCAGGTAGGGGAAGAGAGGGCTTTGTAGGAGCTTTGTGCAGTGTCCCAGTGTGGCCTGGCCTTCTGAACCAGTACACTGCGTGAACCTGTGGTTCAATCCAGATCGTGTCAGTCTTCAACACCTAGAACATTGAGATCTTCTTATGTGCTAAGCACGTTTCAAGAAGCAGTCTTTAGACAGCTTTACCTAGACCCACGGACATTGAAGTGAAATCCCTTCCAGTTCAGTACTTCATTCAAATGTGGTATTCCTCTTAATCCATATTAGAGCCATACATAGTGCGTTCAAACAATATAGGTAATAGAATGTAGAAGGAGAAGAATAGTTTGTATGGTCTCTTACCCTAAAACGAAAGGACCGTAGAGTTGGGTGAGAAAACTGCCCTTTCACCGCTCCTCACAGGACACACAGAATGACTGGTACATGTACTGCCCTCTGTCTAGACAAGCCCATGCAGATGAACCAGGCACTGTTCATGCTTAATGGGAGGAGCGGTTATGTGCTGCAGCCTGCAATAATGAGGGATGAGAACTTTGACCCCTTTGACCGCAACTCGCTACGCGGGCTGGAGCCAATCACCGTTCAGATAGAGGTAGGTAAATGGCGCACTCTGTTCAAACTCGCATTGGTGTACAGGGCAGAAGCATTACATTTTAAGACGGCAAATATTTTCATTTAAGAGAATGAAAGCATTCAATCTAATGATTACATTATCCTATCACTTTCAGTAACCGCTTATCCAATTCAGGGTCACAGTGGCCTGGAGCCTGTCCCAGTAGGCATTGTGTGCAAGGCAGGATATAAGCTGGAGGGGACGCCAGTCCATCACAGGGCACACACAGACACAATCGTGCACACTCTCACATTTTTTACCAGTTAACCTGCCAGTATGTCTTTGGACTGTGGGAGGAAAATGGAGCACCTGGAGGAAACCCACATAAACCCAGGGGGAACAGCAAACTCCACACAGACAGCACCCCAGATTGAACCCAGGGCCCCAGCACTGTGCCACCATGCCTCCCGATTCTAATGATATCCAAATCTACCTCGTGATGGTATTGGCTGCTTTGTTTCCTTCCCCTGAAGTGAGCACAAGCAATGTTATTATGTGTAGTGATGAGAGAGTGCTTTTGGTCCACACAGTCTGAAAGGTCTCTCATGCGATAGGTGCTGGGTGCTCGCCACCTGCCGAAGCATGGGCGAGGTATCGTATGCCCGCTGGTCGAGATTGAAGTGTGTGGAGCAGAGTATGACAATGCCAAACAGAAGACTGACTCCGAAGGTGAGCAATCTTTTGTCTAGTTTCAATGTACAGATTTGTATTGGATATAATATTGCTATCTTGCTAATAACAGCTTAGTTTAAAAATGGGTATATTCATATTTATTAGTTATTATGTACAGTGTATGTATCTAATACAGTATATAGGGTATGATTATACTTGGTTTTGTCTGTGTGCTTTCCAGAAAATCCTTTCTGGTCTTTATACAGATTCAGTAATTGCCTTTGAACGGTTGTGTGTTATGTTCAAAGAAAGAGGCTAAATTCATAGGTATTCATTATATTTAAAATAAAAATAGTTTTAATCAAGGGATCACTGTCAGGTCTGAACTGTTGTAAAACAGAGTTTATGCTCTGCAGGTTGTAAAGGAAGTTGCTAACATAGTTTTGGCGTTTGTTTCGAAAAGACTGATTATACTCTCTCTCTTTGTCTCCAGCGGACAATGGTCTTAACCCTATATGGCCAGTAAAGCAGTTTCGGTTCACTGTGTGCAATTCAGAATTTGCTTTCCTGCGCTTTGTGGTCTACGAGATTGATATGTTTAATGACCAGAATTTCCTCGCACAAGCTACCTTCCCTGTGACCGGACTCAAGACAGGTATGGTGTGTTCATGGAGTGTATCTGGTCTGCCGATGACAGCAGTTTGTCCTGTGAGATTCTGTGGCAGGTTTTCTAAAAGAGACAATTTAGTCAGATCTAGGTCATGACTATCTAGAAACCTCCTTCCTCAATAAAGTCAAAGCTTTAATGTGTGTCATTTCAAAGAAGATTTTTATCTAGTCTAAACACTGCTCATTTTTATGTACAATTTTAATCTTTCATTTCAGACTCTACTCTTAAGCGTTAACATACACTATTAACAAAACAAAGACAAGCTGTCATAGTAATCGGAAATCGGAAACCACAAATACTTGTGCGCTCTGCTAAATCCACATTTTCTGGAAGAGCATCAACAGGAAGTATAGGGGGACTTTAGGTTATGAAACACATAGTTAAACATTTTTGGATTCCCTACTTTGTAACTGGTCAGAGCTGAAAACTGTAAACTTGTAAAACCAAGCGCGGTTGCAATGCGGTTCACTTTCAATATTTTTCCCCGTGTGTCCGAGAGCTCCTTCACCGCAGCTTGTGTGCTCTGTGTTGCTGCCCAGGTTACCGGTCAGTCCCTCTGAAGAACAGCTACAATGAGGACTTGGAGCTGGCAGCTCTGCTGGTCCACATAGACATCTTCAGCGGCAGGGTAAGCACTGGTCTTTGACTGTATTTCAGTGTCCAGGGCTGCATGTGAAGGTGGCAGCTTGTGTTTACAGCCTAGCTCGGGGGTTTCCACGTATTCATACAGGTGACTCGAAATCACATGTTGATTAAAGATGACGAGCACTCGTTTAAGCAGTTGATCAATTAATTCCAAGGGGAAAGCTGGTCCCTGAGGGCTGATTCTGATTTCTTGTTCCAAATGATCTCTGAATTACTTCATTGAACACCACGTATTAAATAGTTGCAGGCTTTTAAAAATTGATGTCGGGTCCTCTTAGTAAATCTGCTGGACTGATGCCCTCCAGGACCAGGGCTGGAGACCCTTGGCCTGGTTGTAAAATAGCTACGGAGCAAATCCTGGGTTCCAGACAAGTGGCAGAGCCCTGAGACGGCCACAAGGTCCGACTATGGAGAACGGTCCCGTTGAATGATCAGTCAGCAAGCGCCTGTCAAGGAAGTGATGGCCCTGCTTCTTCCTCTCTAGCACGAGAATGGGGAGCTGAGCCCCTTCCTGGGCGCTGCCGCGGCCGCCCACACCATGCGGGACAGGCTGGGCGACGCCTCTCCCGGCCAGACGCTGGCCTACCGGGGGCGCGAGGGCTCCTTCGAGTCGCGTTACCAGACCCCCCTGGACGACTTCCGACTGTCCCAGGAGCAGCTCCTGGACCACGCTGACCCCAGAGAAAAGAGGTGGGACTGTCCGTCTGCATCAGGATGCAGTAGCCAACCCTGCTCGTGCTTGAGACCCTGCGTGCTGCTCAGCAGCCACAGGTAGTCGCTGTAGTGTGCAATACCGTCGTCGCATATTCCAACAGGAGATGCTTCAAGAGCAGTGAGCTGTTTTTTTCCTTACGCTTTGTGTCAGCAGAGTGTAAATGCACCTGACACTCCTGTTAAAGCTGACTTATCCTACATCAGTAATATTATTTGCGTAGTGTCAGGTGAATTATGCCATTGCCTAGCACATTTGTTTTTTGTTTTTTTTTTCAATCTTTGGGGGTATGAAATGAAACATTCTGTAATGTAATAACTTTTGGTTTTGGGCTTTACAGGTTAATGCGCAGGACCAGGGTGGGTGGAGAGAATCGTTTGTAGATGAAGCGGGGCCTGTTTCAAGTGCCTCCAGTACTGATGATGTCACTGACTGCTGTGAAAACTGGTTTCTATGGAAACGTTACCGCTTTGGCCTACATTTCAGGCAGCTCTTCCTCTTCTCTCTGTCCTCGGCCTCCCAGAACTGTTCTTGAATGGGGGGGGGGGGGGAAGCCATCAGTTCTGGAAAAAGAAGAATTGAAGTAACGCCTCTGTCTTGTTTTAAATGAGCTTTTATGTGCAAACGAAGAGGAGGAGTCTGATTTGGAAATACCAAGTCGTGCCGACATCTGTTTTAAACTGTTTATATAGTTTTCATTTGTTTCTCACATATATTTATTCAAGTTAGCTGCTTCCCATTTGGATCCAGCAGCTCCTTTTCTGCTCTCAAAGAGCTGAAATTCATTTTTTAGTTTAACAAATATTTTAAAGTTTCATTGTATTACTTTTTTAAAAATGTTCCCCCAGAGTGTTGATTCCACTTCCTCCTGATTTCCACTTTAAGGTGAAAAACAGGCATCCAGGTAAACTACTTTCATGTGCCACTGCAAAGTGGATATTTATTGTCATATAATTTCGGTGTACAACATTTTTGCTTCTTTTACAGTGTTTTTTTCGGTTTATGAGATGAGATAAATATTGGCTTCAGACCCAGCAGTCCTTCAACTCGGGCCTCCTGCTGTAGTTTCCCAAGACAGCCTTCTAAATCAAAACATTAAGCAAAAAATCTTAAAATGGCTTATCTTGCTTCACGAACTCACATTGATACAAAAATTGAGAGCATGTACTCTACATGTAGAATAATCGGCAGGGGCCAGTCATAAAAACACCCCACCCACTAAAGGAACACAAGCGTGGTTTCTTCATTTAGATCAAGCAGCAAGGAAAAGCACCGGTTGATTGGCCCATGATGAAAAGTGGTCAGTTTGTTAATGTTCTCAAAAGGCCAGAGATGTTTAAAATGGCTGCGTGGCGCTGACCGCGCTGTCCTGCAACCGAGTCGAAGAAGGTGTTGAAGGTGTCGTTGGAACCCCCATCAGAGTGATCCCAAAGAAGTGTGAGAGAGTTCATTTGGTGGGAATGCTATAATGTGGTGAAAAACCACAAACGAAGAGGCGTTTTAGAAGCCAGCGCTGTTTCCTGTCCCTCGAAGCAGTGACAGTGGCTTGCAGCACTCAGATGCTCTGTTCAGGTTCCAGCGTTTGAATTACACAGTACTTAAGATTTTATTTTTCCCCATCAGCATCACCGAGCCCTGAAAGTTTAAAAGTTCCAGTCCCCATGAAGCTGTTTTCAATTTTAGCAGGGAGAGACTAAATGGCTAAGCCTACGCTGTACTGCAAAAGTCTTTGCAAAACTCCTTGGTACGCTAACTGTTGTCTTAGAGGGAATATTGACATGGATGCAAAATGTGGCTGAACAGTGTGCTGCTGTTTCAAGCAATTTTTCCTGAATTAATGAAAAACCTGTTTGTCATTTTGTAGCATACCACAAACCATGACTCTGTGTTGTTGCAGTGTTCCGGCAAAGAAAAAGGAATTTTGTCACCACCTGGTTTTGACTGTAGTTAAGTGTTTGGGTAGGAAGACTTTTAACTGTGTTCAAGAGTATAGTAGATTTTAAAAGGAAAAGGTTTTATCATGACATTTCATCCTTTGCTAGTACAAAATGTGCCTTGACGGTTGTCAAGTTTTGTTTTTTTAGTCCAAATTGTTTTTGCCGTATGATTTTTACTGTTCTGTGTCTTTTTTTAGATTACATGCACTGCAGGAATCGGTCAGTATGTTCTCAGAAACCATTAATTCTGATAAAGGGTAGACTTGTTCAGAACCTTAAGTATTTTTTTTCCAGTTTTTCCTTTTTTTTTTAAATCTTGACCAACAAATGAAGTAATATACAGTATAGGAGGACCAAATTTCAGAGTATTCTTTAAAGAGAAAGACCAGTGTTCTCAAAGTTTTTTTTGGTGTTATTTTAACAAGGGGACCAACATTAGCATTAAATGTTGATAGAAAAAATGTTGTAATGGGAATTTTAATACTACCACACAATATCATAAATAGCCCACTACGGCTGTAGTTGATGGGTAACTGTAAACACAAACTTTGACAATAAAAAGCTTGTTAGTCGCAGTTACAATATGCTATCAGCAGATGTCACCCTATCACAGCTTTAGCCAATTGGAAACCTGATTTCTTGGACTTAACTGAAGGTCTAAAACCTCAAAGAAAGCATGTGAATAAATATACTTGCTTAGATATTGTAATCCACTCAATCCAATTTTAAGAAACTGAAGAGGTGCTTGGAGTTCCCATTTTATGCAACCTTTCTCAGACAGGTGCTAGTTTTGACTCTAGTGCAGGAGATTAAATCAGTTGAAGATTGAAGGCAGATGTAAATGAGCAGTTATGCCATTTTTTTATTTAATTTTACCTGGAAGCAGTGTTTCTTAATATAGCTGGGACAAGTGTAATAATTATGCTGCCAAAAACTTTCATTTCACTCTGCAGAGATTACTGATGCAGTGTTGCCGTTGGTCAAGTATTGATGGAATGCATGTCCAAGTTCTGTCTTGCAACAATATCCCTGTTTCAGATGCTGCTGTCACTGACTTTGACGGAGTTCTAAATTAACTGCAGGTTGTGTTGCTGAATTGGCGTGAGAAATGTGTTTGGCGGGTAACCCAAAGAGTACTCGCGCCACTTTGTGAGAAACCTCTACCTGTTTGTTTTCAAGCCTTCCTCCAGTCATTTCGCAGACTGAACTGTCACCACTGTATCTCTTGGCCAGACTGACATTCCCCCCCTTGTGTTTTCACTTGAGACAATGGAGTGTCTTTAAAAAGACCGAAACGCTATGCCTTACAGAGCTGGCCTCTCCGTTGCTGAACAGAGGAAGCACTGGGACAAGTAGTGGAGCAGACGTCCTGTAACGGAGGTCCTTCTCTGGCTGTGTTATGTGAGTCGCTGGTATGAGTCTGTGCCTGTGGACTGAAACGGGGGTACTGTTGCTATAGTTGGCAACTCCCAACAGCTGCTGCCGCTGATCTGTTTTCGCTTCAATGTGCCTCCGTATATATATTGTGAGACTCTTGTTGAATGTCTTTTTTATTATTTCTTACTGTTCTATTTACAAATGAAGCCTTTCTGTAACGTGCCTAAGCTATGAAAATATGTAAATTTAATTTTGCCTTTCATATTAAACATACTCTGCCTGAGAATTAAACTACTTATTCAGCCATTTCAGCACTCTTGCCTGTTTTCTGTATTAACTAGCGGGGCTGGAAGAAGAGCTGAGCAGAGGACTTTTAAAGCCTAGTTCTCAACATGATTTTTATTTTACAGTCAGAAATACAGTTAGTTAATCCAATAGATAAACTTCTTAAAACGAGATGATTTAATAACACGTTTTTTCTTTTCCCCTAAAAGTCAGACAGCTCAGAATCCATGCACTATTTTAATTATCCATTTAAAATACAGTACGGTACACACCCTTTTAACATTTCTTTGCTGAAAACCAGACATGCGGTTTTAAGAGCTACAGTTGGTAAAAGAAATGGAGACAGTTACACGGGGGAAAAAAAAAATCTCAATTCATGTGAATGTTCCATTTATTCTACAAGGGAAAAGAATTATAAATAGACAATGCAGCAGCCCTTGGTATGTATTTTATTCTGATAAAAGTTCGTTTGAAATCTTACACAGTCTTTATATTGAACAACGGAAAGTTAAAAACTGTCGAATTAACGGAGAGTAATTTTGAAGTTGTGCTGAAGTACGGCTTGTGAAATGACACAAATAGAATAAAATCCTCACAGATGTGCCTGGGACATTTAAAAATTGTCCACATCACTCCTACCCAATTGGCTTTTCGACAATCCCTCATTGCCAGCCGCAGTTCTGTCCTGTCTGAGCGTTCTTTTATCAGACCCGCGACTTGTCCTTCCTTCACATGCTGACGGGAGTCCTCTCGGCCCCGTTCCGCTGTGGGCTGAGGAAACCCGTCCCTGCTGGGACCCTGGCAGTGCCTCGCTGCGGCCCAGTCCCGTCCGAGGTCATGAAACAAACTCCCAAAAGCATCCATCTGCAGAGCCCGTCTCACTGCCCACTCTGGCACACAGGGCCTTCGCTTTCTGCTTCTGAAACACAGGGGCACAACAGGTAAATGTAAGGCCTGCTAACGCCAACCTCCTCCCTCCCTCCCTCCATAGGCAGCCAGCTCTGGGAGAGGAACTCTAGGCCTGGGACCAGGGTTTTACAGGCTTCTCTGAATTAACTTAAGAGCATAAAAAAAAGAAGATGGGGCTTTTTATCCACCAAAAAGCTCTTAATTACAATCCCAGCTAAAGGGCCACCCCTGGAGTAACCCATCTCTCATATATAATGAAGAATATTTGAATATTTTAGTTATGTTTTCAATCAGGAATTATGTTGGGTTTATTTTTAAAAAATGTACATGGCACTTCAGCTTGCCTGTCTAGACAAGCCACACACCTCTTTCTGTTTCCTCCTTCATGTGGTTCCTGAGCTCTTATCCATTCCCCACATTCACTCCCAGAACAAACACAACTAAAACTGATTAACTGGCTACCCTCCAGCTTCCAAGACCAGCCAGACAGCTGTTTCCCCACTTATTTTCTTCTTATTTCCACGTGAGAGTGTTCTTTGAATTGACATGAAGCTGTAAACATTTTCTTAAACATTATTCCCCACTACTTTGCCAAAGACTCCACGTCTAAGATGATTTGAGGGCTATGAAGAGTATGTTGTCTTACAATGATAGTTATTAAATATCTGAAAAACAGTATTTGTTTCACTGCAGATTTGTCTTCTTTCCCCAAGACCATAAACTAAAACATTTTCTAATTGTTTCAGTCATTAAATGCCCTTGTTTCACGTGGTTTATAGGAACTTCACCACCGCTAAAAGGTTGCAAAAGCAATTTTGAATCGCAGGTATGTTTTTTTAAGATTGTCGGTAGAAAATGTACTGCTTTATTTGTGGGGAATAAAGAAAATTTCCTTATTTCCTTATATTGGAATGAAAGGGGTTCTTGTACTATGAGTTATATTTTGTACAAAATTAACACAACAAAAAATACAATATTGTTATAGAGTTATAGAGGCAAACAGCTCTACACGATGTTCCAAAACGTCAAGTTTTAAAATGCAATACAGCACCATTAAGATTTGTCCTAAATATTGAAATACCATTTTATATTGTTCATACTAACTGCCTTGAAATACATATAAAGTAATACACACAAGAATTCCTTCCATGTCTCACCTAATGTATGCTCCTTGGGCTTTGAAGACTGCAATTCATGTGCTTGTGTTGTTTCCACCTCGCAGCTCAGGCTTTTTTTGGACAGTTCCTCTTTTACCTCTTGGTCCTGGGCCCCCTCTTCACTGCCCGTCTCTACTACTTTGTCTTCCAGTGGTCCCATGAGCAGGAGCAAATGTTTGACAAACCACTGCCGTACCTGCTCCTCGCTCAGGCCGCTGGAATCCGCCAGCCCTTTGACGTGCTCCTCCTCCAGTTTCTTGTGACTGGCCAAGTAGTCCGCCAACACCTTTGTGTCCTCCTTGCCTTCCTCCTCCACCATGCGCTGGTAGCTTTCCAGCCACTTCAGCTGCCCGTTCTTGCAGACGTAGCGGCTGTCCCCGAACCAGCGCACCACCTCAGGCCGCGGGAGCCCCGTCTGGGTGGCCACCTCCTCATACTGCGTGTTGCTGGGCCACTGAGTACGGGCAAAAAGCTGTTTGAGCAAGTGGAGCTGCTCGGGTGTCTTCTTACTGCGCGGAGATACAGAAGGAAGCGTTCTGGGGCTCTCTGTCGGCGCTGGAGAGCTAGCCTCTGCATCAGGCTTGCCATTGGACTCGGTGACCTTCAGCATCTTGAGGTTGATCTTAATGGGGTTCACCTTGGGTTCGGAGGCGGACACCTCCTTCTGTTTTTCCTCCTTCCCCCGCTTCTGAACACCCTTTCCTCGTGAGGGCTCTTCCTTTTCCTCTTCTCCCCCCTCCTCCTCTTCCTCCTCCTCTTTTTTCTTTTCCGCAGCCACTTTCTTTCTCCGCTCTGAGAACCAGCCATCGATCTCGCGGCGGGTCATCTTTGTCTCGGCCCGTAGGCGGTCCACCTCCTCTGGAGACGGCAGGGGGTTCTGGGTAAAGCTGGCTTCCAAGGCTCGCACCTGCTGTGGATCTCTTTCCTTGTAACGGATGGCGGTGAAATCGGGGGTCTGGTGCCACGATGATCGCCGAGAAGGAGTGCTTGGCGTTGCCTGCTGTTGTGGCTGTTGAGGGGTGTGCTGATGTTGTGGGGATGTCGGGCTCCCCACAGAAGAGGGACTATCTGCAAGATCCAGGACAGAGTTCCCGCTAAAGAGCCCCCCTGCAGAGGAGCGGGTGCCCTTCAGGTTACGGTAATGGTAACGCCGGTCACTGAACCACTTGCGCACCTCCCGGATGGTCAGCCCTGTGATTTTGGTCAGTCTCTCCACTTCCTCCTGTTCGGGGAACTGGCTGCGTAGAAAGCTCTGCTTAAGGGCAGTGAGTTGCTCTTGTGACTTCTTGTTCTTGTAGAAGCTGGGGTCCAGTATACTACTGGGGAGAGTGCGAGTGCTGTGGGTGATGTTAGCAATGGTTGGCGCAGTATCCACCACTTTAGTGCTGCTGCTGCTGCTACTGCTGCTGCTGCTGCTGTTGTTGACGCTGCTGCTGTTGTTGCCGTTTATGCTGTTACTGCTGCTGGTACTGGTGCTATGAATTTTGTTGCTATTGCTGATGCTGCTTATGATGACGCTACTGCTGCTGCTTCCACCGATGCTTACTATGGTGCTGGCCCCTTTGTCAGCCACAAGAGCAGTGCTGGGCCTGGCTTGCAGCTGAGGCTTGGCTGCCATCTGAGGCTTTGGGGTGACCGCCAGAGCCATAGGGGCACTGCTCACCTGGATGCCATTAGCCATCATGGGCTGAGTGACTATGACCCCTCCTTGCCCTACTAAGCTCCCTTGAATAATATGAGGCATGCCATTAGAGCCTAACGGAGCAGGCAAGACGGTGATGGTGTGCGGGTGAGAACTGTGGTGTGGCGGGGCTGTCTGAATGATTGTATTGAACATCTTCCGGCGGGCATCCTCAATTTCTTCCGGTGACCAGCTGATGCCCTGCTTCAGCCGCTGAGCCGTGAACCAAATTTTGATCTGTTCTTCGGGGTACTTCGTGACCACAGTTAGGTAGCAGAGTTCTGCCTTGGTGGGGTAGGGGAACTTACTAAACGAGGACTTGAGGTAGCTGTTGGTGTCCATTGCTGCATTATAAGCCGGGATGCTGCTCAGGGGAATCATGACCTTGGGGAGATTTTTGGAGCTAGTTGAGGACAGTGAAATGGGAGCTGGCTGTTGTAGGCTTCGATTCTGCACCACAGATACCACTTGTGTGATGGCAGTCTTCAAAACTGGCAGTGCATTTGAACCATTCACGATTTGTATTGCAGAAGGGAGGGTAACTTTGCTGGGTGGTCCATTGTGGACAATTGTAGCCATTGCTGTCACTGTGGGGGTCTCCCTTTTCTCGGGCTCTTTGCTGCAGCCTGTGTCGGGCTCCTCTACTGAATGGGACACAACAATCCTCTTTGGCTCCGACTTACCTTTCAGCATCTTCATAATGGGTGTCTTGGTGATGGAGATCTCGGACTCTTTGGCCCCCTCAGGGCCCGCTTCACCAGCAACCACAGTCTGCTCTACAGTTGTCTTCTTGTCTTTCTTGCTCACCTGCAAAGTTACACCTGTTGAGCTGCCCCCGGGGACGGCACTTGGGTGTGCCCGGGCATTGTGCAATGCCAGGCCTTCATAGTTCTTGGTAGACACTCCGCATTCCAGGCAGCAAAAGCTGGGCTCAGCCCGAAAGTTGGGGTGACTGCTGTTCATGTGATCCAGAAAGAGGTTGAGGTCCTGAGACTCAAAGTCACAGGGTTGGCAGGTGTATGGGCCTCCACACCTCTGCGCATGTCCTACGTCAGTTCTGGTAGGCTCGCACGGTTCCATGGGATCGGGCCCAGCTTCTTCGCTGGGAGGGAAGAGGTCTATGCTAGGTGGGCTATCTGGAGTTCCTCCTTCTTGCTCCAAGTCCTCCTGAATGTGCATGCTTTTGACTGGTATCATGCATGGTATGGTTGACTTCCTCTTGCTAGCCATGGCTCCAAAAGACAAAAGGACAGCTCAGTGACGACTGAACTACTTCTGTGCCTAAGGAAGTGTCTCAGTGCCTTCGACGAGCCATGAAATGGGGACAGTGTAGGCTCATGACCTTCAGGAATGTCTTCACACTGTAAGTGAACTGGAGAAACAGGTATGAGTGAAAAGCTACCTGTGGAAGAGAGGAAGAATTAAAAGCAATTAACAAAACACAAAAGCCTGAATTTGAGGTACCTCTGATAACAAACAACTTTTGTATTTTTTTGGTGCAAAATTCAATCTAAATTGTAATGAAGGAAAAACAAAATGTCAACTCCCACAAGTAACTGCAGTACCACCAAAAAATGTCATAATGGGCTGCATTTTGCATAAAACCATAGATGCTTTAGATAGAACGGAATATCCTGTCAACTGTTTACATCATGATATGTTTTGCTTCTCGAATGTTTCAGAATTGTTAGCCTCCCTGTTGCAGAATTTCAACCAGTCCCTTAACCCATAAGGGCATTTTGCCCATCTGTAAGGAACAGTCGTCACTGGGCCCTCAGCCCTTACTGCATGAAGGGCTCGTGCTACAGTGAGCCACCAGAAAGGCCAGACCTTCCTTAAAGGGACTGTCCAACACTATCAAATATACAAACTTTGAAAACACTGCGTCGTAAGCCTTTAAAGGACATTTAGAGTGTCCATTTTTTTAGATCAATAATAAACTGACAGAATAAATACTACTTTATCTTGCAATTATAATTGACCAATATTTATACAACAGTAACATAGACTGCCAATGGCCCTAAAACACATGGAAGACCCTGCTCACTGATATAGTGTAACTGATAGTATAACAAAAACACTTTCTGAATACATTTCTGAATGCATATGTAATTAACATATGTACAAATCTGCATTTACCTTACATGCATAACTCGGCTTCTGCATAAAGTGCTACAATAAATCAAAATGTAGCTTTCCTTCAAGATATTTTGCAATGGCCAACTATACCACAGTCAGCTGGATGCATTATCGTGTATTGTGTGTGTACATAACTATAACTAATAACTTATAGTTATGTATGTACTAACTAACTAATAACTAATCTATAACTAATTTGTCTTAGAAGTGACAACTATAATCCTTACTTGAATCCTTAATTGAAATTTCTGACACAAGCACAAGACAAGCAGGAACTGATTTATACTGTTAGAAATAAAACAGTGCTGTTTGGACATTTCTATTGGCTGTGCACGGCCTATGGTTAGGACACCTATCACCAGCTGAGCCTGCTTTTATCAGGTGGTTTTCTATTT
The DNA here is from genome assembly GCF_059453375.1 of Lepisosteus platostomus. Lineage (NCBI taxonomy): Eukaryota > Metazoa > Chordata > Actinopteri > Semionotiformes > Lepisosteidae > Lepisosteus > Lepisosteus platostomus. The sequence continues at coordinate 21,278,307 of NC_142625.1, forward strand.
TACTCTACACACATGTACAGCCCCCCCTCCCCCCTTCACTTCCCTGTCTACCTCCTAGCTCAAGCCTTTCAATCTCAAACCTCAGCTGGGTACCCATCTATCTAGCAGCTCACTTATTAACCACAGAACAGTTTCCTCGGTTTCAAAATCTCTCAACCTCTCTGCTATCAGTGCGCCTGTTGACTAGCCAAGTGAGAGGAAGGGAGCTCTCTACAGTCTGTCCTCTACTTATAAACCTTCTAGGCCGAATAGTCTGTGAACAGCGCTGCGAAGGTGTGACCACAAAGCTCTTGTTTTCAGCTGTAGTAACTTACTAAAAAAGCCACTGCCTTTTCCTTCAGTTTTATTTGCAGGAACCGCAAGGGTTTCAGTGTGAAAACGTAAGCCTCCCTCTTTTGCTGACATTTTGTTCATTTTTTTTGTACCTTGTATTGGACTCCCCCTGCAGAAATGAGAGAGCAGCAGCTACTGTCTCACCCTGTCAAAGCTAAACCCACAGGACAGAACAGAATTCTTCCCAAGCGGTTTATAAACAATCTCATGGAGTATGCTAAGAAGAAATTTTCCTGCAAATGGATATACAAAGGCCTTTGCTCCTACCTCCCCCCCCCCCCCCCCAAAAAAAAGCTTAACTTAAAAGCACCCCTGAAAACAAACGCTCAAGGTTCTCAATGTCCTGACAGAGGGCCTTTTAAAACTGCCTTGTGGCTGCTTCCTGGTAAAATCTAGGTCACCGCCATTTTACTACTCTGTAATCCCAGTCCACTGCGTCCAAAACACACTCGTTCTGCCGACGGAAAGGTCATGGTAGATTTAATCTGAGCACTTTTAACCCTCAGAGGGACAGCAGCGCAGAGCACGATGGAGTCAGAGCGGATGGGATCAGTCCATAACCACTCTCCACTAGCCCTTCCCCATCATCACTCAATCGCTCGTTTTCCACACCACGAGCTAGCAATTTAGAGAATTATATTCTGTGTGTATTTAAACCCAGTAATATCTAGAAGGTCAGAAGAAGTTGTGCATCTGACTACAGCTCTCCCGTAATGCACTTCGATCCTTTTTAGATTCATTTCTTCTGCTCTGCCCCCAAAGGAAATTTTCCATTCCAAACATTGTATAGAGATAGTTTCCAATTTCTGTGCTACGTCATGTAAGACACAAATAGGCCTACTCCCCCATTAGTCACTAAGCACTTTCAACAGAGTTATACAGGAAATTCCAAAATATTAGCGAGACACAAAATCTATTTCACTAGGCCTTTTGGAGAAGTTAATTCCTCCAGAATTTTCACAACTGGTGATGTAATAAATGATACCCAGCTCAAGAAAAGGGGTTACAACTTGTTCAGATCAACAAGTAAACTAATCTTAATATATTTACGACAAGAATGTTAAAACTACAGAAAATTTTAGAACGGAGGCAAGTCTTAGATTGGAAGAATATACAGTACTTGAAATTTTAATAAATGGTCTTTCATGGCTAAACATTAAAAAGTCCAACCCACCATATTCAGTAATCCACTCGGGTGAAGCTCTGGTGTCCTGCGTCACACTTGCTTAGAGTGCAAGTTAGGACTGGGAACACTCTCACCTACTCCCACTCTGGATAGGACCCCCGCCCATCCCAGAACCAAGGTGGACAATTTTGGACATCCCATCTGAACCAAGCAGTGTATGACCGGGAGGTGGTAGGAAACAGGAGCACATGGAGAACGTGCAAACTCCACACAGACACACGCCTTAAGCCAGAATCGAACCCGGGTACCTGGAGCTGTGAGGCTACAGTGCTGCAATCACATCACCGTGCACCCCATATTCAGAAATATGGGTCACACATTAAATGACGTTATGATGACTGGAACATGATTAGGAGCAGAGTATTGTAGTGCACTGTGTACTTTAAATACCCCCATGTGGTAGACCATGGCTAACAGATCCAGGATCTCCTCCAGCTGTGACAGAACCCAGCATGTTGGCTTAAACACATGGCTACCTTTTTTAGGGCTCCCACAACCCAAAAACGTACTTTTTTTAGAAAAAAATGTTAACGTTTGAAATCGGAAATGAGAATGTGAATCTTCACGTCCCCCGCACGTTCACAGCTAAGTATAGAAAGGAATTCATTTTTATACTACACAGCACCTCACCTAACGGCACAAAATACTGTAGGTCCCAACACAATTACAAGCTCCTGCAGCTCAGTGAAAACTTCACGGATCTTTCCCGGATCTCAGCAGCACTCCCACCTGCGAGCATGACTGCCAATAGTGAATTCAAGCACTTGGTTTAACGCGGCGCAAGCTAAGGAGAAGAAGAAGAAGAAGAAGAGATAGGAGGATGGCAGGCCCTGCAGAAGGGGTTAACCGCAATGGAGAGTAAATGCCCCAGAGGGTTGGGGACACTGTGTTCCGTCTGAGGGAGAAGCGCCCTGTAGCAGGCTGCCACTCTGTTCTGCGTGAGGGGGCACACGCCTGCCAAGACTCTGGGGTCACATGACTCAGACAAAGGAGCTGCTGGGAAGCGTGTGTGGGGGGTCCTGAAGCAGGGCAGTTAGCTTGGGATGGGTGTGTGTTTGGGGAGGGGGAGGATGTGAATACCCACGTAGGAAGAAATGAGGTGTTTGTGCCATTTCGTACTCGCACTCCGCACCTCCTGCCTCCCAAAGGCACGAACACACACGAGTGTGTACGTGTACATACTCTCCCTCCGCCGCCTCCTCGACCACCAGAATTTCAATCTCTGAACACGTCCACAAGGAAGAACACAAGAATCTCAACAATGTATTCACCATATTCCGATACATCAGTTCTTCAGTGATCACGCCGATGATAAACTCAACACTGCCAACTTCACAGACACACATAAGCAACGACTAATGTCATTTTCTATGCAAAGTACTTCTCTACTAAAGTTGCACGCTGCTCTTTCTAACACTTGCTTTAATGGCTCATTATTAAGACAATGATTGCACTAGAGGCCTTATGGTCATACATACACCGCCCTTAAAGACAATGTGATTTACACCTAAACAAAATACTGCTGCTGGGATGCAAACTTAAGTAGCAGTGAACTGGGATAAAATGGTTAATACAAAAACTGTAAATAGCAGTGAAAATGCAAATAATGTTCTTCAGATAGGTTTTATAAACTTATATTGTGTAAAAGACCTCTGACAATGGTGCAATGCATACATTTATTCTCCCGTGCAGTTCCGTTTTAATATAATGTTTGAAGGCCTGTTAAAATGTCAGTTTAATAACACTTAAGCCTACTAGTTATTTAATGCGGTTTCAGGCCCAGTTTTTTTTTTTTAACTTTTTTTTCCTGGGTGGTAAATTGGAACTCTTTACAAGAGTATAATTTAAACATGCGGGTCGTTATTCTCTCTTCAGTGCTGCAGGGTCTGTGCTGTGCTGTGATTTCTGCAATGTGCTGCGGAGCTCCAGATGTTGTCTGGCAGCTCGCACTGCAGGTCCGGCCCGGTCCGCAGGGAGAGGCATGCAGTGCTACTGATGTGTTAACATTGCCATGGCAACCCTCACCACACAGACAACCCACCCCCACCAAGTCGCTCTGAGCCTTGTTTTTCTGCACTGCTATGGCAAGCATGTCCTGCGATACTCCTATTTCCATGCTGTGTGATATGTGTTTCGAGGTGTGGTTTTTGGACAACCTCCTACACTTACCAGACTCCAGCCTTGCACTTTCTATTTGTGTATTGCTGACCAGCTAGTCAAAAAAGTAATTCTTTGTCCGCCTCTTACACAGGCTACCCTACTGCCACATTTCAAAAATAACACACCAGGGGGTTTTGTATGATACAAGCAAATAATAATGCACAAAAGAGCTCTGTTAGGCCTTCAATATTTCATGTTTCTAATTATAGATTTTACTTCACACTTTTTAAGTTCTTTATTTATTTTATTTAAAAAAAAACAAACCTTAAATTACATTTTCTAAAATTTGCAATGCCAACTCACTAACTGCTCACCAGCAATTCAGATGTTAAACTCTTTAAAAAAAAAAGATGGCACCCTACTCTGTGCCGTCTAATCTAAAATGGCTGACGTCCTAGCCTCTAAACACACGAAGCTTTGCCGGCTCCTACAGATAAAAAAGAGAAAGCACAGGAGAGCTTGTTTTATTTACTGTTAAAACCAAAAGCTTTAAAACCTAAAATTTTCCATCGACAAATTTCAGCATCTTCACATATCCTGCCTTGTAACAGGAGAGCCTGAGATCTATTGATTATGCAGCATATGCAGCAGAAGGGCGAGGTTAAAAACAACATTTTTAAACTAAAAAAGGCTCAATTATTTTTTTTAAAATACCTTCTCTTACTGATAAAAGACTTTTTCATTAATGCTTTACAGCTAACGTAAAAAGGTAGCCATGGGAAAATTGAATGCATGAGACGTTCTTGGGGGATTGTGCTGTGAATACTGCTGGCGACTGCAGAGCAAAATGCTAAAAACAACACAGCATTCCAGCATCCTTGAGATGTGAACTTCATATTGTAATTTTGCATTTGCAGTTTCAGCCTCAGAGAGATTGCGTCTCATCTATTTGTTTTATTTATATTGGCATGTCAATCAACCAGTAAAAATAGAGCCTTAACAAACACATAAAGCCCAGAGGATCTTGGGGATTTTAAAAACACGTACTGTACTAAAATGTACCGGACTCTGTCTTCCTTGTGTAGTTTAAGAAGTTTAGAAATTAGGGTTGTTTAGCTGAGCTGCAGATTACCAGTGGCCAAGTGGTGTGGGGTGGAGACTATTTGCTTCAATCATGCATTCCTCCAGTGATAAGCTGTGTGCCATGAGAGATACACTGCAGCTAAAGCTACGCATAAGAGATCAATTAAAACATTATAATTCCCTTGGGGAATTACCAAAAATGGCAGGATTTTACACAGAAATGTTGTCCTACTATTACAGTTCAGAAAAGGGAAACAACTTGACCTTGTTTTATAAATCAATAATGGGAGCTGATGTAGCACTGGTGCTTAGCCAACAACTCTGGCCATGTGGCTTTATGTTTTACTTTTTGCATGAGAACAGAGAGAGTCTCCTCTTGCTTTTGCAGATACATATGAGACAGCAAACTTTTCTAAGTCCCAGTATGGACCGAAGAACCTAGGATCAGAGACACTGGGGTCTCGTGTTTGAGCCCAACACATTAAGGAGTTCTAATGTAACCCTGTAGAACTCACAACTCATTGCAATTAAGATCTTGCTGGCGCGTGGACAGATCATCAATCGCATTGGCCAAACTTACAGTATTTAGGATGTAGCTCTGCTCTTTAGGCTGAGGAAGGGATTGAAGTGGACTGGGATGAACTGCCCTAGGACTTTTGTAAACAGCAATGGAAACATATCTTGCTTGTTAACTTTCTTATGTTCTTATTAATCTGGTTTTATTTGGGTCAGGACCAGACTGGTTCTTAGACTGGATTCAGACAAAGTTATGGCTTGTTGTAAAAACAGACTAACTCCTGGGAGGTTAATTAGTGAAACCTAAGAGGTAAATTCTCAACCCATCACACAGACCGATTTTCAAACTGCATTTCATCAAAGTCCTGGTACAAAAAGAACCATGCCTTTTTTTTTTAATCAGTAGGTTTAAACAGATATCAGATGTTTCTGTTGCATAACTGTACTCGAATTTCAAATTTCCAAATCAGAACTAAACAAAAAAGTCCCATATGAGCTTTTTCAGATTTTTTTTAGTTTAATTACTCAGTACTGACTGGTACACATATGAGTTATTTCTGAATTTCTTTTTGCCTTAAATTAAGTGTTGTGTAGGCCTACAGTAAATGATCTAGAAGACAGTTTTGCTTTAAATATTTTAATGAAAGGAAACATCGGGGAAAATGGGACTTTATTTACAAAAATTGCTTTTTAATATATTGTTCTGCTTTGTATCTTTCTGATTATACTGAAAGTAAGTAAGAAGCAGAGTATCCGTGGAAGTACTAACATATTTCAGTCAGGCCTCGCTAAACTTCACTTTCACAGCACAGTGAACATTTCCCTGCAGTTCCTAATGTAAACCACGAAAAGGCAAGATAAAGCCACTTAAAAGGCTATCACTCTCAAAAGCCAGTCCCTGTTAAAATTTTATTTTACGCATTCACTTTTGGCCAATGAAAACGGTCTCATACATACATTCAAAATCTAAAATATTTGTAAACATGTTGCGGAAATTCAAAATACACCAATTCAACGTTTTTTTTAAAAAAAAAAGGTTCATGAAAACTGGAATGAATCAGTAGAGGGAAAATCTTCATTTACAGGAAAAGTTTGGGTCATAATATGCAAAGAGCATTTTCTATAGCTCCATCAAACGCGGATGACCAATCTCTACATATATTTCAGGCGTCCTAAATCTCAGCCAAACTAGCGGCTCGTAGCAATAATTCACAGGCTAGTGACAGCAACAAGACTTCAGATGCGGGCGCTACAATGTTATCCTATATATATATACATGAGGCAGCGCTTAAGATAGGAGGTACTGTAACTCCAGTTAGTTTAAGTCAGCAGTGTACGAGGGCGCAAAGCCTGCAATACTGAGATGCGTGAATCCTTCCTGATAACAGAAAGAGAGCCCGCGTTGGGTCGTGGGCTTCGCGTTTTGCTCCAGCTTTTACAAGAGTGGAGTGAAACCCTGGCACGTTGCTGTGGCGCACGCACACACACACATAACAACAAAATAGCTGCCGAAGTCTTGAGTCAGCGCCCCCCACCTTCTGTCGCCATTTTAGACACTGGCGCTGCCGAGCTGCTGTAAGGCTGCCTGGCGCTGTTATAGGTAAATAACACAAGTACTGGCAGCGCAACTTCGGAACGGGTAAAAACTCCCTCGGATTTCCTCGGAAGAAAACGAATCAAAAAGGCACGCTTACCTTTCGGTAGATCGAGCTGGAAAATAAAAAAAATAGCTGGAAGTGTGTGTTTTTTTTAAATATATAAATAAATACACATAAGACGAGATCGGGGGGTCCCGGCCGGTGTCAATGGTGATGGGGCAGGATAGGGGGGGGTTGGCCAACCTCTTTCCTCGGTGGCGCAGGGTGTGAGGTAAACCCGAAACTGACCACGGCGACGTACAATTGCCCCGTAGACCTTGTTTATTTCGGATCGATCTGAGCAGAAACGAGAAGGGAAAAGAAAATACGACGTACCCAGGAACACGTGATCGTACAGCGTCACCCACCAGCAAAAAAAAACACTGATCGGCGAGAGCTGGCTACTCTTCTGTACTGGCTCGTTGGCAGAGAGGCAGAAAAAAAAAGTTTTCAGAGAAAGGGACTGAAAAAAAGAGTTTAATATAATTTGCATGGGGTGGTGCATCAAGTAAAAACAATACAGGTAGCAGAATCCTATGCACTAACATCACTGTTTCTGAAATATGGACCTCTCCTTTCATTCATCAGACTCGGAAAATCTTTCATTCTCACTGCAATTACACTCTTAAACAATGCAAAGTAACTACCTTGGCTCTTGCTTCTTATCTCCTGTAACACTACTGTATTCTCTTTCCTTTTGGTGATGTTTATTTGTCATTGCGTTGTGTTTGACTGTGCCGTAAAACAAATTTCCCCGAGGGGACAATAAAGCTTGAATTGAAAAATTGAAATCATTTGATTTTTTATGCCTGTCATGACAACCACGGTCCGCTGTACATTATTCAGCACTACAGAGGGACCGTTACAACAATGAGAATAAGCATTGAACTTCCAAAGGCACGGAGAGCAACGAGTCGTACACGATATGTTGGGATACTGTCATACATTAGGAGACAATTTTCTTTAGGACGCTATAAAGATAACGTGTACTTTTAAATTACAGCAGTGATACTTCGAACAATGGAAAAAGTAAAGCCACCCATAGAGTATCTACACATTAAAAGAAATAAACGTATTAACTACCAAATCAATCTGGGTGGAAAAAAAGTTGAAAAACGCCTTAAATCAGACCGTGTTGTTACAAGATCCTTATCTGTTATTGTTGCAGTTCAAAGTTAGGAAACGCGCGAAACCGATAGGCTATTGTGCCGCACTGAAGTCAGGAAAGTAACCTCATCAATCAGCTCTTGATAGTTCCCTTGGAAATAGGAAGCCCTAAACTCTCGAAAAGACCTCCCACCCACGTTTTGGGAACTCCCAGAGTGACGCTGCTGAAGGCGGCGGCAAAGACTGCGCTTTTGAAATACAAGGATTTATCATAGGAGTAGGAAAAAATAGACTACTGTACTTGGCTTTCTCTGCGTAGTTTTCAAAAGCACACCCTTCATTTTAAGTGCGCCGATTTGGGGGGGGGTCATCTTCTTTATGCTGCGATCAGGAATAAAAAAACAGCAAAAATAAATAAATTGGCGCCTGAGTCACCCGATTCTAAAATACGTCCACTTACTGCTTTGTGTCTATTCTAGCTTGAAAATGTGACACACTGGAACATGTGGGGAATATTGAGGTTGGTGTGATTTTCTTTTAAAGATAGCTGTGATTTCGTGTCCCAGATGATTACAACACGGTGGAATAACAAGGTAAACCGTTCGAAAAGAGAATGTAATCGGTCGTTTCTTCATCCCTAAAACAAGACGTATTCTGTAAAGATAAGGTGAGAGTGTGTTTCAAACTAGAAATACAGCTACGTAGACCCTAGAACCAGGTAAATACAGCGCAAAATTATTTATTTTACATGCTGATGCCAATTCCTGGGTTTCAGAACTTCTCTCATTCGGAGGTGCTGGAAGAAATTTGACCATAATTGAGTGGGTGTATGATACTTTGTGATTTTTACCTGTGTCTATTCATCATACATTAAAGTTCCATTAAAATTATTTCAGAAACAAGCGAACAAACTCTTAATTATTAAAAAGACTGCTTAACGTTCTGTATTCTGAAATTGCTCGTTATCTTTGAAGTATTGAAACCAAAGAGTTGAAACAAAAAACCAAAAGTTGAACAGAAGAAGCAGATCGATTAAAGGGACTGTATGGCACCAATTATTAACAGAAAAGAAAACCTGTACTGGGAACCAGGGTTTTATTGTGTATAATAGGAAAGGAAAATAGAAACTGCAGATAACATTTCAGTGGATGCAGTATCAAGGCAGACACGCTGGATCAATATTTCATGGGGTTGACCTGTCCCTTAATATGAAGTCACTTAAAATATTCAAAATACGCAAACATCGGGACAATATTATCAGCCGAGCAACATATTCTTTACGTTGATCTTATCCTCAAAACTATGAACCTTTAAAAGGCGACACAGACAGTCCCCCAACACCAGATGGCGCTCTTTATTTTTGGCTGGATTTAAATAGTCAATCTTCTCTCATCCACTACGGTTATGTTGATGACACGGAAAACCTATTTTTATTGGCTGCCATCAGGAACGTCGCATGAGCTGATTGGTTTAGAGCAAAGGGTCATTTCCTAGTGCGCCTGCGTCAGATCCCCACGGAGTGCACAATTCAATCTGTGGAGTCAGCAGTGCTTGTATCAATTTGTCAGATTCAATCAAAGCAAGAAGCCTCTTGACTGTTTAAAGAAAGAGAGCTTGAATCCTTCAGGTTTTTTTTTAAGAAGCCCAGACTTTGGGTGTCGTCCAGCTCCAGTAAAACCGTCTCTGTTACTTAAGAAGTGTGCAGCTCGGCAGTACAAAAGGTGCCCTCAAGTCTCTCGGTTGGCGTCGCGGAGAATGACGAGCAGTGCAAGAAGGAAAGAAGAAGTTCATCTCGCCAATGGGGGGATAAAGCAGTCTGCATGGAGTAAAGCTTTCAAGAGCAACGCCGTGTGGGAGGAAAAGGTTTGGTTTATTTGGGATCGGTGGTGCGTAGGTTTCTGTGGTGCGGTGCTTCGGATAACTTTTAGTTTTCAAATGTTTTCAGTGGCTCAGGATCTGAAAGGGTTAGGGTTGACTGGTGTCAGTCGTGCCCACGTCCGACTGGAGTTGATCTTCAAATAAGAGCAGGACCGTGGTTTTCCATAGCTCTTTTTTTCCTGTAGTAATTTCTGTAACGTGTAAACCGCGCATTTAGAAGAAAATTGTTTAAATATTTGCAGATACGTAAGCGTATTATCAGAAAGTAAGACGGCATCATTTTTTACAAAGTAGGATAGTGACACCTCCAGTAAAGTAGTCAGTGTTCCCATATCGTGAGCCCTAATATGGTCGCCTTGTTACCAACACAATCAATCATGTGAAACAGTTCCCAATCTGTCGTTAACGATGGACGATATCATTTGGCACAATAAGCTACATGGTTCATTTAATGACGTTTCTTTCATTTTTACTCTAAGTCGTACCTTTCCTTGGTGGTGAGGTGATCTGTTTTCAGAAGCAGGAATATATTTATACTTGGCTTTGCACTATCCCGTTTTTATTTCAAAATTGAAACATGTTCTAAAATCATATTTTCTTAAGAACACATTTGGCCTGTTTTGGAATCATCCCAAGATGATTGTTTCCTGGGATGACAGTTTGTTCCCTTTCCTAGGTTAACCATCCCTGTAGTGTACGTGTCTGAGTTCAAAGTGTTCATGTGTGCGATACCTTTATCTGTTGAAGAGCATGCAAACCACTTATTTTACTGAAAATTAATCTTTTTTTCCCTTCCTTTTTTGCAGGATGAATTTTTAGATGTGATTTACTGGTTTCGGCAGATCATTGCAGTGATTTTAGGGGTCATTTGGGGAATTGCACCTCTAAAAGGATTTTTGGGTATCGCAATGTGAGTCACAACTTTGCAACCTGGTCTGTACCTAGTTTCTCATTCACACCTTTCTGTTCTTTCCTTACCTGTATCAGCTCTGCATATAGTGCATTTGTCTCCCTTTTAAAAATGCAAACTGTTTTACAAACCAGTCCTGAAAAAGTCAAGCAACAACAACAATGTAAAGTTAAACATGTGGCTTCGAAGGAATTCCTTTACATGTGGTGGCTGCTTGTGTTCAGGGCATTGTTTTTGGAAGGGCAAATAAAAGGGTGTATTCATCCATATCAGTTACATTTGTGCTTATTGTTGTGTTCTCAGATTCTGCATCATCAATGCTGGACTCCTTTATATCTACTTCAGCAGCTTTCAACAGATTGACGAAGAAGAGTATGGAGGAACATGGGAACTAACTAAAGAGGGCTTCATGACCTCGTTCGCACTCTTCCTGGTATTTAAAACTCTGATATCCTGTGTTTCAAAATTGAAGGAGCAAAAATGTTATAATTCCAAGAGGGTTATTCTGTTGAAATGCACAATTAGGCACTGGTGTATATCTCCTCTCCTTAATGCAGACCTACAGATTGAATTATCCGGACCTGGATAGCTTAGTTCATTAAACGTTTATGTAATGTGAGTGACAGAACACATCAATAATATCCATCAATGTCTTGTTTTTTATGACAAATCTGCATAGCTGGATATACTAAACTGATAGTCTTTTAAAAAAAGTGTTAATAGTTATTATTAACAATATCAAGGTAAAACCTAACTGGACAATTTAAAATAATTAAGCTTACATTGAATTAAAAAAGGCCTGGAGCAGATATGGGACACCAGCACCAGCACCTGAAAGTGCAACCCCAAACCCTGCTGAGCTGGAGTACTGGTCAAGGAAATTACAAGTCCAGAATCATCCGTGTCCAGATGTTTTGAATCATATTACAAAATTCTTAACACCGTGCAACACTGTCGCTTGACAGAGCGTATAAAATAATAAATTATGGAAGGGGTAACTGAATGGGTCACGAATGTTAAGCCACTATGTTAAACTGTGCATATAAATTGACATAATCGAGTCAGGAATAGCTACAGACATGCAATTATTTTTAATGGTATCCTACTGAAATTATATATTGTGGCTGTTTCATGTGCTGGTATGAGACTGATTTGATTTGTTTTTTTTATTATTTAATCATTTAATGTTCAAATAATACATTATTTACTTAGATCTGAATATAGCTGAGTCGCAGTGTTGCAGTAAGATGCTTCCAGTTTGCATGAATACAGGCTGGTTAATTCTGCAGGAATATGCTTTCTCCATAATTAAACGAGCAAAACAAGTACTGAACTTATACAGAAATGTATGGTGAAAAGGTGTTTAGTTAATTCTTTCCCATTCATATTGCAGGTTGTTTGGATCATATTCTACACAGCTATACACTATGATTGAAGAAACACGAATCTCTTTTGCGGAAAGACAAGATGGAACATCTTAGTTCATGTGAAACGTAATAAGAACTTTGAAGTCCAAGGTGTTTTTTTACCAATATAACACATGATCATTCAGGAGGGAGTGGATTATGAGTATTTGACAATGGCCTTCACAGGCTGAGATTGTGCAGCAGGTTTTTTAAGCTAACACTTTACATCCTGAACATTTTCCAAAAAGCCATGGATTAATTTTTTTATATAAACAAATAGCATTGTATCAAACACAGTTGTAGTTGTTTTATATAATGCTTTCCTCAAGTAGCGCCTTGATCAAATCGGATGTCCATAGATTTTAATTTAAACGAGTCTGTAAAATATCTGTACAATTTTCATCTTAACAAAAGAAAATGTATTAAACTGATTTGTTTGTATATTGTTATTTTGTTGTTTAATTTGCAGAACTTGACCAAAGGTATTCTGATGCTATTCTAAACCGTTTGGTTAATGTGGGCATAGAAGCAGACACTTTATTACACAATATATACTGGAGGCAGGATCACTGTAGTTGGGGAGATTCAGGTGTAAAATGTTTTTTTAAGGTTGAAATAATCCCCTTTGGAATTGTGTTAAACCATGTGTTGTTGTTTCAAACACTCAGATACAAATGTAAGGGGCTTCCAAGAGTCTTAGTCAGTAAAGGTGCCCCTATAGACTGCTGGTTGAGCCCGGAGGCCCTAGCATTGCAAGTTGAAGCTTGGATCATGTCCCCATCAGCACAATTGCCAGGACATGGAAAGGACTGAGTGGGGTTGAGTCAGCCAAGGTCCCCTTGGCATTAGCGACACCTGCAGGCTTTGGGGGATATGTGCACTGTTTCTCCAGTTGGTACTTGTTCTCTTGTCCAGTGTTGTCATTCCATAAATTTTAGAAAAATAAATGTTGGAATTTGTAGATCAATGTAGAGATATTAAAAGTCAGGTCCCTGTAAAATGGAGTAGGCTTTTTTTTTTTAATTGCAAATGTGCTTCCTAGGTTTGGATTTCCCCATTTCTGAGGCAGAAAAAAAAACTAACTTTATTTCTTGTTTAAGCTGACACATCTACTCTTGTTCATATCACATGAGTAAGAAATAATTGCAGTATTTTGTCCGGCTGCCAAATATTTGTGGACATTACGTTGGTTTTATGATATCAATGTTATCTTTGTGTGGAAATGCAGAAAAGTTGATGAACATTGATGAATATTTTTCTTAGAGCTGTATTTAGCTTTTATACATGGTACCTACTGTTCATCTGAAATCATTGTCGTGTTAAGAAATTCGCTTGTCAGTGTCCTCAGTTAATGCTGGTGTCATTCTATGCTGGTGGAGGGCTTCTGGTCCTGGAGACTGAGATGTAAACAAGTCCATGCATTTTAAAGCCGTAGACCACTGATAGTCATGCACGATCCTGCAGAGCCACCATCCAGCAGGTTTTATTGATGCTTCTAATCATCGATGAGTAAATTGACCTCTTTTCCAAGTGTCTAAATTCTGACATGATCTGTTTTGTCCTTCAGTGCCTCTTGAAACTTCACTCATTTAGAATTTATTTTCAAGAGATATTTTTAGTGGGTTAAGTTTTGTCTTTATAAATGAAAAATTTGGATCTGCATGCATACCGACAACTGTATTGAAGAAGCATTTGATTTTTAAGAAACTGAAACATTTAATTATGCAAAGCAAACCCATTTTTTTAGACGCATCAGTGACTGCCGCAGCCGAACTGCTTGAGGGAATCTTCAATTTTCCTTAAATTAAACAGTTCTTCTGTTGACAAAACGCTGCTTAATAGTACAACGCATTTTCTGAAATACTATTATTAATTTAGGTAATAATTGTTCATATCTGTTCATACACAAACCTAATTCGACAGCATACTTTGCTCAAAGCAATTTCTCTGCTGGATAAAAAGCTGTTTAGCAGCTTTTTGTATATCAGGAAAACTCCATTCTGATAGTACTTTTATATAGGTTTTCTTAGGATGTTTTGTAAGTGACTTGGTGAACGTCATTCACTAGCTATACCCAAATAAAAATATACTGCTATTTATACACAAATTTAAAAACACAAATCATTTAAATGGTAACAAATTATGCAGCGAGAAACACAAGATACCGGAACAAGGAAGGAGATTTACAGATAGAATAGTTTGTAGGCAGCGCTGCCTCAGGCTCTATTTAATGTTAAAATTAAACATTAAACAGAAGGTCGCCTTGTCTCGACAGGTAACCGGCAATGATACTCCTTTGCAGTATTCTTCGGCCGATGTTGTTTGCCTACAAATTCAAACCGTGAGCCAATGATCATCACCCATTCCCGGCGGGAGGCAGTCTTATGTGCTTGTGTAAAGTTGGCGGAACCGGTTTTGCGGCTTTCGCTCAGCCAATGCCGGCTGCCGTGGGCTGGGTTTGTTCGAGTTTAAAATGCCAGATAAAAAAAAAAAGTCATGATCTCAGAGAACTGGTAACGCACGACACTGTGCTGAGCGTAGGGTTCAGAGTTAGCATGGCATTGTCTCAGTGCCTCGACGATTTTCCCATCCCGGGCCCGACCCGGTGCAGGAATAACCTGAGTCCCCAGGAATTGTACAGCGAAGCGCACAGACTGGCTTTGGAAGAGCTGATCTCTGGGGGCAAAGAGTCCTATGTGGAATTTTTAAAGAAAGAGAAGATACCCAATTTCCTTTCCAGCGATGAAATCAGACTGATTATGGACTCGGCTGTGCACCCTAAAAACGTCTCTCTAAGCGGAGAGGATACGGGCATGGAGCAGTCCGTGAGCAGCTCGATGGACTGCTCCTCTGTCACCTACTTTCCCGAGGTCTCGGACGTAGAGCCGCCGCTGTTGGAAATAGGCTGGCCGGCCTTCACCGCCGGCTCATTCCGAGGAGTCACTCGGGCTGTAGCTCACTTTCAGCCCAGCTATGGTGAATGCATCTATAGTTGCAAGGAGGCTGCTAGGCGAATGATAAGAAGCGCAAAAGAGGTAACAATTTAACACCCACATTGGCTTAAGTGGTACTGTTACTAATCTCAGTCGTGGTCGCTATGACACTGTCAGCGTTAGTTCCGGTTTCTATATGCAGTAAAACGTTTACCGTGGTAGCGTGGAAGATTTTAAAGGAGTGAGAAAGAAGTCAAGACGGCGTCTTCTGTGATCGCGGACGGTTATGTGGTCGGTCGAAAATGCTATTTTGAGTTTATGGGCCAGGGCAAGGCGCAACAGTAAATTGTGAATTAAAAGTTTCGCACGAATGTGACCTCATGCACAACAGACGTGCAGTCTAAAGTATACAGATACGCGACACCCCCACAAATAATACTGTAACCGGTTTTGAACTTCGCTTACAATTTACAAATATTGCATTGTAAAATGTCATTTTTGCCCTTGCTGTATACTATCCGGATCGGTATAACAGCGGAGGGCAAGGAGGATAACCCACACCCTAGCACTCACCTAGAAATGTACGTTAAATATTCTGTTACAGCTCACAAAATACCTGTAGTCACTAGAGGAACAAATCTCGTTAAGACGCATGAGCAGTGGAAAATTTAAATCCTTTCTCACTTGATGAGCCGCAGCAATTTTATCTGTGCGTTGTTTGAAGTGATAATACTACATTATCGTCGCGATATATTTTTCATAAATCACGCAGGTGATGTGCTTAAGAGTTGGCCTGTACTTTAATTAGTGCCGGGTTACAAGCATCTCGATTATGGTGATGGGAGAAGAGGCCTTAACAGCATGGGTCAATAAAGCGCATTTAAAGTCATTGATTTTAAGAACAGACAGCGGGACATTGAAATTTGAACTGATGACACCCAGCGTTCCCTGTAGAATAATCCCGCGGAATCAGGCACAACAATGATTGTCAACACGTTCTGATTATTTTGATTTTACCTTTTTGCTTTTGATTGTATTTTTAAGGAATATGGTATTACCAGTGGAGTTGTTTTTCAGAAACCTAGACAGTGTGCTTTTTACCATTCATATAACCATGGAACATGATTTTACGATTTTAACAATCCTATATACCAGTCAATACATGATCTTTCAGATGTCTCCATAGGTAAAAACCACACGTGTTCTGCTTAGATGATATGACTATTTGGGAGCCAGCTTGAAAAAAAAAACAGTTTCTACACTTCTGTGCTGAAGTATTGGTAAATTGCCAGCAACAAACTCTTGAGAAGCTTTATTTGTACTGATACACCAGCATTCCTATTTTGTTTTTTTTCCCACCTTTTATTCATTCTATTCGATTCTCGTTGTTAAAATTTGTGGAAAAAATATTCCTAAAAAGTTTCAGTGCTATTAAGTCGTGTGTACAAAACAATCATGCAGTAGGTGAGTGACATATTAAAAGGACTTTAATTGCTCACACTCTTTGTATAGCGTTCAAGATGTAAATGCAAGGGTTTATAAAAAGTGGGACTGAAAAAAATGACAGGAAGGGAGTATAGACATGTTTGAACATATTTGTGCCATGCCTCATGTTCACTGCCATATGAATCACAATTGCTTATCAGACAGAATGTGTTCCCATCACTCTGTACACCTGGATTGTCAATTACCAGCCCAGGGCACTGTAACATGAAAAGCCCACAGTGTCTTAGGCAGTTATAGTCAAGGCCGTCGTTCATACATGGATGATTTGTATTTCAGTATTATTTTAGGACAAGTCAGAAATTGCAGCACTTTCACATTTGGAATTTGTAGGAGTTGTCTTTTGCTGTCTATTGTCAATTATGCATTCTTTTCCCTATTTTCTCTGGAATGTACAGTAAGTGAGCAAATTTCCAGAAGGGTATAAAATATTAACACTAGTAGACTAGAAATTCCTGTAGAAGTTATTTGCTAAGAGTAAAATGTTCCAACATGCTAAACACTC
The DNA here is from genome assembly GCF_059453375.1 of Lepisosteus platostomus. Lineage (NCBI taxonomy): Eukaryota > Metazoa > Chordata > Actinopteri > Semionotiformes > Lepisosteidae > Lepisosteus > Lepisosteus platostomus. Next base: position 21,295,404 of record NC_142625.1, read on the forward strand.
CCCAGAAATGATAGAGATTTTTTTTCCCCACTTGCAAATATGTTTAGTCTACACATACTATGGACAGGACACTACTTGCAGGTGCTTTACTAGTAAATTAAAAATGTCACAACTAGAAGACTAGAGGGAAGTCTGCCTTTCAATATGATTTGTCTGTGCCGAGATTCAAATCTAAACATTTTCAGAATATAAAAGAAGACAGAGGGAAGTTTCAGGTTTGTGTAAATATTTTAAGTATTAGTATTTGGTATTTTATATTTGACTAAATTGTACTCCAGCTCTGTAAGCAAGTTGAGGCATGGAGGCTATATTGATGCACAGAAGGAATGAGACAATTGGTTCTAATCGATTTAATTAACATATTTAGACAAATGTCAAATGAAATTTTAGAGCATGTCCATGCAAATACAATCCAAAGAATCCGAATGCATTTTCACTTCTGGAATGAAATAATGAAACATTTCAAAGAATGTATCCGGTATTACCTCCTGAGATTTATCCCAGTCCCGGGAGCGCTCATACACTAACCTGGCCAGGTGGCTGTAGGGTGTTCTGCCATCTGCCAGCAGCCATATCACCCTGCAACTCACAACTGGCAACCCACAGAAGCTAAGCAGGTGTGAGCCTGGTCAGTACCTGGATGGGAGACCTCCTGGGAAAACCTAAGGTTGCTGCTGGAAGAGGCGTTAGTGGGGCTGTTAGTGTATACTGTAAACAGGCGCCGTCCTTCGGATGAGACGTAAAACCGAGGTCCTGACTCTCTGTGGTCATTAAAAATCCCAGGGTGTTTCTCGAAAAGAGTAGGGGTGTAACCCCGGCATCCTGGCCAAATTTCCCCATCGGCTGTTATCAATCATGGCCTCCTAACAATCCCCCTCTGTGAATTGGCTTCATTACTCTGCTCTCCTCCCCACTGATAGCTGATGTGTGGTGAGCGTTCTGGCGCACTATGGCTGCCGTCGCATCATCCAGGTGGATGCTGCACATTGGTGGTGGTGGAGGGGAGTCCCCATTACCTGTAAAGCGCTTTGAGTGGAGTGTCCAGAAAAAGTGCTATATAAGTGTGCAGCTGTTGCCAGGTGGTGAACTTCCTGGTGGCAGTTACCTTGAACAACACAACAGCTAGAGCGACATGTTACTCCAAGTCCACACAAATGTTGTCCACCGTCAGGTCTGTGAATGTCAACAAGATGTTTATTGCTGCATAAGCCACTCCACCACTCTCTCTGCCCCCTCTCGGATATTCTCTGAGCCCCAGACACTTAGCTGTCAACATGTTAACCCTGAATGACCTCTGAGCATTCAGATCGTTTTCATGAAGACGGTGAGCTATGCTCATTATGCTGATGTGTGGGTTTTTTCTTCATATAACCTCTGATCCTGGACACCCAATGTAAATAATATGATGTATGTGCTCTGTCAGCTATTGATGTAGACTTGGACTATTATATTTTCACTCTTAATCAATGTTTTCATTTGAAACTGATTTCCCCCAATGGACACATTCATAATGTTTTCTTCAGGTCTCTTTACAGTGGCCAGGATCATAACCTCATTTCACAGTGGCTCATCTCTAGATGTAGCTTAATGTAAGATGAGCAAGACAAATCCTGCTTAGTGTATTATGAGCAGCCCATTTTACAGTTTTTACAGTGTCGGGCATCTCGATTTGCAAAGCCTAAAACCATACTCTTTTCCTTGGCATTTCAGGTCATTGCCTTAGTAACAGACTCTTTCACGGATGTGGACATATTCAGAGACATCCAGGAGGCCTGCATCAAGCGTCAGGTTCCTGTCTACATCCTGTTGGATCAGTCCTGTGTGTCTTCCTTCCTGCAGATGTGCAAGAACTTGGACGTCCAGCTGGAGGATCTCCAAGTACGAGCTCTTGTTTTACCTCTGTGTAACACTGAGAGTCAAGGCTGTGATGGGCACTGGTGTTGCTGTCTGCACTCAAGAGAACTACAAGTGGAAATGTGTGAATGTGTGCTGGTGTCCTATCCAGGCTGTAACCCTGCCTTGCCCTCTGTCTCTACCTGCTTAGGTTCCAGCTCACTGTGAACCTGAGCTAGCTTACAGCATGAGCATGATAAGATCACTTTATTGGCCATACACAGTTGCTTGTATTAGGAATTTGTCTTTTTGCATACCCCAACTTGCTCTCCATGAGACACACAGTGGGAGAGGGAGAGAAGCTTGGGGTCAGAGCGCAGGGTCAACCATTTATACGGCACCCCTGGAGAAGTTGGGGTTAAGAGCCTTGCTCAGGGGCCCAACGGAGTAGGATTCCTCTGCCGGCTGCAGGATATGAACCGGCAACCTTCCAGCCACAGGCGCAGATCCTTAGCCACAGAGTCACTGCACTGCCCCATGAGAGGATGCTCCCAATGCTTGTGAAGATTTTCAGTGGCTGTCCATCCACCTCCTGGAGACGTGCTGTCTTGGGATGACGGACAACTCCAAATTGTTTCTTTTTCTGTGGCCTGGCATCCCAATTCCCATTTGGAAGAGCACTTATGTGCTTTCATTTACTCTGTGCATCCTGTGGTTCTGGGATATGTTCCAGAGTGTCAGGTAGAGTGACTTACTGATAGTGAATAGATTAATGATCAAGGACAAGTTTAGCATTCAAATCATTGTATTTCATTTTTGCATCAACTTTGGCTTTTGACAAGGCATTAATGATTAAGTTAAAAATATGTTCTGGAAAGTTGACCGGCCAGTTGGGAGATTTTTATGAAGTGTGAGTCATAACTTTTATAACACAATATTGTCCAAGGAAATGTTACCCTTTGTAAATGAAAGAACAAGTTATGTATGTTTAAGGGATTTTTTAATTTTCATTATATATTACAGCATATGAGGGTACGAACCATCACTGGAGCTACGTTCTATATGCGGTCTGGTGCAAAGATTGTTGGAAAAGTTCATGAGAGGTTCATGTTGATTGATGGAAACAGGGTGGCAACAGGTTCATACAGGTAATTATAAGTTTATTTTCTTCTTGTCTGTGCTTTAGTAGAGTGGCTCTGTTGGGAAATGTTTAATTGTTTCAGTTGAATATATTCACATTACTGTAGTGGGATCTTGCTGTGTCATGGGGAGAATAGGGAAAAAACAATGTTAGTTATCTCTGAACTAACATTGTTTTTTTCTTGTTTGTATTACTTGCTTTTCTTAGGTTTGATTGGACGGATGGGAAGCTTAACAGCAGCAACTTGATCGAACTGTCAGGCCAGATCTCCGAGAGCTTTGACGAAGAGTTCCGGGTCCTCTACGCCGAGTCTAAACCCATCAGTCCCAAGCTTGCCCCCAGTCGCAGGAGCAGTGGGATCTATGACCACGTCCTTCTCAAGGTACCTCCTGCTCAGGAGCCTCCTAGGACCAGCCAGTTTTCCAGCACACCAAGCAAAGCTCCAGTAGTGTCTGTGCTGCCTGGAGATGATGAAGATGATGCTGGAGAGCTGTCCCCCCAAGGCAGCAGAGTGTCAGAAATGTCCACCATTGGAGATGACTGGATGGAGGAAAACCACATGGAGGATGTTATTGCTGCTGCGAATGCTCTGACAGGTGTAGATGTTGCTGTGCCTTCTTCTGCCAAGGTGGCAGCAGCTGGAGAACCTTGTGTCCCTGTGACCTGCCATGCCTCCACACAAACCTTCATTCCTGTGGCGGAAAGCAGCATGCAGACTGATCTAGCCAATCAGGAAGAAGCACCTACTTTCTCAGCTTGTGCCACCCAAACGGATAGCAAGGGCTCATTTTCCTCTGGATCTGGTTCCCAGCCTTCCGCTCCTCCCAGGGAGCAACCCAAAGGCTACAGACGGTCCCCTGTCAAACACTCGCCTCCGTCCCCTGACGGCTCTCTGCGAGACTGCTTCAACAAACTGACCAAGGAGCGGCAGTACCACTACTCCACTATCCGCTCCAAGCTGGACCACATGGTAGCTCTCTTGTCCCAGCGGAGGGAGCTGGTGGACCTCACCAACCTGGCCTTGAACCCTGGCGCCTACAAGCTCAGGAAGACACAGGAGCAGTGCGGCCGCCACCAGCTGGTACTGAGGGAGACGGTCCGCTTGGGTCCCTTATCACGATCGAGGTGCTTAAAATAAATGGAAAAGACTGACTGTACTTGAGCAACAACACTACTGACAGATTTGTGGAAGGGTATGAGAGCTATCAAAGAGTATGTGTTCATACTAAATTACAAATATTGGGACACAGATGTAAAGGACTCATCTTTTCTCACTTGGGAGTAATGTTGTATCTGAGTTATGTTGAATTGCAGACATTAAACCTAAAAAACAGACCACCCCCCAATGCATTGTGTTCAGTCAATTTAGGAGCGTGTCATCTACAATGTTTACAAGTGCTGTACTTGCCTTGTAACACTGAAAACTAAGAATGTTTTGCAACTGCCAAAAAATTTGCTCCAACACTTACAGAGTGTCTACTTTTCCTTTTAACTCTAATTACAAGATAAGAAAACCACTTGCAGTGGTAGTGTTTCAGGTTGGACTTTTTTAGTATTCTTCAATACTACTCACAATGGTTGTATATGGTTATAAGAGTTTATAACTATCGCATGTCATGGGCTGTATGTATTTGGTGGTGAGAACCTAAATATAATTGTCTGTGTGTTGAATCTGCAGGTCTTATGACGGTTTCAGTCACATCTTCTCGCCTGTTTCCTCCAGGAATATCAATGATAATTGTACTGTTTAAGGAATAACAATAGGCCAAATGGGTAATGAGCAATTGGGCTCAAAATGAATTGACAAAGATGATGAAACAAAGCCCATAACTGAACTGTAAAAGGATTTTAAATCGGGGCTGAGACAAATACCCAAGTGTTTACAGCTTCTATTTTTATATAAAAAACCCAATATATTCACAGTGTCAGACAGCACAATTGTAGTGAACAATACACTATACAACACTGCTTTCATTTGTTATATTAGGTGCTTGAAATTAATGTTCACTACTTTTAACTTTACTTCCCTCTTTGTTTTCGGATATATGTATGTGTAGTATTAGGTATTTTTTACGTGTAATGGAATTATAGTCTGCAGGGACATAGATTTTTGGTGTGATCTCATTAAATAAATGTAATTGTGTTTCTTCTGAATATGCAGTTGTCCTATTTGTCTGAATGTTTTAATATTCCATCTCACCTAAAAACATTAACGATTTAATTTTGAAATAAAAATGATTAGAACAGCAACAAACAGACTGCAACCTATGGCCACCAAGTCCATATTCAGAAATAACAGTTCCTTGAATTTCTTTATTATATTAAATCCCAGAAGATCCTTAAGGCCTTAATATATAGGAAGGGACTTGCATCATTGAAGTACAGCACTCAACTGGGTGAGACACGGCAGTCATTCTGTTCCCGTAGTCCTGCTCCACAGCAGATCTGCATTTTTACAAATTAATTATGGTGGATATAGAGTATATTCTACCAGTTTTTGTGTGGGTTTCCTCTGGGTGCTCCAGTTTACTCTCACAGTCCAAAAACATGCTGGTAGGTTAATTGGCTTTTGGGAAAATTGTCCCTGGTGTGAGTGTGTGCAGGCCTGTGTGTCTACCCTGCGATGGACTGGTGTTTGATCCAGGGTGTACCCTGCCTTGCTCCCATTGCTTGCTGGGATAGGCCTCAGCTAACCCGTGACCCTGAAAAGAACGAAGTGGTTAGAAAATGGATGGATGGATGGATTAAGGTGGAATCTTTAATTGGGTGAAATGTGCAAGTCCAAATTGAAAGTTGGGTTAAACACCTCTACTCACTAACAGTGCCAAGAAATCTTTTAATGTCTTGACCTCACTTTAACTTCTCATTTGAAGGATAACACCTCCTACAGCACAGTGTCCTCTGTTGCTGTACTGGGGAATTGGTTTGGACAGTGGTCCAGAGAAGAGCACCACCTATTAACACCAATTAAAGCAGCAACATGGTTTTCCTTAGGGGTATGCCATTCCAGGAAAGACCAGGTGCAGACTGTGCTTCTGGGATCCAGGGAGTCAGTGACATTCTCTCTGATTTCTTGGGGAATTTGTATTTGTATTTGTCCTGAATATACATCGTTTGTGAATTACAAATTCTTGTAAACTATTTTTTTCCACTCCTTGGCAAGTTTTGTATGCGAGTTAAAAACAGCACTACGTACAAGGTTGTCGCGGGTAGTAAATAACACATCCGAGAAGCAACACTGGAAAGTCCACCGTCTCACACCTGCGGACCGCGGCAATATTGGAAACATTTTTTTTTATTTTCACATAACAGAAGTGAACATATATATGAATTCTTTGATAAACTGTCATTACCCGTGTGTTTGTATTTACAGGAGTCTTATGCGCAAACACGAAGCGGTGAGCTCACAGTATGTTTGTGTTTCCGGCCAGTCCTCGGTGTAGAATACAGCGTGAGGACACACCTGCCCTCTGAAGACACAGGTGTGGGTGCCTGTGTTAGATCCTCAGGTGTCGAGTCTTCTGCAGGCTGCAATGTAATGACCCAGACATGTTTGCTTGTCCTGCTACATGAGGTTGCCCACCCGCCCGTCGAACAGCACAAACGACGAAACTCACCGCAATCGTTAATGCTGCGTTTTTGCCGGTTTGTGTTGCTGTAAGTAGCGTTTGTGCTGCTTTCGTTTCCCAGATATAGCGCCTTGTTTTTACGGGTAATCACGTAACTATCTACAAGGAAGTTTATAGGTACCAACAAACTCGGTACCGGAACTCCTGATTGTGATGAAAACAATGGGGGCAATTTGTTTTCCGAGTCTGTCTGATCGTACATAACAGCAAAGTCACGCCACCAGATCTTTCAGTTGTGATCTTTTGATCAGTCGACCCCAGACTTTGCAGCCTTTACACAAATAAAACAGTCTTGCATTTAGGGAAGAGTTACTATGTTAGTTCATTGGGTTAGGTGTTTTCTTTTAATTTTTTAACCATGTTCTCGAAAATGTATTGTTAGTTTCCAAATTACCACTGGTACAACACGAGAGCCCATATTCACATTTTTAGGTATTAGTTTCAAGATCGATATAATTTAACAATACAAAATAAATTGAAAGCACGAGCACAATAATATAATGATCACAGACTTTACATTTCTATTTATTTTTGAAGTACGAAGCAGAAGGTGTTTCCCCTGCCTTAAATATCTGATTAAAATTGTTCAAATGCCATGGATTTATTATATTGCAAATAAAAATGTATTTATTTCGAAGAGTACGGGATATTGTGAATCAATAAAGACGTTAAAAAATAAGCCGATGTAGTTATTTTGCAAAGCATTTAAAAAATAGATTCTCATTAACAGTAAACAAGCCACCTGGCGCTGCTAGCTTGAACAGCTCTCAGAGCTGTGATTGGCTAAACCCCCGAACAGTCCGGGACGCGATTGGGTGAAGAGTGAGAATCGACACTCTGATTGGGTAAAGCGCCACAGCGGAAGTTCTGTGTGTACCGTGTGTGTTGTATGAGCACGCTGGATATACAGTAACACATCCATTGGTTTCCAATTACTGATCGATCTAAGAGAAGTCGCACTGAGGTAATAGCAGACAAAGAATGTCATGGCATCCACAGCGTGTTCACGACTCCCAATAGCATGTCACGATAGGACTGCGCGCATCACGATCACATCGCGATACCCATTGCGACTGGAGCATCACTGCCACCACATTGAGTCCATATATCGCAATATGACATGCCCAGCCAAAACGCCCACCCCCCCATGTCCCGACATGGAGTCCATATATCACAATATGACAAAACTGTCACACCCATGTCGTGACATGAAGCCCGTATATCGCGATATGACATACCCCGGCAAAAATGCCCCGCCCCCCATGTCGCGACATGAAGCCCGCATATCGCGATATGAAAAAAAAACACGCCCATGTCGCGACATGAAGTCTATATATCGCGATATGATATACCCCGGCAAAAATGCCCCGCCCCCATGTCCCGACATGAAGTCCATATATCGCGATATTTTATACCCCGGCAAAAATGCCCCGCCCCCATGTCGCGACATGAAGCCCGCATATCGCGATATGACATAACCCGGCAAAAAGCCCCGCCCCCATGTCCCGACATGAAGCCCGCATATCGCGATATGACATAACCCGGCAAAAAGCCCCGCCCCCATGTCCCGACATGGAGTCCAGTCCATATGTTGCGATAGGACATACCCTGAGAGGATATGCTGACCTCATGTGGTGACACAAAGTCCATATATCGTGATACGTACTATCTGGGTATATCAGACCTTTGTTGCAACAGCAGTGCAAGTGTGGCATGGAAGCAAGGCGCTAGTCGTGATATACACTGCCGCGATATAGATGCGATATACATGGGGTCCCTATCATGACATGCTGGGGAGGTCTAGTCGGGATGTTATCCCAGAGTTACGTTTGGCAACAGCGTGTCACGGTTGGGAAAGAAAAAGAAAACGTGCCTTACAAAATAAAAACCATAGATCTTACAATCACAGTGATTTAACATAGATTAAAACCACAGGTTTATGTCATAGATAGTTAACTTGTTGGCACGTGTCATATCTTAGTATTATTCACATGAAGGAGGCTCATATGTTTATGGATATTGATTGTCCTTAAAATGTTAAACGAATTTCCATTTGCACTGAAACCATCTTTCAAAATATGATTCAATGGAAGGTGTACCACTGCCGCGCAAAAAAAAGTATTGAAAAAGGAAGAAACACCGAAAAAGTATAAAGTCTAAAGCTTAAAGCAAAACCTTGAAAGACGTTTTTTGGGTATGCATTTATAAACCTCAACCAAGCGCAGGCTCTCTTAGTGATTCTTACGAGTGTTCTCTGTATTGAGATTTAAATAAAGTTTTGTAGTTGTGACTTATGACCCGAAATGGCGGCGCCCCTGCCCATGATGAAATTCTGGAAGCCTGGTGAGACTAGATATCGGTGTTATTAGTAACATAAATATATTTGCATTATTTTGTGTCCTGACATTTGTTACCACATAATTTATTTTGGTTTAATGTCCAGTTGTATTGCTTGCTGTTCTATAAAGTAATATCACGCCGGCAAAAATCTCAATTGAAACTCATTGTTTATATATTCGTTTACGACACGTCTCTGCTTTATAAACCTATTTTAATGTTTCCCCTCTTCCTCTTCTTGTCTGTTTAAAAAACTCATCGTGCTTATTACTAGTGACTTTAAATGGATTTTTCTAGATCTGAGAAGCGCTACGGTTCAGTAGTTGGCTAGCTACAGAGAACGTGTGCGTATTACGAACCACACAACAAAGACAGAACGGTATGGCTGCTGAATAGACAGATGACATTTAAGATTTTACATTATTAAATGTCATTTGTTGTAGGGATCCTTACCCGTTTTGCTGATATAGCTGAGAAGACCCAGCTCCTATTGGTTTGCATGAGAAAAAAGCCACGGGATTTCTTTCTAAGATGTTTGTCACAAGAGAAGATTGGGACACATTTGCCAAAACAGAACAAACAGCGCCACAAATGTACTGTCCTCGGATTATTGGGACCAATATGTTTATAAGGTGCAGCACAACATGTAATCGGTTGCACCAAATGCTGCACTAAAATTAATGATGCTGGTGGTTTTACTGGGTAATAAATCCGGTTTGAGGGGTTTTGTTATGTAATTAGTATGTTACTATTTATGATTTTTTTTTGCCTGCTTTAAGAATGATATGCTTTAGGAAATATACTGCTGTTAATATTAACACGGAAAGAAGGAATGGTTTTGACAAAGTATGAAATATGAAAAGAAACCCAACAGGTTAAAAACAACAACAACATAGTGCCCCTTAGTTATTTTTAGTTTTTCCAAAAGTTATGTATGGGTCCTTCAGTTTATGAATTTAAACAGGGCTGTCCAGTCCGCAGATTTTCTTTAATGCACCAGCACCTGAAGAGATGGGAAAAGATGTCAAACTGACTTCTAATTTAGGTCGTGAAGAACTTAATTGGAGTGACAACCTGTAGAGACTGTCTTGGCAAAATTGGACCCCCATTAATTTAAAGCATATTGGTACTATTTTAAAACGAAGTTATTTTCATGACTTCTTTCTGCCTCTGATCTGTCTTGTAGGATTAGAGGCCCCTGGAGTAGGAGAGGAGCGGGAGTTGTCCTCAGAGATCGGCGGTTCTCCGGTCATATATAATCCTCTCTCCTCCTTGTCCATCGAGAAGCAGAGGCAGAAGCTTCCAGTATTCAAGGTATCCTTCCGTAGTAAAGAGCAGCGATGAACACTTGTGGTCTGTAAGACTTTCTGCTTTACCCCCATGTTATCAACCTCTAAAGCACTGGAACCATTTCACTGTGATACCTTACGCAGTTCACTTACCTAATTCAGAGATCAGTCCCACATGCTGTGTTTCTAAAGGGCCTGGTCGGGCTACTGTCGAGGTAACAAATTGCTGTGAATGCATATGGGGGATCCATAATGCTTGCTAGATTGTGCCTCTCAAGGAGTAGGATGGACCATCCCTTGCAGAGTGCAACGTATCAAAATGGCAGCTATAGAACTTTGAAGAGTGAAATGACGTTTATGAAGGGATTTTAGATGGCGCATGAAAGAAACATATTATTACGATGAAAAAAAAAATAGTGTGCCTATGTTGTGTGCCGTAATTTAGAAGTCTGTTTTTCTGAACATAGATGTGCATGTGTTATTGTACTGTCCTGTAATGTCCTGTTGTGTTGCCTTTTAAATCCAGCACAGAAATCACATCCTTTACCTGGTGGAGAACTATCAGACTGTGGTGATTGTGGGTGAGACAGGCTCTGGGAAGAGCACCCAGATCCCTCAGGTTTGTGTTCCATTAGGCGCTCAGCGCAGCTCTCATTCCTGCTTTGTATTTATATCATTGCCAGAAATGTCCTTCACACTTTACATTGTGTCCCTCTCTGATTATTTTTTTGTTCACACAACAGCATAACAGTTCGCTACCTAATTACATAGAGAGATCATATTAAGCAGCAATGGTAATAAATATTTATTAACCTGGAAAATGGCATGAAGATGAGTTTTGAGGGGGTTTCGTATTGGATCAAGATTAGACTGCGTGGTTAGAAACGAAACTTTTCTTAAATACTTTCAAGACAGTAATACTGAACAACAGTGTCTTGTTGTCTCTGCTTCAGTACCTTCTGGAGGCTGGATGGGCAGCAGAGGGCAAGGTGATCGGGGTGACCCAGCCCCGAAGAGTTGCAGCAACTTCGGTGAGAGACTCCCACATTCATGCTTTGTGGCTCTGACGAGGGACACTTAGACTGTTGATTGTGCTGCAGTCACTTTGTTGAAACAGCCAAATGCAAGATAGATCCGCCTGTCCCCTCTTCTTTCCTTCCGATCAGGTGGCCAGTCGAGTGGCTGAGGAACGGGGGGCATTGCTGGGTCATGAGGTGGGCTACACGATCCGATTCGACGACTGCTCTGACCCCCATGCCACGCGCATAAAGGTACGAGACATGCAGATGCGATCTTGGGAAAGGCCAAGTATTTCAAGGAGTAATCATGGTCAGCGGTTTTTGCTTTTTTTAATGACTAAGACATACAGTGGAAGAAACCAGGAGTAATCCATTTTCCTTTTCTAGATCCAGTGCCTCTAATTATCAACCTGAAAATCATGTGAGATGTAGGAATTATCAGTACAACAGGCATTGACTACTGGTCAACTTGGGGTTCATGGGTTTTCTGTGACCCCACTAAGAATAAGCACTGAAATTGTAAATGATCAATTTAGAGAAGTAAAGGTTAATTCCACGCATGAGAAAAAGTGTCATCAGCATTGAACTCCCCCTTCTCTCTCAAAGACTGACTCGTTTCTTTTCTAAACCCTTCCATTAGTTTCAGCTTTCAGCTTTTTACACCTATCCCTGAGATCTCTTTTCGTTTTGACACACTTTCTCACCTGTAAGCCCGTTCTCTCTAACTCCATGTTGCACTGTGCTGTGCTTTATATTCTCGCCACCTTACTCTCTCTCAACTCATACCCGAAGGAGGCTCAACATCTAAAACGTCTTCTTACTTTTCAATGTGGAATTAACTTTTACTTGTTCGTTTACAGGAAAAACACTGCAAGCTGTTGCAGCTGCATACTTAAACAAATGTGAATGTATTTTTAAGCTCAGCTGCTGCTTGCAGGGACTTTGTCATGTCCTGTGTTGTTTGTGGTGTTTCAGTTTCTGACAGATGGAATGCTGGTCAGAGAGATGATGGCGGATCCACTGCTAAAAAAGTACAGGTACTGTCCAAAGGCTATACCCTGAATACTCAAAAATACACAAACCCTGTTTGTGGTTTAGTCTAGGAACTCGTGTGACATTATCAGTGTGCATCTCATTCCAATGTAAATGAAATGTCAAACTGAGCTATATTCACACTAAAAAATAGATTAGACCTATAATAGCAACAGTAGGTTGCTTGAATGATGCATACCAGATATATGTATTAGAAGTGGCAGCTGAGATTGCCATAGCTAAATCTGGTCATAACATTTAGACTGTTTTTCTCCCCTTAATCACAGTTCTGGTATGTTTTTTTTGCATTCATATTTTTCATTTTTGTTATTACAATATAGCAGAGAACCACCATTAAAATACATTTAGTGATGTCTTCTAAACCAAAAGCACAGTTAAGATTTCCCAGAATATGTCATAACATGATTAATAGATTTCTCCTTCCAGGTTGCAGAATTTTAATTATAATGATCAGAGCCAAGTTTATATGCCAGATTTTGAAAAACACGGTTGGTTTTGCTGTTATCGTTGCTGTGGTGGATAAGGCAACGTCTGTACAAACAACTTAACCTTCATATCAGCTTTTCCTTTCTGAAACTGAATCTCCAGTATGACTTTTCTCATTCATTCTGAGCAACCCATTCAAAAGATTTTTTAATTTTAATCCTCTTCACAAAAACTGGGGTCTTCAGCAGTAGAGAAAGAGGCTGTTTGTTCTAGCAGTGTGATGTAGTTGTTTTAATCCTGTACCAGATTTGAGCTGATGTTCTACTGTCCTCTTTGCAGTGTGCTGATGCTGGATGAGGCTCACGAGAGAACACTCTACACAGACATTGCAATCGGCCTGCTAAAGAAGGTCACTGTATTACTTCATTTGGTTTTTAAAGAAAGCTTCTTTTCTGGGGAATCTGTCAGAGTGGATCATTTTTCAGTCAATTCTGAAATGTGATTGTACTATTAGCGTCTGGTGGTATTTTGTTTTTTTCACATTTTGAATGACCAAAGTCAATTTAGACAAAAGGGCCATATTCTTATGATGAATCTTTAAAGTAGATTTAAAATAAAGGAGTAATATTGTAGGTGTGAACACTTAGGAAAAAAGACAATTGTTAAGAATGTTAAGTAGAAGTCTAGTGAAGGTATTTTTTTATGTAGCTGTGAGGTGGTGATCAGTATATTTCTAGTGCCTACGGGTGAATAATATCTTGCCTTGTGCTTATGGTGAAAGCAGTTACTGTAGTGTGTTAATTGTGTGGATTAATTTGTGCCTTACTTAAGGATTAAAGATCCTTTTTTGAAACCTTCATCAGATTCAGAAGAAACGCAGAGATCTCCGACTGATAATTGCTTCAGCTACTCTAGATGCCAAGGTAATTTAGAGGGGGAATTTGAGATGAATGAAGGTGGAATGGTAACAGAAACATGTATTCCTGCAGGTCTTGATAAAATGTTGTGGGTCTATGTATATTTAGAATGTCAGTTTTTATTTATTATCCCTGTCTTCTCATGAATCATCTCAGTTTAAGCCAGGTTTGAACAGGTTTTAGTGCTCAGCCCACGGTCACATTTCCAGGATCTGAATTGTTTGCCTTTGACTTTAGACAAAACAACATAAAAAGTGTGAATAACTCTATGATATGTAAAACGCTTTAGGGTTCTTGAAATTAAGATAAAAAACATTATAAAATGTAAGTTTAGTGTTAAACCATTCTTTAGACACGTAAGTAAATGATTTTGCGAGTGTAGAGATGAAATTCTGTCTGAAGCTATTACTGTATGAATTTCAAAACGGTGCTTTTTTGTCTTTAGAAATTTCAAGAATTCTTTAACTTGAATGAGTCTGGAGACCCCAATAAAGACACCTGCAGGATTCTAACAGTAGAAGGGAGGACGTATCCAGTGGACATTTTTTACACAGTGAGGTAAACCTGTAACCAATGTAACTCGTATTCGTTTGTATTACTACACGTTACAAGGACCCATTCCTTGTCATCTTCCCGATACTGCAGCATCACAGCGTCCCTATGACAGTGAAAATAATCTGCCATCTCAACACTTATTCCCGAGATAATGACCTTGTTTTGTTTCAAGGGAAACTGTGTCAACACCCTGTTTACGATATTTCTGTATTTTTCACAAAAACCTGTTGAGATAAATGCGATGTGTGTAATTCGCTGAGCGATACACAACCTTCATTTGTCAGTGTCGGTGATAAAAGCTCAGGTTGTTTTTGCCAGGGCAGCACTGCGACTACACTGCAAGGACTCTGTCGGCTCTCTGTCTGCTGCGGCCATGAGAGACACATTGCTCCTCCAGTTTTCACGACCTTTCCTGTCCGGCGCTCCGGCAGCTAGTGCCTACGGGTGGGCATGTTGGAATTCTCAGAATTCCAAATGTGAGCCTGTCGCATTCTGCCCAGTGCAATATGGGAGTTGTTGCTGGAGAGCTGATCCTTTAAAAAAAAGCCATTGACAGGTCCAGTATGTGTAGGAATGTAAAACAAAATAGTGATTCCAATTAAGGAAGAAAAAAACAACCAGTTGTTATTTTATGGAGCTCTCCTCTTTTTATAGGGTCACTTATTAAACAGGGTCTTGTAAAGTGAAGCAGAACACTGACACACTTTACACAAAGATGGATCTCTTTTCTTTTATTCATCCGGTCTTTTACCATTTCTCTGTGTTTCTAGCGTGTTGCATTGCATGTAACCCTTGCAGTTTGCGGTGTGATTTTACACTCTGTTCCCGCTGTTTCCAGCCCTGTCCCTGACTATGTGAAAGCTACAGTGGAGACAGTGCTGAAGATTCACGAAACAGAGGGAGATGGAGATGTTCTTGCTTTCCTCACCGGTCAGGTATATAAACTGCTTGTATGAAATTACATTACAAACATTACAAGGATAACAATTATCCTGATTTCTCACTTTTTGTTATTGGAGCATAAAGGCACAAACCTCAAGATTCAGAGACAGCTTCTTCCCACAGGCTGTCAGATTATTCAGTTCTGTCTCTCACTGACTCAGACCGATGTTTTCTTTTGCACACAGCTTGTGCTGTGTTGGAGCATACATGCAAATAAGCATTTCATTGCACTTTTGCATATGACAAATTAACTAAACTGAACTTGCAAAGAGCTGAAATTATGATCCCAAAGGTATCTTGAGTGGTGGGGTCAGGGGGGCATCCTCTTCTCTGTAGTGCACCTCAGATGTCAGTTGTGTTTATTATAACATCTCCCCTCATGTGTCCCAAGAGCACTGACTCCCCCCAACCGCAAAGATCTGGTGTTCTGCTGTTGTGCATTTGTCCCTTTGCTGTGTGAGTTGGGTCAACAGCAGAGGAGGATGAATTGAAGACTCATACCATGCTACTGGAATAACGCACTTCTTGGCTTTGCTGAGGTTGTTCTCAGTTGCAGGGGCTTTTGTGTTTTTAATTTCCTTAGATTTTTATGATGTTTGTTACCCATGTGGTTCCCTATTTGGACAAACCTTTGAGCTGTCTTGTGTTGGCAGGAGGAGGTGGAGAGGGTGGTTTCTCTGCTGGTAGAGCAGGCCCGGGCCCTGTCGCGCTTTGGGATGAAGAAACACCTCCGAGTGCTACCCATGTATGCAGGCTTGCCCTACCAGGAGCAAATGAAGGTTTTCGAACGAGCGCCCCCTTCTGTGCGAAAGGTGAATTTCTTCTGTGCATTCTGGGTTAAAAAAACAACTTTTACTTTATTTCTTAATGATTGGCCAAACAACATCAGTGGTTCTTAGAAAATGAGCAAATTGTAAAATTATTTTTATTTACTCAATCACCTATTGACATTATGTCGTAATAAGCCAGGATATTTTTTGTCTGTGTGATACATATACTTTATGACATTTGATAGAGATTATTAGTATTACGATGTGAAAAGATGAGTATGTTTTTAATGTGGCAGTCAGAACAGAAGCAATGCATTTATGCTGGGTTAATGTTTTTTCCTCCGTATTTTACGTCTTCATATTTCTTCATTTCTGGCAAGAGATACTGTGTTGGAGGAGAAGGACTTGATTATTTGGGCATTAAAGATCCCACTTCTACTTAGAATATTTTGGATTTTTGGCTCTGGGCTTTCACAGTCTGGCCTTCCTAAAGTTCCCCCTTAATTGGATTTGGGAAGCTGTCTCTCGCTTCAGCTGCTCTGCTGTGCAGTGGGGCTGCTGGGGCAGGATAGCTGATGTCACCCAGGTGGTGGCTGCACTTCAGTGCTGGAGGAAGCCTATTGTATAGTGCTGAAAAGCACTATAGAAATGTAGAGAATTATCATTTTTTGAATTGTGCTTTATTTTTGTTCTGTGACAGGTGGTGGTTGCTACCAACATTGCAGAGACCTCCATCACCATTAATGGGATAGTTTTTGTGATTGACTGCGCATTTGTGAAACTGAGGGCCTACAACCCCAAAACAGCCATCGAGTCCTTGGTGGTGACCCCCATCTCGAAGGCCTCGGCTACACAGAGAGCAGGACGGGGGGGGCGAAACAGGTCAGGAAAATGTTTCCGGCTCTACACAGGTAAGGAAGACCCGGGTACGTTTTTCCATTGCCTTCCCAAGGGTGCAGGTCTCCTTCCCTTTTCCCTGATCCTCACACTATTCCCTGTGCAGAGGAAGACTATGAAGAGTTGCCCCCAGCGACAGTGCCGGAGATGCAGCGCACAAACCTGTCCCCAGTGATCCTGCAGCTGAAGGCCTTGGGCATAGACAACGTCCTGAGATTTAACTTCCTCTCCGTGAGTCACTGTTGCAAACCACAGGCCCCTTAGTTCTCCAGATAGACTGCTTTTTCCCCATTTTGCTGCAGTGAATTTGCTCACTGAATCTGATTCTGTTTAATAAGGCTCTACTTTTGGGGTGGGAGATGGCTAACCTGGGTCACAAAGTCAATGAAATTGAAAGCCTGAAATGAATTGATAACTAACATGAAAACAAAACTCTTTTCTCTGCCAGCCCCCTCCAGCCCAGTCTATGGTTCAGGCCTTAGAGCTGCTTTACGCTCTTGGTGGTAAGTAGAGACGGCTGCGTTACACATTATTTTTCGTGCATTGAGGTTATCCCCTTTAGTTAAGAAAGTATGAGGATCTCGTTAAGTTGCAGTAAATACCATTGGCGTTTGTGTGGTTTATCAGTGACATGTGAAACTATCCCTTTATTATTCGAATTCTAAGCCATAAGCATAATACTTTATGTCTTAGGAAACAATTGTCTCTTTACCTTTTTGAGCACAAAATCATAGTCAGTGGTGGAGTTTACCTGTTCCTGTCCCTGCTCCAGGGTTAGACCAGTATGGGCGACTCACTGAGCCTATGGGAGTCCGCATGGCAGAGTTCCCCCTCGGCCCCATGTTTGCCAAGATGCTGCTGGAGTCAGGTAAGAGTAGAAATATGTCGTATAAGAGTAGAAAGCCGCCGTCTTCTAGACTGAGATTCCCAGAGGCAGAGTCTTTATTAGAAATACAGTAGGGAACACTATCTAAACGTAGGTTTATCACAAATAGTTATACAATTCCCACAGAATGTTTTACTACATTGTGTATTGTGATCTCTAAACACAAAAGATTAGCTGGCTTATTTAAAAATCTGTATTGTGAAAACTGTGTAGACCATTCACACAGTAACGGTTAAGACCAGAAGATGTCACAGCTCTGGGTGTGCTGGCAGTCTTGTATGCTAAAATTGTACTGGTCCACTTCTGTTAAGCACGGATGAAGTTATTGCCTTTGGGTGTGTACCATGAGGTGTTCCCTATGGTCCTGTTTTTATAGGTACTGAATTTAAAAAATGTTTTTACTTTGTAGTTGCTTCTAAGGCTGACTTTTTGCATGTTCGGTACAGGGAATTTTGGCTGCTCTAAAGAGATAGTGACCATTGCTGCCATGATGCAGATCCAGAATGTGTTCCTGAGTCCTCCCAACCAGAAGAAGGCAGCTGTAAGTCCTACCATGCTCATATTACCACCGTGTGCACAACAGGCTGAATCACAAATAATTTGTATGTGTTACAGGATAATATACATTTGAATCTACCGTGTGCAATGCTGATATACCTGTGATGCAGGTTTTTCATCCTCTGGATTTATGCATATGATCAACAGTGTTCACCCAATTCCAGGAACCAAGCAGTGCATCATGCATCATAGGAAGGGAATTCAGTTCAGTTCACCATCGCTTTGGTTTCATATATGGTATAGGGTAGAAAGGATGCCTTTCTTCCTCTGTCCATTAGACTTGGTTTTAAAACTTTAAGATGCACCAATTTAGTTTGCAAATTATCTTTAAACATAGGGAACTCCCACTTCAAACATGTGGCTTGTCTGCTCAAATGTCCTCCTCTGTTTCCCACGTTTAAATGAATTCCATTAGTGTAAGTTAAACTAACTCCTTGTTTGGTTGCTGCTTGTCTACCCAGTGCTTGCATTAGAGGAATGCTTGGTTCATCTGGCATACTTGGACCTTCTAAGTATCCCAACACGCAGGAATTGTGGATTCAGATTATGTGACAAGGATGGGCCACTGTGGATGTCAGGGAAGCTGTTTGAAAGGATATGAAAACTTTCCTGTAGATGGTTTAACATATTTTTCAGTCCATCTGAAAATATTAAGCCATCTGAAAGAGATCATCAGTCTAAATTCACATTGCTTTTGTCATCAGTGTGCCCAATGGGAAACTGAACTTTTGATAACAGCTGTTGAAGTGGTTGGAGTAAAACCATCCACAGTTAAGATTTTAAAATTGAGAATTCCCATTCCTTTTTTAACTTCACAAAAGGTTGTGCATCTAACTTCCTAAATGGTCAGATGAATTTAAAAAAATCACTTTGTAATACTAGGAATACTGGTGTGTCCTGTGCATGTAATTTGGACATGTACAGGACACGCCAATATTATTCTCCTATTAAGATTTGCAGTAATCCTGGGAATATAACATGCAAGAGAATTTCACAAGTTGACAGTATTACAGAAGTATTAGAAATTGAAGTTTTTCAATTAGGCAAAGGATTGTATTAAATGAAAGCTTTGATCTACCAGTTAACTGAAAAGCACAAACCCATTTTTTCAGAGGCAGGTAGAGGTAGGCTTCTGAAGATGAAATCGCTGTGCTGTCCTTCTAAAGTTAAATAGTTGAACAGTCGCATGCAGTTTTGCATTGAAAGTATTTCCTTTTCTGCTGGGAAGAAGCATTAAATCAAGACCTCCCCTTTAGTACAGTCTACATCACCAGGACACAGTCTGATGCATACTACTTCTTTACATTCTCCTGTTTCAGCAGCTCCCCCCCTCTTCCTCACTCTGAACTAAAAAAAGGCAAGCACTTTTTTTAAGTCTTCTTTCTGTTCCACCTGTCACCTCTACATGTCACTTATATCAGTTATATCGTTAGCATTCACCTGTTATTTCATATCCTGCTGTTTCACATTGTCTTTTCTGTACCTGTACACTCAGTGATTGCAATATTGTTGTTTCAGCTGCAATTATTTTCCATGTTGGATAAGTATTCCAAGAAATAGATGAGGAAATGTAAGAGGATGTGTGCATTTATACCCATGGCAAAGAGTTCAGGCCAAAACAGCTGACTCTTAGTTTGAATCCTCACCTTGTTCCCTATGTATGCCTTACTTGTTTCACGTTTTCTCATGGTTAAACATTTGTTCGTAGTGGATACAGTGTGCCTGAATAGAGCTCCCTTTGAAAACCATTTCAGCATTAGCTAATGGGTTTGTCCCCATGGAGAATAGTTGTGACTCATAAACCACGCTGACCCACATTCTGAGATTGCTCATTGCTTGTACAGTTCAATTTAGGGAGCCTCCTAGTACGGTTACAGCATACTCGAACCAGCCTGTGTATTTTCCATATGGACTGGGACTGCCCTGCTTGGGGATTACAAGGAAGACATCCCTTCTCTTGAAGTAAAAAGCCTTCTGTTAGTAATGGGCTTCAAAGCCCTGCGTGATCCTAATTTGTTTCCTCACTGCATTTCCCTGTGAACTGCATTGAAAAGGAATGTGTGGATACACCACTCAAAGTAGAATAATTCAAAAGGGATGCACATGAAAATGTGGAAAAAAGCTAAAATGCAGGTACTACAAACTACTGTTCTTAAGTTTGAGATTTTTTTACCATCGTCACTCCAAACTACTTACGAGTGTTTAATCGATGGCTCTTAATTTGTGGACATTGCCATTGCACTCTGTATCCTAGTCCTTTACCTGTAGCAAATGAGTTGTGCATTCTGTGAAAATGGAGGTCACTCCGTGCTTTGAAAATGAAATTCCACTGTCTGCATTGTTACTGTTGTAGAGCAGGTTTGGAAGTTTCTCATTTCATACTGTGAAATTTGCATGCTTAATTTGTCTTTCTCCACTTCAGGCTAGGGAGCACAGGAAGTTTGCAGTAGCTGAAGGCGACCACCTCACCATACTCAATGTGTATGAAGCCTTTATTAAAGTATGTACCCACCTCATCTTTTAACACTTTCACTCTCCCTCGCTTCATCAGGATGATCTTGGAAATACGAAAACATGGTGCATTGTAGATATTGTCCTGGTAGGTAGGTATTGGTGTTTTAGACCACAGGGCAGAGCGTATTAAAGTGTTGGCATTTTTGTCATGGAAGAAAAGGTATTTGCCTAAAGTACTCAACTGTGTAACTTGCCACAAAAGCTGAAGAGCAAGAATGTTTAGTTGGTTTTATAGCTAAATGTATTTGTAGGTAAATTAAATCTGTACCAATGTCAGTGTAGATTCTTCTGAAAGTACTCTTACCAGTTTTATCCGATCTGGCTCTCTTTGCAACATTAGTTAAGCGTACTCATAATCAAAACTAGTTTTCCACCCCATTATTGCTATATGATTTCATTTGAAATCCCAAGTTCCCAGTGGCTCTGCTATTAATACTCATTTTCATATTATTCTTAGCATCAGAAGAGCTCTCAATGGTGCCAAGAGCACTTCCTTAACTACAAGGGGCTTCTGCGTGCAGTAACCGTGAGGGAACAACTCAGACGGCTGATGACCAAGTTCAAAGTACCCAGAACCTCCAGTGAAGGTTTGTCTGTGAGGAATGGTAATGTCATAGATAACAGAAGAGAGTCCTGATTTATTGCTTATGTGTTCAAGTACAGTTGTATTTCCATATCCATATTATGGGCCTGTGCTGTGTATGTATCTTATCACGTACTGGAGCTACGTTAACAAATAACAAAATAGAATTATGTGTGATGCCTAGAGAGCATGCATTCTTGTTGTCCATGGCAGACTCTCTACAGCTTTTTCAAGTTTATAGAAAATGAACTCTCTTTATACACACTACAAATGAATAGTGTGAACTCCTTCTTCTGCCAAAAGAGAACAATTATTGGTGTGTCCTGTGCATGTTCAGATTTAGAAAGGGTTGTTACGGTTGTGAAGTCTAACTACGAGGAAGCTGAATTATCTCCAGGTGTATTTTTTTTTATATTTCAACCAGTGTAAGAAAACAACAACCTTTGTTACATTGCTTGTATGATTATGCGACAGATTTTCTCTGTCACCAGTAGGGTGTACTGTTTGCCTCTTTCCTGTTGTTGCTTGGTGTTACTTCATCAGCTATAGAACTGTGGCAAATATAGGACATGTTTGTGATATGTTGCTTTATCTACTGTCCAGGAGATCCTGATGTTATCCTGAAATGCATTGTCTCTGGGTTCTTTGCAAATGCAGCCAGACTTCATCATTCAGGCTCCTACAGGTGAGATGATTTGAATCTAATATAGCGCATAGTATACAAGGTACTTAGAGATAATTTCTGCCATTAGAACAAGCTTTAAGGAAGGAGTACATTTAGCATTACCTTTGATGAATGTTGCTTAAGTTGTTTTTACTGTGCAATTTCCTCCATAAGAAACATGTTTAAAGCTCAGCATTCACTAAAACCGATAACAAAATATTTTTAACGACGAGTTATGATTTTTGTGCAGAATTTTCTTTCACTCTCTCAAATTACATCTTATCACGGTACATCTGTTTTTAATCTTCTTGGCAGCAGCAGAGTGTGACTTGAGATATCTGGTTCTTGTTTAGGACTCTTCGAGATGACCGTGAGCTGCACATTCATCCCACATCTGTTCTGTACGCTGAGAAGCCACCAAAATGGTAGGCCTGCATGACCCTGCCTTAATACTTGAAATCGCAGTCTGAAAATCACCTCAGATTGCCTTCGGGACTCTACAAGTCTTGTGCTCCTCATCCCCAGGGTGGTTTTCAATGAAGTGGTCCAGACGTCCAAGTATTACATGCGTGATGTGACTGCAATTGAATCTTCCTGGCTGGTAGAACTTGCCCCACATTTCTACAAGCAAGCCAAGGTAGGAGTTTTAAGAGTATCTTTTTCTCTACATTACACTTCAGTCTCCTTTGCTCACTGAACAATAGTTTTTTATGATTTTTTGAAAAACCTCTTAAAGTAATAGGGCTTTTTTTTTCCAAACCCTTGTATGATGGAGCACATGACTCAGTCTACATCATCAGCCGTCAGGACATTTTATAATGTTGCTTGTTCCAGCTGCTTTTACAGCATTGATGGATGTGTTGACTGTTTTTCCCATTGCGTTCGAGAACTGTGAAGATATGCATTGAGGTCCAACACTTACACAGTATTGACAAATGCGATTAGCTCTGGCTAGTTATTGACAGTGAATGCATGAAAGACAAGAAAAGGAGAAAACGCCCATTGGTTTTGGAAAGCAAGTGAAACCTGTTTCACTCTTTGTTTTATAGAATCGGTCAATAGGCAACAAGAGGGCCAAGATGACCTGAAGTGAGCACAGTGCCCTGCTAACCCCACAAGATGCCTGCTGCAGACCGTAGCTCTTGCAGTTGCACTGCTTTAGCCCACATTACACCATTAAAACCTGGAATGGAAAAGAGATTTTGGTGTGGGGGTACCAGGGCAAGACAGCCAATGAGAAATACTACAGTGGTGAGCACCATCTCTGTATATATAGATATGTATTATATTTATTTCCCATTTCTTTTCACCTGTATATAATGACTAGATAAATAAGTCTAGCTAACACTGTGTTTTTTAAAACCTAAATACTTGTCAACTGGACCCAGGTTTTTTTTATTGTTTTAACTTACGGAAGGCACTGTATATAGAGAAATGTCACATTTCAGCGTTTCAAGGGAGACATTGAAGTGGTTTAAAGCAGGTTTTACTGCGTATCATTAAGCTCAAAACAAGAGTCATCGCTTTGCAGCCTCAAATCCTGTCATGCAGCCTGAGTGGGAGAGAGATGAATGGATTTGGAACTGCAAAATTAGTTAAATGTGTAACAGGGCTCATGTAGTAAATGAGTCTGTTACAGTTATATAACCCCTAAGACATTCATTAGTGTTGAATTCTACTGTGATGGGTGGGGCAGCCTAGTGTGAAGAAGAATTCTTTGCTGGTTTAGAGAAAGATCTGTGTGGCTCAGGACTGGATGTACACCTGATTCATGGTAACTATATCCCTACTGGGGACAAGCTACACATGCCATAGATGTGTTGCAAAGAAATAGGTCCAGCACCTTATAATCTGAGTTTTGTAATGATCAAACTTTATTTTTTTCTGCTTTGATTATTAGAAAGAAATACTTGTTTTCAGAAATTCCCTTTGGCTTTTGAAAGTGACAATAAACACATTAATCTCTTTGTGCCACATTTACACAGGCTAAGGCCAAACTTCAGGCGGTCCTCAGTGCTGTTTACCTTGAGTAAACGGGCAATGTCAACAGTTCATTTCCTACGTATAACCTGATCATGAATTTAGGATATTATTTTGACATCACCTTGAATTATACTATTAAGAGACAGTTGTATTTATCTATAGTCACTGTGAGTCAGACACAAAGTGTTCTTTATCAAATTTACTTAAGAATTTTCCTAAGTGTTAGATACCTATTATATGATGATCTGCACACTGAGAAATTCTGGCACAAAGGAAAGGTCAATTAACAAACAGATTCCATCAGGTATCAATGCTCCTTATTTAATAGAGATAACCTGAGAATAATTTGAAAGAAGTGCAAAGCACTTACTACGGTCAGTGTGTGTCCTCAGTGCCAAACAATTGAAGATACTCTAGCATTTACCACTTTAATCCATCAGCAAGTGTTTATACACTGAAAGTGAAATGACAGATGTTTAGACAAGATCATACATGCACCATAAGATATGTGAAATGAAAGTCAGTATACATCTGTGTGTGCCACTTCAGGATTCAACAGTGTGCGGATCATCTTGTTTACAAAAAGTATAGACACTGAACCAGTACACTGCATAGTGCAAGCAAGGTACAGCAAAATTATACTTTTATAACCATAAAACATAAACAAGTTAAAACAGTAGTGTTGAAGTTTTATTTCTAGAATGTTTGTGTTTATTTTCATGACCTCTGTCTTTGTGTTTCTTGTTAAACCTACTATTGTAATTTCATGGAGAATTAAGTCCTTGGTGCCCAGTTTCGGAAAACAACAGTGTGATAGAAGTTGTACTATCGCAATTCCAGTGAAACCTGCTTTCATTTCAGTAAGGTTACCTCTTTAACTTTATTGCTAAATGTCTGCATGGTTATGTGTTGGTTGTTTCCTAGACTTAGCTGTTGCTGTATACCACATGAATACCATGGTAATGTGAAACCAGATAAAATTGCATATTCTTGCATGTTGGAAAAAAACCTAAATAACACCCAAAGGTCATCATATGAAGTAGTGGCCTGCAAGAAGTTACACATTTCTGTGTCCTTTAAACTGTGCTCAGCTAAATTCTTGCCTAATTAAACCCCTTTCTGTAATACATGATGTATCTTCAGAGAGCTGTCTAGACCATCAAATAAATACATAAGATCATGCTTATACGATGTTCTTTGCTTTTTTAAACAAATTTTAATTTTCCAAAATGCAACCAAAAAACACAACATATACAAAAGATATCTATGAAGAATGGAAGTTCACTCACACACCAAAAAAAAGTAAGAAAGGCTAATTAAATTTTTACACAGTCACAGTGTTAGAACTGGTACAATATGACCTAACTATACTTCTTCCCATTAGAAGACACACAGACACCAAATACAGTCCAGTGTGGTCAAATTGTACCTCAGTCTCTATCCAGTATTTTTTGTTTAGCTGCAGTCAAGACCTGCTAGAAAAAAAATCCAGAAGACAAAACCATTTGGAAGTCGTCATTGAAAAGAAGCAGTTGGGTCAGGGGCTTAATGGCACAGTTATCCATTATATCCAAGACCATTTGATTCATACGCATCTCTTTTTTTCTTTGTAAGCTGACATGCTTACACAATTAGATAACTATTAAGAAAATGTATTGGACAATGTAATTTATATTGAAAGGAAAACTGAAAGTGCATAAGAAACAGTCATTACCATATCTACTGTATATTTTTAACTTAATGCTCTGAGGTGTTCTATAGTAAAATCTATGATAACTCATTGACAGCAAAATACCAATTACAGTAAATAGTTGCAGTCCATGTAGTGTCTTTTATACTGAAATGTCTTTATAGCCCTAGCGCACTACTCATCCACAAGGTTTTCTCCAACAACATCAACAAAAGATCGTAATGTGTACAGGTATGGAACTACACCACAGGTAGGAGTGTATGCTTCCTTCACAAGAAAATGAATATTACTGGTAAAATCCATGATGGGCCTTAACAGTTAGAAACGTTACTTAAGTAAACCAGCCATTTTTGGAGAACAAACTCATAAAACCTTTTCACATGGCCATTTCTATCAAAGGAAGACTTTGAATACCGCGGGTCTGGTTATTACATATCTTTGCAGCACATTTTGTAACATTTACCTTTTACCTGAAAATGACGACAAACTTTCAGTACACACCTACACAAAATAACACTATAATACTTTAAATAGCACTTTTATTCCCAGATTATTCTCCACCACTTTTTTTTCAGATAGTGGAGGACTCAGCACCCTCTTAAGCTCACCTTAAGTGCAGCACCTTCTAGCGCAGAGGTGGGTGTTTGCAGGGTTTCACTCCTACTCAGTTCTGAAACTATATCAACTCACTGCTGACTTAATTGGACTTGAACATCTTCCAATGCTGACGTTTTCGACAGATCTAGAAATGTTCATGCCATCTAGTACTGGACATCCCTCCTCAAGAAGGACTTACATCATAAGTGCCAGCTTTTTACCATAAATAGGGGTGCTTATCTTTTAGAGCATTTCTCTGCCTCCCATAGAAATTAACCATTTCTTAATACTCATGAAGGTATTATACTATTAAGGATGATGGGTTTCTTCATGTCGCACACCTGCTAATGAAGTTATTTATGGCACCTTCAAGATCCAGTAAAACAGCATCTCCGTGAATATGGAACACACTTTTTCTAAGCAGAACTTATTTGTTTTGCTAGAAGATTTGTAGTGACCGATTGTTCATTTGTTTAGAAAATTAGCGCATGATACCATCCATCAGCTCCTTTCTTGATTGGATGTTGGTTGGATGCTGCCTTTGTGGAAAAACATCAATAACTCCTACGTTTTGGATTTTTGCAAAAAGGCCTTTTGATGATAGTGATAAAAGATAAGCCACCAAAATACTAATGACCCACTCTGCTGAAGTGCTGGCTTCCTCACCCTCATCAAGCACATTAGAAGATAGCTTATTAATCCTATTGTCACTGAAATGAAGTTGAGTGCAGATAATGGGGGTATGTATTTTTTTTGGTAGTGTTGCTTTTCTGAAATACAAATACACCATTTTTAAAATATATAACACCTGTGAAGCTCACTTGCTGGCAGCGACTGTCCTACACAGACAATTGTTCTGATCGAACATCATTATTGATTCGCTGATAGGTCATTAAATGACAAATCAACTGAATCACATAGGTCAGATAAGTTGATTTCATAGTCCGGGACAAGACACAAGTTGTGAATTGCACTGTGAATACAGTCCTATCTGTGTAATCTCTCACAAAGTAAAAATGCATTCACCTTTGCTTTACAATGATAACTTTTTGATCCAAAATATCTGGTGTGCTTGAACATACAGGTATACTGTACAGCACCCACAGAGCTGGTCCCTAAGACATACAGAGTAGGGCGTTTAACATTGTAAAGCAAAGCTGTCGTGGTGCCATAACCCCCTGGGCCTCCCAATAATACTGATTAGTGTAACAGGAGACCAGCCTGTTGGTGCACCAGGACACACCAGTGTTGGAGGACAAGCTGTGCGGGACACACATTTAAGCCTTCTTGTTGTGAACCTTCAGGTGTGATTTAAGATGTGGCAGCTGAGTGAAAGCCTTACCACACACTTGACAGATGAAAGGTCTTTCTCCGGTGTGAATTCTCTTGTGCTTTTTAAGTGTGCCTGACTGAGAGAAACTCTTCCCACACACAGTGCAATGATAAGGGGTCTCTCGCGTGTGAACCCTCTGGTGTAGTTTTAAGCTGCCCAGGTGACTGAACTTCTTGTTGCACTCGCTGCACTGGTAGGGGTTCTCTCCCGTGTGCACGCGCTGGTGGATCTTGAAGGTGTCCCCCCTTTTGAAGCTCCTGCCACACACGTCGCAGTGGTAGGGGGTCTCGCCCGTGTGGATCCGCACGTGCTTCTTCAGGTGCACCGACTGGCTGAAACGCTTGCCACACTCCTCACAGCGGTAGGGCGTCTCCCCGGTGTGGGTCCTGATGTGGTTCCTGAGCCCCCCGGACTGGGCAAAGCTCTTGTCGCAGTGAGGGCAGCTGTAGGGGGTCTCTCCCGTGTGCGTGCGCTGGTGCTTCCTCAGGTCCCCTGCTTGGAGGAAAATCTTGTCGCAGACTAGGCAGCGATGGGTGGGGTCTCCGGAGTGGATCCGCTGGTGCTCTTTCAGGTACCAGCGCTTAGAAAAGCCTTTTCCGCATTCACTGCAGGTAAACGGTGATTGGGATCCAGGGATTTTCCCAGAGGGGCCTCTCGGAGTGACCGATTCTTCACAGTCAGAATTCCCTAACGGGAGCTTCCCATAGCCATGCAGTAGTTGGTGGGATTCAAGCTGGCCTATTGTACTGAAACTCTTCCCGCAATCAGTGCACAGATACAAGGTTTTATCTAAATTGTTTCCCACATCTCCCATATCCGGGTCTTCTTTAATTTTTAACACTCTTGTGTCCTCTAATAAATTTCGGTGAATGACTCCTTTGGAGATGCCATCTCTAATTAAATGGGCCATCCTCCACCTCTGTATTTTTAAGGCTTCTTTTTTTTCAGCTGCCGACCCTGTATTTAAAAAATAGAATGTCCAGAGATGTATAAAATACCAAAGGAACCATAGAATTTAATTAACTTTGCTTGTCTGAAACAATGCACTGTGACTGACTAGTATTTACATAATCCACCATTAAAAAGGTTCGTTTTTACAGAAACCACTCCTACATCTGTAGTTATGACAGCAGCTGTAGCTGCAACAGTTATCTACGACTACAATGAAATAGTATACTTAGGCACATCTGCAATCTGTCTTAATATCTGCAAAGACGTGCGCTGCTTTGACAGTTTTCTGTTTACAGCATGAACAAATTCTAAAATAACGGTAAACACTATTAGGACCACAGATTTACATAGAAGACAGCACAAATCTGCCTGATCTCCTGCATCTGTAATACTCTTCATCTCCCGAAAATGTTTGAAAACCGTTTAAAATCGAAATTAAGCAACAAGCCTTTTTTGGGGGCGAGAAAGGAAACAAATTAAAATAAAACACCCCCAAATTTTATTTGCATATTTTGCAAGTTAAGAATTAGGTTACATTTGCACCAGGTTTATAAAACCAATTGCTCTCGGGACGTTTTTGCTCATCTGCTGAATGAAGCACAATGTTACATGTACATTGTTAAGTCACACACAAGTTAACAAGTCCCTGAACTCCAAATTCACTGGAAATTTACAGGTCTGACTGCTTTGTATTACATTTTATTCACATAACGGGTAATAATTTATTACACTCCTATGTGCATTTTTCTGTCGCTAACGTTTTACTACCTATTACATATTTAATTCTTAGTATTTCTCAAATTTCTGATATTAGCTTACTTATCCCGTTACAGCGTTGTTCTCTGTTCTAACAATTGCTATAATGTATGTTATACTCACTTTCACTGTAAATATCATCCACCGTACAGAACTTTTTGTGCTTCTAAAATTTATCTTCTAAAACACGCGATTTAATTTTAGGTAAAGCAGACAGATAACAGGAGAATTCTGTTCCACGATTCATCTAAGCTGCAGCAGCTACATCATATTTGAAAGCTACTACTTCCTGTGTCGGAGGAAACAGCGTGCAATTGTAAAGTAGTCGTATGAGATAGCTAGTTGTAGCGCTTCTTTGTGAAAACGGTCACAGCCACTTTGCAAGAAACGAAACAATCTGTTGCCTTCTACCCCATAAAGGTTACGATAGATTATTTTATGGATATAATCTTGTATTGCTGAGCGCTGCAAATGTATGAGTTACTGTACTAAACTACATATCCCAGCAACCAACAGGCCTACGTGAAACAGAACGGTACATTAATTTCATACAGTTCATAATTGCACTGTGAAATGCGTAAACCTCAGAGTAGGCTACATTTAGTTGTGTTAATATTTACGAATTCTTAAGCTTTGTAAGTCTTATTTTTATGTTTTAGAGTTACTTAAAAAGCCGTCTCTATTTACAGACAGCACCGTGTCTGCAGTCAAAAATTCTTGCTGAGATTTTAGGAGTGTAGTGACGAGTTATCTTCTTAAAACTGAGTAAATAGGAGGTAGATCTATGAGCCTCCTGCTGATTTCTCTTTTTGAAAACCTATTTTTTCTTTTTCTTTTTGTAACCATTTAACACTGTAGTATCCCCTCTGATCCTGTAGGTGTTGTACGTGTATGCATTTTCTCACATTTCTGGCTACGCTCATTTAATTCCCTGTTAAGAAAAACATTTGACCCAAAAATCATGAACCCACTGTTAAAAGCCAATTCTCATTGACATTAAACAAGCCGATCCACCTGGCGCTGCTAGCTTGAACAGCTCTCAGCCCCGTGATTGGCTAAACCCCCGAACAGTCCGGGCCGTGATTGGGTGAAGAGTGAGAATCGACACTCTGATTGGGTAAAGCGCCACAGCGGAAGTTCTGTGTGCACCGTGTGTGCTGTATGAGCACGCTGGATATACAGTAACACATCCATTGGTTTCCAGTCACGACTTCGATAGCATAGACGTGCGCGCATCACGATCACATCGCGATACCCATTGCGACTTGCGCATCACTGTCATGGCGCCACTGCCGCGGCATTGAGTCCATATATCGCGATATGACATACCCCGGCAAAAATGCCCCGCCCCCATGTCGCGACATGAAGCCCGCATATCGCGATATGACATACCCCGGCAAAAATGCCCCGCCCCCATGTCGCGACATGAAGCCCGCATATCGCGATATGACATACCCCGGCAAAAATGCCCCGCCCCCATGTCGCGACATAGAGTCCATATATCATGACACGTCCTATCTGGGTATATCATGTGCTGATATGAGACCTTTATTGCACAGCAGTGCCAGGGTGGCATGAAAGCAAGGCGCCAGTCGTGATATACACTGTCGCAATATACATGCCATATGGGGTTCCTATCATGACATGCTGGGGAGGTCTTGTCACGATGGTATCCCACAGTTACGCATTTGGCAACAGCGTGTCACGGTAGGGAAAGTAAAGCAGAATGTGCCTTACAAAATAAAACCATAGATCTTACAATCACGATGATTTTACATACATTACAACCACAGGTTTATGTCATAGATGGTTAACTTGTTGGCATGCGTCATATCTTAGTATTATTCTCATAATAAGGAGGCTCATATGTTTATGGATATTGATTGTCTTTAAAATGTTAAGGGTACGAGCTAAACTGTAAAAGAGCGATCACATGACTATGCACGGTGACTTTGACCTCCAGTGACCCCGTCTAAATGCCCTGCAGTATTTTTAAGTGAACGACGTTTAGAGAGCTATGTAAAACACTGAATTGTTATAGTCGTATTACAGTATTTTGGATGTATTTTAGCTCTCTAAACGTCGTGCAGGGCATTTAGAGGCGATCTGAATAGTTATCTGCAAAATGCACACTCGCTTCTCTCTGTCAATATTATCTTAATGCTATTCATGCTTTCCAAAACTTGTAATTTGTTTACAGGAGAAATTGTAGAACCTCTTCGTGCTTAACTACTACAGGTCGAGCATGTATCGAGCTGCTACAAGCAAACGCGTGTGCACTGCCCCTTGCGGTCCAGAAACACTTGTATTCGGGAAGCCAGGCTGTACTCCTTAAAACCCAAGATGCCTGTAGCAACTCATGTGTCTTATTTATTTCCGGACTGGTCTGGTCATCTACAGCTGTACATGTTGGCTAATAAACCAAAAACCTAGAGCTAGATAGCTCTAAGAGTGTCTGATGTCAACGATAGCCAATTAGGCTACGGCTACGCATGCACCGCCCCACGATATTTACATTATTGTCTTATTGGTCACAAAAGATACAGCGAGCCAATAGCAAATCACATACGATGGAGAAAAAATCAAACACGTAACATTAAAAAAGCAAATCATGTAACGTATACAAGTGGAAAAAAAATCTTAAATTACTTTGGACTGATTGGGTAGGCCTAGGATCAATCACCAGGCCCACCAGTGGCTAGGCCCCTACATCCAGGTACTCACCAGACTCACACCTGTTGAGCTTCAGTAGGTTGCCGGTTGTGAGTTGCACGGCGGAAGTACACATTTCCAATAGAAAAATTATAATCTACCTGTTTTGAAATTCAAACGTATCTGCACTGTTACACAGCCGATTAAAAAAAACGTATTCTAAGCATTTAGCACACTTTAAATTTTCCATCCCTTTCTATATCTTCATATATGCTTCTCTTATTTCTGCATGGGTCCGGTGGGTGAGTGCTCTGTATTGTATTTACACACATAATTGCACTTGACCGGGCGCTGTCCTGGGCAGTATGGCATTCCCAACACACATCATGCGTGACTATACCCTTACAACAAAAATAAGAATGATTAAAAAATTATGAATGATAAACACATCTGCAGCACTTACCTCAAAATACCTTGATACCAATAGCAATAAGACAATTAGCCCTCTCTGTAATACCGTTTTTTAAAAAACGTCACTGCTTCCGGTGTCAGTGGAAACACATGTTGTAGCCGAAGCACTTTTTTTGTCCCTACAGTGCTCGTTAGTCCCGTCTTCTCTGAAGACGAACGACCTCTGTAAGGGTTTAGTTCGAAGAAAAAGATTAATTACATCGACCCGCTACCGATATTTATTTTAGACACCTTCGTCCACGTTAGTTCTATAGTTTTATCCCGACAGAAACGAACATTTTTAGTGTTACAGCAACTGACCTCTTATTACTACAGTCTAGAAAATGGTTTAGCTGAAACAATATCTGAGGCGGTTTTTAGACGTGTTATTACTTCCAAGTCCGTACACTTGTACAACGCTAAGAGGAAACCTACTTCACCCACCACTGAACTGCTGCCCCCACTACACAGCACATTTGGGGGAGAAGTAAGAAATCGATTATTTTAAGTGCATTAATGGGGGGCGTTTGGAAGGTCAGATTGTCCAGACCTGAGATGGATTTTTGTCCGGATAGCGGGGGTAAAAAAGGAATTCACTTCAGTTTTAATTTTACAGCGATTTTCCCTATTGAACATCTCAAAGTGTGCAGTCACTGGCACAGGACCTCAGGTTACAGTAAGCACAGGCATTCCACAATAGTCAATAGCACTACTTACTCAGGAGACAAATTTCAAGTATACTTAGAAAATTAATAAAACACAACTTTTTTTTTTTAAATAAGCTTTATTTTGCTGTAACAGGGTCCAATCTAAGAAATATATTTCTGGAACATAAGAACGGTTACAAAAGAGAAGAGACCGTTTGGCACATCAGGCCCGTTTACATAATAATAATAATAATCCTTGCACTTATATAGTGCTAGACACTCCACTCAAAGCGCTTTACAGGTAACGGAGACTCCCCATTCACCACCTCCAATGTGCAGCCCCTGCCTGGATGATTTTGAAATTTTACCAGGCTACTGGGGTGAGTAATTACTTTACAGACGTCACTCAACTTTCCTTCAAGTGGAAGAGGAGCTTCTGAAATGGGCTGGGAAGGTTGTTCCACACACCCGCAACTCTCGGAGTAAAAAGTTGATAGAAGCTGAGCTCTATCAACACTTGTGTTCTCTTGATAATTTCTTACAGCTGGCGGCAACTGGCAATTGCAATTTCTTCAATATGTTTGTGTGTTCCCCAGGAGATCCATCTCTCCTGCTCCTTGCAATTGTTTTTTTTGTTAGCAGCTCCACCAACTTTCAGGTGAAACCTTACCATGTACTTAATCCTTTTCAATGTTCATTGATAAAGTGACAGATTCAGTAAACGGCATAAAGTACTGTTGTGCCAAACAGCAGTGCAGTTCTTGCAATCACCAAGAGGTGTCGGTATCAGCTTTGTCATATCCCTGTCAGTTCATTTCCCCTTTTAACACTGCAGACTCTGGGCAAAGCACAGCCGATCAAGGGTCTTTCTTGTTTGTATCCACTGCAACTCATCAGTATCACACCTTTCATCTATTCATTAACCCATTGACTAAAAATTGGCATCTGTGTTTTTGTTTTTACAATTTAACCGATTTCTTTAATATTTAAATTGTATTTTTCTGTCAGCCACGTATACTGTACATGCTGATTCTTGACAGGTCTGTTTCTGGGAATTCAGAAGATTACAAAAGGGGTTAGATTACAGTGTGCTTTTTCTGCCCACTTTTTAAAAACATTTTAAAGACAAATTTAAGATATTACTTTCTTAGTGCTAATAAGTACTGATAATGTGATAACATATTGTTACAAGTATACGTCTTCTCGCACACTGTATTGCTTAGTTGTAATGCACCTAGATTTCCAGAATTGTCCTTTCTGTTACTATGGCCTGCTATAGGCACTCTAGTATATTTTGTTGAACATTTTAAGCCTGGCACACAGTGGTACAGATCCCGTGGCTGGCAGAGGAATCCTACTCCGTTGGGCCCCTGAGCAAGGCCCTTAACCCCAACTGCTCCAGGGGAGCCATACAGTATAAATGGCTGACCCTGCGCTCTGACCCCAAGCTTCTCTCTCCCCATCTGTGTGTCTCATGGAAAGCAAGCTGGGGAATGCGGGAAAAAAGACAAATTCCTAATGCAAGAAATTGTATATGGCTAATAAAGTGATCTTATCTTATCTTTCTAAATGTCAAGGAGTCTTATTGCAGTAACACCTCATACACCTCACTCTGCCCTTGGAAGGCTTCTAAAAATAAGTTCTTCAAGGCAGTTCAGAAATTCTAACTCAAACTCGGTTGTCTTATGTTTGTGCACATTAATAGTCTGTATCTACACGGACTGCATGTTGATATTGCACATCTTTTTATTTAATAATCAACAATTGTTCCGGCTCAGAACTGGAAATATCTGGTTTTACAGTAATTTATTCCAGAAAGGTATCATGACACATATGTTGTTGTTGATTCTAGATTAGATAGAATATCTTAACGTGCATGCCAGCTATTTGTCATAACAGTCAAGGGTTAAAGATACATTTCTTGAATTCTACTTTTTTCCTTTTTTTGGACAAGTGAATGTGCCTCCAGTGATAGGTGTAGGGTTACTGCGAGCCCATCGATCGGAGCTTTGAAGGGAAATGTAAATACACTTCTCCCGGCTGTTAGAGAGAGAGGGGCTGACTTCCTCGCTTAGCTCTCCAATCGGTCTGAGCGGCGGAAAGCACATCTTCATTGCTCCCCTGGGAAATAGAGGCGAGAACTCCGCGTAAGAGAGTGGATCAGTGTTTCAATTACCTCTGCCAAGACAAGCCATGCAGAGTGGGATGGGCAGAACTATCTTAATCATGAATGTTTGCAGATTTGATTCATCCCGTTTGAGATCCTGCCCAACACTGGCATATTCTAGGCTCATAGAGGAACAGAGGGGATTGTTTTTCTCTAAGCCCCAAAAAACTCAGAATCTGTTTTGGCTCGGTGCTGTGGGTTGCATTTCTTATGTTGCTCCATACAGCTGTATTGCATCCAGTTTTAAACATTTTTTTTACATAATACAAGTAAAAGCAGTTCTAAAAAACAAAAACCGAATTCAAATCACTGGTCACCAAGCCTATCACTTAATGATTTGGTAATATAACAACTAATATTCTAACCATTACATCTGGATTAGTTAATACTTCACTTAATGTAAACAGATTAAGGGCACATAAATCTAGAGGTCTTAAGACTTTTCTTCCTTTTTAAAGGTTTACTTTGTGTTTTTATGTTTGGAGAAAGTTTAACCAGCTTGACTACACATTAGAGAAAGTTTATTACATTATTAGTCTTGTTCAAAGTTTGCAAAAGGTTTCACATGAAAAACAATTGGTTAATGTTTAAAAGAGCATGTGAGGTGTGCTTGAAAAACATTTGCCATTTACATGTTTTATAATACGATTAGCTTTGTTTTTAATGTCAAGCTGGAAATGTGGTTTAATAAAGAAACCAGGCTTTCATCAGGATGTGTTACACTATGTTCTTAAAGTGTATCTTATTAATATAATTTGTTATGGTCATGTTAGAGTGACTGAGAACTTGAGAAATGCACAAGAAACTTAAGGGGCCTTAACTGCTGATGTTAGATTGAACTACCTTTGAATCCACAGTATAATAGACAGTATATGTCACTCCGTGTCAGTTGTTATTTGAGTCTATGGTTGAGTTAACACTTTGCTTAAGTTTCCACTGTATAAGCAATGTAACGTTTCCAATCAGTGTGTGAAGCAGTAGTGAGATTTCTGGAAAACCTTTAAAATGGGAGGTTGTGGGTTCAACCCTTCAGCAAGGTACAATATTTCACCCTAAGTATTCCAGCTGAATAAATTAGTAAAAATATAAGTTTCCTTAGATAAATGTGCCACCCCAATATATTAGTATGAGGCAGAATCACAAGTTGAGGTGTTAGATACTCCTCAGATAGACTGATTTACCTGGCACAAATAGAATGCTCTGCCTATTTCATCTCTTTGTGCTGTTGTACTTTAATCAACTTACTTAGAACACCGCACGTTTTTTTAAATAACTATTGATATCAGTATAGAATGTCTATACGTCATTGGTTACAATCTTTCAAGCAAAGATTCACAAAGGGTCCAACACCATTTTACAATAATATCTTTTTGTAGTTAATAATGACTTTGAAAGGTTACAGTAACATTATCTTGGAATGGCATCGAGCTGTGTTGTACAATTCATTATGATGACCAACCGAACCAAAAAATAGAACCCAAACTTTTAATAAACTGACCAACTTTCTTAATTCACATCTCACACACCAACCCGAGAAGCACTTCATAAATTCCCTTATCAATAAACATTAGAAAAGGCTATTTCCAACCTCACTGGGATTATTATAAAAATGTCTTCAGCTCCCTGGTTCAGTGCGTCTGAGCTATTGTGCGGCATGCTTTGCAAGTGTTCAACGCTGATGGAAAAACGTTCTGCAGGAAACGGAAAGCGGCGAAAAATAAAAAATTCAAGGAGGAGGAATTTTTACATTTGGAGATGCAATCAGTTGTTGAAGCTCTCTGCTCCGGTGACAAATTGAAGGTGCCTCAGACTAGTTTATAGCCCTGATCAGGTCAAACGAAAAATATTGGAGGTCTGGGCAAAGAGACAGCCCGCCTGGCTCAGATAAATGGACTGATCATTTCTTATTGAGAAACAATTCCTAAAAGGTAGTTTACTGCGTGACTGGGAAGCACCAGGTATTCAATGTTACTAGGTGCTCCCACCCTGACCCCTCCACCAGAGCTGGAATTAAATGGATAGAGAGAACGCTGTTTTTTGATGGCAGAACTCCATGAAAAAGACACTCCATTTGTTATGAAGTAGGGGTCCTGATGAAGTGTAGGGAGCTTTTTTTCAGGCACACAAGGACGGCCTTCAGACTGCAACCTGAAATGGATAGAAGGAGGCGATTGAATTTTACACTCCCCTGGCTATGATTAATGTGTCGCCTTTTGTGATGGGGAGGTCTTGCCACAAGGTGGCGCCAACTCTCCACAGGTCAGAAATCGGCGAAGCAGGAGAGAATTGAAGGCTACAGGCCCTTGCAAAATACAGTAATCGGGTTTTCTTCGTATTTTCCTGTAAGTACTCTGGTTTTAATTCTGCACCAAGTCTAACGTTAACATTCCCTTAGTGTTAACCGAAGCATTAAATCGACCTCGATATGTTTTCCGTGCTTCAGACAACTCCAATTCTTCCATAAAGTTAAAGCCTGTAACGGAACTTCATACAAAGTCCAGAAAAGGCTTAATTAAAACTCAATTAATCACCAATAAAATACCGCGGTAATTGAGGACTAGCATCCAAGTGTACACAAGGAATTAAAAAATAAGCTATGAATCCTTTTTGTCTTCCCTAAACACTTGTACTCCAGGGAGACATTCTTATTGGACCCTAATAAAAAGGTAGAATTGCACAAAAAAAACAATAAAATGAAAAAAGTGGTGCCATGTGTTAAATTCTACATAAGGTGCAGTAAGTATCTAAAGTATGATATTGTAAGATTGTCTAATATAAGTAAATTATGTCAATGCGTACAGTATTTACTCCTCGTTACCTATTCTGAAAAATGGGAGAAATCAAGATGTTAGTGGACTGGATACCAGCCATGCGTTGTCAATTTTTGTGTTTTTTTTATTTTATACTAACGAAGTTTGGAATAGTCACAATCTCAACACATAGCAACAGCTCCAAGATTTTATATAGAAAAAGAACATTGTTCATAATTACTCTGCTAGTGATACTCTTCAGATATACTCACAAAAAAAAATGGTCTAAAACGACTTCCTCTTTTAATGCTCATAAAATGGAAAGATGGTGTACGTAATAAATTTAACTGTGTTCTGATTTATAATTACCTTTGGCAGCGTATTATTTTTTTATTCACCTTTTCTGTTGTTGTTATTATTTGATGTGAAATTAAAGTTTCGGGTGGGAGGGACTAAGCAGCAGCTCTTGTGAATAGGGAAAACGGGGAAAAAAGCCGACCAACTCCTCCGACCTGCTCACCCACAGTGCCCTAAGTCTTTGGACACGCCACGTGCACCACCACGCCACCTGACGTCATCGAGAGTGCTGTAGGACAGAGCGGTGGGTCTCTCGCTGACGTCACTACGTGGCTGCAGGTATCCACGAAGGTGCAGTAGTCTCCGTTTCGGTGTGAGAGATAAGACACCAGATTAGAACAAGTTTAAGTAGTAGCTGCGTCAGCATACGTAGGCTGCAAAGGAACAGGTAAAGGTTTATTCCATGATGAAAGGAAGAGAAACGTTCTAGCTGCGGAGTCTTCTTCAGGCGTGATTTAAGTGAGCTCGTACTTGCAACTTTTACTGCTTTTTTAAGATATTCATATAACCGCATGTTTTTCTCCAAAGCAACAAGAAATTACTTAGTGTTTCAAAAGCAATCAATAAGGTTATAATTACTAATTAACTTGGCAGACGCTTTTATCAAAAGTGATTTACGTTTGCAAAGGAATAGTCAGTGTCTGACCTGGAATTTAAAGCCACAGCTTTCCAGTTGGTGTTAACCTACTTGCGCACTGCTGTCTTAGTTAATGTTATTTCTCAGCTTGTTCTCACCTGCACATGGTCTGGTCCTTCATGTTGTGACTGAGAACATATACAGTAAGCATTCGTATTAAGGACAGTTCAAAGCTTAGTAAACTCTTATTTGAATTAACATTTAGGTGAAGTGCACTCCAAAGATGAAAGAAAATTCCATTAACCCCCTGATTCAGGTATTTCAGAGACAATTCATAATATAAAATTCTTAATCACACAATGTTGTGGTTTGGAATGCAGTTACTGGAGACTGGAGGCAGGAAATGTTTGGAAACACGTCCACAACAGGATAATAAAGGGATGCTGTGCTCTAGTTTGGAAATAGAAACCAGTTTAATTTTATATAAATAATGCAATGATCCATTGAGTCATACAGCATGAAGGCTGATGTTAAAGGTCTGTACAAAATGGTGATTTTTCACCGTTGATCCTGCTTGTTAAATGGATTCTGAAATGCCAATAAGAAATCAAAACATTCTTCAGTGAACAGGTGTGTGGAAGAAACCACACTACATCTACCATAAGCACATATCAAGGGTATTACATTAAATTAATTTTAATTGCACATTAATTAAATAAATTGCGTGTATGTACATGTGTTACAACGAAAGATTTGTTCGTTGATGAAGTCTCTATGCAGTTTGACTCTGTTGAGAAATGGTAGGACCTACTTAATATTCATTCTTCTAACACATAGATATCTGCAGCATCTTATCAGGTCTTACATAGAATGTGTCACAGCATCTGACTCACAACTGGAAAGATGTGGGTCAGTTCCAGTGTCATTTCAGTGCATAGTTAAAAACTGAAGTGCTAAATGCAAAGTTTGACCAGTTTCTGTATTCCCTTCTTTAGCATTCATGCAATACATTCATGATTTTTAAAACCACTCTTCATAATCAGTGATATAATACTTTAATGTTTAGGTTAATTGTGGTGTTATTTTGTCATATATATTTTGGAAGGTTATTGAATTAAAGTCAGTTGTCATTCTCTTTTGTCAAAATTTTGGAACTGTATCTGGAATAGAGAAACTCTTTCAGTGCCATAGAATGTTTTAAAGTCTGCTTTCTATAGATGTTCAGTATCAAAATCCTTTAGCTATAATTGTGTCCTGTAATCTGTAGAACAGTATGGTACTCAGAAAGTATGAAAAAAGAGACCTCTGGAGTGACAAGTGAGTAATCTAGAAAATATTTACTGTGGTATAAAGAGAACAATATTATTGAGTTACATTTATATCTGCTAATGTCCTGCATGGAGAGTGGCTCTCTGCCATTCATCTATGCACTTTAGAAAAGCAAGAAAAAGCAGAAGGAAATCAGTTTAGTTTTTTTATAAAAGAAGGCAAAGGATCTCCATGATTGTAAACTTTGTTGAAACTTTCAGCACCTTTTTGAATTTTTAATTGTTTCAGACCTCTGTTTTCAATGAGACAACCCCCCTTAACAAAATTCCAATACATTTTTTTAATCTAGCTCCAACCGAGATGTTTTTGTGATTTAAAAAAACACTGAAACTGCCCAACATTAATCACTATCTTACCAATATAATAATAATAATAATACTTTCACTTATATAGCACTGTTCTGGACACCACACTTAAAGCACTTTACAGAAAATGGGGACTCCCCTTCACCACCAATGTGTAGCCCCACCTGGATGATGCAACAGCAGCCTTAGAGCATCAGTACGTTTGCCACACATCAGCTATCAGTGAGAGGGAGAATAGATTGATGAAGCTAATGAATGCCAGGGTAACTCTGTTCTACTCCCTCTACTCTTTTAGAGAATGCCCTGGGATTTTTGATCACCACAGAGTCAGGACCTCTGATTTATGCTTCATCTGAAGGTTGGAGCCTTTTTACAGTATAACATAACATAACATCACTTTATTAGCCCTATACAATTTCTTGCATTAGGAATTCGTCTTTTCGCATACCCCATCTTGCTCTCCATGAGACACACAGACAGGGAGAGAGCCTGGGGTCTGCCATTGTACAGCGCCCCTGGAGCAGTTGGGGTTAAGGGCCTTGCTCAGGGGCCCAACAGAGTAGGATTCCTCTGCTGGCTGCAGGATTTGAACTGGTAACCTTCCAGCCACAGGCGCAGATCCTTAGCCATAGTGCCACCGCTCCACCCATAGTGTCCCCGTCCCTACACTGGGGCATTAGGACTCACCCAAACCGCAAGGTGGGCAGCTCCTATTGATGTTACTAACACCTCTTCCAACAACAACCTTTGCTTTCCCAGGAGGTCTCCCATCCAGGTACTGGCCAGGCTCACACCTGCTTAGCTTCAGCAGGTTGCCAGTAGAGATCCATCAATTTTCCATCAGTTTTCTTACTGCTTCATGCAATTCAGGATCGTAGGGGAGCTGGAGCCCATCCTGGCAAGCAACAGGCACAAGATGGAATACACCCTGGCGAGATTCCAGTCCATCGCAGGACAAACACACTCACACCTGGGCCGGTTTTCCTAGAAATTAACCTACAGTACCAATATATTGGACTGTGGGAGTAAACCAGAGCAGCTGAAGGAAACCCATGCAAACAAACTCCAAGCAGATAATACCCAGGTCCAGAATTGAACCCAGGTCCCCAGCACCGCAGGGCAGCAATGCAAACCACTGCACCACCATACTGGTCCTCCTGTCACAGCCATTTCTCCCACAAGTCTGAAACATGGGAAGGAAAGGGCCACAGTGTCTAAGACAAGCGGGAATTGGCACTTTGTCTCTTTAAGATGGCAGACCCGAGGAAATAACCAGAGATAAAAACAATGAGAGACTGACAAGGGAAGAGATGGCAAGGCGAGGCAGAAATCAATAGGAAATCAGTGTTTCAGGAGGGTGCGCCGTTTATCAGGTGACATGGTTAAACAGCGTTAAGGCACTAAAAGTGAGAAAAATACAGCCCGTCCAAGCGGCAGTATTGATCACACTAGAATGGGACTGCAGAAGGCCGAAGCCACTAATAAAATAAGACATATCTGAGAGAGAATCAGCTAGATCGATCCGCCCAGTGATCAAGGCCAAAAACATCTTCACTGGAATTTAAACTCCTTGCACTGACCAGTGCTCCCACATTTCAAACACAATGTTGCTCCAGCAAGCTTTCGGGGCTGCTGGCTCAACAACTTGAGTGCAACTTCTTGATGTGCCCAGAGAAAATCCACCAAGAAGTTAGCTTTTTAGCCTCTCTTTTGTCCACATGTCACAGTTGTTGAGCAGTTCAGTTGTAGAGTTTGGCTACTGAAACTTGCCGTTTTAATATTTCTGCTAGATGGAGGACTGGAAAATAATGCCTTTTAATCTCTCAACATCGTTTTGTAATGGCTTCAACATAATAAACTTTCAGTCTGTCTTAATCAATGTCTGCAGGGCCTGAGTAATTTTTTATTTAGATCTTGTAAATAGCTGACAAATTGAATTAATTTCACACTTCTCAATTGTACCTTTTTCAGTCATCAGTTTTTGACCGTGACTTCAGTTTAAAAGAAAAATACAAACATAAGACCACAAGAAAGGCTAAAAACAAGAGCATTCAAAACTCTTGATTTGTTGTAGCTTATAGATCCAGAATATTCATCCAGCTATACCTTGAAAGTACAGGCTTCAGCAGACTGGCGGGGTAATTTGCACCAGACTCCTACAGCCATATCAGTAGTTTGGCTATGCTGTAACACAGGGGTTCCTGGTCCTGAAGGCTCAGCCCAACTTAAATACCTAATTGAAGCCTCAATTGAATAAATAAGCTCCTTGTTTGTAATGTTTGCGAGTATTTGTTTTTGACTTAAGAGTTTGGGATTTGATTTTGATTAGCAAATGCAATAGTTAAATGCCTGCCTCTAGTAGGTTTAAAATCTGAAAACAGTGACACTGGTAGACATGTGCGTCTGCAGGACCAGGACTGGGAACCCCTGCCCTAATGAATGTGAAGGAGGGATGAAATGTTTAGAGGGTGTGTGGCATTACTTGCCAAGCTCAGGAAATGGCAGCCTAGCTGTGTGGATGAGGCTGCCCGAATCCCCCCCACTATTGTGAGGAATGAGCCACGGAGCTGCTGAAAGGGTGTAGATGGAGTGGCAGGAGGAGTCCGAGAGAGATGCATGAAGGGACGTCCCGGGTGCAAGATATACTGCATATACACGGGAGAATGGCAATGGGCAAGATTAGTGTCTAACCTTCCTCCTGAACTTAAACTCCATTTTGTGTAAAGAAATTATTTTCTTCTCAGTCTTACTGTACATGCACTGAAACTAAAAGATGCAAATTAGATAAGTCATAAGAAATGAATTA
This sequence comes from Lepisosteus platostomus, assembly GCF_059453375.1. Lineage (NCBI taxonomy): Eukaryota > Metazoa > Chordata > Actinopteri > Semionotiformes > Lepisosteidae > Lepisosteus > Lepisosteus platostomus. The sequence continues at coordinate 21,338,767 of NC_142625.1, forward strand.
TTTATCTTACTGATATAATGTGTGCTGCATGTATACAGTATATATGAAAGGTGAATTTTGTATTCTTGATTCACAAACCCTTATATACAAGTACAGCTAATCTTTAACTATAATTCCCAACAAAACGTGGAAAATTGAAAATGTAATCGATGCAATGATCGGGAGTGGTTTAAATGCTGCACTTAAAGTGGGTACAGAGAAGGAAATGGGTTTTCAATGCCACCAGGCAAAACTTTTATCAGGTAAAAGAGATTTTCATTTCAAGTTAGACTTTCTGGTTAAATAAAGGTCCAGTTGAATAATTCTGCTTAGTGTTGATTGTATTTTTTTTCTCCTCATGAACATTGCTATCTTTCATAACCAGTCAGCCCCTTAAAGATGTGTAAGCTTGTTTTATTCTCTCGGCTGCTAAGCTTTAGTGCCTTAATGGTCCGTTGCTCTTTCTTTCTCCTTGAACTGACGCCTAATTTGCTGCTACCGAACTGTGATCCCCCAACACACACTCAGTCTCTCTGTCTGTAATTGAAGAGAATACAAACAATTCATCTGGGCTTTTAACCCCTCCTCTGCCAAAATGGTGCTCTCACTGATATCCACCTGACTCTGCTGGAGAGTAGAGTCAACCACACGTCTTTACACTAACTTGTCCGACCTTCCAATGCTTTGCTGCTGAAGATTTTTGACGTCTTCAAGTGAACAGTAAAGCTGGTATTTGGCTGACAGTGAAAAATCACCCAAGCTTTTCTTTTTTTTGTGATTACACATGCCTCTCAGTCAGGAGAGGAAAGAAGTCTGAAAGAATGATGCTTGCCTTATGGCTTTCAGAAAGCCTGACTTAAAGCGAAGAAAAGAACAGTACTTGAAGTGCAATTGAAGCCTGTAAGTGCTGTCAGTGTCTTCTAGCCTCCTACAGATACCTGTAAGCACAATTCTCTGTACTAGAGCACACATAACACTACACATTCTGTACATTTTTAAAGCCTTTAGTCTTGAGCGGGATCTACTTTTTTTAAATGTATTTTTTTTCCAAATTAAAATATTATCGTCATTGTCAAACTAATTCTATTTAACAATGATGAGCAAATGAAATCTTTTGTCGCAATGCCTATTCTGGTAGCAGGATATGGTAATTCATATTCATAAAATGTCACTAGACTATAAGTAGCGTATAGGATATTAGATATCATTATTTTGCTCATGTTTCTGTAAGCCAAGGATCATTTTAAAAAATTGTATTAAGAATGCTCAACTACTTGTGTGTCTTCCAAAAAAGCATGCCTGCCTCTTACCTCTCATTTACATAAAGAATATAATGAATAAAGGTCGTATATTAGGATGTTGCATAAAAATATAAGGAAGAAAAAAAATAAGATCAGGTGCTCCATGTATAAGAAAGTACAACAAATCCTAATAAAACCACGTGCTAAATGTAAGAACATCCCGTTTGAAATGTAAGAGTAAAAGCTTTTGTATTTCTTTAAATAGGTCTTTCTATTGGTAAAAGTTAAGCTAAAATAATTCATTTTGAAATTCTGTTTAGTTGAGTGAAATTCTTGCTTGGTCCTTTCTTTCTGGGATGTTATTATTACAAGGATGAAATCCAATAAAAATAATTAGAAATGGTAGAGATCAATAAGTATGTGCCCTGGGATTTTGCTCTCTCTATACAGTGTGTAACGGATCCTCAGAGCTTTTCTGATCCCAGGGTCTCGCCCGTTAAGACACAGTGTTGCATGTCAGGACAATCGTTAAATGGGATCCCTTGGAGACTCTGTTTTCCAGTGTTTCATATTACAGCAATTTATATTTTGTTGACAAGCCTGTAAATTTAATTTAATATCTACTTTTCTTGCAAATTCCAGCCCGTTATACTACTTAGTATTCTGTCATTTATTTACGTATTCTGTGCTGTTTACTTATGCAAAAATGTAGAGGAATGTGTTTGGCACTGCCAGATATATAGTAGTTTGGCATTGAGAAGATACAGTTTAGGAGGTGCAACAGAAAGCCAGATATATTTTAGGATTAAACTACTTTTTAATTTTACATCTCAATGTCAATTTTTCTATGTGTGTCTTGTAAGTACAACCTTCAAAAAGTAGCATAACAGAACCACGCAGTATCTCACGCAGTCTACACGCAATACATATTAAAAAATCAATATTATATGGAAAAACTATTTTTTTTTACCGTACATGAGTTTTCATCATCCGTTCGGCTCTCTCATGTTTGATTCAGAGAAATGTAAAAGTGGACCTACATGCTTTTACTCATTTTACAGCCCTGAAGGGATAAGTCTTATTACTCGAATCATTCCTGGCTTCTATGATATCGTCACCGCTCTTGCAGATTGTGCAGATGATGCATTAATTACTCCTCCCCTGGGGCTCTGGGGCTTCCACGAGCCTGGCATTAGCAGATGCCTTGTCTTGGTGGCCTTTGTTGGAAAAATCTGCCATCACAGGCAGCCTGCTCTACCTGTGTGAGGAAGATCTTCCCAGCAAGAGCGACAAGCAAGTGGACACAGGAGAGCGGAGAGCACTCTTGCTCCTTATGGTCCCCCATGTTGTCCTCATTTTCCATCCTGCTCTAGAGCACCTGTTTTCCAAAACTTCTGAGCATCCCAGGCAAAGACTGGGGCATGGGAGAAATTCAGTTTTCCCAAATTTTCTTCTGGCAGTTTTGAAGGGGCGGGGGGTCGGCATGTCCGGCCTGGGGCACAGAGAAGCTTGGATAACAAATGAGTTGCCATCGTGCGGGCAGAGCCTCTCTCCCCAAGCCGAGCGTGTTGCCCATCGGTCGGTATGGTAACGGCCCTTTATTCAGCGGAGAGAGCCATCCGTGTCTGTGGCTGGCTATTTGTCCTTGTCTAATTACTGATCCTGGCTGGAGCTCTCTCTGTGCTGATGACTAATGGAGGAGGGCGATCAGGGGGAGGACTGGACGGGACAGCGGGCAGTGATTTGTGGGCCAGGCACTCTGTCATTGCCTGGGAACATTTGTCTTCTTGATGCTGGGGGCTCCTGGGCAGAAAATGGTTTAGAATTACTTCCATTTTCCAGCACTTTCATCCTTGGCCACTGCTTGGTTTACTCGAGATGGGGCAGTGATGTAAGATATGACAAAATCCTTGACGGCTTTTTTTTTTTGAAAGAAGCCCAATCTGTTTTCTTGTTGTCAAAAATAAGGAGAAAAGCGGTGTGATACAGTGTACACTCTGCATGTCCTATTTACCCATCACTGTAGATTTACAATGGTCCCGATGTCTCATAGATGAATAATTTATTAAATTATACCCAACATGCATTTTTAAAAAGAAATAGATTCATCAACCTGGCTATTTAATGTGCATGTACATACTGTATATGAGACCTGCCTACTATAATAGTTCCCTTAAAAGTGCCACTGAAGTCTGGACTTCTCTTTGAACTGACTTTGATTAGATCATCTAAGCATGGATTTTCATTAGCTTTCCCATCTGGTTGATTTTGTATTTTGTGCCTTCACACAGACAGGTTGAATTGACCTTGGAAGAGCCAATTCAACCTTTTCCCAGGATTGATCTATATACACAAAAAAACGAGTTAGCATCTTGTTTTTTTTTTAAATGACAATAGTAGCTACAGAACAACACTGTTTAAGACCCTTGTTCATTCAGATAAGTATAGGCCAAGGGAGAAGACTATACAGAGATTAAATTATTATTTTACATAATGGCCATAACTAAAGGTAATGCAAAATTCAAAACACAAATATAAGAACATAAGGTCTTGGTCTTGCTGGGTCTTTAGACAGAATTAAAAGTAAATAGAATGGAAATAAATGGATCAGTCCTTTTAGTTAGGATGGAAGAAACCCATATTTTGAATTGATTGACTGTGGTGGAAAGTTGCTCACTCTCTCATGTCTCTGAGTCTGCCAGTGTATCCAACCCAAGCCCAGTCCAATCATTAGTCATAGATAGGGATCAGCACGGAGTCAGTGTATGGTATATACAATGTAATGTTAGCTGTCAGAATTATATGAATGGCTCTCCAGACAGGACATGGCTGGAAGTCCACAAGAAACATTAGCAGTGGAATCCCATCCCATTGCAGGATGGCCTTCATTTGTTAATGCAATGGGAGTAATGGAGTATGGGACTGAACTGCATATTCTAATGGTCCCACCAGTATTCAGGAAGACGGAGATGTGGGGATTATTGTAGCCAGGAAAAGTGATAGAAGACTGTCTGACACTGTCTAAGACAATAGTCTCAGTGAGTGCACTGTATGTCCGTGTTCCTTCTGCAGTTAGTATGATGATTATAAAAACAAAAGAACATTTACAAATGACCAGGGAATTTGGCTTATCTAGCCTACTTGGTAATGTATGTTTTGCTCTATATATTCCAAGACATGGAAGATGAAATTCACACTTTATTCTTGTAACAATAAAACGAATTTACACCATTTTCTTTAATATGAATTGTATTGTATGTTTCAGACACTGGTCAACAGTCATTACATTAACCACACAATTACTGTGAAAAGGTATGCAATGAAAAAAAAGAGAAGCGCTCGACACCAAGGTCATTGACAAATCTTAACATGGTGAAGACAAAGCAAACAGAACCTGGCTGCTGGAGAGCAGTTGTGGAGTATAACAGAAAACATCAAGAAGTGTTCAATTACTTTGACAGATCTAGGGACACTGTTGGTTGAAGAATTTTACATTTTAAATGCTAAAATACAAATTATGCTCTCCATAGATTTTCAAACTGCTTTTTGCCACTAACAGTGTGAATTGGTTTCAACAATGAAATGTGTCATGGTAACTACCTAACAAATAGCCCTTCTGAAAAAATGCCTGCTAAATAATATTCTGATAAAGCTAATAATTCTTAAAAACATTATTTTGGCCCAATGAAATTAAGATAGAATGTTTTACTTTCCAGACGTGAACTGCAACGTACTGAAGGAATGTGTGCACAGCATAAGAAGAATAGTGTCTTTATCAAACACAAAGCAGAGTCATATTGATCTTCTTTCGCATTGCTCAGTAGGATGCAAGTTGTATTGCAGCAAATATCAAAAGAAAAACAATGATTTCATCAGTGGAAAGTTGGGATTCCTACAGGCTCTAAACAAAGGACAAACAGCAGCTTATTGTTTTGAAGAAATACAAAACAGATAGTCTTGACTAACCATCATTGGACTGGAATATAGTGGAATTGTGGTTTCCAGCAAGCTAGACTGCCAGAGCATTACAGTGTCTCATTTTGGAGTGAATGTTGAGTTTGTGCCTCTGTAACCACCTGTTCTTTAGCTACAGCCCTAGTCCGAGGGCAGGTGAGACAAAAACGACACTGCATGAAGCATTCTTGCCGGAATTCATCCGGTCAGCTTCTTCTTTTCTCATTGTGAGCCCCCAGCAGCACCACCTGCTGGGCTGAAGAATATAAGAACATGAGAAATGTGAAAAAAGAGAGGATTTCACACAGCCTGCTTACCTAATCCTTTACAAAAAACATTCTATGGGGTCAGCTCCACTCACATGACTGGAGAATTGGTCCCTAAAGCAGTCTTCAGGTTTTCTAGAATGCTCTTAAACATATTTTCCAGTTATGTCCCTAGCTTTTTGTATTGCTGCTGATCTGGAAGAAATACTCCAAGATGACTTAATGGTGTTTGGGATTTTGAACATCCAAATCAAGTCCTCATATAATTTCTGTGCACTAGGCTAAGAAGATTCAGATCCTCTGAGTACGACTGTACTCCTAAACAAGTAATTAGTCTGCTTTCTCTTTTTTGTACTTCCTCAACAGTAGCAACTTTCTTGTATTGTGTGACCATAACTGGTTACAATTTGGGGATAGTATTTACATGACTTTCTTGAGTTTCATGCTTCAAATTACAGACTAAGGACAGATGCAGCTTTCACTGGCAAGCTGCTTGTCTAACTTCAAACCCACTGAACCCTACTTGTGTGCAGCCACTTGTGTGACACCCTTTGGGAAATCTCAGTTGCAATTGGGTAATGACAATCTCTGGACTACAGAGCTCAGCCTGTGGTGTTAGCAGAAGCTTTTATTGGTTAAGTCACCTGGGAGCACTGTAAAGCTGAGGTTTAAATGAAGAGCTGCTTCATAAAATTCCAGTTTCCTGTTGGAAATCCACATAACAGCTTCTGTATTCCTACAATGTATGTGTTTTTATATAGAAAAAGTGAGCACCTATTGTCCTTACTATTGATTTTTTGAAGTTTTTCCTTTGGTTTTTAAATGTAAATAAACACCTGATTTGTCATGTTTGCACAGGCAGGCTGACTCCTGGGCAGGCATGATTCATTCTGCCATCTTACAGAAGGATAGTTCAGGGCCCACAGCAAGACTGTGACCTGAGCTCTGTGCCCCTCTGGTGCTAAATCACATCCTGTCAGGGGCTGGCAGAACAATAGCTGGGCTCTGATTGCTGGTGTTTCTTCCATAGTTAGTGTGATTATTTCACCAGCTCTCAGGCACTCTCCTTGGAGACACAGAAACCCCCAAAAAGGCCTAACTAGCTCCTGTCCGATATCTGAGGTGAAATTAGTCATTAACACTGCAAGAGCTTTACAGGGGCTGCAGGGTTTTATCTTATGCTGGACAGCAAAAGAAAACACAGTTTCTAATCCTACAAAGATGATCAAATAGTATAATGTAGTAATGAATACACAAAGAACTGAAAACCTTAACAGATTTCCTCTTAGTGCCAGAAACAACCCTAAGAGGTTTTGCTCGATAAGCTAAGACTTTTTGGACTTCAAACATTAAATAGATTCCATTTCAGAACCTGAGGAAGAAAAGTACAGAAAGTGGAATTGCAAAGGGGAAGTGGGAGTATGCAGTTTTTACTCGTGAAGAGTTTCTTTTTAAAATTGGTGACGATTTAATTGTATTTTGTGTTGTTAACTTGGGTTTGAGTTCATTTTGCCAGGGTGTCTAGCATACTGTGGGGTCTGTAAATAGGGGAGCTCTGGGTTTTGTATAGTTCAGTTCACTCAGTGTTGGCCCCAGCACTTTGTCCGGGCTGCAGGTCTTGGCTCTTTGTTCCTATGCTTTGCCTGGATCAGAGGTGCACTTGTCTGGAAAGACCTCCTGGTTCCTGCTGTGTCTCCCTTTAAGTTTTTCAATCGGCATTGAACGTAATCTATCAAATCTCTTAACTGAGAGTGGATCAATATGTCAGCGCCCAAACACCACCAACATGCAGTTATGATGATGTTCCTGGGGATCGCGTTACAGTGCTGTGAACAGGGATCGAACCTGGCCTGTCAGGGAGCCTGACGGAAAGCATGAATCATTATTAGAGGGCTGCTGTTTCCTTTCCTAGGCATAATGCGCGCTTTCTCTTGCGTCCTCTGCATTAATAAAAGGCTGGCCTGTTAACCACAAACAACCAAGAAACTGTCTTGGCCAAACTCGTGACTGCAGCTCATGTGCTGCATGTCTGGTTTTACAGACTCGTTGTCATTTTTTCTCATTAAATACCGGGTACTTTTTCTACCGATTTCACAATACCTCAGGCCAGCTGGACCCTGTAAGTCACTAAAAACTGCATCAAACCTGCAAAAACATGTAATCTGGTTTTTAAGAAGCATGGTATCTGAAGGAATTTGCTTTTCTTTGTCTTGAAAAATAACTCACTGGTATAGTATTGTTCTGTATGTTTTTGTAACTTTTTTAGAATGGTGCTCTTACAAATCACAATGAATGATAATTCTCTGATGTTCAGTCACGAAGTAACCAAGTTCTCCAGAACAGCTTACTGTAAATAACCTGACAAACTCTGATATTTAGTACTGGTCTCCAAGTCCAAATACCTTATTTTGTGATTGTAACATATAATATATGTAAATGTAAATACATCTATAAATATATGCTTTGCTTTGTTCCCAGTTAATCCTAACATTTGTTTTCTTTAATTAATGTACAGTTGCCACTAATTACAGAAGTAGATATTATCCATTCTTCACACAGGTCTGAACTACCGTCTTGTTTGGTGCAGATCTGTGTGTTACACAGTGCGTTGCCAGAGCTGAGTTCAAATCAGGGCTTTGGGCCCTCCAAGTCATTTATAATATCAAACAGAGGTGCCGGGATTTTCTGAGTAATGTGGTTTTCACAGATATCAGTTTCATTGTCTCGATGCACTTATATTTATCAAGTGGAGGCCTTGGCACTGTATAAAAACAATATTGTTAGTATGAATGTCATCCTTATGTATTTCTTGTGGCATGTCACTTTTTCTTTTTAGTTAACAATGTTATGCAGTGAACAAATGTCGTTACAGGTTTGAAAGCTTATGCTATTGAACTTGTCCAGAGCCCTGACGAATATAAGGCACAATAAGAGTAATATATGTAAACGTGGGCTTGGGAAAAATAATTATGCTACTTCAGCGAAAACCATTGGAAAGCAGAACATTAACATCACATGGTCAGGTTAGTGGAAGATCATGCAGTCAGAGTGTTCCTCAACTTATAGGCTGATTAGGCAACAGAATTTAAATTTTCCATTCATTGACCTGTTTTTCTGGGTCACTCTCTGGGTTGCTATATGTGAAATGAATCTGGAGTCGGAATTTCACCAAGTGGTGATTTCACAACACCAAATGTAACTGCTGTCTTTAGTTAGAGTGAACATGTTTCAAATGCCTTTCGCCCCTAGTTCAGTTCAGGGGAAATCAGATCCCATGTTTCTTCGTGCAATCGAGCACTCTCAAGAGCAATAACTGCTTCCACAATCAAGTGCACAAACTTGCCAGACACAACTACTTTTTGTCTTATAATAACTACTGGCAAAACAACCCTGCTGTATTCTTTTAGTTTCCTGGTGTCAAGAGCCTTTTAACCCAAAGACAGAAACCCTATCTTCCCTGATATACTGCTCGTTATCCAGAAAATGGGCTCAGCTGGGCTCAGTTGAGGCGGGTCAGGTTTCTTGATAATCTCATTCAGTGCCATCACTGTAGTGAGTAGCCGCTTACGTGTTGAACAAATAACCCGAGTTCTAATTGGCAGTGGCGAATGGAGGGTGGGTAAAGGGAGATATTATTTAAGTTTACAGGATGCAATTTCCTTTAATATAAACGTCCTAATGCAATTTGGCGGCTGTGGTGCGTCTGCTCGCTGGGTGTATTTTTCTGCTGACTGCCTTATTTTTTATTTATATGGATGAGTGGCTCTCTGGGAGTGCATTATGCATCATTTTCAGTGTTTAAAGATTATGTGCGAGGAGGCATTACACAAACAAGGAAATATGTCTTTGATTAAAATATCTTTTATCTCTTTATTGATTAAAAGGCGCAGTTTGGTAATAGAATGTTGTTGCCCCTCCTCCCCTGAGCAGGACTCATAATGTAGAACAACAGGAGAGCAGGAGGATAGCCAAAGGAGACTGGAGGCTCCTGTATCAGTGAGAACAGGGAGACTATCCTGTGCTTTGCACAGCTGAGATACAGGTTTGGCACCTGCATTATGGCACCAAGAGGGACGTCTTCGTTAAAAAAAAAAGAACAAAGGGACATTGAAGATTTGTGAATAGAATAAAACTTAAAAATGCTTCAGCAACAAAGAGGTATTCATCATGTAAGAGTGCCTATTGTCTTTAAACCCCCCCACACACACACACTTTCTTTTAAAATCCCCTTTTTTTGAAACAGGAACTGAAACTTTCTGACATCCCTATCATTAGGAGCAAAAAGGAGTCGCAGGGAAAAGGGTTGGATCTTCCATATTTGAAACTGTTTTCATGGCTCTCTGGCTCTTAAGCATTTGGTCTATGTTGTTTTGTGGCATATACTGTTTTGTGGCCTGTGGTAAACTTTTGAATAGGAGCCTCTTTCCCTATTGGAATCTCAGGTGAGCGTAAGAGCCTTTCTGGAGATTAATACAGTTTGTGCAGCATCCTTATGCCTGAAAATGTATGAAGGTATCCAAATACTGTACATTACACAGAACATGACATTTTACATCTTGTGCTGTAATGTGTTTCACATCTCCTAATTTGTGTATTATAATTACTTTATTAAGTCATACCAATGAGAATATGGTACCATAGTGCTCAGTTCTATTCATCTCCCCTGCATAATGGCGAGATTTTTTCTGTAAAGCAACCTTATCCATTTTCTTGCGCTAGAACTTCAGGAAGAAATAAGTAAAGGAAAAAGAGCAGTTCAAATACCGTTTTTGCGCTGTGGCCCAGGAGAACAGATGGGAGTTCACTTCCTAATTAACCCGTCAGAACCACGCGGCTGGAAATTAAATTCCGCCCGTGAATAACATCACAAGTGGCTGGGAGAGAGAGGGGGGAGCTGACAGCCTCCTGGTGTGCCCCCGCTGAACGCACACAGTTTTATTTCTCATTAGCAGCAGCAAACTGCTGGGGGATGAAATTTGCTAACAGGAATTAAAAGTGCATTAACACATCGGAGAGATTCGTTTCTGCTAATAGTTTTATTAGCAGTTTGACCTTTCAGTTCATTAGGGAGGTGGATTGAGAGGGGGGGGACATCAGCCGGGCGAACATACGCTGTACAGCACATCACTGCACACCAGGCTGGGAGTGTGATCGACATGCTCCGTGGACTGATAGCGCAGATTAGAAAAGAAAATCTCTAACCTCTGATTCAGTTGTTGCTGTTGTGCTAGGAGGTGTTTGCGGTTTACTTTTTGGAGGAATGCAATGCAATGGATTATCACAGTTCATTCTCGTCTTCGGTGTGCTTAACTTGTGCTTAACTCTTTTCACTTCATTGATTCTGCCTTTGTCATTCTGTATTCAGTTTGCCTTCTTTTTCTATCATGTTATCCCAGCTCCTAGTGACATTTTCGCTTCAATTGAGTTTAAAATTGTGTGCCAAACCTTAGTAATTGTAATCAAAATGAATTATTTACTATTTATCCTTAACCACACATAGCAGATTAGTGAATAAGAAAGGATAAAGACCATAGGCCAAGTGAAGCTCAAATTATGTTACCTTAATTCAAGGGGTATGGATTCTTTGACAGGGAGTTATTTTAGATCTCACAGACGTACTGTAGGTAATATTATTAATTAGTTAACAGACTCCTTATCCAAAGCAATGAAGACCAGAGTGTACATCAACTGCTGCACAAAAGGGTCTCACCCAGAAGAAGCTTCGAATGAGAGAACTGGAATTCCAGCTTTTAAAAAGCTAGAAAAAAAAATGAAAACATTTGTCTTATTTTATTGGAAAAACTACTGAGCAGGTTAAATTGCAATTTACTTTTCTTGTTTCATGTAATTAGCACTTTAAAGAAATAAAATACATTGACTGCAGGGTCAATAAGCCTGATGTATTGTGAAATTAATCCTTCTGTCCTATCGACATGACATGAAAACTATACAATTAAAAACAGAACAGAAAGGAAGCAGGAACGAGAAAGAAATGGGATGCTTTTTATCTCATGGATTCAGTGTGCAGAAATCCTATGGAGGCACTAATTAATTCATGCATTGTTAATGAGAGCTAGTGTAAGGAACTTTGGATTATGCATGGGGAAAGAAGAAAAAAACAATTAGAGATAGAGAGCTAATGATTTTTTCTTTGGTCACTGGGTATATTTATTGCCAATTTAAAAATGAGCAAAAGCGCAATGTTCATTCCCCAAGTCAACAGGCCTCAGATCAGTGGTGCAGAAACTTTATAGCAGCGCAAACCAGTTTCTGCTTTCTGCTTATCCTCCAAAATTGATTTTGCAGGAAAGCTCAAGCCCACCTTTTGCAATTAATTTTCACCAATAATGTCTTCCAATTGAGATGACCCTGTGACAAAGATTTGAAATTGTTGGAGGAACTTCAATACAAATTGTACCCGTTTTCCATTGAGAATTTTTCAGAGGACATCGGGCTCAAAGCCTTCAGGTTCATGGAAATCTTTTTTTTTTGGTGAACTCAACATTGTTCATTAGGAATGAAGTAAAAACACCCCCTGTATTCTGCTAGTGGCAGGCCAATGGGTGTGGTGGGGTTTGAAGTCCTTGCAGGTGTTTGGCTCCAAATCTGAATGGGTTTTTTTTCTCACTTTTGCTAGATCTATTTTGTAAGGGATCATTAAATCTGCTGGCAGTTCCTTCTAACCACATCCTGCACTACAAGTTGCATTTCAGTACTTCTGTCAGATCATAATAAATGTGATATGGAGACAAAATGCATTAGAGATTGTGTGCAGTAACTTGCCATAAGGATGAGGGTGACCGTACCTTTTCTCACTTTCTCTAGGAATGAGCCAGGGAGCTGCTGCAAGGGTGAACATGAAGTGACAGGATGGGTGTGAGAAAGATTTGCAAAGGGACTTTCAGGAGGGGAGATATATATACATACTGTAGGAGAGCAGACATGGAAGAGGTTAGGATCTGACCTCCCTCCCAAACTGAGTTAAAAACAGTAATCCAAGTGGAACAAAGGTTGTTGTGCTGATGAAATCTGCTTAGAGAAAATAGGTAAAGTCCCAAGACCATATTTAGTTGTTGCAGTACATCTGTTAGGTGTTTAAGTGATTACATTTGTGACTGTATGTAGTTGTAAATGTGCTTTTGCTAGATGCAGTGTGATCCGTTGTGTGTCAACTGTTTCCATTTATGAATCATTAAAAAGGAATTTAAAAATGAAATTGCAATTCTTTTTTTCTTTTCCATCATCATTTTTGTTATGCACATGTTTCTCAAGAAGTATCACCCCCCCTCCAAAAAAAAAATCAAACCTAAACTTCCTTTTGTCAGAAGCGAAAATCAGCCCATAATTAGTAGACACAAAATGGAAAATGGAAAGACACTTGTGGATAAACATGAGAATGAGTAAACAATTACATATCCTTGACACGCTGACTTAGGAATTCATGTACAAGAGATCTTTTACAATTTCTTTATTGTTAGGAAAGAAGACAAAAATGGATACAGGACCAAGTATTTTTCTAATCAAAGATCTGAGAAGGAAGAGGATCGCCTAATGTGCATTTTCAGAACACACAAGAAGTGTCTAGTCTAGGCATTGATATTTAAGTCTGACTGATTTTAGTACATTAAAAATAAAGCATTCTTTACAGTATTCCTAATTGCTACATTATTTTTCTGGTCAGGAAATGTGCACCATCATGCCATACTTTGAGCTTGTCTAAGGGAGATTCTTGGGTATAGGTAAGGTTTACACCTTGTGAGTTGCAACTCAAATTCGAGGCTCTTCAGGATCTTGAAGGATGTGCTGGCCAGGCCTGAAGAAGGATTGCCTTTCAAGAATTACGAGCCATTAAATCAAGGAAAGGAAATTTCAAGGTTTCTCAAGACTGCTGCACAAGGAGTCTTCGGAGAGAGAAATATTGTTTATGGTTTAAAATCCCACAATGGTTTTCTAAAAGAAACATACATCATCACAGGAAAACGGAACAAAGCATTCTGGAAATAAATACTCACTCTATACGTATACTTGTCACTCGGACAGCACCATAACAAGTGAATTGGGAGGAAGATTCTTCACTGCTTGGCATCCAACCCAAATGCAGTGTATTCAAGTCTAGCACAATACAGAGGAATTGAAAATGTTTAGTGAGTGTTTTTATTGTGGATATACACGCAAACAGTCTGTACCCAATCTTTAACAAATTTGCAACAAATCTTTCTTTACAGTAGGTTACAAATATTTATTCTTCACAAAGGGGATAACAACTGTTTTGTATTGCAGAATGTGCCTCAGATGTTTCAAGAATGCCTAATTGTCATTGTCTGCTTCTTGTTTGCGTCCATACTGGCTGTGTTTTGTGCTGTGCTGTTCTTTGCAGGCTGTTACAGGTGGTTACTCTTGAAACTAATGTATGTATCTGTTTTAAGATTGGCATAAGACCTTTCTTAAATGTCTTACTTATGCTGTAGGACAGCAATCAGTTCTTGCTGGAAAAAGACCACTTAAGAATGACACTGCTCTTCTTGTAGTTTTTTCCATAGTTTTGTCTGGCTTATATCACCGTGCTCTGCCATTTTTTCCATGAATGGTTTACGACTCCTCTTCCCAGTTTCTTTGGTTTTAGTTTTTTTTACTGCATATTACTCTTTACCTTGGTATATCCCATTCAACATTTATAATACTAAATACAGTGACAAAACCGGAACCGGAATATATAGGCTTGTGCGTGCTGGCAGCTATAAAGCTCTGTATAGGACAGTGTGAATTGTAAGAACATATAAGGATTCAAAATTACGAGGGCAAAACAATTCCAAGCCACGTGTAATCTCAGTGTCTTCCAGAATGGGAAAACAGTCAATTTTCCTTTCACAGGAGTGAAGTGCTTTTAGGAACTGAGGTTTCAGTGGTGTTAGGATATGTGTTGAAAACATAAGAGAGCTATGAAACAATACAGAATCAAAATTCAGATTTTCTGATGCCGAGAGTCACCTTCTGTATGTGTTTATTGCAGAAGACAACGCTCACAGGTGTTTAACATGGAATAACATTAGCTAGAAATAGCAAAGCGAATTAAAAAACGGTTAAATTCTAGCAAAGCAGAGTGTGGTGTGGGAATGCATGGCAAAATGAAGTCAATTCACAGTATAACCACGGTAAATCCGAGGAAGAATTGTGAAGAAATTCGGATTTCTTGACATAAACCTACAGGGATGTGCCAAAAGGACACTTTGGGGAGGTTATTTTATAAAAGACGAATTCCACGAGACGTGTACTGCACTTCCCAGAGAATGCGGCAAAAACAAGCCGCCGGGGGGCCTGACAGCAGAGGGCGCTGTTGTGGCAGAGGCAGGGGTCCCGCGAAGACAGCCTGGGCCCGAGCGGGGAGATGGCTCAGGCAGCGGATGTGCCGGTGATGGATGGGGCGGCCGAGCAAGGCCGCGGATAAGAGTGCAAACAAACTGGGTAATAAATGAGAGCGACAGAGCGGCGGCGATGAGGCCTGCCCCTCGCACCATGATGCATGCCGAGCGGAGCCGCCAGCAATCTGTAATGGAGAAATAAGGGAGCTGTCAGAGAAATGAAGAGACAATATTTCGCAGCAAGAATGGCATAGTTCACACCGCACTGTGGCACACCTTACAGGGTTAATCAAAGAGCCTCAGACACAGGCGTGTATTCATGATCCTAACCAAGGGGTTGTTATTCCAAAACTAATTTTTTTTGCACCACATTTCTTGATGTGAAACTACAGAGGTTTCGGTCTGTGAATGCTGTACCCAAACTAGTGTGAGACGGGGTGAACATCCGCTTTCTAAACTTTAGATTTAACTGCAGTGCTCTTGTTCTTTTCCTGCATTTGGAAAGAAGCTCCTTCATGTCCATTTATTTTGTTATTCTCAAGACATTCACTCTTGGTGATAAGAAGGTGTTCACCATTTCAAGGTTTGGTATGGTTAGGCTAAACACTGTGTAGTTTGAAAAAACGTTAGTAGTCATTGACGCAGGAACAGCCTATCTATGCGGATTTTACCCGTTTTTGTGGGAGCTTTCCTTAAAAATAAATGTTATACAAAGGGGTCCAAATATTCATGTCTTTAATAAGGTTTAGGTAGTGGGAGTCTGAAACAAGACATCCAATCACATTGTTGATGACAGCCTGGTTCTTTCATGAAGTGGCAGAACAAGATCCTCAGATCAGTCAGATACTAGTGAACAAGCCAAATGAACCGAATGCTCACCTCTTGTTCCTATCCCTTCTTGTTCTTCTAAAAGAGGTCAAATCACTTGGACCAGTTCAAGCATGGTCAATATATGCTTTAAGAGAGAAAATCAATGTTCACTGTTTTCCCCATAGTGTTTGTAGTTTTAATAAGCCGTGCTAAAAACTTTAGGTTTTAGAGTAACCCACAGGTCAAACCACAAAGTTCTCTCATTAAGGAAGCCATTTGCTCTTGTTTGAGATCTCTCCTTTTGTTTGGGAACTTTGAAATCTGTAAATATAGCGACTGCCTTTGTAAGTGTTAAATCTGTAGCTTGTATGAAATCCAGGATCTTTGTCACTTCTCCTCTCCCTTCATCATTAGCATAATTTCATCATAGTATAGGAGGGTGTGAAATCAACCCTTAACACCATGAATGTTGTTATAACAGACACAATAGGTTTTGAATCTCTCAGGCACCTGAGTCTGAAAAATGTAATGTACCCTATACTTTCATTAAAAGTAAATGATAAATCTAATAATAATGTCCGATATCAGCGAAAAATATATGAAATGTGTTTCAATTATATTTTAATTGTAGCTGAACATCTCAGGATATGTTGCATTTACACCACAGCACTGCGAGAAATTGATTTGGATGTAGTCAAGAGAGACGAGGAATAGATTCCCAGAATCTGGAGCAGCTGATGGAGCCTGTTCATCTATTGTACAGTAAGAAGCTTTCACCTCTGCCCATATAGCAGGGAGGGGAGTTAATGAAAAATGTACAATAACTTAGAACGTAACATTTTTAACTAAACATAAATCAATAATACATTATTTTTTTGAACTGCAACAGGAGAAGCATCAATAGGCCCATTTAAAGAAGGATCCAGTTTAACGTGAGCTGTGCCTTGCCTGTGAAGAATCACAAACAGGAGAACCCATGAACTGTGCACCCAGTCTGTCACTGTCAGACACTTACTTAGGGCAATAATGGCGATAATTTATTACCCGCGCTTCCCCTGCCGCCAGTAAACAAGCCTGCCTCTTTAAATTCCCAGAGCAATTACTGCAGTGAGGGCACCTACATTAGCATTCATTTTCACAGCCTGCTCAGTCCATGGTGCCTTTCTCTGTTTTTTTTTCTAACAAAATTAACAGACACACTTTCTTAAAAATGAAAATGAACCCCCTCTCCATCCCCCAAAATGAAAAACACTGCAGTCATAAAACTTACATGACTCTGGTGTTCTGTTGTTATCGGAACAATTAAAGTATTTGTGTTATTCAGTTTGCCCTACTTATTTCTTTGTTGTCCAAAACTGGACTACAGTCCACCTAGAGGTTTTCTCAACACTCCACTTAGGCAAATAAAGCAGCCCAAGACAGGCCCTGCAGTCTCATTGTCTTATCGGACTCTCTCTTCCAGTCAGTTGGTGTTGGCTAGATGTCAGACAGAAGTTCCTCTGACCTCTGCTGTGATTTAGTCTACTTCTTTTCCTCCTCTGTCCAGGAAGGTGTTGCGTTTGACACGATTCTCTCGTTACACACCCTGCCTTGACAGATTTAAATCTCACCTTAAAGACCCTGCAGAAAATCTGTCTAAATTTGGTTTCAAATAACAACTTGGTAAACATAAGGCACAGTTTGTATTATGTATTATAATGCAGCCTAATATTAATCCAATCAAGGCAAAATTTTCTAGCATGGTTTTAGATTTGACATCTGTTATTGCAATTGAAATGATACTGTTTTATCCAGATTTTACTCTACAGAATGTGTTATACTGTACACATAATATATAATATGTATCGACAGGATTATCTAACTTTAAACACTTATTATATTATGGTAAAGTTTTTACATAACTTTTGCTCTACTTTCCTATGATTACTGCTTTACCCTATAGGAATACCATAACAGGATTATGGATAACAGGAGTAAGGAACACTTACTGCTCTTGACCTTGTTTTAGTCATAGTCCTGCACAGTAAAGCACAGTCAATCCTTTGGAACAACATAGCAAAAAAAAAAATATAAAACCACTAAAAATCTAGGATAAAAACACCATGGTTAACTTTCATAAGGGCAACCTGAAAAAAGAAAAGAATCTTTGGAACAACGCATTTTCCCAGAACACATGTTGTTGTCCATTCTTTTATGTTGGCTGGCTGTCCTTGGGAGTTGAGGTCTTTAAAAAAGTGCTTGCTTTATACTTCCGCACAGCACTGAGGTATGTGAAGCCCATAGTTATGCTAAAGAGAAATTGGCACAGGACACAGGTACGCACTGTTTTGCTAAATATGGAGCTGTTATCCTTCACTTTGCAAGGCCTGTTTCACGGAGCCACCCAGACTCACCGCAGTGCTGTAACACTGTCACTGACTGGAGCTGTGAAGGGTGCAGCTGGGAAGACAAATTGGGCCCTGCACCTGCACTCAGATAATTAATACCAAGACTGTGTTCCAAAAATAAATCAGAATTTCAAGAAGACTTTTCTGTTTGGGTCAAAATTTCTTTTTTAATTAATCATACCACTTGTATGCGTATGTATACCATATGAGCTGTTTTTTTTTTGTACTGTGTTGTATTTTTTTGAAAAAAAAATCATAATTCTACATTTTTTATAATTAGCTTTTCTGTGATAAATGGATGCCCCCTTTGCATTCATTTGTTATGTTCTAGCTTTGCCCAGGGAGGTGAAAGCGGTGAGGTGAAGTTTACAGAGACGCAGGGAAATCTGAGATCGCCCCAGCTGTGAGAGAAGCACTTAGCACTGCTGAAGGTCACGGGTTCGGGAAGCTCAGTAATCACAGAGCACGGCTGCCATGCGAAAGTTTGCGGGTTTGAAATGCTCTACGCGAGGAAGGTCAGTTGCTTGGTGGCAAGAGTGCGAGACTGAACTGCCCACAGTACTGGGCTGGAGTTATTCAGCGGTCAAAAAAGTTGGCTGTAGATAAAAAGAGGCAGGACTCAGCAGATCAGTGGTTGAAGTGCTAGATGGGTTTGTCAAAAACCTTGTTTGGAAGTTTGAAGCGGCGTTTGCAAGGTTGTACATCGGGAGCACAAACAGCATATAGCAAATAAAAAGACCTGAATTGTTCTTTTAGTGTGCAAAAAAAAATCATTACTGTTTGTAATAAAACTGTTATGGAAGCTGAAACTCCTTTCTAACAGACTCTCCTCATCATGGCCTTTTTAGCATAGAAACAGATTTCTATTTAAAGAATGATGACGGTTCTGTTTTTAAGGACACGTGCAGTAAATAGAGTTGCTACACTGCTTTTCTAAACCCAAGAGTGGTGTCATTCACCTCAAGATCACAGCGTTTCTTCAGTTTAGGGAACTGGCAGGCATAACAGTGACACGTACTGGACACTTGCAATTTTAGAGAAATCTTCCATATTGCAAATGTAAAAGCTGTTGCAAAATCAGCCCCAGAGGCCGTGGAAATGAATGAAACGCGTGACAAAGTCTGTGAGGGTCAGTCTAATTAAATAAAAATGACTGGCTCTTTTTTTCTGATGCCATCTGATCAGCCCTCCAACACTTCCTATTTTTGCCTCTGCACATTTTGAAGTACAGAAAAACAAAGAACACAAGATAACAAATGTACCATTTGCAGGACACTGCAAGTTCTTGCTTGGGTGATTTCTTCCACCCTGTTTTTGTTCTATTCTTGTGTGCAACAGACAATTAGAAACTCATTTATTTTCGCATTACAACTCGACGAGGCCCAAACACATATTTATAGATCTATCTTTCTCAATTGTTCCATTTGCATAATGGGATACCATGGGTTTGGAAATGTCGCCCCCCGGGGCAGAAATTAAATTGAAGCCAGGGATGGAGTGAGAAATGTATTTACTGCTGTTTTGGGAAAATTAATGGTGCATTTTTAGTTTTTATAATGTTATTTAATGATGCAGTTCGTCTAATAAAAAAGAACATTTTTAACATTTATATTTTTCTTTACATATCCAGAGACCTAGTGGGGCAATGCAAATATTACTTTTTGGTTCCTTGATAACAGTTTGAATGCTCCCGGCCCTTTTTTTTATGACTGTAATGGGTATATCTGTACCGCTACTTGTGTGCTGGTGGACCTTGGACACAGCTCGTTTTCAAATTAATACACACGAGTTTAAATTCACAGATCTTGAAAACAAAAGTGAATCAATGACAATCTGAATTCGGTTAATTAAGACTAATAATCACATAATAGCAATTGAAAATGTGCAATTACAAAATGGAATAGTAAACTGAAAATATATGAGTTTTCATAGATGTATTTGTATACAATACTTACGCTGTTAATAAGCGAATTGATACTTAACAATCATGCAGATATCAATTAGTCCAGCATCTGAAATTCCAAATGGGAATTAATCTGTGTATTAACGCATTTAAGAAAATCTGCATGCTTTTTTACTAGGAAAAGGAAAAAAAGGTTTTATAAAATCGGACAAGTATCTGTCATTAAGAAAGCAAACCTTGTGTGATCTGTTAGACGATTTTCCTTTTCTTTTTTTTTTTGCGGGTCTGGAGAAAGCTAGTGGTGTATCGGGTTTCGGAGCTCAGCGTTTTAGCTCCACGAAGAAAACGGAAAAGCAGGAAGCGGGAAGAGTGAATTAAATTTAGGAGCATTTGTCGTCAGACTACACCCCCCCAAGCCGCCTGCCTTTGGCGTGCTCAGCACCCACCTACACTTCCACGTGCGGCGCTTCTCCTAATGCTGTTCCTACAGCCGCACCTCCCCCCTCCGCTGCGCAGGCCGACGGCCGCTGCTGAAACCCTGCTCCGGCGTAATTGCTCAAAACATCTCTGACATCTATGACACTTCTCCTACTGACCTTGGCTGTTGCAGTCGAAGTTCAAACCCCGGCCAAGTACGCCTGTCAGACCATTAGTGCAGGCTCAGAAGCTGGCTTTACAACTTCGGAACAATTTCTTTAAAAAAAAAATCTTTGAAACTGAAACAGCGACGCTACACAATTTTATCTCAACGCCTCGATCCCCGCCTCCCCCCATCTCCACCTAAAAGAAAAAAAAAAGAATACATCTTTATCCCTTTGACAACGTTTGAAAAGCTGACAAATTCAAGATGTTGTAAGAGTTGCCTTTCACAGTATTCACCTTCATTGTGAAAGCCTTTTCAAAATGAGGAGACCTCACCTGAGAAATATTCAGTGGGTCAGAACAGATTATTCTGGCCTTCACTGATATTTCGATGAGAGATGAGGCTAAGTGCACATCTTTTGTGGGCATGCTCATATGTATATAAATGTATTTCCAGGTATACACAATACAGAAAAATCTGCATGCTAATGCATTTAGGCATCTTTAAAAAAATCTTTTCATATGGCAGTAACTCCTCGTCTTTGTCCTATTCGATCTGGTGTATGATGTACGTGATTATGATGATGGGTTTACAGCATGGGGCTGAGATGTTGGCTGAGTGCTTGGCCTGTCTTTCACTGTGCTGGGCTTCAGCTGTTTTTTTTAAACAGTGCCTTGAGATGCTGCTCTCGTGAAAGGCACTTTAGAAATTAAAATGGCAGCCGTGCTGTAATGTGGCGTAAATGATCCAGAAAATGCAAGATATATTGACCATTTTATGAAATGCACGTCAGATGTGTATGAAAGTCTTTAATTCTCATCTTAATTTCATTTCCCCTCCTTTTTCAAGTTATGTTTCTGTAGAAACTCTGAACCCGGAGTTCAATTATTGTATTTTTCTATCTGGAACATTGCAATATGAATAAAACTCTGGTTCATGCACAGCGCAGATCTCAAGTCAGACTGAAGAAAGAGTGATCATCCTTTGACATCACATCAGCATGTTCCCAAAAAGTGTAGAGTGTAAAAAAAGACATACAAAACCCTCCAAAACATATGTAGATCTTTATTTCCCTCTCTCTATTGCCTGTTTTTCATAGTTAAGTGCTCAAAGGAAAAAAAAATCACTCTTCACACTAGCTACAAATGCCCTTTGTGGTTTCCCAATAAATTATTTAAAAGGAACTATCTCTATTTTAAAGACCTAGACTCACAAACCCCCAAAGCATTGCATAGCTCCTACAGTACAGAAACCTTATAATCTAATGAGTTAACCCTTGCATCAGTGGGATCATTGCACTGTCAGGCAAAGTGATGTTTTTTATTCCCTAGACCATATGAAAGTGGAGGTCAAAGTAGTATTCCACAGGACTAAAACTACAAATGGACCCACATCTTCTCCGTAACGTAAGTGTCTTTAGGTCATGTGTGTCACTGGGATTGTGCAATTGTTCCCTTCCTTTATTTTTAACCGATTTTGGTTTTAGTAGCATGCATTAAGGAACCAAAAAATAGATACAGCTTCCAGTCACTGAAAAAAAGGAGTGATTATTTTTCTCCCAGCACAGAACAAAATATCCTGTGATAATATGAACACATGCTTAGTAAAGTGCTGATTTAGGAAAGGTATAATTCCATGACAGGTTTCAGATCACGCTGTCTACAGCTTTGTATTCAATGGAAGAACTATATCTGTTGGGGGTGGAGCTGTTGAGAAATGGAGGTGAATGCATTATTCCGTGCTAAAACTCTACAGAGTGTTCATCCCCCCTAAACAGTCCGCATTCTCAGATAGTGGGTGACACAGTGATTGATGATGTCCTGTCAATGTGACAGTAATAGCAGACATCTATAACCACAGATGCACATTTCATGAGTTGGGCTAGAGTTCTTACTACATGCATACATATATATACATGCCAGGTATAGATGCTGTTACATTACTATTATGTAGTGTTTTTGTATTTTATAATGTGAATGTTAATGGTGCCCACTTCGGATTTCTCCTCTTTGAATCTTTTTAAAGATGATTGATCCCTCAACCTTAACCTTCTGTCAAAGTCAACAAGAGGACCACAAAAAGAATAACTGTTTTTTTTTCTGGCTTTTAGTTTGATAATATGAAGTACAAAAGGACAGTTTAGGTTCTGTAAAGTTCAAAAGATTTTTATCGGTGGCGTTATTCTGATTAACATTATTCCTTTACAATGAATGATTTCCATCATGAACATTGGCACTCTTTGACTGAAATCATCTAGTTCTACACATTCAAATTTTAATCCTACGTCTGAGGATGCATTGGCCACCAATAAATGTTAAAAAAATATAATTTATGGAAAAGTATAACAATATTTATTGAATTAAATGAATTTGTCTCAGTTAAAGGTCACAGTGCTTTTGTCTGTGTCTGCACATACTGTATTCATATATGGATTTATATACATGTATCACAGGTGTGTTTCACACAAGTGACTTTAACACAATCCCCAGTGAGGTGACATCAGCTTCATGATGCCTGCTGGAAGGTATTGAGTCTGTATTTAGTACTGTGTGGACTATTGTAGAGTTGAAACAACAGCTTTAAAGTTTAAAGTGCCTTTAAGACTTTCAAGACTGAATTTTGTTATTTACATAAAGAGCAGCCTACATCATTTGTTACTTTTAATATAATATTTTCCACAGTATTCATAGTATGAAAATACATTGGTATCAATGCTGACACATCATTTCTTTCTATGGTACAAAATGTTGAAACCATAAAAAGGACAATGTTAGAATATGGTGTTTAAAGTGTACAATTTAAATCATGATATGTCAAACATGTACAATGCATTAGCAAGACCCCGCTAACAATATATACATTTTGGTCAACACATTACAAAAAGGATATTTAGAATCTGTCCAGAAAAGAGCAATAAGATCATTCTAGAGCTTAAAATTGACGTCCTCCTCTGACTGACTATAAAAAAGTGAATCTAAGCTTTGAACATGTGAACTGTGATGGGTTCTGAGTCAGGTCACTTAAGTCTTGTAAGGTATTGCCAAAGAAAACTCAGTGGCCACTTTCAAGATCAACAGTGAAACATGATCCAAAGGGTATTCAGCAGAAACCGCAGCGATGTACATTTAAAACTGAAAACAGGAGGCAATTCTTCTGCAATGTTTTGTGCAATGACCTGCTCTCTATGTAATCTTCATTCAGTTCTCACATTCTTATAAGGGATGCTAAAATTCCCGGGCGAGTCTGTTTTTTAGTTTTTCTTAAAGAAGTGTTTTTTTATTTCTAGCAAATCTAGATTAACAATCTCCATAAAAATGCCCTCCTCAAACATACTTTTAAATGCAAAAAGCCTCACCCTAACTCATCCCACAGTAGCAAGGTAAAACACAGGTGCACCTAAAAGCAGGTGCAGGTTAAATGAAAGAAGCAAAAAAGGCACATATCTGGAAACCGTATCAGAAGGGATCGCAAAAACATTTTTTTTTTTAATTTGACAATGAAGTTAGGTTTGTTTCACACCCGAAAGCTGCCTGTTTTGTGGGAGCCAGGTTTAGGGAAGTTAGGAATATTCACTAGACGCAAAGTGCGCCTGACTGTTGGACACTGCAGCTCCAACTGGAGGGGACAGAAGATGCAGCTGCTTTTAAGACTCCTAATTAATACATAACCCACCAAGGCAAGAATGCTCTGGTGACAGCAGAGTCTACATTTCCATGTCAGGTATTTCCAAATGCCAGAGGAATTTCTGAGACACAAAGCGGCTTATGCAATATTACACAAAATTAATCATCTTCCAACATCTGAAGTTGGAAACGTGTGAAGTTCAGGAGAAAAAAATAAGAGGGAGGGGGGGGAGAGGTGGTGGTGGTGTTGGTGGGAGGGGGGGTTACAAAGCCACAAATAACTACCATCAATCACACTGCAGTCAACATTTTCACGTTAGGCCTTGCCGGTTATTGGCAGCAGCTTGGGATCTCTGGAGCGCTTTCGTTCAGGTCTGGGTTTTTTCCTGTTTTAACCACAACAACAAACATCGACAACAACAAAAAAAAATCTCGCTTGTCAGCAGGAATGTGGCAGGTGTGTTAACTCCCTAAGTACCAAATTAGTTTGTGCAAGATTGCAAAAAACCCCCACATTTTTATATAAGAAAAAGGCAGGCACATTATTATATTTTGTTTCATGTCAGTTCTTTCTTTTTATGTTGAAAACGAAAACCCAACAGAAAACAGCACCACCACCACCACAGGACTGGGAGCCCTCTCTGAATTGCTTTGCTCTTTTCACTTTGTGAAGTGCAGGTCTTGTGCTTGTTTTCTCAGTAGCTTCTGTTTGTTTTGTGGATTTTCCAGTGCAATTTCTGTGCGAATGATCCGCCCTCTTTATGTTCGTACATAAAGAAAGTAAATCTGAATTATGGAAATCTAAAAGAAAAAGGCCTTCCGATTCTATTGTCAGATATGTGAGTTTGTATTTCCCAGATCAGATTTTATAGTGTACTTCAGCTCCCAAGCGGAAGTTCTGAAGTGGGAATGGTCAGCTTAGTTAGAAATAAGTATATCAAACTGGTACACTGAGCCTTGATTAGTGCCTGACTTCGAATAACTCTATTTTTGTTATTAGTAACCCGAGGATATTCATCATTTTTCAAGAGTTTACAAAAAAGACTGTTAAGTCTTCCAAAAGAACACTTGGTTCCAATGATAAATTAAGTAATGTGTGAGAGCATGAGGGAAAGTTGCTGCCACCAACACCCAACTTTCAGTCATTCCCCCTGTCTGTGTATGACCTGCAGTTTATCTCACGAAGCTGAGGGTTCTTCTCTGTTCTTCCTGACTTTTCTCTCTTTCATCGGCTTTTGTTCTGCTTCGAACACAAGGGGGCGCTGGTGTGCTATGTAGCGCTCTGTCTCGTTAGCTGTGCCTTGTGCTAGACTCCTCTCTCAGCACCGCGTAACATCGCATGCAGCATCCTTTATTTCTCATTTATAATGCCCCATGACGAAATGTTGGAAGTACACTTATCGTCATTTTTGGTGTCCCTGTCATTATTTATCTCTATAAATATATTTTCTTTGGTTTTACAGACACTTAGACTTAAGTCAACATTTAGTATTGTGTAACTGAAAATGAAAAACGCACAATTTCTCCGGGTAAAGAGATCTTGCTCTCTCTGATAATACTTTCTGTATTGAGATATTATTGCATTGAATCGAATGCTTGATTTTCTTTGCACTTTTGTAGAGAAAGTATTGTTGGGGACAGTGGTAATTTCGCAGTAAAGCTGCAGGGAATTCGCCTGGCGATGTGCATATATTTCTTTCCTTCTGTCTGAAGGCACACAGCGTTTTCCATGGTTACATCTTTAACAATGTTGATGCTACGTTAGATAGCTCTGCTAATTGTGTTGAGTCTGCGACTAGCACCTGGGATGGGGTTGTTTAAGGAATTGAATTTCTCCATGGGATTCAAACAGCAACACAAACTTTAAAAATAATGACAATAGAAAAAATAGCTGGCCAACATTAGATTGTCCACAATGGTATAATACTATTCTATCAATATCTAATTAAAATGTATCCTGTTTAGCCTAACTCTTTTTTCATGCTAATTTCTTCTCGAATGGCTTGTTAAATTGACTGTACTATATCTATCACACCCTTTTAAATTAGAGTGCAAGGAATTTGGTCATGTTAGTATACGTGATTAAAAATGGAGAGAGTATCAATCGGATTGTATTTTGTAGCTATCCCAGTACTGTATTCAGTCTCCATGTAAGGGTGTTTGAGAAGTTTTTGAAATTAGATGCTGCTGCAATCACAAAGTCCATGAGGCAGGATATTTTGTTTTCTGGAGAAAACAAAGAAACGTGGAGCTTGAAGTACAAATCAGCACACCAGTATAGTATGTACAGTATGTTTTTGTACATTGAGCTGTGTTTATAGGTGTTTCTAGAAGTATCTCCCAACACTTCTGAAGTGACTTTATGCCGTTTACTGACAAGAAAAAAAAACCTGCCTTTTTTTTTCTTCTTTGGAAAACTGAAATGCAATACTCTTGCAGTTTATTTACTTATTTTATTTCGGAAACATCTGGTTTGGGTCCTTTTCAGAAGTTTGACTTACAGAGGAGCACAAGCTTATTATATAAAAAATTGACTCATTTGTTCCCTTCACAAGCTGTTATTTTCAAAGCCAAAACTTTTCCCCACTTTCAAACAGATTGCAGTTTCATGTCAATAATTGTGGTTTGATTATGGAGCTTATGTTACTGACTGTCATTCAATTAGCAGTGCTGTTACTGTGTAATGGTATGGTTTTTATGATGCTGTATTAGGTTGGTAAATTGCTAGGAGTTTTGCTAATGCTTTATACTGGTCATTTGTATATTGAAAATCTGATTTGTCTTACTGTAAATTAAATTAAGAATTATTGATGTAAAACATTGTGAAAGCTGGTAGATTGTAAGTTGTACTGTGGTTGTATAAAAAGGAAACATTGTTCTGTAAACAGTTTTCTTCAATAGGCATTGAAGAAATCCTAGCTGAAACCAAAAAGGAATGCCAGGAGCAAACAGAATAATTTCGGTTTTAAAGACATTTCTAGTTTTTAACATTTCTTTTAATATTTGGGTCAAATTTCAAATTGCGGATGCTAACATTTGCAGCTAGGCATTTGCAGAATTTTTATGACATGTGGTCCTCTCAGACAAATGGCTTTTGAGGAGAAAATGAAGGTTTGTTCTTTTGGTGAAGATAAATTGGTCCTTTTTCAAACACCATAACTGTTTTTCTCTGTAGATTTTACATATATTTAATTTTTCACTGCTCCTTGCTAATTTCTGACTTTTGCAATAAAAGCAATAAAATATATTTCCTACAGAGGCACCTCATTTATGCAACACGAAAGGCCTTAAAATGCAATAAAAAACAGATTGTGTCTTTTCAGGCTAATGTACTATTCAGCGGTTCAATACGTTCTAAATGAAATGCCCATAGATGATATTAAGGGATGCCATTTCCTTTCAACAGACACCCTCTTAGTACTTTAGTCCAGAGCTATACTTTGAAGAATTGAAAACCTATTTTTTTAAACACCAAATTAAAAAGTTAATTGAAATGGTGTTAAAATGGTTATTTTTTTCATTTAGTTCCAGCAGTGATTTATTAAATTGACAAAAGCATAGTCATAATGCTGTTAGCACCACAAACTATAGGCCAACATCACCCCTCATAAGTTTTATTCATGAAAATGCAGACAACTATGAAGTTCATGTAAAGTCCCACTCCTTGCAATGTAATAATTTTTAATCCCAGAAAAGCTAAAACATATATACAGTTCCATTTTGTTTCACTAATACTGAGCCCAGGGTATCTGAAATCTCTTGTTTAATTCCTTTCTTCTTATTTTGTTTTAGGACAAGCCCAGATAGACCTAGAGCAGCTGGTATCAAATTTTGCACTTTCTATTAAATCTCAATACTTTTTTCCAGGTGCTGTAAAACAACATAAAATAATAGATCAAGATTATTAATAATGTTTTAATGTTTTTTCTCAGAAATTATTTTTGGATGGATGAAATGAAATAAAGGATTTGGAATAAATAATGAATTTAACTACAAGTCATGTAACAAGTCCTACAAGTCCTTTGTTACTAAAGTTAACGCCTCTGATAGTAGCTAAACCTATAAAATATTAGCCACTGATTTTGATTGATCACAAATGTGAAAGACATGATATATGGACTCAAGTGCCAACAATTCAGCTGAGTGGATTAGTACATTGCATTGTAAGGAGATGAGTGCTTCATAGCAATACAGTTAAAAGCAAACATGCAGTTGTTATGGCTGAATTAGTGAAATTTATTATGGTGATGAACTAATGCAGGAAGAAGAGATAAAACTACATAATTCAAAACAAAATGAATGTCTGTTATTGGTATTTTAAGAACCTGTGCTACTTCAATGTTTAATCCTAATATCATTATTAAACCAGAAATACAGTATATTTCCATTTCAAACATAATTGGTTGTCTGGGCAGCAAGGGAAAGAATTGTAATCTTCAAAATTTGAATCTATTGTACAATTTGTCCAATTGTTTTTTGATAGTTTTGCCAGATATTTTATTTCTGTTATGCCAATAAAATTGAAGTACTTTTCCCCAACCAGTATTTTAATTATGCATTCAGGGCTGTATTAAATGGACAGTAAAACATAGATTCAAGATTGGCTCTTTTTCTTGAAAGCGAAATTCAGACTATTACTGGCTTTTAGCAAAATAATTCCACGTTTCTGATTTTTAAATAACAAACAATAGATATGCACATTTCAAAATCCAAATCCTTACTATTTGTTGAGAATTCAAAATAAAAGTTAAAACATAAATTAAAAAATATAAATTTAAGAGATTTGATTTGCAGTATAATTTAAGAGATTGTTTCTTACGTTTCAGACACGTATTTAATAATGTTCACGTCTGAAAAACAGCACCATTTAGGTTACTTGACATTACAGATTTGCATGCTGAAAATGAAAAGAAAGTGTTTTTTTTTCTTAGAGCTTCCAGAGGAAAGCTGTAAAAGAAGCTTTTATATTTTAAACACCCTATTAAACCCTTCGAATAGGAATACTATAGCTTTCTGTGGAGAACTAATGACATTCACATTTGACAGAATAATAATTGTGCCATACAAAATTAGTACATTGTTAAATAAATTTCTTAATGTGGTGAAAGCACAGCACAGTTAAAATGAACCAAATTAACCCTAATTCCTTGTAATTCCTTAGGTTTAATAGAAAGCACTGCACAGATAAAGTGAACTGAATTAACCCTAAATCTTTGTAATTCCTATGCTTAGTTTCTGTGCCTGAAGAGCTCTAGATTTATTTTTTTAAATTATGCACAACTTAAAGTATTGCACAAACATGAAAACATATATTAATTGGTAGAATTTAATATTTCATCACATACAGAATAAGACATTCTACTTTGAATTCCATGTCCATGCACAAACTCTTGTGCACATACAGTGAAATAATCGAGAATGAAATCTAGCTTTCCTCTTACAAAAAAACTGATTTAATGTTGGAAATAAAATGAATAAAAAATTGCTCGTCTTTGTGGACAGACATACTGTATACTTGTTTTGTGAGAACATATGTAGGTAATGATTTTAGTATTTCAGTAATTCAACTAAGAAAAAGTTATTCACACATGTGTTTCTTTTATGTAAAATAGCTTATAATGGATCTGAAGGTATTATGTATTAGCAATGTTCAGTTTACATGTTAAGGAGATTTCATGTGACAGTCAGGCTACACATGTTTTTGATCAGGTCTCACAGCAAAATTCCCTTTACTATCCTTTGCATCATTTGCAATCTTGAACTTGATTTCTATATGGATTACTCTAGGCACCAGCGATGTCTGAAATCAGTTCATTCTGCATTTCATCACTGCTCCCAATACTGCCACATCCCTCGCTCATACCTACACATTGTAAAGGCAACAGAAACCATCAGCAGACTGAAGTGTGAGTGCTGTGTGCTCCAGTTTAATAATTCATTTGTAGTGTGTGTGCAATTACAGGGTCTACAAAGTGAAAGAAATAAAAGTGACAGAGTTTATTGACGTGTGCTGTTTTGGAGTGCTAAATTACATGAACTGTAACCTGCAGGAAATTAGGAGTAATGAAACCCTAGTGCACAAGACAAAGCTGAACTTATAAACAGCTGTTCTCTCCTCTCCAACACCTTCTCAGGACTGCAGAAGACGCAGCGTTTGAAAATGTTGATGCTTCTCTTCTGGTACTTGGTTTTATAGCTATCGCAGGATGCCAATGGACCACAGCACCACAACAGGCAATGTGCTGACACAAGGTGCCGTTTGAGAAGGAGAGTTACTGTAGGAGAATGCTGCCTAACTGAGCTCTGTTTGATCAGATGTGCAATATCTCTCTGGTTGTTTGCATTACCCTGTTTGTTAATTGTCACCCTTTCTTCGAGCACACAGAGGAACCGGCTACTGGCTCTCTTTTTCCTGCACAGGAATATTTAATACATAGGATGCACTCTTGCTTTATAAAAAGCTGATAGCTGTGTTGCAGATTTTCAATGTATTTTTTGGAGCAGCATTCTGTTTCTCAAATGTCAGTTTTTTGATATACATCAAACAGTGCTCAAAGCAGGGGATGTAGCCTAAGATAAGCTTTTACCAGATGACTTTACCAGATCAGGCACAACAGCTTTGTGAGGAGTGCAGTATTAAAACTAGGAAAGAGGTCCTTTATTGGTGTGAGGCTACCAAAAGTATTTTTGGTGTTTTTACCAAAAATCAGAGATGAAGAATAGTCTATGTTCTTTTCTGTTTCAGAGTCATCTTTAAGAATGAACTATGGAATATTTGAAGTTAGAAATATTTCAAGTGGAAACTTACTGAAGATGTTCCTTGGTATTGGCCAGAGAATGTGAACACGGTGTAATTTTGTCTTCAGTTATTTTCACAATGTCAGTCTCCTAAATAATTATACCGATAGAGTCAGAATGCAGTGTTCTCACGCGCCATGAATCGGCACAGTATGATCAGGTCTGTCAGTGCAGTGCTTTGTTTTTCAGACGAGATGAGCTTGACCAAATTACCGGTTGTGTGGGTATGTCCCCTGGCTCAGACTGCAAGCTGTGGCAGACAGCTCTCCTCTTCATGTGCACTGAGCTGAGGGAAGGCTTTGTCTAAACACATTTGGAGCTGATTCAGTGAAAGTGACCGGTTTCACAGTTTGAATAAAAATCTGCTTATTAACCACTGCTTTTAATCAATAATTACTACCTAACATTGTTTTTATCATTTAATTTTATTTTCATAGTACTTCAAGATACCTACCAAGTACTCTATAAAACAAAAGCAGTTATTTTTTATTGTAGTTGTTCTTGACTGTTTGCGTGAATACTTTTTTGAGATCTGAGATACAAAGAAGAATGCTGCACTAGTGTAGCAGATTTAATGGACGCTACATTTTTTTAAATGGAATCCATCAGTGTGCTTCCTAAAATTCTGAAAGGTTGAAGCTTGTCCTTGTTATTAGGTAGTATTCGTTTCTTATTTCATAAAGCTGTTGCATGTACATCTTCCCAGTGTCTCTGAGAAGAACACCCAGGTCATTAATCACATAGCAGTGCTTTTCATTTTACATCACTTTGCTGAAAATATATTATTTGGTATTTAAACCCACCTTGGATGCACGTATTTTCTGACATTAAGAATTGTGAGCCACAGCAATGTTTGGACATATTCACAGCTAGTTCTCCATTGAACAGGGATGGAAACGTGTCCTTCTGCAGGTACAGCTCTTGTTGAACTGGACTGACTGGCATCATCAGGTGGTTCCTTTGCCAAACGAAAGGGCTTTGTTCTGTGTGATCATAGTTTTTAAAATTCTGTGTAAACACAAGTTTCCACGCATAAATAAAAAAAAAGACTGGATTACTAGTTTTGTAAGCGGCTGTGAATTCCAAGTATAAGATTAACTGTATCACAAAAATGTAAATTAGAATTAAACCCAGCAAATAAAAAGGTGTTTTGTGTGTGGGCTTTAATTTAAGAAATCAGCTGGTCTTTCCCAGCTTTATGAACCATTGTAAACATGCAAGCTGTATGTTAACCAGGGGCTTTCCGAGGGTGGTGCAAGAAAACTATTTTAAAATTCGAGAGGGAATAACAGAAAATGATTCTTTCTGTTGTGCACTGTGGGCTGTTTGTCCAACTCTTCTGTCATTCCAGGTGAAAAATAAACAATAAAAAATGAGGCAATGCTTTCAGGAAAGAAGCATACAGTATGTCTGTGTTTCTGCCTAAAATGAATAAAATAACCTGAATCTGAATGGACCATAACCTGTAGGAGGGAAGACATTATCTTTGGATATTTGCCCATACACAGGCAAACATGTTTCTCCCTTATGGACACCCTGTGGCTAGTCCTCTTAGACCACTACTATAATACGCGGTCTCGTGTTCTTTGATGTTGTTTAGTAGTGAATCCCTAAACAGGCTTGTATTATGTTCAGTGTTCCTCATTCCATCCCGTCTTCTTTAGCATCTTCTGGTGTTGAGGAGTGGGTGTTAAACCTCAGGTGTTATTTAAAGATTTTCGAAAAAAGGATGTCGCCGTCATGATCTGCGATTTTATTAGAAAATGGACGGGCTGTTTACAAAGTTGTCACCATGAGCTGAAAATATAAACAGGACACAAAATTGGGTTGTGCTCCTTGTTTTCTGTCTTTGCATTTTGTCTGCGTGTTAGTTAAATATTTTTAAAAGGGGAAAAAAGAGATTTGGATTATTGGACTGCAACGTTATTTACATTTTAAAGTGCTGATGCTGTTAATTTGTGCGGATGTGAGCCAACACGCATGATGCTGAAGGAAATTTAATACTGTTGTCTGACTTTTTCGAATTGAAGTAAACAACTTGACAAAAGCAGGTGCAGACCATTCCTTCTGGTGAGTGGCCCTTTAAACAAAAACAGGCAAAAAATTGAGCATTCTGGCTGCTGATCACTCTCTTTGTAGAATATGGAATTAAAACAGAAATGAAACACAAATATGAAACATGAAAGGAGGTCATCTGCCCCATCGACCTAAATAGCTTAGTCATCCCGGTGCCTCATCAAACTGGTTTCTTAAGAGTCTGCAAGGAAAGTGATGAATCAGCCCCTGTTGTTTGATGTGCAAGTTAGTTTAATACCCCTACAATACCTGGCACTTTGAAATACCCCATTTTCAGCCCTGAACTGAGAAGAACTTAATTTGCTTTTGAGCCTTTGGTGCTCGATTCTTTCTGGTCCATATTAAGGAGACAGAATCCTTCAGTCTGGTCTATATGGGCGCACTGTTGGGATGATTAGGTTCTCTATTCTGGACACTTTTTGCAGAGCAGAAATAAAGAAGCAAAGTGACCAGAATGGGATACTGAATTGTGAATGGGGGAAATCTTGATTAGAATACATCACCTTGTATTATATATTCAAGACCTCTACTGATTTCTTTCAGTCTTTCCCCCAAAATTGCCTGAAATTCACATTCGCAAACCAGCACATGGTCTGAATGGTCATTGCTGTGCTGATGATACACAAATCTATATCCATACTAAACCTGACACTGAAGCACAGTAGCTGTTTCTGCATTTTCTATTTGTGTCTCTGATATAAAAACCTGGACGACTCATATTTTCCTTCACTTAAACTGTGACAAGACTGAAATCATGCTGCTCAGCACCTCCCATTACCTACACATACATCTGTGCATGGCATTGTACTGGAATTTTAATACAAATTTAAGAATTTAGGGGTGTTATTTGATCCTGGCCTGACTTTTGATATTGTAAAACATCATTCTTCCATCCTAGAAATATCACCAGACTATGTCTTACGTTGTCTTTGACTGTACCAGAAGAGCTGGTCAACACGTTTGTCTTTTGATTACTGTAACGGTGGGGTGGGGTATCTAGAGACACACTGAGCAAACTCCTGACCATGTCGCATGCAAGCGATCACATTACACCGGTCTTGGAGTCTTTGTATTGGCTTCCTAACAGGTTTCAAGTCAACTCAAAATCTCAAGCTCACCTCAGGCTCTACATGGCTTGGTACCTCAGTACTTGATTGACTCATTACTTGTCTTCTCCTCACCTTGTAATCTTTGTTTGTCTGACTCTGGTCCCCTGTTTGTCCCCCAAGCTGGTATGTGCTCTGTGGGGGAAGGGGGTCTTCTCCTACTATGCTCCAAAACTCTCGAATTCAATCCCAAAGTATACCAGAAACTCACCTACTCTGAGTGCACTTAAATCTAGACTCAAACCTTTCTTTTTCAGCTTTTATTTAATGTCTGTGTCTTTACTACATTTCAAACGGCTTGTGTGTTCCTTGTTTGTTTATTTTGTTATTTGTTATCCTTATAACAGCTTTTTACATCTACTGTAAAGTGCTTTGAGATGCTACTATACACAGTCATTATATTCTTCAATATGTATAATTATGTGAATATCAATAAGCAAACCTAAGAGACATAGCATCATCTAATTTATTACCACCCACTTTATCTAAAGTGTACATATAAAATGTTCTGGCATGATTTCATATGATGACTTCTTTAAACACTCTATAGACTGTCATTTTAGATGATAAATTCATCAACTCTTTGATAAAATCTCTTTGATAAAATCATTTAGCTTGATGTCCTCTGACATCATTTACAGTAACTGATTTATACAATAATTATGCTTTTCTATTTCTTTCTATTTATTGGTGTTACAAAATTGCAGTACTAATTATTTTTAATTGTTTTCTAACTTTAAATTCACCTATGGCATTCTATGTGTTTGTAACATTTTTGTGTGTCCACTTAAGCCACCTTTTTGTGTCCAATGAAGAGCAAACAGACTAGAAACATTTAGTCTCAGAGGAGTCTTATCTTAACGGTTTTTACAGATAAATTTACAAAATTCGTGTTAACTGCAAATGTCACCATAGTGTTATCAGAAAGATACTACAGAGCAACATCATCAAAACATGACCTTAAGCCATGACAATAATATAAAGAGGATGGTGTACCCCCATTTCTACTGGCATGTACTGTTTGCCTGCTTTCAGTTTTCAAAATATTAAAAACCACGCATATGTCACCTTTTCCCTGTGAATAGTTATTCAAAACAATATCTGGCAGACTGTGTACTTTGGCATCCTTACTAACAGAACATATGGAGACTTGGAGAGAGAAATGATCCTGAGTTTTACAAAATCTAAACTCAAACGATCAAACCATATGGAATAAGAGCTGAGCATCAGTGTCTTATTTTCTGAAAGTCATGCCTCTTTTGGAGTGCTTCTTTTTTAATGTCTCTTTTAGTCTGCTGGGATAATAATTCTGAGTAGTGTGTCATTTCAACTGCTGCTCTTGGCTCTTGGTCACTGGGAGGTCTCATTTCTCTTTCCTTCTCTTTGCCCACATTGCCATTTTCCAAAGTGCAGACTGTTTTCGTTCTCATTTTCCAGTGCTTTGTGCAGTGAGGTCCTCGCTCAGTGAGGCAGAGGTTAGGGAAACGGTTCATCTCTGGCCCCTGGCTCTGCAGCTGACTCCAGTTATTGAACCTTGCTGTGTTCTCTTCTCTTCTGAGATTGACAAAGGGAGTCTCCTGTAAAGGGCTCTGAAGCAGTACCTGTTAAGGTATACCTCATTCCATTTGGATGAAAGCATCAACTGAATAATTTATAGCTCTTCTTACCAATATTATTACGATAGACGTGATCATTGCTATCATTTCTACTATTTCATCGTGCAGTTCTAGTGCATAAGTGTAGTTTGCTTGCCTTGCTCATTTTTGTTGTGTGGAATGCGTAATGATATTAGTCATTTTTGAGTAATGTTTAGTAATTTTTTAATTAATTATTTGTCTTTACCCCTTACCAGCACTGCAATTTATGGCTTTTCAGGCCTAGTAAAGCTCTTAAACTCTGTCTGTGTCTTCAGGAAACCTAAGGATTATTGTCAGTCCCATAGATAGAAAGTCTAAACTCTGAAATTTTGTCGTTATTAACATTTTTAAAATACTTTTGTCTTCTTAGCATCTCTTCCTAATTGTGTTTTCAGGGAAACACGTGCATTTAAATTAATAATTGGTTAATAAAGAATAATAGAAAACAGAGACTACTGATATTGAGTGAATGCTAAAATTGTGGTGGAGTACCTCAGAGATCTGTACTGGGCCCACTGCTCTTCTTAATTTATATCAATGATCTAGATACTGCAGCAGTTCAGAAAGCTCTGCCCATGATACCAGATAAAGAGGATTAGTAAACACTGTAGAAGCAGCAGATGGAAATTGAAAAGATAAAATTCCAAAATGGTCTAACACTTGGCAGATGTCATTTAATGTAGAGCAGTTCAGAATTTCACATGTGGGTAGTAAAAATGTAAACCATAAATACAAAATTGGAAACTGTAATTGAGTGTTTATGTTGACACAGCACATTTGGAAACAAACAAAATATTTGGATATAGAACTATATTTAATTATAACAATTGGCTGAATGGCCTCTTGTTTGTAACATTTCTTATGTTCTTATCTCTAAGTGAAATAAAATCACTTATATCTGCTGAGCAATACAAGCCATCATTAGCCAGTGGTGTTGTTAAGATTGTCTCATGATTTTCTTCCCCTATCGCCAATATGTCATGGTCATGACAGGTGTGGTATGGTGGTGTGGCAGAGATCACTGCTGCTTACATCACTTGGGGATCTGGATTGGTGGGGAGATTGTGCTTGTTTGCTCTGTGTTCATCTGATTTTTCTCAGGGTTCTCCAGTTTCCTCATATCTCCTATAGACATGCTGGTTGGGTTCACTGATGTTTTAAAATTGTCCCATACATGGAATAGTCCTGCCTTGGGCAATATGCTTTCAGGACAGGCTCTGGGTTACCGCAACCCGTACTAGAAATAAGCAGAATTCTGATGATGGATAGATGTACTGTAGGAAGAATTATAATGCTTAAATAAGGGGTGTTACCCTCTAGTTGTGGAAAGCCACAGTTCAGCAGGTTTTATAGATGGATTTCTAGATCTATTTTTAAAAATTAAAGCAATTTAATTATGAGGAATCAAGCAAGCAATTGGTTATATTAACAAATCTAGAGATTATGCAAAAAAGGTATCATTCCTCATCAACCAGTTGTCATAATTAGGCAAATTACATGGTAATTACCTG
Source organism: Lepisosteus platostomus (assembly GCF_059453375.1). Classification (NCBI taxonomy): domain Eukaryota; kingdom Metazoa; phylum Chordata; class Actinopteri; order Semionotiformes; family Lepisosteidae; genus Lepisosteus; species Lepisosteus platostomus. The sequence goes on from NC_142625.1 coordinate 21,376,000, forward strand.
GTTAGGTGATCAATAACTTACAAGTGTTTCCAGCCTTTACAAATAACGATCTTGAGGTGACCTTTGATACCTACTGGACTGGGGCTCTCCAGGATCGGGAATGGACGCCCCTGGTTTAGATTTTTCACCCAGATATTTATGAGTGCCGAAGAAACGCTCTCAAACTGGATTCATCCGAGCTTCCTGTAACCAAAGGTTTGTGATAAAGTAGGAGATAAAAAAGGAAGAGAGAAGGTGGGGGGAGAAAACTAGCATCAGCAGAAAGTTGTTTTTCTGTGGCCTGGAGATTCTATTTAAAGTGGGGGGAGGGAGGAGGGAGTGTGTGTTTGTGTGTGTGTATGTGGACAGGGGGAGTACATGGGCTGGCTCTTATTTTTGGTTTGGCCGTACAGTAGAAGAGGGTGCTGCGGGGGTGGGGGGAGGGGGGGGGCTGAGGTATTAATCTTTCCTGTCAGAGGAGTCCAGATGTAGAGTCCTCACAGCAACAAACGTGATCTAAGCAGAGGAGAGGTGGAAACCTGAAGAGAGATATCTCGAGGGCAGTTTTTCAAGAGGGCAAATGCGCAGCAGATTAACTAATGATATTAGCGGCCATTGACTGCTGAGGCACTTCACGACTAAAGCCCAGGTGTAGCAATTAGTAGCTTTTCTGAAACTCAGACCCCCCTCCCCCATTGTTTTGGAAAGGCAAGTCTAAATCCTCCGCTCATAGATGTCTTGTGTACTTGGCGAAAACTTTAAAGCAAACTCACGTACATGTTGGTGTCATATTGTTTTAAAATGGTGTTATATTATTTGTTCCGTGAGAACAGATCATTTAATCTAACCAATTTCAGAACCAGCCAAAGGTGCTTCAGATTTTGTTCCTCACAGGTTCTTGTGATTTTTTTCATGCTCCCACCAGGTCATTAACTGCTCTGTGAAATGCAGCTCTTTAAGCAAACTTCTCCTGTTCACGGTCTGTGTGGTTAATGAGTTCCACACTTGGTACCATAGGTATCGTTCCTGTGACAATACAGTTAACGGGTATCCTGGTTAAACCAGGGTGGCTGCTTGATCACCATCCTTCTCACTAATTTCAAAATATGAACGTCTTGGGAACTTCTTCACCATTTGTCTTGAAACCTGACAGGTTTCATCACACCCAGATCTGCTTTACCTCAAAGGCTACACTAATACTTTATACGCCCATGCCGGGTTATCAACTACTTGGTGAAACGTGCCCTGCTTAATTCTAGTGATGACTCAGTAACACAACAGGGCATACGAAAAACACAAGATTGCTTCCTGACCACCATTTTGTTCTCCTGTCAATGTGCATCCCAAACTACAAACCATGCCTGTGCAAATATTGTTTAGCCAATTAACTCCAGCCTCGGAAGGCGTCCATCTAGTTGCAGTATGATTACCATACAGTATGTTAAAATGGGGCTCCAAACCAAGATTGATGCCTGATTCACAATTTGCTCTCAAACTACTTCTTGCCTTAAGTACAGTTGTATCCATTAACTTGAAAATTGACAGACATTAGACATTAGGTATATTTCTGTATACCTATACCTCATATGTTACAATGATGGTAAATTTGCCCATAACGGTTCATCACTCAATTGGAGGAAAACACCTTCTGCTGCTAACTGGCCTTCTACAAAACCTGTTTGGCCAGCAAACAGACTTCTTAGATTTCTAGTTTTGCGAGTTTCCTTGATTTATTTGCAGAGCCCTCGCTCTGTTAATGCAGGTGGATAGGGACATGCTTTGAAGCCTTCAAAACTGCTTGCACTTCTCTAGTTACATTTACAATTACATGCAGGAAGTACTTTTTAAAATGTGCAATATCCAAGGAAAGGAATACAATAGTTTCTAATAGTTATTCAAATAATGGAGCATCACAAGTAATTCTTCTTAATCAGTAATATTAACAGCATTGGTACCTATTCATGAACCCCAAATAAAAAAAACAACAACAGAAGAGGATGTTTTCTTTGCATACTTTATTGTTTCATATTGCATATTACATAAGTGTTCTCTTACAACCATAGGAAAAATAAAAGAAAATGATATATTGGTCTAAAATGAATAATTAGTAAGATTATAAAGCTACATTTATTGACTTCCATTTCTTGTATTATGGTAATGTGATAATTTGGAATGAGTCATTAATGAGAGCATTCAGGATGTTAAACTCCTCAGGACACAAAGTGACAATGTGCCCACTAATGTGAAACATTATAATTATAATATATTAATTAAATCCTTAATTAAGGCAGCACAGTGGCAAGTGGCTAGCCCTGTTGCCACACAGCTTCAGGGTTTTTGGTTCAATCCTGGCCCTGAGCATCTGCTTGTGTGGAGTTTGCATGTTCCCCCTGTATTTGGGTGGGTTTTCATTTCTTTGTCTGGTTCATACGGCTTTAATTTTTTAATTGCATTCATTTTTTCGCGTCCTGATAAATGAAACATTAGGAAATTAACAACCTAAAAACAGCAACTGTTTTGAATGGTGCAACAGAGATGAACAAGTTAAAACTTGCAAAATATTTTTGTTTATAATACACTGTATACAGCAAAGGGGAATTTTTTTCTGCAAATCGCGTTAGAGCCATTCTCTGTTCTGTGCTTGGTAAATGAATGCATCTGGGCTCTTTTCATTTACACATGAAATTCAGGCAGTTAAATTGGTGAGCCACCGCATTTATAATGCATATTGTTTTATCAGGACAGACAGAGAACAGGGCTCTCCCGCAGCTGTAGAAATTGGACAACTTTATTGTATTTTATGAAAATGCTGCGTTTTTCGGCTTTTGACTTGTAAATTATGCATAGGGAAATGTCAGGTTTGTGTCTTTATTACTTGGCGCTAGCGGTCAGTAAGACAACACTACTGGATGGGAGACGGCTTTTATTAGAACTTTGCGCCTTTTGTTTATTTGCATTTTATTTGTTTTCTAAGTTCTGAGGAGGAGTGATTTACATTTTTACATTTTCTCATTTCATGTTTTGCCCTTGGAGGAAAAAAAAAAGACAGAAACTAGCTCACCCTGTTGAGGATTCTCTGTTTTAAGCTTGAAAATGCAGTGACATGGACATTTCTAAGAATGGGGTGGCATATTTCAGGAATGCTGGAATAGATTGATTGGTAATATATGAAGATTTTAGTTGAAACAGAGCTAGAAGGATGGTACGAGCAGAATAAATATGCTGGATCTACTAAAAGCTAGAGTAACAGATGATAATTATGGTACCTTCAGGCTAGAGATTAGCTCAGTTCTTTTGAGTTAGTTGCTACTGCAGGGACCTTCTGGGACTGTCCATCATAAAATATTTAGGAAGCAATCACTGCATTTGATTAACACTTTCTCCATCACTTCTCCCATCCTTGAATTGTACCTCTCGGTGATCATCTGGAAAATCTTAGTTCCTCTAAAAACGCCAGCAGTTTTCTCATACTGTCTAGGTTGGGCAATCTCTACTCCTGTTCCTTGTGATCTGGGTGCCTGTGTCTTTTTGATCCGGCAGAGCTCCTCGCTACTCAGCCACACTCTTTGAATGAATAAGGTGTATGGATGTGATTATTATGAATGGTCAATTGTTTCCAGCTTAAATTGTTAGGGCTCTGAAGATAACTATTAAATTGTTTAATGAAGTTGAAACCAACACATTTTCTAGCTTGAAATGATGAGTAAAAACCAACCAAAATAAGAGTCCAAATAAAGATGGTCTTGAGCTGGAAAGAAAACCAGGAGACCCAGAGTGGGAAAGTCTAGTCTAGGACAATGTGAGGACGTTTGCCTTTTTTGGTTCAATTTCATTGCAAGTCTTAAGAACTGAAGTGTTGTTAACCATCTGTGCCAATAAAGCAATCAATCGATTAAGTGATTTATGTTTTGGAAAGATAGAAAAGCTGTTGTTGGCTACTCCTATTCTTGGTGATTGTATGAAAACCCCTTCAAGGAATCCACTGCTGGAGACTCCTTACTTAGGTACCAAATGATTTCCATAGAGATGCTGATTATAAGTGTTATGCAAATATGAAATGGCTCTTTTAGCTGTAGATTCAATAAGTTACACCTTATTTTGCTCAGCAGTACTGAGGTTAACAACATTGGCTACTACAGTATGTTGCTAACTTCACTTGGATTTTCCTATCTGGTCTGTGTGATAGATTTTCCTGTGATTATTCGTAACTGTGCACTCTGTTTTATTGTGCTTTGACACAATGATTGATGGCATCCTGCTCAGCCACTCTTTTCCTCGATCTGCCTGAAAGTACAAGCTTTAGTCTCCGAGGAATTCCCAAGAAAATTAATTTCAATTAATACATTTAAAGAAGGGTACAAAATTGTGTTTTTCCTCTAGAACAGAAAGAAGCTTGAGTAAGTTTTGAGGTCTCTGATGTTTCATATTTTAGACTGTGTTACGTATTCATTTATAATGCTTCTTATCTAAAATGTCATGAAAGCATGCAATTAATTTGTGCAGTGAATACCTGGAAATCCTTGTTTCCTTTTACACTCACCCTTTCTTTCAGAGTACCATCATAAAGAGATAAGGATAGGCCTCATTTTTTAACGTCAGTATAAAACAATTTTTTTCTAACAGTGTCGTTAATTATAAGGTATTTAAATTAATTATATTGAAAATGGGAAATTACTAGTGACTACAATTATATTTAACATACTTTTGTAGACAATTGTTAGCACCCTTTATCCTAAATTAGTTAATACCTTAGAACATCTTTGTTTTTAAGTTCTGTCTTCAAAAACTGTGGGGAAACTACCCTACATTCCACAATTAATGAACGAGAGGGTTAACTGTTTTCCCAAATGGGAAAACTGGGCCTTTTATTTCCCACTTGCTAAGATATCTGAATGTGCAAAAAAGTTAGAAGATGTATCATTCAGAAACAAGAAATACTTCAACAAATATTTAGAATAGTGTAATGTCAGGGACAACCCCATGCCTGATCCCGGGCATTAATACTTTCTTTGTACATATTACATGACATACTAAAGACGCAAGTCTTTATGTATCATTTCAACCACATAAAATCTAGTGGAGACTTAAATACACACCTTCGTTTCTACAATTCTCAAAACCTGTTTATGAGGCAGATGGTGCTGAATGTGGAAAAGGATGTCTTGATATAAAACTGATACTGCAGCCATTATAATATCACGTCATGTAAGCCACAGCTCAACTACTGTATATCCTTCCACGCCACTCTCCTCCAAAGTCTGCATTTTCACTTGTCTCTTTTAATCCCTTTTCCAGGCAGGCTTGACTGAGCTGCAGTAGAGAGTTTCTAAAGGCAAAGGTGCCCTCTACCCCCTCTCTGAAAACAAGGTGAAATTAAAGGTAACAGAATTAAATAAATAAAAAATTAACCTCTGATTTGGCACTCCCACATCACTCTCCCTGCATTGCTGTTTGATTCTGTATAAATTAATTGCTCATCATATGGGACACGACATGCGATTAGTCTCAATCCTGATAATGGCGTACGTCGCTTCACCGGGGGGAATACGCTGCCAATTTACTCTGCATGCATCTGCCAAATGATTCGTGTTTACACGCTGTATCCCTGGAGGGACATTTGTCACAATGCGACTTCTTACATTTCAATAACACGCAGGCATCGAGGACAGCCGTTCGTCTTTCCAAGCTGGCTGAAAGCTCAGCATCCGGCCTGTGCCCAAGCACCGTAGCTGAGAGAGGCCTTTCAGTCCACCACACAAACCACCCCACCTCCCACTGCTGCCCTCTAAGAGGCATGAAACCTTGCTTGTCTTTTACCCAACAGCTTCATTTGCATAGCCTTTCAGGGCCTTTGCTGGAACAAGGCCCTAAAACCTCCTAGTCTCTTAACTACAGGGCTGTACCAAACCTTGGCTTTCTTCTGCCCGGCTTCTTTAAACATGTAACCCTTAGATCATACACTACCAAAGCACTGTACATTACTGCTGCTGGCCAGAGCACAAAAAACTTATCCATGGCTTTGGATAATGGAGATTTTGCTCAATTGGAACTGTATTTCTGCCAGTGGGGATATGTACATTTCTTGGGATAGACTAAGCATTTCGTAGAGGAACTGTACACCTCGTAGTTTATCTTGTCCATGAAACATGACTAAATTCTGCCTCATATACCAAATAATAAGAATAATCTGTTCATTCAGCTAGTAGAGGCCTTATTGAGAACAAAACGGGAGAGTTTTTTCCCTGTACTGTATTTTTTGCTCTTTGGCAGAACGAGAACCTAAGGAATTTGTTTTTCCCCTGATGCCTGGCTGTTCCTGCACAGGCTGTTCCAGTTCAGGACGCTGGTTCCACAAGAGGACAGGTCTCAGCAGCACGAGCAGACAGTGAAGTCTAATCGTTACAGGAGCTCCCAAGCCACCCTTTCTGTAATGAGGTCACAATGATTTTGTGTAACTGCTTTGTCATAAGACACACAGGACGTCCTGGTGCTGAAATTAATATGGATCGCTAAATAACATTTATTGCTGCCGTCTGCTCCTGGGTTATGCGAAAATATGAGACTAGATCAGCGCTTGATACCCTGTCTTTGAGATTTGTATTGAAAGCTGCAACTATATGAAAGAATCATGTTTAAAAGAAGTTTGGATTTAATTCCGTTTTAGTTTTATTTAGTTGTATTTATTATTTTTTATTTCTCTGGAGTTCCGGGTATTTCCGAGAACTGGCTAGGTGAACGAAATGTGGTCAGATATTTATTGGAGGTCTGTTTAATATGTAAACCAGAATAAACTTTTAACCTAATGTGGCCGATAATGTGCACCATAAGTGATGTCAAGGAATTAATGAATCCTTCGAGCACGACCTTTGCCCTTAACTTTAAGATAAGACTTGAGCTCAGCTGTACTAGCTGGGGAGTTTTGTATTCCTTATATAGTACATACTGTATCTCTGCCATTTTTTTAAATGATGTTGGTGTTCATGAAAGCACTATTACAGTGTGCATCCCTGGTAAAGGCACTGCACTCCAAAAGTCAGGCGCTTTATGAAAACAAAGACATGCAATAAAGCTACAGATTTATAAGCCTGTGTGCAAATTTGTAGATGTCACACATGAAAACAAAGTGACTTGGATTATGGGATTTACAGTCATCCATGATCATCTGTGCGGGAGTTATGTTAGCTCGCTGGAGCTGATGCTAATCTCTTAATTATATCACTGGTAAGGTGTCTCCAACACCCAGGATCTGAGACTGATAGTCTGAATGGCAATGGATGATTTATAACGCTCTCCCTCCCCTCCACTTGACACCTCGCAAAAGCTGAGGCCCGCAATGCTGCCATGTCCTGCCTTGATGTAATATTTCAAACTCCGCTCATCAGGCCCGGCTTGGCTGTCTAGGAGCAAGCCCGAGAATCAGGCAGGGGAGGGGACGCCCTCAAAAACACAGCGCTTCTCAGCCTCTTCTCCATTAATCACCTGGCCCTAATTAACAGCTTTACATTTGACACATCGAAGATGAGAGGTTGAACAGCACAGCAGCCCTTTGAAGTCTCTGTGTCCACGAATATCAGACAGTGGCTGGATCTGGTATTCAAAGCTAGTCCAAATTCCCAGTAAAGTATGCTGACAAGAAAATAAACTAAAACTTTGTAATGGTCTACCAGTAGACTGTAATATAGTAGTGGAAGACAGTAGACACATTTGACAGAAAAGTGCAGAGGTTTAAGAGGAAAAAAAATGCTGTTAGAAGTTAGAAATGCTGGTCCTTTTTTACACTGAAGGCAAGTCAGAAATACAGAGCTGCTTGGAATAAATACAGTATGTAAAACCCAATGAAACAGAACTGAAAAAGACAGAACCATTATGCTGTGGCTTGCTAAAGGCAATGGTCATAAACCAAAGCAAGACTTGGTGAAAGCAGGACGATGTTGCAGATGTGCTGCAGGGTATTTCTGGCAATGTAAGTAGTTATGGAGTAGAATGCTAACTTCACCACCTTGTACGATGATCTTATTTGATCTCAGGATCTCAGGAGTTCACGTGATCAGTACTGGGATTGCAAAGGAAAACTTGGTCGCCTCTCTATATGGTGTTGGTAGTAGTAGTCTTCCCTTTGGACAACAATTTGCAGTCCTATGTCACAGTGTGATGACAGGGGATGCTGTAAGATGGGAGGTGCTGTCATTCAGATGTTAAGCCAAGGTCCTTGGCCATTGAAAAATCCCATAACACTGTAAAAGCAGGAACGCTAACCATGGTTTTCTGGCTTAATTCCACGTCAGATTTCTTCAGTCTGGCCTGCCTGACTGTCCCCCTTAATTTAACTGATTTCTCGTTTTGCCATCTGATCTGCAGTGCAATGGGACTGCTGGGACAGACTGAAGGATGTCCATCACTCAAGTCGATGCTGTACCTCAACAATGGAGGAAGTGGGAAGCTCTACGGAATTCTTTGAAACAATACATAATTGTTGTTGCTTATGAGGTAAAAGTTCTTTACAGAACATATCTATTCTAATTGTGTTCATTATTTTATACTCTATTTACTCAGCACTTTTTGAAAAGTTTGTAATTCAGGACAGCTTCATAAGATAGTTATGAAGGGAAGCGATAGTTAATTTATCCCGCAAGCTTTTTTCTTTTTCTTTTTTTTTTTGCTGAGAGCAAGCTGTTTCAAGGGAGCAGTTTCCTCAAATGGAGGATTGGCGGGGAGGCCTGTGTCCGAATCTGTGGGTGGCAGTGGGTGGCACTGGCCGACTGTGAGAGCAGATGCTGGATGCCATCCCGAGCGCCCGTCCCCCTCCGCCTGGGCGGCCGGCTGTGCTGACTCGACTAGGGGAGCCTGCACCACACCATCTGCTGGCACAGCAAGTCCTGGCCTGGCACCAGTGCAGCCAGCAACAAACAGACTGGAGCAGGACAAGCCGAGCATGGGCTCAACATGCTCACTACTGGAAATGTCCTAGGGCTGAGGCTGAGGCGTTAATGGCACAATTCATCTTTCTGTGTACTGTACAGGACTGACTGTACTGGAATACAAAAGGCAGACTTTGGTAAAGGGTAGACTTTTTGCATGAAGTGGTTACAACCAGAGGAAAATCAATTTTACATTATGCAGTGCAAATAGTATAGAGTGTGATATGAGGGCTGCTTCCAAAAAATAGTTGATTTCTGTGTATTATAATGCAATTCAAGATAATTATCACGGAAAGCAACAGGGCTGACTTATCCACCCAAACTATCTAGACCTTAAAGTTTCACCAGCAAGTCCAAAGTAATAACCATAAGGGCAAGCAGAAAAGAAGCTGAGACTGTGAACCTGTAGTTCTGTAGTATGTTCCATCAATGGGAAAGGGCAGTATGGAGTGCATCATGCACCAAGCAGTTGATCAGTAAACACATGGGTATTTATCTTAAAGGAATAACTTGGAGATTGCAAAGTTCAACAGCAGTTAGCAGCAGTGTTTGCCCACACAGCTGGCTGCACGAGTTGTGTTAATGTGAGACAAGTCACGCTGACATTTCAGTAGACATGAAGCATGAAGATTAACCTCTGAGCATTTCAGTCCAGGGCACAAAATGGCATGTGAGGAACCTAGAAGTCAGTTGCCTTATACTCTGCCCTAGTTTGTGATCACAAAGGTTATACTGAGCTTGACCTTAGTTACTATTGTAATGTTAAAAGAGCTAATGCAACCACAGCTAAATGCGATGGTCTGTTAAAGAAACAAAAACATATTGAGATCATGCAGTAAAAATAAGACACAGGGTTCATTAAGACTGGAATACAAAAATTCAGCACGATTGATCTTATTGGACCTCTGATTGTAAAGCCGGGCTCAGGAGTACTTGTAGGCTACTCAGTGTATTAAGTTAGCACTGTGAGGTAAAACTACAGCAAACACCAGAGAGCATGTGGGAGAAGAAAAAAAAAGGAGAAACAAAAAGGTGATCCACAGCAATCTTAACATGTTTCTCGGGCTTTTTTTAGTTCTTGTTGACACCGAACAAGACAGGAGTAGAATTGATGGGGAAAGCAGCAATTAGCAAATGAGGTTTACGTTGTGTTGCTGCGCAGTGCGGCGGCTGCCAGGTGCGAGCGGGGTCTGTGGCAGTATATTTATTAGCGGCTGTCAGGGGGGTGACACTTTGATGAATGGTGCTGGGTAATCAGGAGCTCCGTCTGACAGCCTGCACTCACAGCCTTCTACCTGCCAAACTACGCAATCAGGCGTTTTTTTAACCTTTACAAAAAAAAAAAAGGCTTCGGAAAACATGTTTTCCTCCTGGAAATAGGGAAGGGAGGGAGGGAGGGGAAAAAAAAGCACATATAATTTGATGAGGAGAAAGAAAAAAAATTGCCAAGCTTTGTAGTTTTTTAATTGCCAGGAAAGCTTGGTTGCTTTAATTGGAGTGGTTTGGGGTTTGCGCGATGATGTTTAAAGTGGTAATGGTCCTTTATTTTCTATCTATCAGTTGTGCATTTTGTGGTCAAAAGTTTTTTTAACCGTTTTTCGATGATCTGTTCCGATCTGACATTGCGTTTTCTTTGGGTGTTTCTTATGTGTGACAACTTCAGCTCCTACAGAATGTCTCTTCGCAGGATACCTTACTGGACCTTCCAGGATTTTCCCTTGCCCATCTCTGACACTGTATACATGCGGCTGTGTGTGTGCTAATGACAAACCTCCCTTCAGAACCTGAAGCGTACTGTATGCCAATTAAACATTTGTATTAATTTAAAGATCTAGCAAGAAATGTTAGCCTTGTCAAAAGTACAGCTTTTTAGCCAATTAGAAACCAGAAGAACATGTACAGTATATGTCATTCATATTATTTAGATATTAGATACTGACAGCGCTGGCTGAATGATTTCTGAGCTGTGTGCAAGAGTACTGTAAAGCAATGAATTGCTTTTAAAAGAGTAAAATGAAAGACAACTTAATAGGGAAATTACATTTAAATGCTGAGAGAAACTGTATTATGATGTAGGAAAAAAAATGAAGCCACAGTGAGTGTCTATACAGTAGGTACTGCATTTTTAAGTTTCGCCTCATTTACAGTGCAGCTTATGCTACCTTAATTTTGAGAGTTTCATACATTATGCATTATGACATTCATTATGTTTTGCTCTTAGTTCACTGACGTTTAGTGATTAATTTTACAATCGCATATGCAAGTGAATTCTACCTCTGCTGCCTCTTTAATTGGCAACTACAGACCTACAGGTCCCAGAATGCAACACACCTGAAACTAATGGAATTCAGTTTGGTGTTTCTAGAACCCTATTCGACCTCAACACACAATAGAATGCCTGAAATCTTTTTGTTTGCACCCAGACTGTGAAGTACAAAACTAATAGAGGCATTATCCTGAATGTAACAGGCCACAAAAGTTGCCCTTTGAACCAAGCCAGTGGAGAAAATCACTTTGTCATTGATTGCAATGAATTGGAGCTCTGCTCTGGGACAACATTTTTGCAAGGTGAGATATTCTACTGAAAATGTTTTGTTTTATTGGTGGGCTTTGTAATAGACATGTAGAGAGAAAAAAAGTCTGTTACTCTGTGACAGCTGTGAATAAAATGTAATTTGTGCAAAGCAGATGATAGGATCTTTTGAACAAACATTTGTCTGACTTTTGGCTTTGTTTACAAGTTAATTAGCCTCACTGATATTGGTGGTTTGTGATCACTTGTGTCTGTGTGATATGAAAGCTTTCCTTTTGGAGAAGATTTGCAGTAATATTTTTCTTACAGACAAGCGTGGAGATTTGTGAAAGTGGAACAACTTCATAAAACCTAATTGGATTTCACATTTAATTCATACTGAAATACATAGTTTTCCCACAGTAATTGTGATTGTGTAGTACAGCCCTCTTCAAGGCCTTAGCTTAAGAGCAATGGTGGAGATTTGTTCTGGGTATTTGCTTTAAACCACTTCTTTCTTTACTGTTTCTGTGGATGTCTGTAAGTCTTCTGCACTGGGACTATTACCTTGTAGTATTTACACGCTGTCCTTGACCAGATTATTTGGCATAGAGGATTTGAGCTTCACTGCTAAACTGATGACACTGAGATACTCTGTTGAATATGAAAAGAAATCACACACTGTTGCTGTGGATCCTACACTTCAGAAGTGCCTGTGTGATATTAAGATGACAATGCCACAGAGCTTTATCAGGCTAAACTGTAACTGAACTGAAATTAGGTTCCCAACATCAGCAACATAAACTCGGTGACTTTAGTGCTGTTAACGGATCTGAAATAAAACTCTTGATTCGAAGTAAGGAGCCTCTGTGTTACTTTTGTCCTTGCATTATCATTTGAAGCACAAATTTAAAACATCACACAGTTATCTTTCTTCCATCTGTGTAACTTTTGCTCAAATTAAAACAATGGCTGTATTACGTGAAATAACCTTTATTTCATAATAATTGAAGTATATACTAAGGTAGTAAACAGGCTTCAGTATCTTCAAAATTCTGTTGCTCATGTGTTAACTAAAACTACTCAGCATCATCATATAACTCCCATCCTACATAAATCAGTGGGTTGTTTAAAGATTTCCTGCTCTAGTATGAGACACTGAATGGTGTAATTTCACGTTACTTTAAGGGTTTATTATGAATATGGCCCAGCACTTAATACTGAGATCAGCTGATTCAGGCCTTCTTAGTGTCTGGAAGACCAGCCTTGACAGAATATGCACAATACATCCACAACTCATTCTTTTGTGCTGCATCACATCTGGGAAACACTGTGCCCAAATCCATTATGAGACTGTATGACTGCTTACATGCTTAAAGGCCTGTCTTTTCACAAAAGCTTTTAACATATAATTTAGTTTTGCTCTTGGCTTTATTGGGTCACTGTTTTCTTTTGTTATGTGTATAATACGTGTGCTATTGTAATGCTTTGAGCTTTGTGAAAAATGCTTATAAATAAAATTGCAATATTATTATAAAATGTAGAGCACTGCTTTCAAATGCTACACTCAGGTATATTTATTTTGTAGCAAAATGTATTCAATATTCAAATTAAGGGCTCCTCATTGGGAAGTCTCATGCTGCAGCCCATCCCCTGAGTATTTGTACTAAAGCTGTCTGATGGCCACAACAGTCTTTCTTCTCCTACAAGGATGGACTGATGGGGCAGCTCACCACCTCTTTTGCATCTGTGCTGATCTGACTAGAATCTTGCTTTTGAATCCCACTAGGCATACAGCAGAAATATTCCTGTGGAGAGCTGCCTCACCTGTCTCCAAGGTTAAAGGACTCTTGTCTTTCCTTTTCTTCTTTCTTTCTGTAAACCTTTCCTGCAGCTGTTGCTTGCTTCTACATTTATGACTGGATAGTTCGGAGGAGTTTCTCAGATCTGTGACTCAGGTTTCAGCAGGGCTGACAATGGCCAGATCTTTGACTTTACAGGCTCTCTGGAGATCATTTATTTAACTGGGATCTGGGACACTGGAGTTGTCCTGAAAAAGAGACTTTGGACTCTCTTGCTTAAGGCTGGTTAGCACTTGGACTGCTCACTGCTGTGGCTGCTGAGTGCCATTTTTCCTGCATGCATTAAATAAATAAGGTGATTACCTGTTCTGCACAGACTAACTGCATACAAAAATAAGTAAAGGAAGGGAATGTAGGATTGTCTTTGTACTCACAGCTCTTCTGTCAACTCCCTGTTATCTACACAGCAACCTTAGATAAGTTACTTTCACCCACACAGACACACATTCTTTTTTCTGTGGTCTCTCTGATGCTAGGAGTGCCCTTCTTCCTGGTTGCCCTCAGATGGGGTGGTCCCTTTGGATTAGTGAACATAGCCTTTGGCTAAACCTCTGCACTCATCTAATTAAACAAAGCACCTCTGTAGGAGTATCCCCTTGGCAGGCAATTGTTTATTGTGCACTTTTAGCTACACCTGACATAGTGGCTATAGCCTAAGATCTGACCGCATATGTGACATACAGTATATGATGTCTCAGTTGCCCAGATCCCATGTGAGCATTACACTGCAGACCAGGTGTCCCATGTGTTATTTCAGAAAGTGCGAGTGCTGTGGTGAGCGAATGCACAACTTTTTCACTTGGGACTGTGAACACATCCACTGCATTGCCGCACTTTAGTGAGCTGAGAATTTTAACAGCCTCACTCCACTCCATCCTTCCTGCTCTTTTTCAATCTGCACTGCTGGTACAGATTGAACAGTTTGTACAGGGACAGTAAGTAGGCAGACCTCACTGGCATGCTTTTTCTCAAATAAAAGAATAAACTTCACAGCCGCTCCTAAGTGATTTTCAGGACCTGATCTGTGGTCCTTGCTCAGTTTTCCATCTGAACTGGGAGACAGGTGTTGTGCTGTAACTAAGAACTAAGACAGAGTAGGAAGAGATATTATGGGGTTTTGCTTTGTTGCTACTTTGTGTATTTATATCTGCTGCTTGAATTGTCATGTCTGCTACAAACATTTGTAACTGATCAAACCCCAGAGCACTTTCAGCTACAATGAAGCTGAGGCAAAAAGCTGCTATACAGCATTATTTTTGCTCTCCAGAGTTGAAGGTGCAGAATTCATGTGAGATTGACGAATGTCCTGATTTCCTGTTCTTGTTATTTAACCACTTAAGTGACACTACCTCCAGCCATAAACGGCTAACCACAAGGTCCCATCATCTCACGTAACTCATCTCTCACCCCTTTAGCCTCACTGCCGCTTTGGTAACTATTACATCTGACTACAGGCAGTTCACAGAATACCAGTCCCTTAGCTCTAAAAATAATAACAACAAAAACAAAATATCAGTCAAAAATATTGATCTTTTAACTTGAATCTTCAGACCTGCTTGCCTCTTTACGCTGGGAAATTCTTGTCAGTAGGTGCCTCCTGGCACACAGCTCCTAGTGCTGAGACCCCACAGCAATGGTTAAGTTTTTGCATTCTTGCAGAGCAGTGCTAATTACTTCTTGGCTGCCACATAAATCTAGCCTCAGACTACTTTTTCTGTCTCTGTCTTTTTTTTTCCATATAGAGCACGACCAGATTTTTTCTGTTTCCAAACTGGCATTGTTCGGGAGTAATTGGTGGGCAGTCGCAGCTGCGGGATCCCTCGTGGTCCTTCCCCGGATGTTTATTAATGATCTCTGGGCCGCTGCTGTGCAGACAATAGGGGCAGGAAGACAATGGGGGCACAGCTGCTCTCTCACCCAGCACGCACACCCCTGGCTGGCTTTCATTAGAGCCCGGCTTCAGGGGCAGGACCGGCGTGATATGTCCTGAGGGCATTGTGGCTGTTTCAAGCTCTGCTCCCTGGATCCACATCAACGTATTGCCAGCATGCCTGGGACTGGTCAGGTTAGGTGTGGAAGGCAGGGCTAGAACTGCTGACCTGGCAGTTTTGATGCCTTTCCTACACCTTATTGATCCAATTGTTCTGCTTCTGAGCAAAACCTCATGCAAACTAATTTTGGCTTGCTTGGTAATAAATGCCTGTCATCTCCTTCTCCAGTGGTGATCCAAATGTTTGCTTTCTGGTTATGTTTTAGTATTCTGCAGACCTTTTTGCGATCAAATTATTCTGCAGACATTTTCAAAGCCGGCCTTAAGAGGTATGGCTGAAGACTCTTATGAAGCAAAAGGAATCAATTAAGCAATAAGGAGTGAGCTCAGAGGTGTTTGGGTTTCCGATAAGCCAATCTGTTGTTTAGAATGCAGTTATGGTTCAGTAAGACTTTGTCATGAAGTGGAAATCCAGTAACAGCCAAGGCAGCGCATCAAGCAAAGGAAGTGGCAAAGGTGCCAATCGACTCATCAATTTACACCTCCTGGGAGAGAGTGAGGCTGCAACTTCAGATTAACACCAGGCTGAGATTCTGTGGGAAAGCGTGAGAGAGATGCACTCCACTATTTGGTGACAACCCCGTTGGGATATTGAGAAAAAAAAAACATTGCACTTTTCTTTTAATCATGTCATCACATAGAAGTCCCTCGCCCCACCACTGTTTTCAAACTTATTTCGCTACCGTCACATCTGCCAAAATCCCAGATGAAGCCTGTCTGTAAAATGTCTCACAGACTGCAACTACCCGGGGATCACACTGTAGGAGAAACTGCTTGCTGAGAAGCAGCACTGCAGGATACATATTCAGTTGAGAAATCCGTTGTCTTGACCAGTTCTGTGCACTTCTATGATGACTTCCATCATTTGAATCATCCGTGGACAGTGATTATCAGACAACAGTTTCGCCTTGTGGTCTCATATTTGGCTTCCCTGTCAGCTTCACACATCACCTCCGTTGATTCGGAACAAACTGATGGACAGGTAACCCCTTGCAACACAGCCAAAGGGGCTATGTCTGAAAAATACAGCATTAGGAAAACCGATAACAAATGAAGCCATTCATAAGCTGCACGTGCAGACAGATAATGTTGGCCTACGAATCCTGGGTCTGTTCCTTGGTTCTCTAGTGGGAAATGGGTTATATACCTGGGAAAGTGTAGTCAACCGCACTCTAATAACTCCGTCTGTAAGATTCTCATTTGCAGGTATGTACATGTGATTTAACTCCAGAGGACTCTCTCAAAAGGTTATTAAAAAGATTTTAACAACACCTCCATTCATCACTGACACACACTCACTCATCAGTCCCCGATGTCCCCCAGGGCCTTGTGTCCAAGGAGTGTGGGTGTGCCGGTGTGCCTGTGACTGTTGGAAGATTAATACCTGGTTTGCCTCACAAGTTCCACGAAGGAAGCTGAGGGAACGCTCATTAAGTGTCTGATAAGGCTGTCTTTCAAGCACCGCCACCCAAACGCATGCAGTGCTGCTCCTCTGTGAGAGGAGTTTCCATCCCGTCCTCCAGTCATCACCTTGCTTTCCGACAGGCTCTTATGCACAAGGCGCCTTTGACCCTTGTTTTAACAGAAAATAATAAAAAAACAAATTCCGAAAGAATGAATTTCCATAATCAGATGATACCTACAATGATCAATGCCTTTTCGTGTCCAGGCGCTCATTTTAAGAGCCATTGTGCATCTCAGTTTTTCACCAATGTTACACCTGTGCGCTTTCTTTAAGTTCAGGTAAACCTAATCATTGTACTGCTTTGTGCTTTAGTCGGATGACGTTCTGTAGTGGAACCAATAGAAATCTCACCTGAAGAAGGCTCCGCAGCCGAAACGTTGTGTTTCTCTCCTTCTCTTTTCAGCTTGGAATAAAACCTTAACTTGTTCAAGTCTAATGGTCCACTTAAACACTTTTTCCTTGCTACCTTTTTGAAGTCTCTCCGTCATCTAGGCTGGTAGATTTCTACTGGCAAGAACATGGAGCAGTAGCCCTCAATGATTCCAGAGAGTGCTTGATAAAAGTTTTAATTACTGAGCGATTGATTTCCTTTGATGTATCAGAGACACATAGTGATCTGTCAGTGTGCTTTCTTCGTGTCTGCTTCTGGGTAACCCTCCTGTCTAGACTGAATGTTTGGGACACTGATCAAATAATGGGTCAAGCACTTCCAGAAACCACACAACAGTAGAACAAAGCTGTGAGTGTTATTGGGTATACAGTAAAGTACATGCCTTACATTTTGACATACAGTATGTTCAAGGCCAGTACAATAGGAGTCACCTTTCTTGATGCCACAGTATAGTTTTCCCCAGAAAGCTGAGATGAACAATAGCAGGGTATTAGGATAGATGACTAGATAGAAAATGTCATGCATTAAGATCAGCAAATTGACCTGTGCTTCATTGTGCCACTGTCTCAGTAATATCTGTGCCATGGCCCTAGAGTGTAGGTCTTGTGTAACAGCATGATCATTGACTAGAGCTGTGTAGAGGAGATTGCAGCACTGTCTCTGGAGTAGTGCAGCTGTATAAGAAATGGAGACCGCAACACTCCAGTTGTGAGGCTGTCTCTTCCCTTTGCTAGAAACACTGTCATGCTAGCTTGGCCTCTCGCTGCCTGACAGCTGCTGGGTTTTTTTTAACACACGTCCTCATTTTTAAACTATCTATCATGCTCGCGCCAGTGGGGCCTTTAAACTGTGCAATTGGCACTTTCTCAGCTGCTGAGCTGGAAAAGGCTGGATTGCAAGAGATAAAATCTGGATCTGGGCTCGTTTGAGTGAGTTGCGAAGACTCTGCTGTTTTTACATGTTGGGCATTCTTTACAGCAGCCAGGTCAGGCAGTTTCCAATTTCTGTGGCTTTCTGGTATCCTGCAGTGCACCTCTAGGCTGAGAAAGGTCTTCAGATCTCGACCTTAGGAAACAATGTGGTGTGGACCACACGCTGTAAATATGAAATCATTACATCTGACTTGAGTCATTTTTGTGGATTCAAAAGTGTGCAAATTTGTAAATGAGTAATTTGAGAAGCCAGATTCTGACATCTTAAAATGTTGTTTTCTTGATCCTCTTAGGATAAAGCTGTTAATAAAGTGTTTTAGGTTGTGCAATTCTTAACAGTTACAGTATAATTACACATCTGTAAAAATAGTATAAGATACACAGTAGTGTAAGCTAAAACTGGCAGTTTAGGGAGTTAAGCGGTTTTAGAGCAGGTTGAAGTGCTGCAATTTTCAATAGTAATAATCCCAATAATTTTTGGTAATGATCGTTTTTTCACCTGTTTCTTTTTTTATTCCAAAATCAAATGTAATTAGGCCTAGACAACATGCTGCTGCTGTGGGGTTCAAGACTAAATATCTATTATTCAAGGCAGATTCTCATTCAGGTGTTGAATGTGTCAGACGTCCAGTCAGACAACCCCTTTGCTGTCCTTATCTATGATTTGGGTGACATTTTTTCTTGAATTTCAAAGTACTAGCATCCCGAGGAGATCATCCACCCACAATACTGAACACATACAACAGGTGTTCTGAGTTTCCAGAACCAGCAATTGAGTTGACTAAACATACAATGACTGGTTGTATTATACAGCAGGAGATTACTCAGAAGGCAATTTAATGCATTTGAGAGGTTTGCTTTCTTTTAGATTACTGATCAACATAGCTTTTGAAACCTTAGTGCTGGAGAGTCTTCAACACGACACTGGAAATGGGGGATTAAAACAACAGCAAAAAACAAACAAAATACAATATTTTGCTGTCAACGACTTCTAGCCTCAGCTAATTCTTGCTTGGGATCACTGTCAAGGGTGTGATTTCTCAGACACCAATGTGAGACGCCACCTCGACGCTCAATCTGTGCTGCCTGCGCTTATGAGCACAGAGATCTGCAAACCGTATTGAAAATACAACAGTCTGTCTTCCATGTTCAAGCCTTTTTCAACAGACAGTTTTCACACTGACTTCTTAATGTACTCATTTATTATTTCAAACTTAAAAAAGACCAGCAAGAAGTGTAAGAGCCCTTCTGTCTCTGCAGATAACAATACGTTTCTCAAATGTAGCCTTTCTCTCTGTCTTAGTGCTTCAAGCGGCTGAATTGGGCTGTAGACAAGTTGAGGTCAGCCTTGACTGAAGAGAACCATCAGGGAAAATTCCAAATTGATCAATGAAAAGTGCAAATTTGATCAACTTTTTTAAATATTGCACCTCATTTCACAAAAAATATTGCTCTGATCCTTTATAATTAATACATATTTATGAGGCATTTCACTGTCTAGCATTGCTATGCTCTGCTACAGTATGTTTTTTCAGAAAAGGTTGGATCAGTAGCATATTTGTGCTGCTTATTTAATTTGCAATAAATACTTTACGAAGAGGCTGTAAAATTAAGTAATACTTGCTAATTCACACTGCAGTGTTAATATCTGTGTCTTTGGTGTGCTCAGGCACTGCTTCATTTATTAATATATATGCAAGATATATATTTTAAAGTTATAATTTGTAAGAATTGTACGTAAAAAAATTGAATTGACTTGAATCTTTCCACCGTATCCTTACTGATTTGCTGCAAATGGTTCTATAGATTCCTAGCCTGCTGTAATTTGCCAAGTGTGAAGCGGAAAGTGTAATTATTTGAGAACAGCAGAGGGCACTCTAACCCCAGCTGTTCAGGGCTCACTTGTTTGTGTGTTTAGTTAATTTGAAGGCGCAGTTCTGTTGTCTGTACTCTAATTAAACTCCCAGCTTTCAGCTCTGTCCTGGTTAAATTTTCATGAGGAATTGATCACTCCTGCTAACTAGATATTTCGGTGTGAGAGCAGTCCCTTTCTGTCCAGAGGTGTAGCCCCTCTTGTGAGGGAATGTGTGAAGTTTGTGGATATCGCCAGGTGATCCAGATAGGGTTGAGGTCAAGTGATGGGACCCACACATTAGAATAAACCCCTGAAATTATCCTAACAGTTGAGACTCACAGTCTAGCCAGTCTGCCCCCAAAATCCAGAAAGCTCTATATATGAGTGTGAAGCTGGTTGCCTAATAATTACTTGAGGGTCTGTACACTTGGATGTCCACAACTGTAAATACATTGCTTTTAAAATTATCAAGAGAATTGAACTAGAAAAACTCAAATCTACTTCTCATTAGGTTGTCCTGTTGAAACTACAATAACTCCCTCATAAACTATAAAATAATAAATATGTGCTTAAAAAGATAGTTTCATGGTAATGTTTTATACAACATCACAAAAATTATATTAAAGGTATATTCCATATGTAAAACTATAATTCTATAATACTTTATTGTAACATGTTTTTCCCAACTATTCAATTTTCCATCACTTTGAAAATAGTTGAACTACTTGAGACTTAGGTATGAATTTAACTAAGGCTAATGTTTTGCAGTCCTGATGGCCAGCTAAGCATTATGAGTGAGGTGGCTTATACAGTCAGACTGATCTCTTTAAAACAGGGAACTTTGATCTCCTGGGTTTGTGTTAAAAAAGACGGGAGGGGGAAGGTTTTCTCTGACACACGCCTCATAGTTTCAGATTGGGTAAATTATCCTCATAGCATCAGAATGGACTCCTCCTTAGGAAATAGTCGTCTATAGTGGTCTTCTACTGCCAAAACAGTTTGGCTAGAGCCTTTTTTCCCCTTGGAATCTGGGGGCTCTCTTCTCTTTCACTGTTGGGATTTAATGAAGTGTTGTGAAATAACCTCCATCAGCATAGATGCTGAACAATAGAAAGTGATATAAGTGCAGTCACTTCCACTAACGGTGAAATGAGGTTAATAACTGCTTTTACATTGGTACTCGTCGCTAGAAAGCAATCGCGTGGCAGCAGTCAAATTACTTTATTTGCTGTAATGATAATAATTATAATAATAATAAGCTTATTTCACTCATGATGTATCCACTTTCACATGCCAGAATTAAGGTTTGACCGCTTACTGACTCACTATGGTGCAGGAGGTCTAAAAACATCTGAAGTAAAACGGGGACTGTATGGTTTCAATCTCAACCTAATTTAAAATAATGTGCCCTTGAAAATGTGCACATAAATTAAAAACTCCAATAAAGCCATATTACAGGATTTAATTGTTGCAATTTATTATGGAGAATACGCACTTATTGACTAACCAACATTTGGGATCCCACCACAATCCTTTATCATGAATGTAATGAACTAGACCAGCTGTGCTGTGAGCCTGTGTTCTTTAACATGATTAGGATGAGGAAAGTCACATCATGGAGTTGAATCCAGTAAGAAGATTGTAATTTTTCCCAGCTGAGCTTGTGGGTGTCTGACACTGCCACTCCAAGATGTTGCTACTAACACTTGGGTATTTAGGGCCCAGAGTTAGGTGACTTGTGGCTTTTTCCATGCAGACTGTTTCGTTGTAAAGATGTCTTTTTCAAAAATTCGCATTTGTCAGTTTTCACGGTGACCATAGTCTCTCCCACTGCTCTTTATTACTGCTGCTCCGTAATTTGTTTATTGTTTTGTTTCATTGAAGTCATGTAATGAACGTTGGGCTGGTCTTTGCTGGTCTACATCCCAGACGAAAGCCTCGTTATTGTCCCAGAGCCCTCAGTATGCTACAACACTAATTATTTCTCTAGGAAAACAGAAGCATGGCCACCAGCGAGGCCACAAAGAAAGCTGGCTTGAAACCTAGATTTGCGATACCAATAGAAGAGGTTGCCATGGCAGTAGTTCAGTCCCACAATTAAGCAATTTAGACTAGCATTTATTGCGTCTGGGCATTAGAAGTGAGAAATTTCAAGTTACAATGAAATATTTTAAATTTGAAGGCCTAATAGGTTGGATGAAGAATCATGGGCTTCACTCTGACAGTTATTCACTGTTACGTCTCAGTTTTTAAGACCAATACTGCAATCTAGCTATGTAGTATTTATGACTCATGAGACTTCAGAGACATAAATTCTGTGGGAACAGTGCTCCTGACATAATCCAGTGCAGTTCTTGGTCACTACCTGCTTCCTAATTATTTGCTGTAATTGGTAATAATTTGAGGAGCTAGTTATCCTATAGCTGGATGGATGTTCCTAAAATCACGTTTTTTTCAGTGCTGTTTCCACCAATCTCCATAAATATTAAATGACATTGGTGCCATAAGAATTAGTGGACCTAGATTCGTTTTTTAAAAAAATGACAAATTTCCTAAAAAACAGAAATGACAGCGCACCACCAGCACCAAACGGGGATTTTTTGTCAAGGAAATTGTCATTCGATTTTCATAAATCTTGGGAACATCCGTTAGCTGTGAGCCGTTATCATTGTAAGTCAGTGAAAAATTGAGTCCAGTATTTCTTGTTATACCTTATTCAAGCCTCTGGATGATGAGAGAAAATGAAAACCCAGCCCAAACGGATAGATATCTCAAGAAAAAGGCAAGACAAACACGCAACCTTTTATTTTCCTCCAGAACGGCTGTAAACAACTCACTCGTTCTATATTTTTTGAAAATTTATTATTATTCACAGTCTGAAGATAATTCATTACAGCATCACCACCACCCCCCCCTCCTGTACCCCCCCCTCTATTTTTATTTT
This sequence comes from Lepisosteus platostomus, assembly GCF_059453375.1. NCBI lineage: Eukaryota > Metazoa > Chordata > Actinopteri > Semionotiformes > Lepisosteidae > Lepisosteus > Lepisosteus platostomus. The sequence goes on from NC_142625.1 coordinate 21,398,908, forward strand.
TCACACGGCCGTCCCACCCCCACACCCCCTTCCGACCATCAATATTTCATAAACTTACAGTGACAAATTTATTTTAATGTGCTTTCCGCGCCGATGTGGAGATTGATTGGCCGATCAAGAGTATGGCACGCTTGTGAGAGGAGTAGTACCGGAGAGCTTTACCGCATACATTAGTCAAAGAGAGACTGCTCTGGGTGGGGGAGGGGTCTGTACTCCATGGATCCAGGGAGTAAATTTATCATAGTTATGGCTTTCTCAGGCATCCATTTTCCTGTGGCCGTTGACAGGTACTATCTGCATGGCCCCACTATTGATTGACTGCCTGGTCTCATTTCAAATGGGCCTGGTTAGTCCCTTCAACACTGTGCTGTGATCAAATTAAGGTGTACTGATGTAATTTTTTGTTAAAAGCCTTGGGATGACTTTTTCGGAAATTTAACCAATTGGGATTGTTCAGACCCCTCTGCCTTAGAAGCTCGGGCCCAACCCACCTAGGGATTCAAGATTCACAGGTGTAGGAGGTGTCAACGGTTTGGAGGGAAACTGAGCTCTACTATCAAGGGGTGGGTGGTTTTAGTCTTTGTCAATTACTCACCGTGGGCTCACAAATTGGCGCGCAGCGAAACACGATCGGATAAATGATTTTCATTCGGGACCTTCCACGATTATCAAGGTTTTTCGTATCGACCTAATCTAACACTTGAAACGGCTGGTGACTCACCCCTTCTCCGATACCTCAAAAATATTTTGTAATCTTGGCAATAAGAGATGATGAAATATCATACCTCACTGCAAACCATCATTACAATTAGTCACCACTATGTAGCACAACAACAAAGGCTGTCATCACTGATTGTTGCCTATTTTTCTGCTTATAAAACACATACCAGGATTACTCCCATTGTGTGAACGCACCACTTGGATTGTTCTATGAGTTTTTAGGATAAGGCAGAAGTTTGTTATAAGATCTGATTCATGCTATTATTGATATTTCATGTTTTGCATTATCTCTTCCAAGTCTGCTAAGGTCTGCGTTTTCGCCTTCTGTTCCAAATATAGTCAGGGAAGTTATCAGAGATTATGGACTACTTTTTTACTCAACTTCTGTGCTGCCTTCAATGTCATTAAAAAAAACCCACACAAGTCCTTATCAGACAATGTAGTTGAGAGGTCTTGGAGCTATCTTAGTAACTAACAACAGGAAATTGCTTCTGTGTGGGGAACTCAAACTTTAAAAAATAAGATTGGTGTTTTTCTGAAGTTATCCAGCTAATGCACCTAATTTCTTTCACATTGTTCGTTGGAGATCTTCCTTGTGGTTGCCTTTTGTCTCAAGTAATACTTAAGAACCCAAAAAAGAATAAATATATAAATTCCAGAAAAGCTTTAATGAGTTCAATTTGGTTATTAATTACTTCATAAGAAATTACTAGGGCAATGAAGCCATTTAACCCTTCACTGCGCATGTCATGTGTAGCTGCAATTAATCCCTGAAGGCTATTTTACCATTTCCTTCTTGAAAGTCCTTTTGTGATTAAACTGTTAATTTATGCATTCAGTGTGCTTAGTTACCTTTAATAGGATTTCAGATAATGAAATTTATTGTATGTAACAACATCAAAATAAATAAAATAACCAGAAAACTGTAGTGTCTTTTAAAGAGGAGAATTACAGGTCTCTCTGTAGCTTTCCTTTCATATTTGTACAGTATTTATACAATATATTTACTGGGATGCATTTTAAGCAGTGATTCCAAACTGGTCAGAACTGGCTTTACATCCATTGACTCAAACATTGTGGAAATAACTGTGTCTGGTCTGTGGCATTGACTAATGTTATCAGGGCAATGGAAATACAGACTATAGTCCATCTCACAAGTTATTGTTCACCAGGAAGGTCTATTGATGACTGTGGCCCAAGGACTCTGTCATATTTAAAAAAAAAAATGTATTCCTTTAAAAAGGCGATCAGACCAGACCAAAATTAAACTGACAACAAGTTCCCATCTCCTCCTTAAATCTTCTTCTGTCAGACAGAGCGAGAAGGAGAGGGGGAGAGTTAAGGATGAACCTATCAATCCATGCTGCCCATTATCTCGTGTGAAATGCATCTCGATACAAGGTGCCTAGTTAGTGTGCTTGTTCAAAATTAATAAAATGCCTGTGCTGGCTGCCAACGTGAGGCTGAGTTATTGATTAAGTTGTGTCAGAAAAATAGAAGTTGGGGCCATTAAAAGTACAAATTATGTGCTGTGTTTAGCAACACCTTTTATGCATGAAATATTGAATGTGCAAATGAAAGCATACCCACAATCCAGGGATGATTCCTTTTTTTCTTAATATTACCAGACTTTGCTACAGAAAGTGAAGATAAACTTGATCACAGCTTTTGCTGTGAATACACAGAAGAGCACAGTACTCGTTTCTGTCAGTTCTTCATGGGAGAGACCTGTTTTATGACTTTATGAAAGCAGATGTTTTCCTTTTTCACATTTAAAAAAAAAAACACCCTTTCAGCTTCTTGATGTTCACAGACGTTCACCTTGCTTCATTTCTGTCAGAAACAGCAAATAATGATCTTAAGCAAAATAAAAAGTCGCACCGTGAGAACATTTTGACCTGCTAACCTGGACTTCAGTTAACAACGAGAGAAAGAGCAGAAATATGAGGACAGTAACTTTAAAGGATGAGGCATACAAAAATCAATTTGCCCTACATTTGAAATCTTGGAATAAATAGCCTCTGTGCTAATTAATTTTGTTTTAGCTTGCATTCCACTTGCCAGCAAACTTATCGCTTTCTGAGGAGAAGAGCCTGGTGTCAGTTTCACTTCTTCGATAATGAAAAAAAGCGCAAATTAATAGAATTAAAGCAGGGGGAGGGGAGGAGGTTTAAGTGACAGCATTCCTGCTACTGTCTTTTTTTTTTTTTTAGTTGCTTGGTAAAAGCAGCCATTTAATCATGCAACAAATTAAATGATATTATTTTGACATGGAGCCAGATGGCAAGGCATTGCTCGTCTTCAGCGTGAAGAGTGATCGAGAGGGAGAGAGAGAGAGGGAGAGACGGAGAAAAAAAGAGAGAGATAAAATTAATTTGAACAGTGTGAAATCTGCATATGCTGGAGTTTGAGTCAGCGAGATTGTGCGCACAAGTAACAAGACAGAGGCTGTGTAACACGTCAATCATTCCCAAGCCCCCTTCTCAAAGACTGGGGAAGCGCAGGCTGAAAAAAGAAGTTGAAAGATGATTTGGGTGATCTTTAATAATTCATGTTTAACACCTCGTGTCAGTTCCTGCTGAGCTGACTTCTACAGCCTCCAAACCTGAGAACAGAAGAAAGGTTACAAGCGAGAAGAGCCATTCTGCTCATCAGGCCTGTTTGGTAGTTAATAGCTAATTGATCTGAGGATCTCATCCAGCTGCTTCTTGAAAGAAGCCAGTGCATCGGTTTTGACAACATGGCTGGCAGCTTGTTCCAACCTCCCACCACCCTTCGGATAAGAGAAGCTCCTGCTCCTTTGCAGTTTTAAATGCAAATCAATGTGATTTTCACTTGTGTCCACTTTTTATTTGAGTTTAACTGTCGATTCTGAGGTCCACTATTTTGATCAGGGTCCCCTGCAGTCTTCTCTGTTCAGCCAGATAAAGGTTTAGTTCCTTCAGCCTCTCAGTGTAGGACATTCCCCCAGTCTCTGTATTACATAGCAATATCTTTCTTTAGAAAGTGCTGAGCAAACATGTACACAGTATTCTCAATGAGGTCTTATTAGTGCACTGTAAAATTTTATCATAACATAACTATACTCAAATCCCAGGATTTTCACTACTTGTCCTAATGTTTCATTTGCTTTTTATTGTTTCCTTACAATGTTTAGAAAATATAAACAATGTTTCAACGTAAACACCTAAGTCTTTTTCATACGTAACCTCTTCAAACTCAGTATTTCCCATTTCTTATTTGTATCTGTCTGTAGTATTTTTCCCTCGTCTTTGTCAAACTGTCGGTTGCCAGGTACTTGCCCAATTGTGAATTCCATCTAAAATATTTTTGAATATTTGTTTGCTGCTTCTACAGTGTTTACTATTGATTCATTTAGGTATCGTTGGGTAACATTCGCAAACTTTTTACTACTGTCTATACCTGAATTTAGATAACTAATAGAAATTCAGAAGAATAGTGGTTGTTGTACAAATCCCTGTGGTACTCCATTAATTATAATACTCCAAGTCTCAGTCCAAGTCTGAGACCACTCTAGTGCTCTGGAACAACTTCCACTCATGAATGTGGAGGGGGAAAGGTTTATAGTTACAATAAGTCAAAGTCACCCATTTCTAGTTGCACAAAGGTAATTATGTACTGCAGCTTCTGAATGTTAAAATAGCCCAGATGACCAACAACGCTTGTGCCTGTTCTCTAAATGAGCATCTTTCCTGGCACTGCCAATACCAGTAAATAAATGATCCTAGGAAGACTGGGATTTACAACATGGTTAAATTGTGCAACATTTCAGTTGACCATTAAATCCAGTATAATTATAGTTTTGATTATACTCTTTTTTTTTTTTGCTTCTTATGACTAAACTCTGTCAATGTCAGTCCTCTGTGTTAGCAGAACAGCTCTCACAGCCCACTATGTTGGCTTGAAAAAAGATTTTGAACATTTAGAACTAAGACCATGGCTGACCGTGAGAATTGAGTGTCCTGGCTAGTCGTGAGAAACCAAATGTGCAAACGTTTATATCCTGTTGTGGGGATGGCAGATATGCTTGTGTGGTAATGAGAAAGGTATAAAGAAAAATGTTTGGTACTGGAAGGATAACAAACAGTACAGTCTGTGCCCATTGACCGATTTTTAATTTCTTTAAAAAACAACCTCCAAAAGATAATTCTATTGTCATATACCAAGGAAATGTAGCATACTTGATCTAAGTGCACTTAATTTAAAGTATGTACAGTATGTTGTATTAGCACATGAGTATCAAACGTAGCACCTTAAGGGCTGTAGTCTCCTCTTTGGAACGAAAGGATTGGCTTTCTTTCCAATCCTAGCTCTCAGTTACATAATTGGTCTAATTATCTGACTAATTGGACACACATTTCTTTCCTGTTCTGAAGAAGTATTAAACTGTTAATTAAGTGTACATTTGTGATGTACTAGCATGGGCCTGCCACCGATGAAAATATACCCCTCAGAACAAACGACTGCTTCAGTTACACAACTGGTAGGGCAAAACGGAACAAAACCCTTAAGACCCAGAGACCTACAGGACTGGACGTTGCAGGACTGCTGTGCTCAGGCAGAAAGTACATTAAGGGTTGTTCAAGTGTCAGCATACATAGAAAAAGCCAGTCAGGAAAGCTTGTGGGTCTATCGGCAGTCTGTTTATGTCATCACAGGGTTAGAGCCTATTTAGGTAGCGGTCCTTGAAGAGTATCTGAGCTAATCACGGGGTTTCTAGGTGCTCTGTGTTTCCAGTGCCTGCACTGGGTATCAGCTGGTGGTGTGCACCAACAGCACCCCAGTGGTGCTCAGAAGGAGAAGGTGGGGGAGAGCTCCAATGCTGAATCAGCGGGATTCAGTGCTTAATCGCCTCTGCTCATCTGTTAATGAAGTTAATGAAGAATGTGACAAAACGAAATGCGCTGAGATGTGAAAAGTTCCACCACACTGAATAGGCTTCTGTTCCCTTTCTGCCTGTTCTGCTTGTAAGTGCTCCCCCCCGCCCCACACACACACATACAAACCATCATACTCTCCTCCTCACTTAAACATAGTCTGGCTGGGAAATCCAGGTGAAGAACTTACCTATCCGTTCAACTGTCTGTTGCTCCATAAGAGTGGAATCACATTAATTTGGATTTTATTGATACTCTACAAGTCTTAGAAATGCTCCTGCATGTCAAGCGTTTGAGCAATGCTGACATTTGTGAAGGTGCTTTGGCTGAGTTTTTTTTCTTACTCTTTTGGGATTTTGAGGGATGCTCAAACACACAGAACAACTCTGAATCTCCCCGATTGTAATCATGGGTATCAGTACATTACATGGGTGGAGTGTTCAAGCTCTTTGGCAGATATGGTATAAAAAGTCCTTTTACTCTGGGGACTGGTGGCATGGTTTGAACTATAAATGACTTATTTCCTGGCTTGCTCTAAATCCCACACATCTTCCTCACTGCCATCCCCTGTGCCATCCGTTAATGCCCCTTATTCGGCCCTCTGCTGCCTTGGTCCCACTGGCAAACCCAGGCACTGATACCCTTGGCTGGCTCCCATTGCTGGGTTGTTAGCAGATGACAAACCCAGTTAATCTAATGAGAGGAGTGAAAGATTTTCACACCATCCTGCTGTTTAATCAACTGTATAAAATGTAATATCTATCTTTCAATTTTATCCCATTAAGCAAGACAAGATTTTGATTAGCCGTTTAATCTAGGGAGATTGAGACATTAAAGTAGTAAAGAGTAATATAAGACAAACTGCATTCTGGTGCAGAAGTGGAGCTGGGGGTGGGAGATAGAGGGAGGAGGTCCTTATAAGAATTTATGAATGAAGCAGAAGGGGTAGATGCATTAAAACATGCCCTGTGGTTTAATGGCTTACACAGTTACACTACATGTAAAAGATGACCTTTCCTGACTATTTGACTATTTATTTTTGGTATCTTTAATGAGGTACAATTGCACCACCATTTAATATTCATTTAGTGTGTATGGAACCAGCACTGCAAACCCAGTTCCAAACGCACTTTTCCAATCTGAAAAGTCTCCAAGTCATAAATTCAGATAATTTAAAGTCAAAAGTTAAATCTGAAATTAAAACATTGAATTTTATAATTATAGCAAACAGGGGGCTTTGTTTACAAAATAGTGTGCGGAAGGTTACTTTTGTCAAACATGTTTTTTTCTTTATTATTTGCATCACCTGACAGGTGAACCCAATGAAATATAAATGAGGGCAGATTGCCTCTAGGAACTTCTTACATAAATATAAATCTGAGATGAAGAATGTGTCATATAAAGTTACATGCTTTAAGAAAGCAGTGCAATCCTGGTCTAACTTTCTTTTCAGGCACATTACAGCTCAGGAAATTAGGGCAGTGTTTTCCTGTGCTCTTGCAGGAGGGGCAGAACTGGCTGGACTACAGTGTTAACAAGCGTTACGTTTACTTTTTTGTGATAAAACACACAGAAGAACTCATAAAGGGTCCACATTGTTCTGCAAGTACAAATAATCACAATAATTTACCGATGCACAAACTGTTATTTGGTTATCGTGTCCTTGAGGTTGTCTTTCAATTTGACCATGAACATCTGCCAGTATATCCAAAAGAATGTGCTAACAGCATTGTGAAGACCAGGGTGATTTCATTACTTTTAAAGGAAATTTGGAGAGTCTGAACTGAAGATATAAAACAAGATATCATACAGTCTTCGCAATTCTCTGCGAGCACATTCTTATTTCTAAGCCTATCTTAAACAGGTGCAAGCAATTCAGTAGATTGACTGACATAATGTGGCACTACAGCCTGATCCATAATAAACATTTCTGCTTTGTTCATGATCACATTTTTCTAACACTTTAGTTTTGTGCATGTTTTTAATATTTTATTGTACGTGTGTACCATACCCAGAATTTGCAGTTTAAAGGTTTCTTTGTTTATTTTTCAGGAGGCAATAATGTAAATTTTATACGAATGAAAACGTAATCAAAGGACACGTAATGAGACTTATAGTGCTTATTATAAGTTGGTAGTTTTTGTCTCTATAGAAAAAATAGATATCAATGGTGCTGCTCATTACAAAGATTTACAAATCCCTGTCATGGAGAGAAATTCAGACTTCTTTCTATACGCTCCGGCATATGGTTGGCTTTCCAAATACATGCTCACAGACAAGCGCGAACTATTCACTCTCCACACGCTCTTCCAGACACATATTCAGTGGCGATGAGACAAGGCTGGGGGCCTGGAGTGTGGCTGTCCTCACAGGATCCAGCTGCAGGGAAGCCTGCAGTGCCCCTGCATCCTGTTCCAGTTCTTCCCACATAGTCCCAGTGCTCAGTGGCTGCCCCAGGCTCACACTGTGGCATGACCTGTTCTGCTCCAAGCAGGATAATAAAGAGAAGCTGCCAGCTGAGCTCTCCCATAACCTGTGTCTGTTCAGGTCTCAGGGATGGAAACGATAAGGTTAGGGTACAGAACGACTCTAGCCTTTTTGTCTAGCACGGTTTCCTGGTTGTGTAACTGGACGGTCACAGGTCAGGTACATGAGACAAGCTGCACACATGCCCTGCCTCTTTCACTATCCTAGGGCCACTTCCACTTCCAATCTTAATCCTCCTTGCAACATTGTGACTGTCGGTTTGTGCCTTTCAGTCACTCATTCACTTCTGTACATTATGATACCATTTTAGATTTTCCGGGCAGTGCAGTTGAATCTTGTGGTGTGTTTCATGAAAATGTTATCACAAAATATTGAAAGTGTTGTCAAGTAGTCCAAACTTGAAATTTCTGTCAGGTGAATTGCTGGTACATGGAAAACTTTCACGTGTTTTCATTAAATATCTAAGAATTACGTCATTATGTGTTTGACAAAGAGTATGGTGTGCACTTTAAGCTAAATGACCTTTGCAATCTTGCCAGTAGAACCTTTCACTGCTGTTAAACCTGATGTTGTTGTGGCAGGTGCGGTGAAGCTTTATGGCCTTGACCGGTTCATGGGTAAGTAGAGGCGTACTAGTTATATCCCTTGAATAACAAGAAATGGTGAAATCAAAAGAGATGCACAATAAAGAGACCTAGTAAGAAGGACATAAAAGTGTCTTCGTTGGAAGGAAACTAAGCTTGGCACAGGGAGCTGCTGGGCTGTGAGCCATGATCTTTTCACCCTCTCTCGTTTGCACTCTGGTTCCTTTCTTGCCTTGTTTAATGAGAGGCCTGGGCCCATCAGCCTGTATGGCTCTTCCTTCCTGCTTCATTGTGGCTCTCAGTGCAGGGAATCCCTCTGCTCTGACAGCAGAATCGCCCATGTCCTCTTCCCCTACTCGGCCTTCTAATTACTCAGGAAGCCTCTTTGTCCGGTGAAGGACAGGTCATCATTCTCTTTTCACTCTGGAGACAGTGAACATACCTTTGCTCCATGAGCTTCCAGCTTGCTGCCTGCTCCTCATAGTTGCCTTTGCTGTGTGCAGAGATAGACTGCTCTCGGTTCCAGTACTGTGCCAGAATTCTGATGATATTGAAACAGTATGCCAGCGAATTACTGCATGATGCTACACTTTAAGAAGGAATATAATTATTGTTACAGAATGCACAAAGATTGTCAACACAGGCTGTGACAGAGCAACATCTCCTTTGCAAATAAGTTGGATCATCATGGATTTTTGTTATTTGTCCTTTGGATTTCACTTGAAACAAGCTCCAAAATAACTCCATACTTTTGTTGGCACCTTGGCAAGCTGCGATACCATATTGGGGTATACATGGAGCATCTGCATTTTTAAGCTTAGAAAAGGGAGAGAAAGATGTTGCAATGCCAGTGGAATCGGTTCCTAATAATGCCAGAAGGGTGGTCTAGACAGCTGTGATGAATAACACTCAATACTATTAATTGGAACAATCGTTGTTCATTTAACTAAATCACTAGAACTGCTAAATGAAATTGGAGCGGAAATGTAGGTTGCCATCCCCTTGCTTTCCCTTGCCTGCTCAATACGTCTGTCTCACTTGAGTGCCGGCATCTTAATCACCCTTCTGCTGCGAGATGCACTCTACAGCCAATGCTGCCTGCTGCACAACGTGCTCTTATCTCTTTTAATAACCTGCAAATTGGAAGGCATTTGAAGAGAGCAGAAAAGAGCCTTCATCACTGCTCTCAGGACTTTAGACATATTATTGCCTGGCTGGAAATCACCAGCAGCTGCAGTTATATATAACCAGCAGCAGTGTTGAGTTACTTCTTATTAATTTGTTTTTTATCTGCATGTAGTTGGTGTGATAGCTACGACTATTCACTGTAACCCTTGCACAATAGTTGTAGTTCATTAAACTTCTGATAGGTGACCCTAAGTTGTATTTTTTAATAGGCAAAAGGGCCTTTCTCTTCCACTCAGTGGTCAGAGTTTACCGTCAGAAGAGATAGGGACACTAGACTGAGATACAGCCTTTCACCTTCATAAATTTGAAATTCTCTTGTCAGCTCCATCCAGAGTAGAAGAGAAACAAAAAAACAAAAGGATTTGAGGATCCATAAAAAAAATGAAATGTGCTTGACCACATTAATGTGATTTTTTTAACTTTCTGACAGAGTATAGAAGCTTTTATAATTTTCAAAATGCATTGCACTCATCTAGTAATATTCATGACATGTACCATCTGGTGAACCAACCAATTACAAAAGGTATATATTTTACATAAAGTCTCCAATGGGAGTGTCACACATATGGCCCATGGGCCAGATCCTGGTCTGGCAAGCCTATTTGTTTGGCCCAAGTGACATGTGTGGTCAGAGCCATTGGCTTGGATTGAATTTGAGCATTTGAGAGCCTCCATAGCACGCACACGAGGCCGTCACCCATCATGATGTTACCATAACTCTCTTCCATGTACAGCGCTCCCTGTGGTTCTCTACCTCTGTGCCCTTGTTTGATGTCACAGCTCTTTTCACGAAAGCTGAGGAGAAACATCGGACACCGTGAGACTTGTGCAAAAAAGAGACAAGAGAAGAAACACAAAGGATGTGCTCTTCAAAAGAAGTAGAGAAATTTCTAATTCTTGAAAAGCTGACATGGATGATTGTGTTACAGGTAGCTGTTCCCAAAGAGCAATAGCAATAGTTGTATGATTTGGTGCAGTTTGCATATCGCCGATATCGAGTAAATAATGTTCCAGATTTTCTGTGTTTATTTTTTGTCATGCATCATCCCTTTAACATGGCCATTTGCCAGTTCCGACACACAGTTTTATCAGTCCCTAGAACAGAGTAAAGAGGTGATACTGATCACTAATCCCAGACTGTATAACTCATATTTCAGTCCTGCAGTTTCCCAAATGATATACATATACACCAATTCCTTTGTTTTATGAAGGAAATTGGCTCCTCAAAAACTGCCTGTAATACAAAATTTCATTTAACTAAAATAAAATGTCCATTATTGTACACATAAAAGCTTATTACTTATTCCCACTGTCTCTAAAAGGATTCATCGCTGTTACCTAAACACCACTGCATTCTCACAACAAGTACATTATTGTGTATTCATGATAATTAGCCCACTTAACATAGTATATAAGTTAACAAACTAAAATGTGTGAAAATTACAGATCGTTTTACATCGGCACTGTGAAGCTGGGTTCAAGGCAATGCAAATATGTTTCAGTTGTTCATTGTTTTCAATCACTTCCTATCATTTCAGTTTCTAATGCCAGAGGAAAATTACTATTTTATGTGCTTTTGTAACACATGAAGGACTAGCAGCACATGATGTTAAAAATAAGGAGGATGTTCAATGATAAAAATCACCACGCATGATTACAAGGCACGCAGCTGAGAAGGGAAGCATGTTTGAAAGTAGCTTAATAAAGTGATATGCTTTGTTGTAGCAAAGATTTTTTTTTAAAAACGTGAAAATTTGTATCGTCTGGAGTGTGTGATTATACAGTAGTTGATCAATTATTTTCTCCAGCTGTAGAACAAACAGAGATGTATTTCGTGCACAATAATCAAAACTGATATTGTAAAGAAATATGGTTAATAATGCATAAAAAACATCCCATACCCAGTGGGTAATGAGTATATTTTGTTAAACTGGCATTTACCAACTACACAACGACTGTTTATTGCATTTTAAAGGGAGGTATGCTATTGAAAAATAAATGTGCCTGGTAATTCAATAATTTATTACATGTATGGTCCACATTCAAATCCAATCTGGCCCACCACAGTAATATGAGTTTGACGCCTCTGTTCTAGAAAATAGGTTTCTATATGTTTAATCCTTTTGGTTCTATTTTAGACATTACTTATGGAACAATTCCATCTTATGCTCGTGTACAGTTTGTGGCAGCCTGGCTGTAATACAACGAATGGCTCTTGATATAGAGATTCAAGGACGGACAGTCTATCACTTCAATCTCTCTCAATCATGCTGTTGTCACATATGCGTGGTACAATTTAATAAAAGTTCGTATGGCACTTAGTCAGAAACGTATTACATGTGAAGAAACAAGATTATTTAGTACCGGTTATGACTTTAGCTCAGTTGCTTTGGTTGCTTAAAAAGTAATTGCAATTATAGGGAACCCAGGTGAAGTTTTTTTTTGTGAAATCTGGGATGAGGTACACACAGGTAAATGTAATACACCAAAGGTTTAGTGACTTAGTTCTCATAGTACACAAGCTGCAGTCTTGAAAGAAAATGAGCATCAGTACTATTGGTCAAATTCTGATTGTCCTTTTTTATTTATTTATTTCGGGAAACTTTTGTAGCTAAATATGACAAAGTGAAGAGTCTCTGCCAATGGAATCTCTCTCGGATGGAAAAATGCCTTAAGTCCTAATTTCTATTCCAGCTGAGTTTTGGATGTCTACAAAAAGAGACTGAATTAACTGGCGAATGGTGTGGAAATAATATGAGCAGATAAAACAGTGGGTCAATTCAGTGCCACAGCCACTCAATGCCCAATCTAAATTTTAAGTCCTATTAAAATTTCACATCAGAAGCAGATTTCACCTGGAGTCTTAAGACACGGTTTAATTTATGTTTTGTTGGAAAGGGATTTTTCTGCTCAACATTTTGAAATGGAATATTTTACAGAGCGAGATGCACCTCCTATTCAGGGGCACACCTCTGTCCATGTTGAAACGGAGCTGTTTTTCTTTTCTGATCCTCTGCCTGCTGCTTCATCTGTATGCTCAGTAGCTGCTGTGCATTTGGCTGACCCCTCGTGAAGTCCCATGCGCTGCAGTTTGTGTGGACCCTGGTTTAGAACGGGCTGTGCAGCGCTGTTTTCGCTGCCAGCCTCTTCCCCGTCTTCCATCCCTTGATGGAAAATCAAAGAAGGAGCTGGAACGGAACGCAGCAATGACAAAAAAGTACAAGATGGGAGTGTCTGGGAGCAGCTCTGGCTGGCCTCCGGACTGACAGCCTTTTTTAATTTAGTGAGATTTAGTAAGTAAGGGATAGGCTGCATTTCCCCTCCAATACCTAAAACAAAAAAGGTTAATTAACTCATGTAACATTGGGCCTATTTATTGATAACCTGGAGGTTTAGATCTCTACTTCAGTACTGAAGAACTTGTTTGCTCTGAATATCATGTTAGGATTCGGTTTGATTGCACTGAATGTTTTCCACTCCATTGAGGCTGAAAGCAGTGATAGTAGTAGGCATAATTTCAATTATTTCATCTTACGGTTTGGACAGTGGTTCCACCAACAGAAGATTCTGCTCTCTTGATAGGAAATACTCTCACTCTGCTGCACAAACACTGGATCCATGACAGGGTTCTGAACCATCTTCCTTTTCATGGGCCAAAGCGAGAATTTTATCTTTCTCCAGCACTGGTTGAGTTAATGGCAGCAGCAAGAGCAGGCATCCCATAGGGCAATTAAAGCGAAAGCCAATTAAAGCGTGTGTAATTGTCCCTGCTGTGCAAGTTGTTAAACAAGATAGGGGTTATTGTCCTCAGAATAAATGGCCTGGAACTCAAGACATTCCTCCTTTGTTCGATATGCCTGCCTCTGTCTGCTGGGCTGTTTCAAAAGATTGTGTTTCTTTTATATATTTATTTTCTGTTCCCTATGAACACCCGGCTCTCTTCAATTGCAAGAGGGAGAAATACGATATCCACTAAAGGAAAGCACACCTGAAAATGATTGTGCTGGCTTTCTGTCTTCTTCTATAGGGCTGAATCTTCTGACAGCTGTGATTATGTTTCTAGTACTTGTCGTTACAAATCACACACATTGGAAGTAGTATGGTTCTAATTGCTATTGTTTAGCAGATTCTGGTGAAGGCTCTTCTACTTTGTACATAGTCGTATTTATATTGTCATGTACATAAATAGATAGTGAACATTAAAGTGTCCAATAGGTGTATTTTGATATTGTTATTCCTTCTCATAGCTTACATCTAGACTGTAGAAGGTAAGATGTGCAAACTGGTTTAATGTTTTCTAAGCTCTGTGCTGGGTGTCATGGTTTAGGAGCATAATAAAAACATTGTTTTAGAGCTCTGTCTGCTGCTTGTGTTCTTGGGAAGATAATTAATCTAGTCGAGAGTTCATTGTGAATGAATTCATCATTAATGTAAAATACATGCATCCCCAACCCCTCCATCATAATGAAAAACTAGAATGTCCTTTTTTTAGTCTTATTTCTTGTAGAATTTGACAACTTTTCTTTCAAGCTTCAGTGTATTGTTGTAGGCCGGCCTGGAATTTTTGAAGTAATTACTTAAAAAATACCTAAAAAAGTATGCAGATTGAAATAAATATGCCCTCTATGAGTGGAACACACAGGACCACTGCTCCATGAGTAATATCTTAGTTTCTGAAAGTTTGTGATCTGTGAGAGATTACGAGACCTCGATTGTATGCTAATTGAGGTGAAGAAGGCATCGCAGAGGGTGGAGTTGGGGGTAGATGGTTTATTTAGGGATACTCACCTTGAACAAATGGGTGAGGCTGCCTTTCATTTCCTGCTTGAAGGGGAAATTTTACTCACCTTTGGTGCTACGTGAAAGTGCATTGTCATGTGATTGCCCAAGCTCATGTAACTCTGTAGGAGAGTATTGTTTTACACTCAACCTCAAGGTGATGACAGACATTGAGACTGTGTGTATATAATCATCAATCCAGTTTAAAAAGGATACTTTTGCTGGAGAGGAGATGCACAACAACAATGCAGAAGGCAAAAACGACAGTCTGTTCCAAGCCCACAAAACAAACTGCGCTTGCCCGTCTCAGTCAAATTGGTCACTGCCAAAGATTTGGCAACCCTCAAATATGTCAAACTGCAGATTTTGAAGTCTTTTGTGCCCTTTGTTTCCATATCAGAGTCACGCATGCTGATGCCTCAGAAAATCACACATAGGGTACTTTCTCACAGACGATACCCACAATTAGATACACCGAGAGCTAAAAGAACCCAAACACACATACAGTACCCTTTTAGCTTTTATATAAAAGGAGCCATGCAGTCTTACTATAGAGTGCATGTGCAAGCATAGGACTGTAAGTGCATTCCTACACACTCTCTTGCACAGGCACCAAGCCACTCTTTAATGGCCTGGCTTACACTCAAGGTCATATTAGATGGTGAGTTCTTGGCTTCTCTGTAATTTAAAGTGATAGATGTGTTGCTTTGGCTTCACTGACTGGCCAGCAGTCTTTACACAACAAGCTTGTGTGCTGCTCACTCCCTACCTAGCCCCCCCCACCCCCAGCACAAACATCCACACTGCCCCCCCCCCCAATATTTTTATGAGTTTTCGGCCACCAGCCCTTCATGAATTTTTATTAAACAAAACTATAAGCAGATTGATTTCACAGTGGCTGCTTTATTGCATTTTATTTAATTCTTTCTATCCCTCCATTTCCCTCCACTCTGTCCCCTTCCCTCTTGCAGTCTCTTACAATTTATTTCTCTGTGCTGTTGAATGGCTTTGCTCACTTGTGTGTATTTGTTTGAAAAAGGACTCGGAAAAGCAAATCTAGGTGTAAAATTTTCGATTTCTAAGCTTTTTTAAGGTTGTGGACTGATGAGGAAGGTTCCAGGTTTACATAGCTGGAACCTCGGCTGCTGTGAGGTTTTTAGATGCACCCTGTACAGGGAAACAGTGTGGACAATAATGAGAGGTTCATTGATTGTCAGTGTCGCAGCATGTTCTGTAACTATGTTGGACCCTTTTCACCAATTCATTTAAGTTGAAGAAAGTCTTACCCGAGCTTCATTTATTTTCTGCCTCCTGCTGTTTTCATGCATTCAACAGAGCCAACCAAATTAGGAAGACACGTTGTCGAAAGACATTCTGGAGGCAGGAAATTTAATGTGCTGTAATTGTTTCACATTGGTTTTGGCAAGACCCCAGCAAGTGTGTAGAAATAATCTAGTCCTACAAGGGCTGAGGAGCTTTTTGGGTGCACTCTGCTTGCTGCGCCTGGAGCTGGGTCTTGAGAAAAGAGGAAACAACAGTGCCTCCTGGCCATGTAGATGTGTCACAGCAGTAGTTGCAGGCAGTGTAGTAGGCAGGATGGATGGAGATCAGACACTCTCCTGCTGGGCCTAATGAGACTCCCCACTGTTCACTGCTGTCTCTCCCTCAGCAGGCTCTTGTTTGCGTTGCTCCAGAGTGCATTAGCAGCGCTTAGAGCTCACTGCAGGAACTCCTGGTAATTGGGTTATTGTCAACGGCAAATTAGCCTGGATAACCATACACAGTTCTTATTACAGTATGGAAACTCCAGTAAATATGGGAATTGAAGCTGAGGCTGTGGAAAGGTGGCCAAATGGTTGAAAGGTGGTTAAAGATCAGAATGAGGACTAAGCTGTCCCTACTGTTATTCTGCATCTCTGCCAAACTTGTAAGGATTAGCCATATACTGTAAATGACAAAATCCCTGACAAACTGAACAGTTTTGTTTGGCCCAGTACAATTTTGTCAGTGTTTATTTCCAGGCAGGATACACAGAGATGGAAAAGTAACAGTAGTTATCATTCAGGCAGACTGGCAATGAGGCAGGTTAGATCAGACTGCCTAAAGCTGTTCTAGGGTTCTCAAGGTGCTGTAACTTGAAGGATAGGCTGTAGTGCAGTTTTTCTTCTACACTTTTTTCAGGCTCACATTCTTATTTAAAAAATGAAATGATGATCAATTGTAGTAGTCTGTGAATACATCATTGGGTAACCAACAATAACACTTTATACTGTAAGTAGAGATCTACTTAAATTGTGCAGAGATTTGAACATGTGTCACAGGCTGGTCACAGAAGAAATAGCAAAATTCCCCAGATCTTGATTCACTATATACTGTATATAGCTTAGCAGAATATATGAAGAATAGCACAAGAAGCCTAGTATTACAACTTTGTCATTACTTTAATAAACTGGTCTGTTTTTATTAAATGACAGCCTGCAAAATGTACCAGCAGCTGCAGATGACCTTTTCTGTCTTTGTAGTTTGAAGATTCATCTATCTGTCGATACTGCTAATTTTGCATCCAGAAATTTGGTGATCAGTGGAAAGAGCCCCCATCCTCAATTACCTTTAAAGACACAGAGCGTTCTTGTCAAGATCTTTGTGCCTACCAGGGATTTTCTTTCAGTAGTTCAGAGTCAAAACGCAGAAAAGGCAAGTGATTGGTTTGATAGGTATGAACATCCCTCAAAAAAGTCCCATTGCATGGTGAACAAACCAATTTAAAATTAATCTGCATGTAAGGTTCATGAAGGGTACTGGTTCATACAATTCTGAGCATGTCAAATTTGTTTCTTTCCTGCTCAGCCTTTTGAGTGGACAAATGGTTTGATGATGACTTCTGTAGTCAGTGTGCACCTTGTATGTTAATACAGTTGATATTCTACACACTGCAGTAAAGTAACATCATTTTTATGTAGGAAAATCAACAGTTTTGTTGGTAATCAGAGAGAAGTTTTAAAGTGTATTGAATGCTAGTTTAATGGAACATCTAGTTTTTTTCCAATTTTCTAACAATTTTAACAACTTTGCATGGATCCTTAGTTATAGGATTTGGTTTCTAACTCTTCATCTGTTCTTGAATGATTTTAATGGTTTCTTCAAAGGTGAATTGCCTGCCATGAAAGTCTGTTGACTTCAGTCTTAAGTATGTTTTTTACTAAAAGGATTGGATGATGTCTTTTTAATTCAAAAATCTAATTAAGAGTGCTGCACTTTCCACATGACAAAGACACGCAGGAACATCCAATCATGTCTGGACAAAAAGAAACACAATATGCAAAATGAATATAGTTTATTCTTATGGCACAATACAAACTCATTATTTTTAAAAATCGTTGCAAGCGTTTCAGGTGCATAAGAATAATGTGTGTTATGGTGGTGGATATGTTGCTGACATCCAAATACGAATGGATTGGGTGTATTACCAGACATCTGACAACGATTAGTTGTTTTGTGATTTGTAGTTTCACTCCCACCACACGCAGTAAATTCTTGTGCGTACTGGATTATACTATATGTAAACTTGCAGCAGGCAGGAGAAACCAATGGAATTGTGCTTCAGCGAACCAGTGCATGGTGGTTTGCAGCAATTAAGGACGACAAGGTCATCCTTCTTGGGAACACAGACATTTTCGTGCCTTGTGTGTATCTCCGATACTCGAAGAGATGGCGAAAATAAACGGGGGAATTAGTCTGTAATTGAAACCGTGCCGTGTGGCTATGTTTAAGTACATAGTGAGCTCCCAGTAGGGACCTAATTATATAATTAGGACCCAGCCTTTTCAATCTACAACATGAGAGGCCCCAATTATTGTCTGACATTTGGTTACATTTAGTGTTACCACGGCGATAGAGCCACTGAGGGCTGCATGTCTTCCAGGTCTGGCGTAGTTCTCCTCACTGAGCAACAGACAGAGCAAAATGTTTTAATTTTATATATTATTATTTTAATAAAAGCACCCTACAGAACTTAGCCTGCTGAAAAGCCATAGGACTGTACTGCTGGTGGTGCTCGTCCTCTGTCAGGTAGCCGAAGTTAGCTCACATACAGTCCTTCATAATATTGGTTACAGCTGTGGTTCCATCAGGCTTGCAGCGGAAGGACAGATGTGCTGCTCAGCCACTAGTGGCAGTGCGAACCGACTCAAAATCCTCTTAAAGCAAAGAAAATGATCATTCCGTAGCAGCACTCAAGTCATATCCTAATTCTTGTTTCCCTTGATTAACATTAACATTCACATTTTCCATTTCTTCTTTTTGCTTTTTAAATAAAGCAAAGCCTTTCTGATAGATCTTTTAGCACAAAACAACTTTCTGGGTCATACAAGTTAGTTAAGTAACTTAATGCAAAGCAAACAGAGGTGTTTAGTGAAGTGCTAGACATTTTCCTGGATTTTTAAGAAAACGGGAAGCTGTCTGAATTTCTCTGAATTGCAGGAACAATCTTTCACATTTCTGGATAGACGACGTCGGTGCTGTTCCAATAATTCCATCCAGATTTTTTTGGCTACTTTGGAAGTGTTTATGATACACTTTAAGTGATTTTCTTTCTGCTGTTAACATCCACATACAGATAATCCTGTGAGATCTGTGCAGTGATCTCCCATTGCCCAGTTCCAGTGTTTGAAAAAATTGCCTAAAAAAGTTCTATAAGGGTTGTTGTACATTTTACTGATTCAGAAAGTAATTAAATATTATTCTTGTGGACTTGTGAAGCCACTCCTTATGCATTTTCTCTGTATTACTGGCTGCATCTTCTAAGTCCCAGAAGTTTTTCATATTGACCTTAGTCCACTTCTTTTAATCTCACTACAACAAAACACACACACAGCTCGTAATGAGGTCCAGTTTCAGTTCATTTTATAAGTGTGTTCAGTTCTGCAGGTCAACTCAAGTCAAATGTACAGTACTTTACATTTATCTCCCAGTTAAGCATCTCCATACTTCATTGTATACCAGTCCCTGAGATATTCTTGGGATTGGAATAAGTATGTAAGCGTGTCTGCTTGTGAAGTATGTCTCATAACGTACGATGAGATGGTTACTATGAAGTCACTCCTTAGGACTCTCAAGAGAGTTCACGCTTCCCACAGTGAGGAGCTGGCCTTTTCTCTCAAAGGGTTGTCTTAATGCTGTAACAGCATTTCATAAATGATGGTTGGAGTGATGTCACATCCCAGGATTTTCCCAGACACGGATGTATCTTGCCCCAATGAGTTGGCTTTCTGGTGAAGCCAACATTTATATCCATGTGCTGAGAGACGTACACGAGACAGTGACAGGAGGCGGACACTGCTCAAAGGCTTTTTGACACTGCAGTCTGAATCCAGGGTCTGATGTCCAGACACTGTGCAAAATGCTCAGGTTGAAAAGTGTCTGAAATAAATGTAGGGCTCTTCTGAAACTGGGGAATGAAGATGCTAACAGACAGAGAACTAATAGTTTCTTGGAGTGAGGAAAGTGAAGCATGTTTTGTTAAGAGACTGTACTAAAGGTCTGTGATGTGGTGTGTTAAAATAATCACAGCTTTTGTTAAAGTCATGAAGAAAACATTATTTCTGTTCAGCTTTCCAGAAGTCTGAAATTACATATGCTGTAGCTAGGTAAAGTAATTGTTTTCACATTATCTGCCGTGCACATACAGCATTTATCTAACCATTATTTCCATTTAATTCCTGAAGGTAAAGAGTATTTCATGGAAGTGCACTGCTAACAAAAAACAACATTATTCTCAATTTACCCCGCATTTCAATAAAATCCATTATAAATTAATGGTTCTGTGTTTTCTCTGTATGAATTTCAATCGTTATTTGTTGTCCTGAATTAATGTGACAATTGGTTTGCTCAATGAATTTGTAAAGCACAGCAAAAAGATGCCGTTTGTCACACATATCCTAGTACAATATCATTTTGTCTTAATAATTAGGATTGCACATCACAAACCCTCATAAGTATATATCTGTTTACGAAATATAGGTTATACATTTATATGGATTGCAATCAAAAACTTTATCATACCTTAATGAAAAGCTCTCTGCACACTCTTATAACCCCTAGTGAGAGCTGGTACTGCTTATTTCAGGTTTTGTCACAGTGCTGAGATACTGTTACTGAATTACATCTGAACTAGGACAAACACAGTTGCGGATTCAATTAAACTGGAAAGACCGACGCAATTTCACAAAACCACTGTTCAAAGATTGGAAAAATCCTTGGAAAATACCTTTTTTATTACTGGTATATGTTCACAATGATCAATCACATACTCTACTGTATGTATTGTATACAAATCCAACAATCATAGTTTTTAGTTGAAAAAAAACCACTTCCAACATTGGCTAAATAACTTTTTTAAGCACTATCCTGTATTTAAGATAATGCGATATGTACAGTTAAAATGCCAGCAGCCATAACACTCTGCAACTCACAACTGGCAACGCACTGAAGCTCAGCAGGTGTGAGCCTGGTCAGTACCTGGATGGGAGACCTCCTGGGAAAAACTAAGGTTGCTGCTGGAAGAGGTGTTAGTGGGGCCAGCAGGGGGTGCTCACCCTGCGGTACATGTGGGTCCTAATGCCCCAGTATAGTGATGGGGACACTATACTGTAAACAGGCGCCGTCCTTCAGATGAGACGTAAAACCGAGGTCCTGACTCTCTGTGGTCATTAAAAATCCCAGGGCGTTTCTCGAAAAGAGTAGGGGCATCCTGGCCAAATTTCCCATTGGCCCTTACCAATCATGGACACCTAATAATCCCCATCTATGAATTGGCTATATAGACGATAAAGACAAGGTGTACTTGCACCAGCAATGATTTATTGTGATTCATTCTATATTGGGGTCAGTTCCTTTTTGAATCATCCTGTGTGCGATTTGGTCTTATGTGTATTGCAGTTGTCTAAACACCAGCATCATTGTGCTGCAGAGTAATGCACAAAGGGACAGGATAGGTATTTATGAGGTTTCTGTTTGATTTTTTTACAGAAGACTTCTGGTAGTGATATTTGCCCTTCTTTGCCCAGAAGCATTGAAATCAATGCATTTGGCCAAAGAACTGTTGCCAAACTGCACTGTTTGGCTTTATGCCCCCTGCTGGTTGGACAGCAGTGCTCACTAAGTGCTTCCTCTGAACTCTGATCGGGTTCATCTTTACCGTGTGCCAGGGCACTCTGGGTGGTCTGGACATACTGGTGTTTGCTAGGGGAGAGAGGAGAGAAGGATGTGGTTTGGGAAGGGTTTAGCTCAGTCACCCACCTTAGCAGCACTGAGAAAGAGCGATTTCCTGCCTGTCAAATGCCAGCCTCTGTGATTCGGCCAAAAAACTGTCTTCTACCTCTTGTCCCTGAGGTGTCCAGACTGTGTCCATTCAGAGGTATCGGGACCAAACACGATTGCTAAGCTGACAGGAAAGGGCTGTCAATGGGCCTGGGGAGTCTAAAACTGGTAATAGAAGCTGTGGGTTGTCCAAAAGCCTCCTGCCAGAGAACCACTCCATTCCTGCTGAGTTCTCCCACTCAGGCTCTGATTACTTATTCCTGCAAGAATAATCTGAAAATCTCAGTATAAGGAAAAGCTTTTATTATGGCTCCGAGGCAAGCTGAGCTAGAGTTGAGAATTCAGTATAAGTTAATGGAAATGAGGCCAACTTCATAATACAAGTCACCAATATCCTTTCACACCTTACAAGAAATAAATGTCACACATTGCTGTCCCCTTTTTATGAGAAATCAATTAATTATGAATGATTGGGTAAAACAAAGGGGTTGCGATTTCTACAGAAAGAACATAATTATAATTTTTATACTGGAAAAGAGACTTGAGGGCTGTAACTCTGCTTTGCAAATTTTTATTTAATTTTGAATTATGAAAGCTGATTGAGATATTTAAATGCTTTGATTTGTAAAAATTATATTGTCTGTAATTACTAGACACCCTATTCTGACCGTCTTACTGAACAGCCTTACAGTGACTTACAAAAAACATTTGAAAAGAACACAATAAATGTATCTACTGCAATTCTAACACGGTTATACTTGGGTGCTGGATTGCAAATGCAAAATGTGGCAACATAAAAAACACATTATGCTCATTATAAGAGGTGTTAGATAAATAAGATATACTGTAAATAAGATATATTAATCAATAGCTTCTAAGCCATTTCACTGCAATTAAATGGATATTAAGTGAAATTTCCAGGAGATAGAGAAAAAGAATCATCCCTTGGATGACAAAATTGACCTTGAGTTCGCAATATTTTTTTCATTTTGCATCATCAGACATTATAATGGACTGAAGGTCACTTACTGTATTAAAAGGTTGGGTGCCTGGATTCCCACTGGATTCTCTCCCCTTCAGTCAATATTTGTATATAAAGAGAATAAACCTAGATTACAAAAGCCATGATTCTTCCCCAGATTTTTGGCATTCCATTTAAAAAATATAAAATTAGATTCTGTCCTTTTTGTTTTTTGCAAAGATGGAAACATTTTTTCCATGACTGAGTTCTGTGGAGTGTTTTGGTGTGACATGCAGTACGTTCTAGGTGTACTGTATTAAATTACATGGAATTAAAGATATTAACTCTTAATTCCTTTTTACATACGCAAAGAATTCTCTTAGGTTAAAATGATTATTGTCCTTACAGCACAGAGTTTATGTACACAAAGAGCAACATCTAGAATTCATTTTGTACAATACAAAATAACTTTGTAACAACACTGTGCCAGCAAGGAATTAAAACAGTGTATTTTTTTACCAAGCTTATTTGTATTCACTCAAAATGTACACCATGTGTCAAGAAGGAAAGACACACTAACTGGATGTTTCTAAGAACAGCAAGTTCTAGTTTTGATAGCATTAGCACACACAGTGTGTGCCAAGGCCTGAGTGTGTTAGAGTCTTCATTGTGTGTGTGTCTGTATCCCTGAGTGTGTGATTGACGGGGGTTAAATCTCTCTCTGCATTAACACAAGTGGCGTGTTTTGTCATCAGGCCGCTGCTCTGCCAAAACTCATTTGGTCAAACGTGAAATTTATTACAGATGTTCTGTTCTGGTAATAAAAACAGGTTGAGCCTGACTGCCAGAAACTCTAAACAAAGCCCCCTCCTTGGCGTTCTGTTCTGCTGGAGACACAGAATTAGGTTGTTCCACTTGCAGACAAATTCACAGGCCTGCATCCCGGCAATCTTAAAGGACCAGAGCACTAACCTGTGTTGCAAGCCCTGAGAGCAGGCCAGACAGAAAGCAGAATTCGAAGCATTTTAGTACTCCTGTCGGTGCTGATACATAGTAATTGAAAGCTCGCAATGGTAAAACAAGCTGCTATTTCATTCATATTACCTGAGAAAGGATCCATTGCAGTTTGCAGTTCATATGAAAAACTGGTAGTCAGGAACTGACCGGCAGGTACTGACTTGGCGACCTCTTTATTAGACTAGGGCTCCTTTGCTGACCTCTTACTCTGGAAGTAAAGCTCTGTGCACCACTTAAATGCACCGCACAAAAGCTGCCTTTCACACCTGGCAAAACTGGTGTTGGACTTCCATGGTCATGAGGCAGATGAAAGCCCATGCTATAGGCAGCTGAGCATCTTTTGCAAATTGCCACCCCTAATTGACCCTGAGAGACATGAATTACATTTAGGCACATTATGGTATTCAAAGTGCTTTTTATATAACTGAGAAATGAAAATCCTTGTGTAGGTCTTGCAGAAAACTCCTTTCACTATATGTCTTTTTCTGTAGGAATAAAGTAAATATTGCTCAGGTCTTATGCAAACTATCTCTGAAGGAAGCATAAAGTTTCAGATATTACGTTTTTTGTAATTTTGATTATAGTTACATTTTAAATTTCCATAAATACCTCAAACTAGAAATACTATAGTCTGTGTTTAAGACCAAAATCTCATGGGAACATACATAATGTTATTTACATTTCAAATAATGAGCAGATACATTTCATAATTGTTTGAGTAGCATTGTTCCTTGGGACAACAAGATACAGAGTTCAAATAATGTGATTTCATACAACAGTGGCTGCAGTAGGAGGAATTCCAGAAGAAATAGGCTGCGCATGTAGCTTGCCATCATAGATACTGTAGCATGTTGATAGCTTAAAAATGAGATCACCATCTTCCCTGTCTTAGCCAACATCTGAGTTGCTGGAGTATTTTCAATAACAAATGCCATCATGCTCATGACAGAGGGTGACATATGGAGGGAATTATGCTGGCTGTTGTGTTGTTTAAGTTCCAGTCAGTTTGGAACTTGAGTCATGAACTTGGATGGTGGGAGTATGGTGATAAGGTGAACAATCTCTAGCTATTTTATAGCTAAGAATAGCTATTGTGCAGATAGAAGACAACCTTATAGCTCCTCCAATATATTGATGAAGGTCTGGAGCCAACAGTTTTTCCTATCCTACAAGCTAATCTAGAAGTCATAATTTTCCAAAAGGGCAATGCAAAACCGAACCGTCCAATGCTTACAATGACATGACTTCAGGAAAACAATGTTGACATCATGCGTGGTCAAATTGCTACTAGTATCAACAGGAGACGTCAATGACTGGATGTAGCTGTACAGGAAGAGTGATCGAACATCTAACATCAGTCTGTTTGGAGGCTGATTAGGTCTATGCAGCAATTCTGCCAGGATTGTGTTAATGCTCAGCATGTGGCATGTTTCATACTGAAGATTTATTATGATACTTTGGTTTCTATTTTTATTTCCACTTTCTGAGATTTTATCTTTGGTTGTGAATTCATTTGACCAGAGAGTTTTAGTATTAGTACAAAGAACAAGCTATCCCACTGTGAAACATAATTCCCTTTTAAACAATATGAATTCAATAATTTTTATTAACATGCTATAGAACAGATTATGTGCAGAATACTGTAAAACAAAGTTTGTGTTTAAGCACATTATAATCTACTCGGACACAGCTTGTTAAAATAATATATTTGGAAAATGGTTTATTCTTGTTTTTAGAGAATGAAGTGTGCAGATTAAAATATATTTGTATCTTTCAAACCACACAGACCTTAGAAGAATTTGACCAATGTGACCGTTTGTGAGGACGCTATTATGTTACAGCTGCTTGTTATGTCAATGTTTTGTCGTTTTGGGGGCTGCAGGTTGTTGGGGGGCTGTTAAATGGTTAAATGGGTACGACACAGAGCTCGCACCGTGGAACCACACTGATTTATAAGAGCCTGTCTTTGCTGACAGGATCAGAGGAAATGATTCGACTCAATGAGCACCTCAACAGCCTGTGATTTACTGGATATCATTTCCATTCTAGTAAAGTCAATCTTTCTGGAAGGTCACGGGCCGGCCTTTTTACATTAGCGTCTTTTAATCCCCATCACTCAGTGCTGGCCAGCGCCACGCTCTCGTTAATAATGGATAGACCGCACTCCCCAGGTTCTTTTTCTCCTCTTTTTGAAATTATTCTTTTTTCACTTTTTTTTCCCTTCTTCCCCGCCATCAATGTTCAGTGGGAAAACGTTGCAGTGGGGTTAGTGGGCGACAGATAACAATGTCCTAACCATGCCAACAGCAGATTGGCTGAAGGCTAAAGCTACATTTTTTTCCCCCAAAACGGTTATTGTGAGTCAAACACACCTGAAGGTTTTGGAAGCGTTTCAAAATACAGGTGCATTACCATAATTTGTAGTGCAGCCATAACGTTACACCAGATCCATGCACTTATCTTAAAAGCTGATGTAAAAGCCTGTGTTATGTCTCACCTTGTCATTCATGATTTTAATTTAACTTCTCTGCTTTTTGCTGAGCTCAATAGCTTCACACCAGAGTCCCCTAGCATGTGAGAATGTGGAGCATCGCACCCAATGTGACATGATTACAAGAAGGTTAATTAGTCTAAGAGCTGGTCCTTTTCTAGTGCTGATGTTTTCATCTTTTTTTTTCTTGCAGTTATTGCATAATAACAGATGCAATCTTTACATCTTGTAATGTGTGAAACTCAAATTGTAATGATGAATTAATTTTTTGCAGCTTTTATTAACCGTGTCTGGGGTGGAACTGGAGCACCAGTCTGGAAAACAACAATAAAAACATTGAGGGCGAGCTGAGAAGACAGGTAATCTTTTAATCTCCCTGCCATCTCATCTCCCTCTCCCTCTATTCTTTGCTAACACATTTCATATTCTAATCATTTCCCATTTCTCCTACAAGGTAATGGTTTTCCATTGCAGATGAAATCCCCATCAAACTCAAGAAAATTCTGGTAAGAGTATTGAATTTTGACGTTTCCTAGAATTTGAAGGCACAATTCTTTCCTCCACCTCTTTCTTTTTTTTTTGCTCATTCTTCCCCGAAGGTTACTGCTAAACGTGCATCATTCAGCGAAAAACAAAAGGCACCAAAATTGATTCTGTTATCAGGAGCTGCACAACTAGGGCCTTTGATCAGGAATGAAAAGCTGCTGTAATGTCAGAATTGTGCAAAAGCAGCTTTTTCAGAGTTTTACAACAATTACAACATAGTAGGGTCAAAACTAAAGTTTTTTTCTCTCTTGTATTAGGGTTAGACCCTTCAATAATGGGAATTATGGTTATTCTTTACTTTTGTTTCTCCTGCCTCTCTTCATTTATTGTTAAATATTTTCCCTGTATAATATTCATTGTTCTAAATGCATTCAAAGCAGTTCCAGTGTTCTATGGTGGGGTAGTTTCAACGTTTTATGTACCAGTTATTAAATGGACTGTAGAAGGTTGTGGAATATGAGCTGAACATGCAGCAAAACAAACTGAGCCCTCTTGGAAAGGATGAAATGACGCAGAGTTATTTAATGAGTTAGTGTCGTCCCTCAGTTAAGGAACATCTGCTCAAATTCTCACCATTTGCCTTTAATGGCCAAATGTTAAGCAAGCTGACATAGCCTGTCAGGTCAGACAGAGTCTACATCCTACAGAGAATCTGTACCATCTGATTGGTGCAAATTAAATATCCTTAATCTAAAACACTTGATCAAATCTATTAAGATTTTTTACTTCCTCCCAGACATGAAAAACTAAATGAGCCTCCTTTCTGATGCCAAAAAGTATATGTTTTAGCAGGTGCAACTTCCAACTTGCGGTAGAAATTCACTGAGAAGTGTTAATATTCACTAAGCAAAACAAAGGTGTTGTGCTGTCTTTGAGAGTGTATTCATTTCTCAGGAGAAGGACATGCAAAAGTAACAGCAAATACTGGTTATAGTTTTTATGCAACGCAAGTAAAGCATGTGTCACTTTTGAAACGGACAGTGGATGGAGATGCATTTTTTGCTCTATGACCACGATCATGATTCTCTCTTCCCATTATATAAAAATCCAGTTCAGCTTTCTTTTCACACTTTGGTCACCAAATTAGAAATGGGAAATTATCTGTATCAGTTAGGAAAGCAAAAGAAGTAGAACTCAGATCACACAATTTTCCCCTCACAAACTGGCCACGGGTGATCATCAGCAGTCGGTGTGTTGAGCTATCCTTTCAGCAGTCTGCAGAGGCTCTGACTGGGGCTGTTTTAGATTAAGTGCTTGCTGTAATTGGCTGCATAGTACTTAAGGCAAACAGCTTTTAATAAGCAATAGAGGCTGGAGCGAAACTGACAATAACGGCTGCCCTACATCAATTATTGGATACATATCCATCACAGCCTGACTTATATGTGACCCCCAGCACCTGGCAGCTGAAATATTGACCGGTCACCGTTTTGTAGCGCAAGTGACATGTTCTATTTTCAATCACATTTATTAGGGGCTGTTAAAATGACTGAAGGTGCTGTGGGGTTTCATTTTCACTATAGTTTTATTAATTTTAAAAAAGTTCCGATCCATATAAAGATTAGCTAGATGAAAATAATGCTGCCTTTTTACAGGTGAACAAAATATGACAGTTTGTTTAATCATGGAGTTTGTTAATTGTGAACCCAGTTCTGCCACACATCTGCATTATACTGAACCAAAACAAATTTTTCAAATTCAGTAAGGTATTGGTGTTCAACATTTAGCTATGTAGTTAAGAAATTGCATTCACCTGTTGTACACAGTGCATTAAATCTACAAAGCCTACTGCATCTACAAAAAACAAGAACTCAAAGGTGAGAAAATGTTTTTTTCCTGTTACTTTTTTACAGCAATGTAGTGTTTACAAGCTAGGGCATCCACTTTGGCACAAGAATAGATTGGAGAGGGGGGGATCAACAAGAAACCTTTTCATAATATTAAAACGAGAAACGAAAAGGCAAAAGCAATGCAGTCATCCCTGTGATCTTCTCCTTGAATTATGCAAACCTTAATTGGCTTCCATGCTGCTTAAAGCAAACAGTTTAAATAAGTAAAAGGCACTTGGATGAGAAAGCCAGTGTGCAATTATTGGAACTGCATCCATCAGGCAACAGAGTGATGGGCAGCCCACTGGTACCATATACATTATCTAATGACCACTCGCTTAATTATACTCAGGCTGACATGTTTATAAGGGTGAACTTTGCAGTACTATTAGCAGCCAGACAGCTGAACTATTGTGCTACCCTGAGGGCAGACTTGTCCCTTCAGCTTCAGTCCTCCATAGACCTATTATATGCTAATTATTGCGATTTTTAACTAGGTTACAAGGAGTTAATTTAGTGGGCTATTAAGGAGGTCTATATTTCACCCCTGCAAAGACTCATGGGATTTGAAGTTGCAGAGCAGACCCCCTCAAAATGTTCATGTGTATTATTTTTTTAGGAGTTCTGGGAAGAAAAACTGCAGTGGTACAGTTCTTCTTTAAAAATGTGTGCTTTAAATTTCGTGGACATCTAGTACTTAGGCCTGAACTGCATGTGTCACTTCTCAATTGTTCACTGATGGCTGAGATTTTCACCTACTAATAAAGATAAGTTTTACTCTGACATTTTGGAAGAAGTTGATATCCGACTCTTAAAGACATTTCATTAGGTTTGGAACCTGTAATGTCACTGCGATCGTGTTCCTTCCCACTTCTCTTAAAAAGAAATATCGCAAATGTGGATTGGATTCACAATCCAATTGCGATGGGCATCCTTTCCACGGGAAATCCATGTCTGGGGCTGTCTCTCCAGACTCTAGATCTGAAATCAGAAGCACTTGAAGAGATTTATCGCTGACATTTATGAGTGCATGTGAGTAAGTAGCAGATTGGCAGGGAAAGGACTGAGTGATATAGGCAGACTATCAATGTGACAGAAGTCAACTACTCCCATTGCACAATACCAAAGGGCATGTTTAATAGCTGTCATTTGATTTATGCTGTGTTACATATAACTTTTATTTAGGAGCTCTTTGTTGAAACCTTTTCTTTTTTCAGAATTTATGAACATATTAAAGGGATTAATTTAGTATTATTCAAAGGTTAGTTACATTTTATTACCTCAATATGTGCTACTAATAAGGGTCATGTCAGATTCTGTAAAATCTTTTGCAAGTTGAATTTAACTAATCACTTTGTTTTTACCCATCTGCCCAGTCAGCATTTTTAATACAGTTTACAGGAGGTTACCAGGATGAATTAAACCACATTGGTCTTGGGAGATCCTTGCCTGCTTTAGCTATCTGTCATAAGACAATCAGTACAATCTTATGCTACAGTAAAACTTTATAAAGGATAAACATCTTAAAATATTAAATAGCTGTGGCGAAGTCCTAAGCCTATTCCTGAAACAGGTGGTCTCAGATTGCAGAATGTCTTGATTATAGATTTGCAATCTTACATCACTTTACTAATAATGAACCTCTTGTGGAGCCATTGATGCATTCACAGTTAAATTAGTGTTGAATGTGACTGCCAATATCACATTACTTCGTTTTTAATTTTGTGTAATTGCAATTTGTTCAGTTTTCTTTATGTAATACCCACAGTACAATCATGTTAATTTATATACAACTATGACAAATAAATAATGAAAAATACACTATAGTGGTGGTATGCTATGTGCTCAAATTCTATGTACTAATGTAAATTTTCAAAATATTATTAATAAAGACTTATTTAAATGTTGATTTTTTTTTTCTCCGTTGTAAACTCAGGTCATGCATTGCTTTGAGTTCCTGTGATGGGGAATCTTTCCTTCAGTGAATGAATTACTATAGGCATTATCAAGGTATAAACGTCCATTTCTGTGAGATCTCTCCAGAAAGATACCTCTGTGGAACTAAAGATACTATGCTGTTTGGTAGCAAGGAGGGAATTTATGATAACACTTAAAGAAAGGAATCAATAAGTGATAATGTCTGCAGAATTGAAGTAGTCACCATTTTAGTCCATAAGGCAACAGTGTTTTGACAAAACATTCTGAGTGAGAAAATGTTTTAAGAATAATTGTTTTAAGAAAAAAACAAAGAACACCCAGCTGAATATTTTTATAAATACCACCCAACAGATAGAACAGAACAGGGTTCCTATTAAATAAGACTTTTTTCTGTGTACAGCCACAATGTTCTTTCAGTGTTATTGCATTTCTGTGGATATCAAAAGCAGAAACAAAGGTGTAAAAATCATCTCGTTTTTTAAAGTGATGCTAAATTTACATAGTTTTGAAACAAGCATACAAACCAAAAACAAACTACCATTTACTATTGACTTCTGGTTGTAAAGGGATATCTTTTCACTTTAGTAAAATAGTGCCAGGTTGTTCATTTCAAAGGGGAAAGCTCCATTTCCTCTTTCTTTTGAGTCTGTTTCAAAAATGTTTATTATTTCTCTCTATCACTTATATTCAGAACAACAGCATCTCTCAGCTTATTGTTATTCCTTATTCGCATGTATATGTGAGATGGAGACTGTGCTCTAATATTGTGCTTTTTCTGAGCTCTGGACAGATAAACCCATTCCATGCGTAATGAAATAAACAGGGACTTAAAGATAAAGAATCATCTGGAAGGACTCAAAAATTCAAAAAACACCATTTTATCACACATGGAAAAAATGTATGTAGTACAACTGCCGTCTTGCCCCTTGTGTGACCTCTGACTCCTAGCCATTCAGGAGCCATTTGTCTGTGTAGCATTGCGGGGATAAGGGGATACTTTTAACCTAACCATGCCTCCCTCCAACCCCCCTTCATCAACACGCCCCCCCCCCTCTTCAATTCACCTTGCCTGTAATCCCCTCCCAATCAATAGTAACTGCTCTCTCAATAATTCATAACGTTAACATGCGCTCAATGGCCCTGTAGATGGATGGGGAAGACATAGGAGGGCCATCATTCCTGTATTGATCTTTCTGTGGGAGTCGATAGCGAGGGATCTGATGGAGTTACGGTCCAGCTTCCTGCAACCAGGGCAAAAAACAGCAGGACCCAGCTCCCGAGCGTGGGGAAAGTTATCCTGTCCACTACTTTCAAGCAGGATTCCAAATCACCGCCGACTCTCATGCAGGCCACCCATAGTAATGGCCTGCCGTGCAAAATGGCATTTTATTATACAATGCAGTCTAGTTACACATAATTACCATTATATATTCTGTGCATAAAAAATCTTTGTCCTAATCAGCTCTATCTATGTACTATTACAGGGGCAACCCAAGGTAATGACAGACACTGCTTTTAAAAGTGTTGGGATAATAGCTGTGAACAAGTGATTTTCCTGATAATCTGTTCTATTTCATACATTAACACTTTGCTGGAAAAAAAAGCCATTCCCTCACTGTAATATGAGCCAGATTTGAACATGAGGTTTTGAAGTTAGGGGAATCCACTGCCTCTCCTGGTCCGAGAGCCGCGTGCACACTCTTGAGCTCTGCTTGCATCTCCGTGCCTCAGCTGCTCGGCTGGGGAGTCACTTACTAGCAGTCCTATGACACACACTGCCTCAAAAAATCTGCAAGCTCTGGAAAAGAAACTGACAATAAGGGGAGAAAGAAAGAGAGATACCAGAAGAAGGGAATGTCATTGAATTGTCCCAGATTAGTGCAGTGAGCCTTAGAAATGTTGCAACTATTAAAATGAAATTACTGGCATGTTGACATTGGAAAAACATTATTACTTCTTTGAGGGGTTTGGGCTGGTTGCCAGTACTATTTTATTTTATTTTTGTTTTCATTTAAATGGTTTCTTCTTTCTTCATAATAATAAGATGTAATAATAATAACCAATTTGTGTCGAAGGTATTGCGTTGTGAAAATAATTTCATTGTAACCGGGACACCAAAGTGTTAATCAGTGGTAACAGTTTTGTTCACATTCTGTGGAGTCCCAGATGGTGAAGGCCAGAATGACTAGATTGTGAATTTGAAAATATTCACTCTGCTCCAGAAGTACTAGTCTGAGACTTTTACTGTTCAAATGAGCATCTTTGTCTCTGTGTTACGATGAACATGTTGTATCGGGCTATTTACTGCACAAGACTCACGGCTGGAGTTCGAGTGTTGACCTGCTGTGAAAAGGCCATGAATTAGTAATAACTTCATTAGAATTCAATAGGAAATGATATTTTAGTACATGTATAATTACCTTTCAATTCCCATCTCTTGCTGTAAAGCATTGCCATTATCATTGTTATCACAGACCTGATAATTAAAGCTTGGGATTTGCCTTTGGAGAGAAGCTGGAGTGTTTAAATGGTACACCGAGCTGAGGGAGCCTTGGCACATTCACACAGTGGGGCTTGATGGCAGCATTGTGCCTGCTTGTGTGGAACGGCCCAGGTTAGACTGCGAGTGGTCCCATGGGAGCAGGCTGAACTCATTTCCAATCGTTTCCACTTAAAGAGTGCGAGGCGGGCGGCGAGGGGGGTGCCTCTGGTTACAGGCCTGCACAGAACCAGCCCGTGTCTCATTAGCATGTCAATTGACTGCATCTGCTTTGCACATGAAAGGGTCTGGATGTGTAGGAGGACAAGAGAAAAAAAAATGAGGAGGGGGGACTGCAGGAGGGGGGCTTTTATCTTCAGCTTGTAGGGAGATGCCGTGCAGTTATGAAAAATACTTGCTAACACCCCCCCCAATCAACGCTCAGTCACATATCGTACCAACTCGTATAGAGAACATGCGCTCACAGTGTGCTTCAGTATCAGCATGTTGTTCTACAGTGGAAAAGTACAGTAGTGCTTTGAAAAGTCTGTGGTTTCTCTGTGTCAGATGGTTGCAAGGGACAAAGGAAGGAGAAGTTTCTATTTATTTATTAGGGAGTTATGATATAGCAGAGGTGGTAGCATAGGTAGATGTCTGCTTAAGTAGGCTGTTTGCTCCTGTGGTGTGCACAACATGTTCCCTGCCTGGATTCAAACAGGGTCTCTCAGACACCTCTGAGCCTCACAGCTCTTCCCTAAACATCAATGAACTCTGCAGAGTCAAAACGCTGGTCTGCTTGACACAGGAGAATTCAGAGGTTCCTGGGGAATATGTCACTGTATTGGACTCAAGGACCAAATGAGCTCCATTAAACTACTGAGATCTGAAATGCAATCATATGGTTGTTCAGTGGCAGTTCTGTCATGATGAAGAGTTTATCATCATCCCTTAGACCCACAGAGATCCCATTTCAGCAGATCCTGTAAGGCTAAGTGAAAATGTCTAAGGTTAAGCTGAGTAGTGTTGGATACAACATGATCTGTAGCAGTATCTGATTCCTTGAGTTAAAAAAAAAAACATCTGACTCCTCAGCCTAATCAGGAGACAGTGTCCTATATTCAGGTGCAGGTGCAGGTATGAGTTTGAGAAGCAAGAATATATAAATATAGCATAATATAAGGTCATAAGAAAGACTGAGAACAATTTATACAATTTGTCTCACTGTTCTATGAATAAATCTTTAAAGAGCCATACGATTAACGTTCTTGGGTGGGATTCTTCTCTCCAGTGGGCTATCATATAGAAATGATACCAGATTAAGTACGTCCCATGCAATTTTTTTTCCATTCTTAAAATCATTAAGAAATGCAGAGTGAAAGATCTGATCTGGATGGAATATACATGAATATAGACAGTGGAAAAGGTTTGAAGGGAAATGTGTGGGGTAGTAAGAACCAAGTCTACCTTTTTAAAATATGAAGTATTGGGTAGCTTGAGGTTAAGTCTGGCTGTTTCATGTCAAGACATTTTACAGATGGTATGCTGGAAACACATGAAGACTGTTTCTCAATGAGCTTCAGAGAGAGATGAATCCCGGGTCAGACATTACATATGTAGCCTCAGGGGTGATTGAAACAAAACACTTTCTGTGCCACTTTTCTAATGTATGCTCTATGGTTTGCCCTACTAAAGTAGGTCTTCCAAAGCAGCAAAAACATCAACAACAAAAAACCCAGTGTATACTGCTGCTTCATTCTTTCATGAGAGAGTTACATGGAGAAATGGCTCCATCAAATATGGCCACTGTTGATTGATTGCTTCCTTGAGCTGCACAGCAGAACACTAAAGAGAATAGAGGGAGCTGAGTCTCGCTTTGCCTCCTCTGAAGTGAGGAGGGTATGTAAAGAGTTCTCAGTGTAATTGACAGGTTGTATGGAGCAGGCCAGAATGAAGACACCACCACTTTGCATCAAAGGTGTTCCCAAATACATCTCTCTCTCCTTCTCTTACTCTCTCTGCTCTCTGGCTGCCGGCACTGCTTTCTTCCTAACGGAGCTGTTTTGTTGTTGCGAAGGAGAAGCCAGGGCTGCTTCCCCTGCACACAAACTGTTTTATGTGTCCTGCCTTGATGTTTTTTTCATGTCTGAAAGTCTTCCTTTCACACTGCATCTTTCCTTTGCTCTTTCTCTTCTCCCCTACCACAATCTGTTTTAAATGCTCATATGTGATAGAAAATATGACTGTTGAAATATAAGACTTCTGTAATTATTTCTTTATGTCTTATGAAGAGGGATCAAGCCAGGGTGTACTGTATGTGTGCGGCGCACTGATTAGCGGTGATAGTGGACTATTAGGGGATCATAACTGCAAGGTCATTACCATGGTACGTTGAAAGACAGGTGGCTCTTCAAGCTGCCACATACTGTAGGATAGGTGTCTAAGATGCGATGCAGGAGCCATAGGCCACAGAAACAAAGAAGGAATTGGAGAGAAAGTGGTGGTGTTCTTGACAACTGGGTCACTATCAGCTGTCTTCGCTCTGGTCAGTTCAGGTTTGATGTACTGTACAGAGGATTTCAACATCTCAGGATGTCATTTATGACTTTAAGCTGGAGTTACTGTAAAATGACTACGAAAATAGTTTTCTGCCTCTAGGGCCTAGATATTCTCAGCACTGCTGCTTTAAAATCCTATAGTAAAACTAATTGAATAAAGGACATATACCACAATGCTGTGGATTTTAATGTAAGCAAATTGATTCAGGCTTTCAGTTGAAGTGGGATCACACACTTTGAAACCCTCCCAACAATGCATTCAGTGGGATGGCGCAGATTCTTAAAGACAGGTAAATTATCAGTATGCTTGCAGTATTGGTATTTGGATACAGTGATGGATGTTCATATGTCAATGTCTTTGCTTCTGCTATAGGATTGTGGTTGGTGGAAATTGTTGGGTGGAATATATTGAGCAGTGGTGACTTGTGCGGTATGTGAATAAATTGGGCTATATGGATTTTGTGACATGTATTTACATTTATGTGTTTATGTATACAGTTGCAGACATAATACAGTAATTATGTATTTGACAGAACTTCATTCTCTCCTTTTGTATTGCATTAATACATGTATATGACTTTTAAATGTATGTTAAACCTTAAGCTACACATATTTGCCAAACATACCTTCTAAAGTTTATTGAATTCTCATCCATCCTAGGAATTGGATGCTCTGGTGAATTAAGGTACTGTAACACTGACAAGTATAGTTTAACAGGCTCTAATTATGAAATTAATGACAACCTTTTTTTAAAATGTGTCTCAATAAGGAAATAAACACAACACAAAGTGACTGTGTGATCCCTTTGACAAACAAATATAAGAGAATAAAGAATATGAGAAAAGTTTCTCTGGCTGTCATTTACTCTCGTTATGTTTAAGCACTTGAAGTTGACCTCCTTTTCTTCCCCCTCTGAGGACCTCTTTCTTTTTCTCATGACTCCACCTCCCTACCCCCTTTCCTGTTCTGCCAAGTGCTTTGAAAAGGCACTATATAAAACAAAGTTTATTATTCTTGGAATAATATGAACCGACATTGACCGTTTTAACTCCCCACCAATTCCAAACCATCACACCTAATGCTACCCAACCACTCTGTTCCTGCCTGTCTTTGTTCCCTTGTCCCTTGCCACACCCCATTTCACTGGGCTGCTCCATTCACCCACTCGAAGAGCCTTCTCATGCTCTGTCCTCACTGCTGACTGAACTATCCACAGGAACCCAGGCTGTCTCCAGGGGTCTGCTCAGCCCTTGTAATCTTTCAGCTCCCGACTACATCCGCCTTGCACTGTATCGCACTGTGTTCAGTTCTCATACTGGTAATATAATTAGTCAATTGTAAATTGTTCACTGCAAACGAAGAGAAGCACGGCTGGTTACCACTTTGTATCTGTATGTGGCGTTATTGTTATTGTTCTCAGCACTGACTGGGACAGTGTGGGACAAAACAAGAGCCACAGTAAGTTCGGGACATGACAACACCGTGCTCTGCTGGTCGGGGAGTTAACTTTGTTTATTTGTAACTGTACTGGAAAAGATAAAGGAATCGCATTGTGTGGAGTGCGGTTTTCTTTTATTAACAGTGTGTCTTAACAGTTATGCTGTAATTGTCATTTTTAGCCAATCCATTATCCACAAATAGTTTAAATAGTTCCAATGTTGTGTGTAATAGGATATTTAATATAATTGTCTGGAATGTGAATGTGCACTTGGGGTTTGTCTGTATATAAGGTGTGGTGTCTTTTTGGGGGGTATAGTATCAGTAGCAGTACACATAAACATTTACGGTGCGATTGTCATCTAAGAAATCTTTTGTTTTAATTGAAGCCTCAAGAGAGCCAGGGGCCACCCTGAACCTTGATTATGTCTTGTCATTGTGGAAAAGGTCCCCAATGGCCATCCTGAAGTGAGATAGATGAATGGGTTTATTGCATCTGTGTGTAGGGATGTATTGAATCTTGTCTGACCAAATCTTCTTCTTCATGAAAACTTTATTCACTTTCCAAATATTGACAGGCAAAATGTGCTATTTGAGATATGCTGAATAAAACAGACAGGGTTATTATTTTTTTTAATTATTTTGTATTTGTAATTCATAGGAACATACATTTTGTCACTTTTTTGTTCTGTCTGACCCAGTAGTGAACTTTGTCTGAACAGGGTTCAGACCCCCAGACATCAGAATGTTGTCACCAGTGTCCAAAAATGCAATAATAAGCCTGGCTTGAGACAGGGATGTGGGCTAAAGAAAAGAAAATAGTTTGTTTAATGGAAGGGGGAGGTGAGGTTGGAGAGAGGGGGGGTGGAGGGGCTCTCCAGTGAGGTCAGAGTTGTGTCTGCCAAGGAGAGGCTTTTGAAAAGTAGGCAGGGGTGGTGCAGAAGTTCAAGCTTATGTAGTTAATAATGAGCTGGGTTCGGCTTTTTGCTTGTTGTTTCATTTTAATTAGAAACACATTGAGCCCTGGAGAGATATTGATGAACTTTGTAAAATATAGGATGGGCCTTTGTGATTTGTTAAAAAAATCTGCTGTTTTTCATGAGCATGTGTAAAGGGTGCTAAAAGGAAATGTTTCCATGATCAGTCACTCCAGTCTACTGTGAGGCTTAATGAAACAGATGTTGTAAGGACGGTAAAAACCTTCAGTAACAGGTAACAAGTACTAACACTTTAATTATAAAGAAGCAGACAACATTAAAATCTGGGCCTGAAATAAACGTGGCTGATTCATGTAAACAGACGTTCGTATCTTCTTTTGTCCAAGGTTACTGATAACAGGCCTTGTATGTCTTATTTTCTTTTTTTTCTTTCAAACACAACATTCGTTTTTAGTAATTCGGTCATGACTGGCCCCGTTTGGCAAGTTGTTTTTTAAACTAAGTGAAGGATAGTTTGAACAACTTTAAGTACCTGCCGAATAAAATAGAGGCCAGAATAACCCCCGAGCAAATGCTGAGATGGCAGACCAATGGAACTGACTGAAAAAGTCTCTTTTTTTTTTTTTGAAAGGCTATCCTACCATACCAATTCAAATACAATGACCTCAACTCTGAGATGTGTGAAAATAAAATGGCTCCAGGTTATATAATTGTTTCCTCTTATTATCTGTGCTTGTTATCTATGCTTTCAGCAGCTGCTGTATATGGTCATACCTGTACTCGGTGTTCCTGTAAGATGGGGGGTTAATACGAGAGCTGGCGGGTTTGTTAAACATGCAGTGCTGTTCCTCCTGATTTTCGGTGTTCATTTTCTCAGTTGCAGACTAACTCATTGGAGCCCCCCCTGACCACATCAAGCAGGGGCAGGGGAAATGAAAAGAGGCCTTGAGTCAGCCCACAGCCTGCCAGAGTGCTACCTTGGCCTCCCAGGCCTGGATCCTAATACCTTTGCTGTGAGTCAACCACAAGATCATGAGACAGCAGCCCTGGAAGCCCATGCTCTCTTTTTACAAGCAGAACGAGATCCAGACGTTTTAGTTCTCTCTACTCACACAGGTGTGTGAGGGCACTTCTGCGGGAGTCTCAAGACACGAGATACAGTGGGCTACCAGCTCAGAAACATTTGACCAAAATTAGAGGACTAGTTTGAAACATTGAAAAACAATAAAAAGGCAGGTGGGTACAGCAGCAAGGGTCCTTTCAGGTGAGGAGCTGAAAGCGAAAACTGGTTTCTTTGTTAAAGGGATAATTTTTGAAAACCTGTTTACGTAATGGTAAAAAGTCAGTCAAACTCTTTCTCTTTGGTAAAGGAGGATGTTTTCAGTGAAATGACTACTAGATCATGACCAGAGTGTGCCACGTTCCTCTGCTGTGAGAGACACTTTTTGTAACAAGCACCTTTTTAAAAAAATAACCAAAAATGTAACATAGCAATAAAAAGCGCTGAGTAAAATACTGAAATGGTGAAACTTAATCTAAATATCTTAATTTGGGGTAATTTGTGATTGTGTGCTTGGATAAGTCTTCTGCAACCCTCAAAATATAGAACAAAACCCCAAAAAGATTAAATATAAACATTGTCACAAGCACCAAGAGAGCAAATTGGTAGCATCTCAGATTACATGTTAAATTGTTTTCAATCACATTAAATATGGCATGCAACATTGAACATTTCCAGGCATAAAACATATTTAAATAGAATTATTAGTTTTTATTCCCATGCAGTTTTGCTTTTGCTCCAATGTTCACAATAAGGTCTAAGTTCTTTTTGTACTTTTAAAAAGAAATTATACAGGAAACCCCAGTTCTATGGCAGAAAAAAAGTCTTGGTTGCCTAGCAACAGGTTCTTTAGATTAAATTCAAAACAAGTTAATGATCCTAAAAATGTGAAGCATGTATTTGGACCACATGTTGACATATGAGGTTTGGTTTGAACATAAGCGATATCTGATCTGTCTGCGTCTTTGTTTTTTGCCTTTTCCGTCCTTGTCTGACCTGCATGAAAAAAACAAACAAATAAAATAACCATCTAGTGTGTTCACATTTTTTGTGAAGGTTTTTCTTTGTGCTCAGTTAGAATATTTTCAACTGTACACATAAAAAGGGCAGGAGATTCAGGGATAGTAACATAAGTTGGTGCCTTTGTATAAGGCAGCCAGATCTTGTAATGCCCCCAAATGAAATGTTTTATTTGTTAAGATCACAAGGTCTGTGTTTAGTTTGTTGTGGTTCATGACTTGTGGTTGCAGGAGCATCTGATAGGCCTAGCAGTTGTTTAATGTTTCATTTAAAGAGGCCGTCAGTTGTTATTCTGTTCTTTTTAAATGCACAGATTTAGGAGTAGCTTGACCAGCATTTTAAGCACACAAACAGACGTATTGTAAGTTTAGTACAGTTCCTCTACTTTATATTAACAAAATCCTTTAGCATTCTTCCTTAAATATGAATAAGAAATCATTTTATTTATTGCATTATCTAATTAGCAGTTGCTGTATAACACGTGCTCATTTTTTTAACTTGCGCAAAATGCAATGCACAGAACTCTTGATAAGGCCTACTTGCGCAACAAAAACAGAAATGTTTAAATATAGATAACATTACTTATTTACTAGTAGCTGAATGTATTATGTGAAGAGTTTGAAGGTTCTCTACTTACAAACAATTGAAATGGGAATTTGAACTATACCGTTTACAAATTGGATCCAAAGAGCAGTTAGTTGCCATTTTAAGCTCAACAAAGACTGCTAATCACACTACACTTCCCAGGAAGATTTCTTTCGTAGTGTTATTGTATAAAGCACCCAGGATTTGTTTTTTCTTCGGATAGGATCAGTGTTTTTTCTTCACGTTTGCTATGGGTTTCAGTTCCTACTGGAGTAGCAGTTGTTCTTCAGAAAACAAAAGCTCACTGTTATGTCTGTGTACTAGGACTGAATCATTTCAGCATACTTATGAAGTCAGATTAAAGATGCACCATTTCTGTTTTGCTGGAGACTTGACAATTTCCGCCAGTGATAACCTCAAACCGCATTCTCTCTGTCCAGTCAGCGTGCACAAATAACTCTAGGGCACGGATTTATTAGAAAATGAAGCAAACCTGACATCTATACTGAGAGAAAGGGGGAAAACTTTCTATATTAAAGGGGGGGGGTGCCCTCAATCTTTTCCCATATTATTCTAATCAGAATTTTTTTTCGCCTGACAGTCACTGTGCATTTTTTCCCTGGGGGTAAAAAGTTATGAACTTTTTTTGAGGATTTTAAAAAATATATACATTTGAGGCTGCTTAGAATGGGTTTCTTTTATTGTGGTCTGTCTTAGTCACCGTACGATCCATTGCGTTCTCCCACTGAAGATGTTTTCCATTGTCTGTTAAGAAAATTCAAATGAGGAGGGGGTCCTGTTTATTTAACCCCTTCCTGACGGGCAAACATGCCGCTTCCCCAGGAGAGAGGTACTGTATTTTTCTGAAATGATTTTTAATAGGAATGACTGTAGTTTGGGGCAAGATGTTGACTGTATTGTGTTGTCATAATGCAGTATTCTAAGTCTAAGTACAGTAACATTACTTTTGGCTGCTAATTATGACTTCTGGCTTAAAGACTATTATGAGGATTCCTGTCTTCTATACATATTTCTTATGACTTACCAGCTGGTACGTATCATGCCAGAAAGAGAGATGAACAATGGATAGGTGATGAGTCAGCATGTCGACAGTCCTCGCCTTTGTTGTTAGTGAAAACAAATTAGGCCTATACATTGTTTTTATTCCAGGTTCTGAGGTAGGAATTTAAGAGGTGGTGCCACTTTTTTGGAGTGTCCCCCTCCTTAACTAATTGAAACAGACTCCCCCTGTCTGGGAATTGCAGAGCTTGTCAAAATTGTGGTTTTATTTACTTTTCGGGAACAGCAGATTTCGGTTACCACTCAAGGACAGAAAAACGGCTAAAACCCAGCAGGGTTTATTCCTTGCGAAGTGACTTTCTTCTGTTTCACAGCGAACAATGTTATCAGAGTTTTGGATTTCAGGCAGAACAGTTTAAAGAGATATGAAGCGCGATCTGAGGTCACAAGTGTCCTTATGCTTTTGTTGCAAATGACCCACTTCATCCATGGGAATCAATTTTAAGGTCAAATTGTTCCAGTTTTAAAAAAGGTGCAGGTTGTCAGTTCTGTATTGCTACTATATACAGGGTCATAATCCTGATCCTGGAGGCCCAGACACCTGCTGGTTTTCATTCCAGCCAAGCTTACATACATTATTAAAACATTAATTGAACTAACAAGTTATTTTTTTCTTCTCAAAGGCTTGGGATTTTAATTTACTTATGAAACGCAAAACTTAAAAGATGATCTCCAACACATTAACGAGACAAACACAGTCAAGCAGTTTGACAAATAGTTAAATTTGTCCTTTAATTAAGTCCGTTAAGGGTTCCATTGTGTAACCAACTACTTGGCTGGCAAGTGTGTGGCCCTTCAGCACCAGGGCTGGCAACCCATGACCTGGAAATCACAGATTGCTAGATCTCAAAGTATGCTGCTGATCCAGTTGGCTCATCTGAAGTTGTTTACTTACTTTTTAATGCACTAATCCTCCCTATTAGAGAGAGAGAGAAAAAAAAATCACTTACGGTAAAAAAGTGATGATTTTAGAAGAAAAAATATTTATCCTAAGCGTTTATCTTTGTTCTTGTTTTGCCTGGGTTATTGTGCAGAGATCGCAGTGTGGCATGGATTGTTTCTAACTCCCACACTCCTAGTCACCCCTCTTCCAGCACATAGTGGTGACGCACCATTCTGGGGGTTATTGTCTTTCAAGCCACTTCAAAGAAGCGCATGGTCCGCATTACAAAGTCACAGAAAATGTGCTGGCTATTTTTAGTTTCCTTTGACTTTGTTTCTCCTCGTGTCTCACGAGCGGGACCCGATTACAGTAAGTGTCCGTGTGGTGTAAAGGCATTGTGTGCTGGCACTTGTGTGCACAGCTGAAGAAATCACTTTAACAAAGAGCCCAGTCATCTAACCCTTTCATGGGTGCGTACATCGTGGCAGAGCTGCAATCCACATGAAGAATTGGCCATTTTTTCTTCCCTCCTCCAGAAACAGCTACAATCATGGCCAAGATGGCTCAAGTGGATATTCCTGTAACTTAGTTTCTGACTCATCTTTAGTTTGTATTCTTCACCAAAATTCTATTATTCATTCTGTGTAGGTTGTTGTTTGTCCAATGCTAATGAAGTAGTCTTGAGCAAAAAAAAAAAGGGGAAAAAGCTTTTCAAAGCTAGTTGCCAGGAAGTTTACAAGGAAGGCAGAGTTATGCCAATTTGAAAATCGCACACAGAAGTTGTTTTTGAAAGTGTGCCTGATACCAAAACAAAATACAGTACCAGGAAAAGACAGATGTGAACTGTCTTTGATAGGAGTTCCTCCTTTCATTTTCTACTTGGAGAAGACTGACAATTTTCAGTCCTCCCCCCCACCGCCCCACCATAAATTCAAGTGACTGCATGACTCAGGGTGTTTTTGTTTTGTAGACTCTCGATTTTGGCAATAACACTTATTTTCATCCTCCATTAGAAAGTAAATATGTCTGCGTCCTAATACTTTGTTTAAAACATTATAATGCTTAATTATTATTATAACATTTTTCTAAAGTATTTAATTGATTTTAATGTATTAAGCAATTCACACGCATGGCAATTCAACGCCATGGTATACTGTATTGAACCAACTTGAAGTACGGTCAGATGGAAAGTGCCAAGTGTTTCAGTTTTTGAATTTATTAAATAAACATCATAAAAAGAACAGATTGCTCTTTGCTTTCTTTCTTTCTTTGGTTTTTATCCAAAGTGACTTACAGGGGGATAAATTACAAATAGGTTTTGGTACCATCTGACAGGGTTTGCTTTCCTGGAGCATTCTGGGTAGGGCACCTTGCTCATGGGATACACAACTTTCTGGTCAGGAAATGAAAATGACCCCATGGCTTTCTGGTCAGGAGACGACAGCCCTCACCCCTGTCCCTGTGTCCCAGCTCGCCTGTAACTCGCCCGCTTTGTTTCGCTCTCATGAGTTAATTGTTCAGCATAGCGGAAGCAGCCCAGGACTGCATTGCTTCAGTAATCGGTGGGGATTTTTTCTGTTTTTGTTTTTAACAGTCCCGCCTTAGAGGAGATCTCTTGGCTCCAGGAGGCCTCCTCCCTCCACCTCGTTCAAAGAGATCCTGGCATGGTACAGTCAGGCAGCTGTTTAATTTTTTTTTGCAGACCTCCTCTTCGGAGTCTTACAGTGGCTCGGAGGATAGCAGGGAGAGAGCCAAGAGTCCACCACTTCTTTCAGCTCAGTCGGCACATCGTGCTAGTCCAGATTCCACTCTAATTATTTATCTGAG
Organism: Lepisosteus platostomus; assembly: GCF_059453375.1. Lineage (NCBI taxonomy): Eukaryota > Metazoa > Chordata > Actinopteri > Semionotiformes > Lepisosteidae > Lepisosteus > Lepisosteus platostomus. The sequence goes on from NC_142625.1 coordinate 21,443,527, forward strand.
CGTTCCTTCACACACAGCTGCCCAGAGAGCTTTCTTGTGGTTGCTGTATAGAACAGCAGGGATGAGAGCAGCTGGGCGGCTCAGCTTTAGGGGCAAAGAAGGTTGTTTTTCAAATCATCTGTAAAAGGAGGATGAAAGAAAAGAAAGCACAGGGGCAAACGACACCAAATAAAAGAGCAGCACGATTCATGGAGCTGGCGAAGGTGCACACTAAAGAAAGATGGTACTGACAAGAACATGAATAGGATACTGCAATGGGTAGGGTTCAGCCCGCTCTCTCTGGTGCATAAATGTGACTGCATGAAGCTGCAAATGTTTGTTTTTATACATGTGTGTGCATATATATATATACTTTATGGATATTCATTTATGGAAATACATTTAAGTGTTAGTTCAAATTCAGTATAAGTTATTAATGCTCATGCAAAACGTTTTTATACAACATGTGCAAGGTGTAGGGGGCACTGTTTGTGTAAGATAAGGTACATAGCCCGAGAGCAGAAGCTTTCTTAGGGGAATGTCTGGTCTTGAAATGAACGTTTTATTCAGATGTTGTCCTATGAGAAGACCTCACAGGAGGCTGTCACAGTGCAGCACGCAGAAAAGCACGCACAGAGGAATATTACTTCACTAGAGAAATGAATAAGGGGGCACTTCTGCTTTCAAGTCAACACCAAATTCCTTCAGGGTGTTTCGTGAACGGCGGAAAAAAAGCAGGGATTCAGTTGCATGGGGAGCTGAAGTGCAGGCACCTGTAGCATGGGAGAAAGTATCGCATTCTTCAAATTAGCACCTCTCAGAAAAGACGAAACTGGTGAATGTTAAAAGTAAGCCTCCATACTCTACACAGGATACATACTGTTTTCTGTTTTCCTCACCCCTGTCTGGTTCTTATTAAATGGCTAATGGCTCCCAGTTAGTTTATGTCTGTCTGCTCTATTAGTCACATTAGCCCACATCACAGCTGCAACCTCGACCCCCCTCTGCAAACACTGCTCATGGAAAATACATGCCTACAACTGGGAACCAAGCCCCCTTTCATATTCTCTGGGTAATGAGGTTCTGCTCTACCTGAACTACAGCCACCACTCGCATTCTTCATCGCCTTCTTCATTTCTACATTCGTTTTGAGGCTTAGAAAAAACAATTTTTTTCTTCTCCATTATTTTAATTTGAGTCTGTTTTTTTTTTCTTTTGCTCTGCTGTCTTATGATTCATTTAACCAAACCATTTTTTAAGGACAGAGTTGTGTTTACAGGAGCTCCCTGTAGCTTTTTGTAACACCTTTCCAACCTTTTGCTTATATTTATGGCTTTTCCTGAGGTCTGTTCAAGTCCCAGTGTAGCCTGTTCTTTTGTCAGTAAGAGACTGAAAGTCTCCACAACATACATACAGTATATATATATTATTTCAGTTCCAGGCTTAATGACCTGGTTTGAGTGTTTATGCCATATGTTCTAAAAAGATGTATTTCAGAGGCCTGTTATGACATGTTTCCCATAGACCAAGTGGCATTTGTAAAACCTTTTATGGCTACATTGAACTCATTGTCATGACTAGCGTGTCCATTTCCACAGACTGCGACTTGTATGAACACCACCAGGCCCTCATGACTCTTAACTCAACCTTTGCCACTTTTACATCTTGAACATCTGAAAAATCTTGTTTCTGAAGGTTCTACAATATCTAAAGTTATTTCTGGATCACTGACTTTGGCAAAAAACAACAGAAAACAAAGGTAAATTGCTGATTTATTTTTTCTGTTGCTGTAGAATTCTTATTGCATAGCAATGTGGGAAGTACAATAAGACGCTGTGTCTGCATTATTTCTTTTCCTAAGTAATATTATTCTAAGGTGTTTTATTGCCTACTTTGTAATGGCCACTAATAATCTCTCATAATTGGCTTGTGGACAGGTCAAAATTGTTTTTCCAGCACTAAGTAAATCTAGACACTTAATTTGAATTCTTGGAGAAATCTTTCTCTCCCTCCCCTCTCCACCTGGAGGGAGGGATTCAAGTCTCCTAATCCACAGTTGAATTAAATATTCATGCCTTCCTTGGGCCAGGATGAAGCAGTTTGTTCCACCTCATTTCTCCACCCCAATCTCTGTTGGGATCCCCAATGTACTGAAACAATCCTGACAATGATTCGATTTCTCTGCCCCCTCGATGTCAAGCCAATGGAAGCAAAAGGGTGCAGGTTCAATATAGCATCTTATTCTCCATCCCATCTCTATAGAGGACATTCTCCTATTATTATTGCTTTCAGTTATCCTGCTCTAGTGGATATTGTATATGCATAATGCTGTTACTGTACATTTTGATGTACAGTACAGCATAGATTGCCCTCCATATGCATTGAGACAGTGAAGTCATAATTGCTATTTTGCTGTAAACTCAAACAATCTGGATTTTAGAAAAAATGATGAATATGAGGCATTTTCATTTCATGTATTTCTGTACATGTATGCTTGAACGTTTAAGAATAATGCCACTCCATTCCCCCATTTTAGGTGCGGATACATATTGGGACAAATTAAGTGAATTAAAATAGAATATAATTTAGTATTTGTTTGCAAATTCTTTGCATGCAATAACTGCATCAATCCTGAGACCCATTGGCATTGCCAGACTCTTAGTTTGCTCTTTTGAGATGCGAGGCTTTCAAGCCTTTGCTGCAGCCATTTTCAGTTGCTGTTTGTTTTGGGGGCATTTCAGGCTTCAGTCTCCTTTTCAGCAAGTGAAATGCATGCTCGACTGGATTTAGATCAGGAGATTGACTCGGCTCATCTAAGACTTTCCACTTTTTTCCCCTGATGACCTCCTTGGTTGCTTTGGCAGTGTGATTTGGGTCATCGTCTTGCTGCACAATGAAGTGCTGGCCAATGAGTCTGGAGGCACATTCTTGTACACAACCAGAAAAGATGTTTCTGTTTATGTCTAGAATCATTCTGCTTTTACAGTCATTAGTTATATCATCAACAAAGACGAGTGAGCCAGTTCCAGAGGTGGCCATGTGTGCCCATACCATGATACTACCTCCACCATGTTTCACAGATGAGCTGATATGCTTTGGATTGTCAGCAGATTATTTCTTTCTCCATACTTTCACCTTGCCATTACTTTGATAGATGTTTATCTTTGTCTTATCTGTCCATAACATTTTGTTCCAGAAGTCTACTGGCTCATCTCTGTACTTTTTAGCAGATTGTAATCTGGCCCTTCTATTTTTGGTGTTGATGATAGGTTTGCATCTTGTAATGTACTGTAGTCTTTATAATCCACTATTGATGTCTTCTGTGAACAGTAGATACAGTACCTTCACTCCTGCACTGTGGAGGTTGTTGGCGATTTCAGGTGTTTTACAGTTTTTCTTCACAGCAATATAGATTTTTCTATCATCAACTGCAGTTGTTTTCCTTGGCTGACACGGTTGTTGTCAAATTTGAAGTACACCAGTGGTTCCTTTCATTTTCAAGGTATTCCAAATTGTTGATTTTGGTAGCCCCATTTCTGTGCTATGGTTCTAATAGAATTTTCTTTTCTTTTCACCTTCCAAATTTTTTGCTTTTTTTTCACAGACAGTTCTCTAGTCTTCATGTGGGTTTGGGACTGCTAACACCAAACGAAAGAGCAAAGGCTAAATTCAACACTGTACATTCTAAGCTCTTTTATGTGTGCACAATCAGGAAACACCTGACCAATAAGAAATACCTGACAGCCAACTGTCTCAATACTAATGCTCACTGGGGGGATTGAATACAAAAAGGGCTATTATTGTAAAACCATACAACATATTAGAACCAGAATACCCAGAAAAAACATGCCATTCAGTACTTTTGCAAACTTTCACCTCAGATCTTTTAATCTCAAATCCAATTTGCTTGAGCAAGAAAAAAAGCACTTTCACTGTCCCAATAATTACAGACAGCACTGTATAACAGTCACCTTGAGTGCTCTCTTTTTTGTATAAAAGCAGTAAATTTAGAACAAACGCAACAAATTGGGCTTCTGGTTTATCCAGTATCAGTGTACCTATAGTGTGGACACGGGATTCCTCAAACAAAGCTTGGAAAAATACCTTAAAGAGGACATTATTCTTCTGATGTAGCAACACGGTACCTCCAATATAAATCTGTTACCGCCATTCTACACTGCAATATCAGCTCATGTTAAGTGGCTTTTGATGTCTCTGGCCTATGCTTTAAAAGTCAGGGTTTTAGAGCTGAGATCCCTGCCCTCGTAAGTGCCATTTCTCTTGGGCGCAGAGCCATTTCATTTCCAGAGCTCTCTGTCAGTGGCTCTCTGGGGATGCTGTAATGCTATCAGCTGTAGTTATAACTTTGATTATGCGTCACGTTGCCTGCGGTTCGATTGCGTTAATATAATTACGAGTACAATATTGGTATTAAATGATGTTTTCCTAACATTGCAATAACGCTTATTTTGTTCATTGAAAAAGTTTATTACATTCTTCCTGATCAATAGCTGCCTAGATTTGTGACTTGAGATTAGCATTGTGAATATCAATTAGGAGAAAAATCAATAGCATTCACAAAAATAAGTTGGCTTGAGAGAATCCTTTGGGGATTCCTCCCCCTTTTCTAAATAAGAGTGAGTGTAATAATTCTCATTTGATCTTCCAGGAATAAAGTTCATTGAGTGAATGTATGTAATGTGAACCAAATTGGTTTTTATTAACAGATGGTTCCTATGATTGAGTTACATGTTGTTGAAGATCTGCGTGTTGTTAGCACTATTTAAAGACTAACAGACATATTTTCTTTATTACTAGGCATAAAGGTACAGAAGATTGAATTCATAGTAAAAATTCACCGACAGACTTAGCTTGACCCTTTACAGATAAGCATAAAGGATGACAAAATAACAGATCATCTGTCTCAAATGTCAACTCATGGTTTCCTCTCCTACAGTATGTGTGACCATAAATGTTTCTGGCCAGATTCAGTACCATAACTATGTTACAGTATAGTAACTAGTAGAAGATTAGATTGACTAATAATTCTTAGCTACATTTGAACTGTAAAGGCACAAACTTTAATATACAAACAACCGTGACATAAATGAGAAAGTCTTACTTAATGCGTAGATAATTGTAAACAAGTTCTTATCGAGACAACAAGAAAAGTGGAAAATATAAGAAAAGTGGTCATTGTTCTTGTTGTTGTGGCTCATCATTCAGTCATTTTGGATGATGCTGTTCTCTTACACACTCAGCTTTCAGAGCATATTATGACCACGCAAGGTGAGAAGAGATAGATACTTAAAGGGTGCAATTTTTTCCTTCAAATAATATTGTCTGGCTATTTAAACACTGTTTCACATGTCTATTATATCTGTAACAGGAGTAAGAAACATCACTTCATTTTTTAATAAAGACATTAAAGCACATTTTTTTCAAAACAGATCTCACTTTCTTCCCTCCCACATATTTTGTTAAACACCAAACAGGAAAAGTCAGACAATTTAAATGTGGATGGCAACAGAACCATTGTCATTAAATTCAGCAAATAAGGACCATTGAGCAGTGTCTCTCTATTACTAGTTACCAGGGAAGCACCAGAAAAGGGTCTTTCAAGCTCATAGACCCCCACCCTTGGTGTACACTGGGATCAATGTTTGAAAATAATGGCCTTGTCGGGTCTTGGATTGAGCCAGTTTATAGTGTTGCTGGTGGGAATCAATCAGGTGCATGATATCTTATTACTAACGTTAATTCACTCAGGGCTGTATGGATCCATGCATTAGCTGGGGCAGCATTTGATTTACAGTCGGGACATGAAGGGAGGTTTGAAATGAAAAAGAAGAAAGTTCAATTGCTGGGTAGCCCCAGGAAGCAGATACCACAGTAAAAATGCAGTTCTTATGAAACAATTATGAAAACACCAGCTATCTTGTAGAGCCATTACACTAACTGTACACAGGTCGTATTACAAAACAGATATTTGGAGTGACCTCTGGATTTCCTGCATTTTCAGCACGGTAAAATGTACTCTACCTAGTACAACCCATTAGGAATAACAGTTGCTCTGGAAGATGTAGCTCTTAGAAGGATGCATTCTCTCTGTTTGATTTGTTTGGCGTATTACAATGATTGAAATTAGACTTTCTTTTGTCTGCTTTACTCCAAATGGAAGGAATACCATTTTTCTCTTTAATTCGTAAAAAAAAAAGAAGCAGTTGCTTGGTTACTTCAAGGAATCCCGCTGGCATTTTTCAAATTAAAGGACTATATTTGTAAGCTGATTTACTGGAACAATGTTTTATTCATTTGTTGTGTTATTTTTTGTATTATTGTCTATTGTGGTGGGGTGTTTGATGTTATGACTGTGTGCACTCCCATGGGAGATGAAAATGAGAAGCTCCCTCAGTACGGTCTGTAAATAAGAATCAGTTTACATCCCCACTTTGAAGACGTACTTTGACTCATGCTGATTTGCATATCGACTGGAAGACCATGTTTTGTTTTTGGTATAGGTCAGTGGAGGTATACAGTACATCCCAGAAATCCCACCTGCAGAGATGGTGCATTTTGAGACATTGTTTGTGGAGCGGAAACATTCTAGCTGAGACAAGCACTCCAAGTATTCCAGTCTTCTTAATTCTTGGATAAAACCTAAACAAATTAAATACAAGTCTGAAGCATTAAATATTTAGTTGTGCAAAGTGGACATTATGTGAGCTTTAATCTGCACTGCATTGTTAGCTTTGGGGCTGTTTATTTAAAGGTGTGCATGATTCTAGCTGTATACATAAATATTAAAGAACAGGTACAGGTTAATTCAGATGTTTTTCTTTCTTTTTCTACTTTTCAGTGTGGAATTAAACTCTCATTTTTCATTTGCTGCTTTCACTCACTGATACCTCACTCAAGCACAATCTCTAAATTCTTTTGGTGTATTTTCTCTCCTCCAGAATTGTCACCTTTTCACATTGCATGCTTGAAAATGTTTGTTGTGGAATACTGGCTGAGACGCTAACACGACAGAGGAACAAGCCGACAGGAGAGGGTATAGAGTGCTTGTGAATAACAAAACCATAAGCTGTTCCTCTGCACCTTTCCTATGAACGAGTTAAAAAAAGCAGTGGCTAGAAGCTTATGGTCAGTGTGGCTTCTGTTGCAGACTTCCACTATCAGGTGGGAATATTGCTAAACACATTTGCATTTGTGGGCTCTTTTTGAAAGCAGCTGCTGCTCAGTGCTGTGCAGAGCAAATGAGACAAGTGTCTGGGGCTGCATGATGGTTTAAGTGTGCTTGAATGGACATCAGGCTTGGTTGCCTCCAACTAAATACTGTATATCAGAGCCACAACCTAGGGTTTCACTGTTACAGAAACACATAACTGTACCCTGTAAAAATAGATCTGGACACATAGTTGCTTAAATTAATTAGAATGTATTAAGCCTTCATTGTGTTTTGCTCAGACAAATGCAGTGCAAAACCTGGGGAGACATTGGACATGAATAAATGACCAATTGCAACTGTTATTCTCTCTTCATTTTAATCCCCTCTTCATCCCTTTAAGCAACTGACAGTACAGCCTTGCAAAGACTCCAGAGATGCAAGTCAAATCATGGTTTCTTGTTTTGTACTAACTGTGAAGCATTGAGCATTTATACATAATTATTTTAAAAAATAGAACTGTAAATTAAAGGCTAACTGAATTTTTTGGAAGAGCAGCAACTCAGAATGATGGCAAACAAGATTTTGGCATAGGGAAATGTTTTATTTTCTGTTAAAGCTCTCTGAAGGATTTTTCTATTTTTTTGTAACGATCTCTTTAAAGTTGAATAGAAATGCACAGTCTCACAAAGCAGCATATGAGATGTAGAATGCCTGGATGAAACAGCAGTCACCACAGCTTTGCGGGGCTGTGCGGAGACAGCCGTTAGGAGTCGATGAGATGCTTAACTCTCTTTATCTACAGTGTACCTGTTTCCTGCAGCACACCTCTCTCTGCCTGTCAGTCTCTTGTCCCTCCCATCTCTCCTGCCTGGGCCTCACCACAGGAGGTGGCAGTTAGACCAGATCAGACTGATTAAGGAGGAGCAGGGTGATTAATCTAAAAAAATCAGGTGAGCTCATTCTTTGACTTGTTTAGGAAGTCTTTATCTGCACATCCTTTTAGCTGTAGAACCCAGAAAATATTTCTGATGGCATAAGATTTCACCTTCCTCATAGCATTTGTGCACAAAATGGAGATTCCTGAAAATCATTCCTACAGCTCTCAGATCCATAAGCGTCTTGCTTTGTCCTGATTTATAGCTCTGTGAGGTCCTTTGTACATTAAATGAGTGTATGAATTTAAATGTGTGCTCTGTAAGGTTCAATGGACCGACCAAGCTTGTAAGAAAGCCAAACATAATTAATATTGTGGGCTATTAAGCCAAAAGCAGGCATAATGCATTTTTCTAAAAAATATCAAGATTAATTGCAAGTGTTTATTCTACTACAGTGGTGTTCACCTGTTCTGGATGGAGGCCCACTTTGCAAAAAATCCTCTCAATAAGGGCCCGCCATTGAACTGAAGTCTATAATTATTATAAAAAAGCTTTTATGTTTTAAAAACAGAACTACAGATTTAGTAGACCCCGAGTGGAGTAAGATCGCTATTGGGGTCAAAATGTTACGTTTGTCACTTGGGACTTCCTGGAATTTCTTGAGGGAACCCCAGGGGTTCCCCAGTTTCATTGTTGAAAATCCCAGATCTACAACATTTATCAGAAATGATGGGGGGTTTTCTTTTATTGTTCACATTGTGGGGTTGATGGGGCAACTCCCACATGTCCAAAGACTAAGATATTTGTATCTGGTATACAAACAGTGCTTTCTGCTTCTACTCTGTAGTTAGATGTGCATATTTCAGTAATTACACAGCAGAAAGCCATTACACTGCCCAGTGTAATGGGCAAATCCTAACCAATACATTTAGGGATATTTTCACTTGTGGTCTTGATCAGCTTTTGTTAATATTTTGTTTTTAGATGCCATCCATTTTCCATATATTAAAAGTAATAAAAGAAAGCAGAAGAGGTTAAGTGAGAATTAAATAGTCTCCCCGAGACATGTTTTTGCATAAAGACCTCTATACACATTTAGCTTCTAAACTTCTGTATTTCTTTAGGTCTCTTCTAGCATGTGTTGAGGAACTATTACATTTTTAGTGGTTCCTATATTGCTGCTGCTGCTGGTGGAGGGAGTTAGAACTGTGCACTAAGCCTTAGAAATAACTATGAAAAGAAAAAAGGCAGAAGAATGCTCCATTAAGTGGCCTTCCACAGAAGAGCTATCCTAACAGAACAGACGGAAATAGTAAAGTGAAAAGTGCATAGGTAATAAGAAGGCCACTAGGTGAAATGAAATGTCTGGAAGGAGATCAAACACAACTTGTGCTTTAATATCATGACAGTCAGATTATCATATACTGTACTTAAACACAATGCTATGAGAGAGTTAGGGACCATGAACAGAGATGAAATATAATTTTTTTCATTTTGACTCACTGCAAAATGATTGCTTTTCATGCATTTAGTGACACAGAGCATCAGGAATAAAATGGGTAGACTTTCAAGCATAGGCAATTTACTTATGTCTGAAATATGTGAATTAGCTGCATTAAGTATTCCTGAATTTGATTCAAATTAAAAATGGCGAAGAATTAGAGCGAGCTTTTACATAGACCCTTAAAATTCAATTAAAATAATTAAACAGTCACAGAATTTGTTTTAGATAGAAGTACATACAATAACGAAGTATACTGTAGTACATACCCTCATGTATTACATACAGTGTTTTACTATTACATTATGCCTGTAATAATAAGATTGTGTGGATACTCATATTTCAAGTACTAACTAAATTTTTGGTACGTGCTGTATGCGTCATGGGCTTGTGATCCAAATCTTTACAGGAAATTCAACAGTATTTGTGTATGCCTGGCACTGATAAAGTAGAATTTTACTAGGAAATAAAATTGTTAATACCTCCAAATCACCATACAGCAAAAACAGATTTTTGTTTAATTTGGAACTTCTCATTTTTTTAAAATGATTATTTTGCTATTATTTCTGACAGGTTTAATAGCTTGGCAATATGCATGGCCTTCAGTTTATCATGTGGGTCAGTGCATGGATGTGAGGCAGTGAAGTCTCCCATCTTGCTTTTAAGTAACTCCAGGGGACTCGGAACTTTGCGGAACTGAATCTGCCGATTCAAGCAAGTCGGCAAAAGCCACCTAAATTTACCGGATTGTTGTGGTGAAAAAAGATGCTGAGAGAGTTAGTATTGGCGTTTGAGAAATCCCCCACAAACACACTCGCGAAGCTTGGTCTGTGGCCTGTGGCTTTCTTTACATTGATTTTCTTGTTTTTGCCTCATATGAAAATCGTCAGGACTTCTGCTATTGGGAGACTGCGGTGTTTATACACCTGACAGTGTAGCAGTCATCTAAAAAAAATCTGTAAAACTGTACTTTGAATGCATCTGTTGCAATACTGCAAAAATACTGCAAACAGTTTGCTGTATATTACTGTATGTATACAGTATATTTACAATTGTATTTACATATAAATGTTTGTCTTGGAGCTTTAAAATCTTACGGAGCCCAACTTTATAACTTCTAAAGACTCCCTTTTTAAGATCTTACAGTGGGTTTATGTATATTTGATGAAAACCCATCATTTGATTAGCAGAACACTTTCGTCCGTGCAACATACGAACAGGTTGTAGAAATTCCGAGTGATTTGCTTGAATTGATGGCTGCATGCATGTGTACACCTTGACGAGCAATATCTTTGCTTTTTAAAATAGCTGCTTTAAAGGCAGTGTTCCATGCATGCATCCTTCTGCCGCCGCTGTGCAAAGTTATTCTGCATAACACCATTGCCTGCACTGGATGACTCATCTGGGTCTTTCCATAAGTGTGTGGGCAATAGAAAGCCACTGCCCTGGTGATACTGCAGTAATTTCAGACTGCGACTTGTAAGTTCTGAACCACTAAGGATCTTGGAAGGAGCCCCATGAAGATGTCATTTTGAGGAATAATAAGTCATGATTGCTGTTGGACCCATTATTGGTGAAATTCGATGCTTAGGTACAAAGCAGATGAGGCTGGCCTGGGGCTTTTCTTTGTAGCTCCCTGTCATTCGGTCCGATTGCAGCACTGACAGCTGTTCTTAATACAGCTTCACTCTTAATACACAGTCTGTTCCCTGCATGGCCAGATCCACGTGAGTAGACAGGGGTATTCGTCATGATCACTGGAACATCTCTATCAATTACCGACAGGCAGAGCCAACTGCAGATCAGGGGAGGAGAGAGATCCTGTGGATGGCAGGAATGTTCCTTCATTCCCATTTTTCTTCTGTAGCTGATTACTTCACATTAACAAAACATGTTTACAAAAAAGTCTAAAGAGGTGACAACCCTTGGAAAAGCACTTCCTAATTAAAGATAATACATTTTTTAAAATGTATTACAGATGCTTCCCTACCCAAATATTATAAAATGCACAGTATGTTCCACTGGAGGGACTTACCTTGTCCAAAAACCATGGGAAAGGCCCAAACTGTACTGTACCATGATTTCTGGGAACCATAAAGAAGTGCTGTAGCAAAACAGGCTTTTTCCTCTAAGACGGCTGGTGTAAATGACTTCACAGGAAGTATCGTTGTTGGCGCACTTGCCTGTGGTGCATCAGGGAAGACAACAGCAGACTGGGCTCATGTGTCAATTCAGACATCCTCAAGGGTTTACAAGTGCTAATGCAGGCAAAGAACATGTGGGTTTATGCTGTAATGCCACTTCAAACACACACTGCTACTCATGTCTCATGCATACCTGCATAAACTGTTTTTGGCTAAGCGGTCACATATCTTCACAGACATCTGTGACCATTAAGTGGAATTGATGCAGAGACATTTTGCAGCTCTAATCACTGCTGGTGGGGAACCAACACACTGTTAGATGTGCTTACTAATTTTTTTAGTAGGACATTATATGCTAAGACCTCCATGTTCTCAGTCAATTGATCACAGTTAACCAGACATTAAATAAATTAGTCATGCCATTCTCCAATAAGTATAGTTTTCCTCCCAAGAAGTTCGAGAACCCTGTCTGAGTAACCATCAGTCCTCAAGGCCACCTGCTTTCCCAGACTAGTGCTGCCTCATCTGGTGCAATCGAGCTGCCGCCAAAACCACGGAAGAGCTTTTAATAGCAGCCATCCCTTCTGAGATGATTATTTTAGTCTGCTCTGTTGCTTTCTGTTTCTGATTTTCTGAGCTGGTGAGAGGTGGCAGATCCAAGAGATTCGAAACTTCATGCTTTCTTAAACTCCTATTATTGCTACTTATTTATTGGGTTTGCAAAGAGTCTTCTTTCAAATTCAGTTTCTTTTAAACTTTTGTTTACATCAGTTGTGTTAATTCTGCTCCTCCATAGGGAGCAGCATAGTCTGTATGAACGTGCCCAAGAGAAGAATGTAGGCAGAGGATAATCACAGCACCTGAGAGAGACAATGCTGACAACACATCCCTCAAAGCATAAATGAACACAAACATCCTGAACAAGGAGAAAGCAATCAAATGCTCAGACTTAAAAAGGTCAAATTAACCTGAAAATATTTGCTTGTCCACGATTGGTGCTACTTATATACTTCTTTTTGTCATACATTTTAACTCTTGCAATTTAAGAAGAAAGCCTCACTTTGTATTAAAAGCTGTGTGTAGGAGTTTAATGCAGGGTACTGGAGGTAGTCTTTATGTTCTCAAGCTGCAGGTGATTTTAAAGACTCACTGTGCCCCACTCTCTATGGAACCCACCTCCCCTTGAGCTTTTGGAGTTATTTGCTCCTCTTTGCTCTGTGCTGATTGAAAGTGACGTTGACATGATTACGGCACTAAAAACCAGATTAGGAACGACGCGGCACACACAGTTCCCTTTTCCCAGGTGTCTTTAAGTGACTGCCGGGGCTAATTTGGCTGTGAGTAAGCGGCCCTACTGAAGGGGGTATCTGATGATCTAATAACTGTTTATCTCATTTATCAATGCACACTTCTTCCCATAACCTTGTTAGTATCGGTGGATGGATTAGACTAATGAAGTCTGAGAGAAGTCAGTTTATATTGTTCCTCCTCCTGCTCCTCCTGCTTCTCTGCACTTTGCCAGTTGCCTGCCTTCTGCTGACAGGCCATGTCATGTCACGGCTTTCAGGAGAGACCCTGTTTTCCTGAAACAATTCCTCCAGCCTCATTGATTTGCAAACAAAAGGCATAACAAGAATAACAACAAGAAGAATATGTTTACAGTTTAGCCTAAATCTTTCGTGGCATTTAATAACATAGGATCATTTCATTTGCTTAGTCTTTTTGGTACACTTTTTGGAAAGAACTGTTAGTGCTCTGGATCAAAAGGCCCTATATAAGAATAAAATTGATTTGTTGATTGATAGATGTTGGTGTTTTTAGTTGCATTTTTGATCCACTGTATTTTGTCTATGAAGAGATCCTTGAAAGGAAAGCTCAAAATGAAGTCCCAAAAATATCTTTGATTTTTAAATGTAGATTTTTACAAATATTTTTGTCTTTCCTAGAATTGGGAGAATTTTGGTTTTAGAGTTTAGGAAAGAAATATGTGGTTTTGTACCATAAGTGCTTATCTTTCTTACATACCAGAGCCAATGAGCCTTTCTCTAAGTTCAAATGCCAGGGTTAATATGAAGAGTGAGGTTGCATGAGTCCGCATAGTCTCTCAATATTTTCCAATAAGGCAAGAAATTGTCATTGATTTGCCACTTTGAGCAGAAATGCTTTGATGAGCTCATATTGGGAAGTTATGATTTCTCCATTTGTCAATTATAAAGTAATACCCTGGTGCAATGTTTTTACATTTTTTTTGTGAGTGGTATTTTAGGAGCTTGAATTTGTATCAGATCTAAGACTTCAGATGGTCTGTTGTGACATCAGAAAATCATTGGCGTCTGCTTTTCACAGAGCAGCCTGGTTTGAAATCAGATTGCCAGGTGCATGTCGTCAGTTTGATTAAGAACAAATCAAACAGCGCTCTCAAAAGCATAAAGAAAATGGTTGGGATTATAACTGAAGTTGCATTTCTGCTTAGTTCAGGTGTAGCTCTCATTCCTGTTAGTGCACATAGTAATGTACAGTAAGCAGTATGCCAAAATGTGATAACTGATCATAACAAGATGCGATATCTTATATTTTCTCTTTGGATCTGACACAGTAGCTATAGGCTGACTGCCTTCCAGTGCAATTCTTAACTGTTCTCTAGAAATCTCATGTTAAACCTCAAATATAAATAAGTGGAGTTATATATAATAAGTGGAGTTTGTGATTCATAATGTATGAATTTTGGGTGCTCTTAGAAGAGATATTGAATATTGAAATGTTGAATATTAAATACTGAAACGTTGAACTCAACAACATGAGAGAATCCTGTCTGTCTTTTTTAGTTTAATAGTGCACAAAGTGTGGTTGGTAAATATCAATTCAGTTTTTAAAAGCTTTATCCAATACAGGGTCACAGGGGATCCAGAGCATATCCCAGCAAGCAATGGGCACGAGACATGGTATGCCCTATTTGGGATGCCAAATTTTAGAGCAGACCCACAGACACACACTCACACCAGGGTCTGCTTTCGGAGAAGCCAATTAACCTATCAGCATGTCCAGAAACGCACACGAACATGGGGAGAACATACAAACTCTACATGGATAGCATCCTGAGACTTGAACCTAGGGCTCCAGCTCTGCAAGTCAGCAGTGCTAACCACTGCACCACAGTGCCACCCTTGGTAAAAAATCACAAATCTTATATTATTTCTTCATGGTAGTATAAGATCCGTAGATGATGTAGGGTGGTGGATGTGGTTGAGAAGATGCGAGAGGCGAGGTTACGGTGGTATGGACATATCATGAGGAGGGATGTTGAGGAAGTAACAAAGAGGGTAATGGAATTTGAGGTGGAAGGTAACAGAGGAAGAGGCAGGCCTAGAAAGAGATGGATAGATTGTGTGAGAAAAGATATGGAGGTATGTGAAGTGAGTGAGGAAGATGTGCTCGACAGAGACAAGTGGAAAAGAGCAACCAAAGCAGCTGACCCCAGGACAGTCTGGGACTAAGGCTGTGAAGAAGAAGAAGAAGGTAGTATAAGATGCTTGAAGAGCGTACAGTTAACAATTGCCTTAAATTGTTGCTTTTGAAAAAGTGGAGAAGCCTTACACATATTAGACACAATCAGAAGTTACAATATATGTTACTGTATGAGCACCAACTATTTACTCTTATTATTTGTGCTTATAACGCACAGTACATGGATGTACAGTAAATGCATTCTGCATAATATAGATAATCAACACATAAATGACTGTTTACAAAACTTACTGTAGTTTGGGTGAAAAGAAAACAATCCTGAAATGAAAGAATCTTTAAAAAAACCTCAGCACCATTCACGATTAACAACCTGATTAACAATTCAAGATAAACAATACTTGAGCAGCCAATATGTGTTGTGTTAGTACATCTATCACATTTATAATCATAGCTCATTGACTCATTGTCAGGTGTTCTTCGTCATTAACATCATTTGTTCTCCTCTGCGCAGTTATAAAGCTAAAAGGATACTTTTGGTTTTATGAAATGCAGAGCTATCAGGATTAACCATTAGTTTGAAAATGGCTTAAATGTCAGAAGATGATCCCCAGAATTGTTTCTGCATACAAAAGGAAAAAATATTAAGTCAAAGACTCAAACAAAAAAAAGATTAAGACTTTCACAACTGTGTAATAAGGAGATCATTCACTATAGCATACAATGTTTATCATTTGTTTAGAAATCCCATCTAGAAAATACTGTATACACTTCAAGAAGCATCTCTGCTGGTAGAATCCAATTTACATTGCCACATTTGGCTTGAAACCTTTTCTTTTTCTATATCAATAGTTCCATTCAGTAATTGATTTATTACTTTATTGATTGCTTGATCTATCTATCTACCCATTTGCGTGTCTCTGACAGATTTTTAATTGATGAGAAAGCAGGACAAATTAAGTGCTTAGACTTACAGCTGGAAAGCACAAGCAAACTTTATTTTCCTGGAAAACAATAAATGAAAATAGGCAGATTGCTGCATGTTTACGTTCTTTCATGTCTGAATGTGAATAAATTTTTCATAGCTATTCATAAAAAATCCATCAATATTTCACCTGGGTAGAAACACACAGAATGAATTGTCATGAAAGGCCATTGAAGCACACAGTGGAAATGGATTCAATATAACTAAATGTTTATGGAGAAGAGACATGCAGAATGAGAGAATGTGTACTTCTAGGAGTGTGACAGAAAGAAATGGAAGGAGAGCAGAGGTGTTGAAAATGAGGAGTGTTCTTCAGTCAATTTCATAACTGTAATTAGGATCAAAGAAAATTCTCCAAAACACAGTACTGTACATCTCTAAACAATACTGAATTGGAAGATTGCTTTAGAGCAAAGTGGATTTAGGTTTGGAGATTTCCATGACCATGTAACCTTTGACTGGTAGAGGAGCTGAACTCTGACCTTGATCTTTGCCAGTAAAACCAAAGAGGTCGAGTAGTGTCCCATTTGAATCAATTTATGTTTATGAGGGTGCCATCAAGTGCCTTCAAATGAATTAAATATTCAATTAACTTAGCCATATATTAGGGAATTCTAGGATATTAACTAATCATCTAGATTAATACATGTCCCTAAATTATGTGAGCTCTTTGCTCATCAATAATGTCAAATGCCAATATAGCACTTGAGAGTCTGGCTTCAGTTTCATGCACATTCTATAGACTCGGATTTCAGTAGATGCTAATCCTCAATGTGATGCTTAGTCTCGCCCTACACATAAGTACACGGAACACAGAAGCTCTGCAATAAACGAATTGCAGCCGTTTTCCTAACGCAACAGCTCGATGCTATGAGTGAAAAAATTTTAGGAAAAACCAGAAAAAGCATGTCACGTGCATGTTTTCTCCATGAGAGCTTTCCATCAGAAGGGCCTTTCAACGCTGGCTAATTCAGCATAATAACTGAGACGGGGAGGGGCAGATTAGGGGGCTTGAGAAAGGTAACAGAGAAAAAAAATTGGAAAGATGGAATCAAAACAAAGAAATGGAAAAGACTGAAGAAGTTTGTAGAGCAGCCTGTAATTACAGCAGTGACGACGGGGATCTGGTTATTTTCTGGAGCCAACAAGAATCCTTGGGTACTTCAGCTTCACGCTCCTCCCCACATCTACAACCCCCCTCCCTGCTTGACTCTGGCTTATGAAAAGCCGTACAGGGTGGATAGGATGCAGGATCGCTAAGCCTGCTCAAGCCCTGTGGTTGCTGGCACAGCAGTGCTCCCATTGCTAGAAATTATACGTCTCCTCGTTCCCTTCCAACCCCACTCAAGGCAGCAAGCGTCTCTTGGCTCAGAGAAACATGTTGTACAGCACGTTGAGGCCAGCCCTGGCCAAGTCCTCCAATTGAAATCTTTAAACTGTTGGCTTTCCTCTCTCTGCCGAGAGCCTGTTGGCTGCTCTTCCGGTAACTGTTTAGTGTCTCTGTGTGCGCTCTGTACTTTCTTAAAGATGTATTGTCTGAAGTGGTACGCATGTTACAGGCTAGTGAGACAAAAAGAAGCAGGTTCTTGGCATTGCTTTTTCTAACAGGCGTTGAAAGTCTGTCCTAGATCATTACACTTGCTGAAGCTTAACAACAATAAAAAACAATTGGTAGTAGTTGCACGAAGTGAACAGCACATGCATTGTCAGTCCAATCACATGATGATAATCAATCAATCAATCAATGTTTTCAAACAACCTATTTGCAGGCTTAGTAAAGGTATACAACTTTGAAATAAAAAACACCTAAATTAATAGATCCAAAATAAAAAGGTTTTACTCCAACTGCTTAAATCTGTTATGTCTAGCTTCCTAGTGCATGACCCATCCAAATTCTGTAATGCTAGATATCAGCATCTGCATGGCAAATTGAAATCAGACAAAACCAATACTGACAACACTGCACAGGCTCCTTTTGGTTTTGACAATTGCTTTCTGAAAACAAATAAGGAAATACAGGGAGAGTGGAGGACAAACCTAAAATTCCACGTTCCCAAATAATTGTTGGCAGCCTTTGGTCTCGGAGTGTGTAGCTGTAGGGTTAGCATGTACAATAAAGTTCCTGGCAACACGCCACTCTTCAGCTCCAAAGAATCTCACAGCCTTATCTCCAGCCACTTCTCTTCCTGTAATGAAATCTGACAGTGCTGGGTGCCGCGGTGTGGCAGTAAAGAGACTAAATCCTTTCCTTTCCCTTTCTCTGTCGACCAGTGCTGCTGGCACACGAGTAACAGGACAACATCCTGTAGCTTCAGAATGCGTGGCTGCATTTTGTTTCAATTAGTATGTGCTTGTGTTGTACATGTGGGAATTTAAAATGGTTAAAAAATGTTCTTTTGTCCAGAAACTGAAATCTTTTTTACTTAAAAGAGTAAAATAGAGAATTCTATACTAAAAGCAGTGGGGAGCTGTTTAGAAACATTGATTGCTTTGAAACACCCTACACTCTTCACTTACCAAAAGCTAGAATTTTATTTCAGTGTCAGATCTTACATCCCGTTAAAGTGGATTCTGGGAAGATGACGAAAGCTACTGTCCATGCTTATTTTCCAACTCTGATTCATTGTTCTGTTTTTCAGGTGCTTAACGAAACTACTGAGTTTCAGGTGTCGCTCACATTTTCGCACTCTCAGCCCGATGGTTCTGATAATGCTTTGATTCCATGCGGGACTTCTCAAAAAAGGATCATAAAAGGCAGATTTCAAACGTAATTTGCCATCATATTTCCCCGAGAAAAAAAAAACAGTGGTTTTACACACTGCATCATCATTTTTTTGTTCCCAGGGAAAATTTACAAGATTGAACCAGATTTACCATGGAGAAATCAGTACAGGTACCTCTGTGGGAAAGGGGCAGATTGTGGAGCAGTTAAGACCCACATGCTGGAGGGCCAAAGGTCAGAGGTGTCCTGTCACTTGCCGTGACAATGGTTTGTTCAGTCTGAAATTCCAGAGCTATACGTGTACAGCAAACTGTCCTTTATTTTTAAGAACTTAGTGTTCAGACATGGATGTCTTAATGGCTGCATGTGACTAGATACTTGATTATGTGTAAAAATGCTAGCATGATGTTTGTTTCTTATCCTGCCAGGGAACATACTGAAAGAAATGCTGTCAAAAAATAATTTTCCATTGAAGCCTTATGGCTTTTCTCATGCTCTTACCTAGATTTTGGTCAAATAATTGGATAATTAGCATAAAACTACTTATGAGGTAAGAAAGGAGGTTGTGTGTGAGACATCTTGGTTTTGGGAGCTGATTTACTGGTTTAAAGACACGCATTTGACAATGGGGAGTTAAAACATTAAGCTTAAATGTAGATTAAGATGATGAGTTAGGACCATGGATGGAAGCATGAGAATGATGTAATGCTGGTATTTCTGCCTGTGCGTGGTGTGAGCACTCTGGTGTTTCTGTCCTGTACCCCACAGTTTTTTAACGACAGACCCCACGGACTCGGTAAACCATATGGTGTTTAAAATTTCCACCTTTTAGCCATGATCCCTGGAGCTCTTGTGACAGCAATTGTCAAGGAACCCTGGCATAATTCATGACATCTGGGACGGTTCTCCTAAGATCCTAGTTGTGTGTCAACAACTTCTTAAAGCCAGACAGATGTTAATTGGACTCCTGTGCAGTGGGACTGAGGGTACAACAAACATTTTATTCCTGTAGCACTACCTCATGACAATATGGTCTACCAATCTAATTTAGGACTTCTTCATTGACTTTCTGCCATTAACTTGACGATTACTAGAAATAAGGAGCTTTTACATACTGTAATAGAATTTGAGGAGGCCTCACTCCTAGCTTCCAAAACAATAATGCAAACTCAATCATAAATACTTCACAAGTATTCACTTTGTGAATATGGGGTGAACCTGAGGGTTACGGATCTTTATTTTCATTTGCTAAGAGTGATGATAATCTTATTGCACTGACCATAGAGCTACTGTAGTAGCCAAATACATATGAAACATTGGGGAAAAAAAAGACCAGAACAACAGGACCTGTGAGTTGTTTCTGGGGCATCCTGGGGTACCTGAGCCCAGGCAGACGGTGGCTGTTTTGAAACATTCCTTTCCTGGCCTGGCAGCTCCTGTTTAATTCAATGAGCTCCGGGCCTCTTCCCAGATGTTTTAATTACAAGGCAGAGAGAGCGCATGATTCCCACCATATGTCTCCACTCGGCGTAAGTAAGAGGCAGCTCTGGTGGGGCGTGAATCCGGCAGGTTAGCCTGCCTTTCTCCATCACGGCGGCTGTCAGCTCAAATCAGCTTCTTCTCCCCCCGAGCAAGCATGCTAATCCAAGGGAGGGCCTGACTAACACCCCATGAAAACACTCAATTCACAAGCAATTAAAGTTCAGGCCGATATTAAACACTTCCATGAGGAATTACAGACAAAGGAGAGGGGAGGAGCTTATTTATTCTACAACCGTGAGCAGCAAAAGTAAATTTGTTAAATCTGTGTGCGATACAGAGAGAGGTTGCTTGGTTTGTCTTTCAGGCTGCATTTGTGCCTTCCAGTGAATCCATACAGTCAGATACAGTACATGCATTTGTGAGGATGACATGTTTGTCGAGTTGTGCTAGGAAATACTGTAGATTGGGATTGTATCATATAAATTCCCGTTTTTCAAAAGCTGGTAAAAGTTTCAGTAATGAGTAACACCAGTTTTTCAGATTAAGATCATCTGTATACAATCCCACCTTTCTTTAAAGGCAAACCATAAGTAAGCATTTCATTCCTTTCAAGGCTTCTAAGTCCTGACTGACTTGACACTTTAGACTTTCACTTTAACTTTGATGTCCTTACTCATGACACAAGGCAAGCTGCTACCAGTTTAGGAAAGCAAGACCCATAAGGTAAAACCAACTAACCTGTCTCTCATGGCATTAATGAGGCACGATGCAAATGGAGAAGATGAGTAAGACATCCCAGAGTTTTTATCTTTTGGCTTCACTTCAAAGTCAGTAGGCTATTTAGAATTAAAGTTTCAATTCAAGTAACTGATGTGTAAGCCTGTTTGAATAAAAACAAAAAAATGAGTTGCACGTGAAAGCAGAATGGGACCTATCAGTCACAGAGAGCTCTGGTGAATTAAAACATCTTTCTTCCATTACCATGCCCATTGAGGGCAGATATCTGTCTAGCAGTGCTCTTGTTTTAGCAACACTCATACTTGTAAAACTATCATGCTGTAGCAAGCACCGGCAGACAAATAGCACTCATTCTATAGCTGGACATGAGTCTCCCCATGCTGGGAGGTAGGGAGTGTGTCAGAGCAGTGGTTTGACAAGGAAATAGTGGTAAAAGCCAGGTTTCCTTGCGGCACTTGTCTGAAATCAGATAGCGGTGGTGTTTAATAGCGTATCTGTTCAAATTGCTTTTTTATGTGCAAAAGCCAAAGTGACTTAACAAATGTCACTCACTTGCACTTAAACTATTAGTCTCAGAGGACATACAACCACAAGGAAAGAGACACTGATTTTGCATTGCCTCTGTAAAATACAGCAAAGGAGATGCTACCTCAGCGATTTTAGTGTCGTCATGGCCAGTTAGTGCAGTGTACTTTATGATCCATAACAGTTTCTGAACAATTGCAAGAATGCCAGTTTAAAATGATTAAGTGGCATAGCATTGATGTAAAGCATCCAGAGGCCTCCTACTGTGACTCTTCTGGAATTCATGGAAGCCCCTTAAACCTTAGGATCTCTGGTTTGTATCGGTGATTTTGCTTCTCTGTGGGTATTGAGAATAACTCCCTGAAATCAGTGCTTGCTGAAATGGCCCAAGTACAACCTGAACAGGCCTAGGTAAATCTACTAATCTGATCCGCGGCCTGAGTCACGCTATGTGTGTTCTTTTGAGTGAGCCTACAAGGTGAAGAAGAAGGTGCCATTAAGGAAGAACCTAGACTGACCCCAGCACTCATCACGGCAGCTTCCCTTTATGAGCATTGATATGAGTAAGCTTCACAGCTCCTTCTTGTTTATGGTTGAAAATCCCAAAGAAGACCAGAACTGCAGTCTTTACATTTGTCTTGGGCTTTTTTTACAGGCACACAAGAAAATAGCTCTTAACTTCTGAGAACTTCTCTTATCTCACCAGTTGGTGGTAGAGATGTAAACCAGATTCATCACAATTATTTCAACCTCAAAGTTAGTCAGGCACTGTGCATGTCTCTGGAACCCTTAGATCAGTACAGGCATAAGGACTTATGACAGGCTGAATAATACACCAGTTATAATCATGACTGTATGATAGCTGCTGTGACCCTCACCAGAATACACAGACTGAAAATGGATGGATGGATGGTGATCCATTCTCTGTGTAACACATTGCTGTTGGTTATACTGACTCCTGCTGTTGTTAATACCTGCTAGTAATGTGATGGGATCAGACGCATTTGGTTAAACGTTTAAAGGTAAACTTTAACTTTATTTTTATTGGGTACACATCAGCTCATCATGATCAGAACAGCTTGTGCATGAGATAGTGCTATAGACCAGCCTCTTTTATCATCAAAACAGTATACCCCTTCAACCTCATCTGCAAATCACTCCTTAAACATGATACTGTGGAGCACTGCTTTCATACAATACATCACCACATTCAATAGATTAAGACTAAAAACAATTAAGAACAGCATTAATTTGCAATCATTTTAGCACTGTGAAATGAAAAAGAAAAGAAATCTAAACTTGTTTCAGCTTGTGTGCTATACAAAGAAATACCTCTTGGGGAGTGTTCCTAAATGGGTGAAAATGCTAATTATAACGTAGGTTTTAAGCAATCACAGATGTCACACTTGCAATAGAAGAAAAACATTATGGAAAAAAATAAATTCTAAAAGTTTTTTGTTTATCTTATACTGCACTATTTGTCCTACCATGCTTGTTTTTGAATATGCATCACCTTACCATTCAGGCATGTCTTGACAATAATTATTAATGTGTCTCTTCTCACTTCACTTATGAAATGCTAACATATAGTAGATTGCAATAAATAGTGAACCTAAAGTATTTCAATGGCAAAGGAAAGCAGAGCTTGGCTCGATGAAATCTAATAAGAATCTGCGGGAATAGAGTAATATCCTAACATGCACTCCCACAGACACCAGAAAAAAAAGAGTTGTGCAAGTCTTCTTACGTGCTTAAGAATAGCCTGGCTTTTTTAGCCTGGCTAGCACAGGAGGAAAGATAAAAGGAGTGTGAAGGGGGGTCAGGTAAATAATGGAGCTCTATTTTGAGTAATCTTGAATTCCTGGACTAATTCTAGATTCTCATTCCATATGCTAAAAGCTGTAGTCACACACACTCTCCCCTGCACACACATATACACCCATATAGAAGACATACACACACTTGCGTAACTAGCTTCAGAAAAGCAGCTCCTTCAAATCATCGCTGTGGGCCATAACCTTGAAAACTCAGGTTTAAAACATTTTCTCGACTTTTTATTGCTATTTATGTTGACAGCTACTTGGCACCTTGGAACGCTCAATCTATCAAAGACTTCTTTTTGTTTTAAAAACTGCTTTAGTGGCTCTTAGAGAAACAAAAAAGGCCCTTTAAACATGAATGAAATAGTTCTGCTTTTGAACTTGCAGCGCTGCTCCACAGACATCCCCCACTCTATCTTCCCCTCCCCTCACTAGCCCTTTAATTTTTAATGCTTGTTTCTGAATAGGTTTGTAATAAAGAATAGGTACAGTAAGTAGCATAAAATATTGATTTTGTACATTTTCTTATGAATTTTTATTCTCTGGAATTATTAAATTTTTCATATTTCCTGCACTTTAGAGGTTTCTGAAGAATTTGTCCTTGTTGATTATAGGTGCATTTTTTTCAATAAATCATTTAGTTAAATTTGTTTGTCTCCTGAAATCAAAGCCTAGATTTGGGGGATAGCCGGTTTTATTTAGCAGGACAGTGGTTTAGTGACTGCCTGTGCTGATGCACTGGTGTTCAACATTTGAGGCTTTAATTCTAATGAAATTGGAATACTGTCGTGGAAGACGTATAGTGGACAAAATAGTGCTTTAGATTTTCTAATTATGGTGCCTGTTACAATGCTGGAGTAGAAACATACAGATTTTGCTGCTTATTTTTAGGATAAAGACCTGGAGTGTCAGGAATGGAATGAATCAAGATTCATTATAGTGGTCCACAGCTACAATGCTTTAATAAAGGAAGAGGTTTTCTTTGCCCATTACTAAAGTGCCAGGCTACATGTAAAGATAGAATAGAGTTTTACTACTGATTAAGCAGGCTGCTGGTGGCCGAGAACTGAAATCAGTCTTTCATTGTTTATAAATAAGGTAGCAATATACTGGCTGTGCTATTCATTTGTGAGATTTTAGCGCTGGAAAGCTGAGAACGGAGACTTTCATTGTTTTGGTTGTAGGACAAAAGGCCCAGAGATTTGACAGAAGGGAACATTAATATTCAGACAACGTAGCTTGAATATGAAGTATGGGAGTCTTAGAGGGGCTGGGAACGAAGCTGGAGAACCAGAGAAGGGACTTTTCACACAGATAAAATGCCTGCAAGCTACAAATTGAATAATGGCAATCAGCCTAAATAGAGGAATATTAATTGTTTGAAATTAAAAGAAATCTTTGGCAAACAATACCCACTAGCAACACAGCAGACTGTTAAAAACATATTTTCACTTAGGCAACTAAATTCAGAGTTGGGATAGGTAATTAGCACAAGAGGGCAGTTAACTATCCTGAACACAACCTGTAGGCAGCTAACAAACCCTATAAAAAATGCCTTTTTTACGGTATTTCCTGTGTCTGAGAATGTTACTGCTAGCCCCTATAAAGCCAGAAGGAGTTCCAAAATTATTTTGTTCTATTTTTATTTTTCCTTTTTAAAATGTTAGTGTATGATGTTGTCTTCTACTTAAAGGTGCAGTTTCTTTCTCTTCTTTGCCATCTTTTTATTCTTTTGAATTTCTTGTAAAAAATTCTGTGCCATTAGAAAACACTTCGAGCTCCTAGTTTTTTGTGTGATCTTTTGCCTCAGACAATAAAAGCACTAAAATAAAGCACCATTTCAATGCAGCAAATGGTTATGGGGGCAGTTGGAGGGGGAATTGTTTTTTGAAATATACGGCCTTACACTCTAAGAACATAAGAAACATGATTACAACTGAGAATAATCTAATGAGAACGGCCCATGTATGATCATAGCTAATTGATTTGGAAATCTCATCCAGCTGTTTCTTGAAAGAAGCCAGGGTCCTTCAGACCCTACAGTTTCTGTTGGTGACCTGGGGTCTGGAGATTAAGATGGCCAGTTGATTACAGTACATTGACGGTATGCTGTGTGCAGTTAACCATTTCTTTGTTGGTATGGGTGTATGCTTTGGTTCATTGTCATGTTGGAATGTCCATTTTCAGCCAAGCTTGAGATTCTAGGGAGAAAGAACCAGGTGTTTGGCCGAAATGTCCTGGTACTCGTTGGGATTCTTGATTTCCTCTCGACAATCACGTTCCAAGGCCTGCAGATACACAACACCAAAAGAAATGAGACCCCCCGCAGTAATTTACAGCGAGCCCTGGTATTTTCTCAACATAAACTTCATATTTTTTATAGAAAGCATTGTGCTGATGATCATTTGCAAACAGCCCAATTTTCTCTTCATCTGACCAAACCCAGCCTGGGTGTTTATTATCTATTATCTCCTAACGTAGCCTCCCAAACCACTTGGATTACAGGTTTTTGTTGGAAAGATATACAGTACTTGCATCCTCTTCCTGGCTGGGTGGCCAATGTAGCAGTAGCTTTAAATATCTTAATGATGGACGCTATAGTGGAACGTGGTAGATACAGTTTTTACACTACAGATCTGTTTGTAGCCATCTCCCAAATCAATAACTATTTGCCTTCAGACTTCAAAGAGCTCTCTGACCTCAACCTTCATGGTCCGTGCTTCAACTGAATGTCTTCTCTTTGTTGCTCCATTGGCCTCAGAAACTTTCCTGAGGTTTCCACTATACGTCCCAAGAGCCAGAACTGTTAGTGTAAATTGGTTTATGTTAAATTGTATTTAAATGAACACTTAGAGCTGTCAGGAAATGTTATAATCACCATATCCCCCCTTGTTTTCTTGCCATTTAATTAAATATTTTTGAGAATCGTGTCTTTGATGATGACAGTATAGCATTATGATATAATGATGACAGTATTCTGTAGCATTATGAGAATTTTTTATTTTGGGCTAAGAGAGGCACATTTATGCAATCTGTAATTATTTCTGTTAAATGATCTTTTTGTTGCTAATAATTATGTTGGGGGTATGAATAAATCAGGAGAGAACTGTATGGAAAAATATAAACTTACTGTACCTGGTTTTAAAAGCTTAGTATGGCTGTCAACCATAAGTTGGTTCTATATACTGTATATCCTGAGTTCTGGACAGGTTTTCAACATTCACTTTTATTATTGTACATTTGAATAATACAGAAGTGCAATAACTAAAAAAAAAAACAATCACAGCCACCCTCGACTTCATTTTAAAGTAAATATGTTTGAAAAGACCTTGAGCGTGAGTTTACAAGAGATCAATGTGTGGAGGAAAAGCCGATCTGGATCGATGGGAATTGATTTAGAATGGCGGGCTGCAGTGTTAAAGTCTAAAGCTGCTGAAATAGCCTTTATGAATATTAACAGGACTGGATCGATAACTTCAGCCAACATTCAGAAATGACAGGGAGCAATCTGCCTTTTTACAAACCCTGATTAAAGACAAAACTCACATTTGTTTGTACTACCTCTCTGGTTCACAACAGATGTAGCTCTTGCTTGCAGCCACAAAGATCCTCTTCAAATACGACAGCTTTTCTTTAAACTTACCTGCCCACAGGGAAGGAAAAGGGAGAGGGTGTCCTTGTGTGAATTTTAAACAACTAGTTTTCACTTTATATGCGTTTATTAAGTTGCTGTGGACCTCTGTCTCTCCTAAGCAGACTTTCATTCCTAACAGAGCTAAGAAAGAGTCATATTTGCATTGACCTGGTCAATAGTGGCTTTCCAAAGAGCAATGAACATAGGTCACAACAGCTTCTTGGGTGCAAGCTATTGTTGTCAGATGTCTGAGGACTGTTGTTTGTTGTCTCTGATGGCAATATTGACCATGTCTTGAAACAAGAATCTTCTTTAAAGCAAAACAGGCAGACTATGTTCATTTTATGAAGGTATATTTTAGGACCACTGACAGGTTGTAAAAAAACAGCAACATGTTTAGACCTCAAGGTAACCTCTGTTTTAATGGCATGTCCACACACCCTGTTTTTTTTTTGTGTGATCTTGAATTCAGCTCAAGGGCATATTGGAATAACCTGGTCTCTATTAGAGAGACAAATTGGGCTGACTTTGTGGAGCTTGTTGAAGTCCAAGCCTAAATCTAATATGTTTAGACCTGTCATCCTGGACTGGAGCGAAGCCCAGACATGCTTTAAGAGTAGACTGTAACTGGTAGCATCGTGTAGCTTTGTAAATGCAGTGTGGAAAATACATTTGTTATGACAAGTGGCAAATCAGTTTTAAGTTAAACATTAAAATAGTTAGTAACCTTTGCTTTTTTGTATCTTTGCAGTATATCTTTGTTTTTTCATTAGTTCTTCCACTTCTGTTCAATTCACATCTGGCATGCTTCTTGCGATTTAATATCATATTAATGGATTTCAATAGTGTTTAGACTGTGATATATTTCTGTGATTGGATCTTGCACTCTTTGCAGACTACACTTTAGGAATGAAATTTTGAAGGGATGTCTTTGAGAACAATACATTGAAGCAGTGCGTCTTAATATGTCTCTTTTGAAAAATAAATATTGTTTGCATTGTTTAAAAGAGTGATGTGATAAATAAATTCATGTGTATGATTATTGTTGTTACTAGCACTAGTACAGTAGCAGAAATTCTGTGACAGTACACACTATAACACTCTGGCCAGTCTGACGGTCTACACAGGCAAGCAGAGGGGGAAAGTATTTTGACTCCAGTCTTCATGAAGAGAATACAAGCATTTTTTGTTGTTGTTTGTGGACAAAGCCTAAATCCCTTAACTAGCATATCCTTGAATTTGAAAAAAAGATCTGCATGATTCTTTCTCGAAAGGTGTTCTATAAAACAAGAACATTGTTTGCTGATATCAGGTTCTGCTGCTTAGCTATCAACTGTCAGTACCATCTGTTTTAAAATATAGAACAAGCGATGTATTGCAACTGTGATGCATTTGAGTGCCTTTGTAGCTCTTGCAGGGTTTGTGCATGTTTTTCTGTCATTGCTAAACGTCACAGGATTGGGAATGATAAAAAATTCTCTGGCTGCGAGTTAATTGACTGCCGCATTTTACAGAGACAGAGACTCGAGGTTTATAACCTTTTTCTACAGCAGCTTTACAGTTACTCTGAGTATGTGATACATGTGGAGGAAGCTTTACCACGTTTTATTGGAGCATCGTTGAGCACATTGGATGACGCTGGTAGTACAGAGTAATTCCAGTTGTCTTTTCCACATGAAAAAACTTGTAGGGAACTTCAGTGAGAAAGAGGGAAAAATTGGGGGAGGGTCTATACAGTGTGCCACCATCTCATTCCCTTGTAACCCAGAGACTGTGACTACTTGTTCTTTTTTAATAACACATGAATTAAGCTGCATCTGCCAAAAGGAGCTGCCTGGATTTGACCCCTTTTTTTATATGTCCATGCTTAATAGGTTTAATCAGCTGCAGAAACTTACAAAGCTAACAAAGCATCTCTGGTAGCTGGATGGGACTGTCTTTGCATTTATTCTGGGGCAGAAGGGTTGAGGTGAGGGTAGGGGCAGGTCAGTGTTACAGGTAAATATACTGTATAGCTCGAGCCACATAAACGGATCACACACTTGGAATGGAAATTGTTAAACATCTGTTGTGTTTTTCTTGGGGAGGGAGGGTTGATCTGGTTGAATTAAATTTGAGGTGTAAAGAATAATAATCCTAAACGTCCCCAGAGTCTGCGTGCAGATTTATAGGCATGTATCGCCTCCAAAATGCTTCCACATGTGTAGCAGGCCCTGTGTGCCCCCACCACAGGAGCTGCCTGAGCCAGAGGGAGGGGCGAGGAGGTACAGTACTTCACTAGGCTGGGGGAGGGGGGGGGACGTGTTTCATTGGAGAACATGGTGATGACAGTGCAGATAAAGGGAGGAGCAAAGTGGTACAAAGAATTCCCAAAATGTAGCAATCCCACGATCACCCCCAGCAATGAGATCCTTTTGAAATTAAACAATGCCTCACTGACACATGCATTTTTAAAAACATGTTAAAATGTCACCCATGTTGCAGTGGTCAGTTCTTGGTCAATTTGGCTCTTGTAAATGTACCTAATATATAATATAAGCCACATGTACCTGGTAGCAGGGAGGTTGACTTTTTAGCTGCTTAGCAACCAATGGTGCTCTATCAATTCTGCATTATCACACAGATAAGTGACAGCAGCCTATACTGGAACCAATAATCTCTGGCCTACAAGGCCCAATATTTACACTGACTTGTGGCCTTTTTCCCTTGAGCCACCAGTGATCATTTTCTCTTTATTATGACCTCAAAACGAATATTTAATGTAATTGCATCAGAATTCTGTAAAAAAACTTGGAGTACTTGGAGAAACCTAAAAAGATGAATACACCCAATTATTGTTTTATCAGAAGGGACATGCCTAGAAGGCAAACTGCCCCGAATTTATCTTTTTAGATCTGTGTTGCATTTTTCTTCTTCCAAATAGAAGGAGACCCACTTCATTCACCAGTGGTGCTGCACCCACCTCAGTAATGAGTACATTATCTGAGGTTGATAGCTTTGCTTTGGCCTACTCTTTAGATCAAAGAGCCTTATTGTTACACTGGTTCAGTTTCTCCAGATTGTACACAGACAGGCAGACTCATCTATTCGTGACAGACAAAGAAGCAATTGGACTAAACCTGAAGAACAGGATGGTACTTTTGTTTTGTAATATTCTGCAATGGAATGGGTTGTATTTCTTACAATGATTGGTGTCTAGGTATTTCTAAACAGTATCAAAAACACATACTTCAAATTAATGATGACAAGCATGCTTAATAGGTTAACTTGTTAACACTAAAGAATGCCTTCGTGTCTATACTGTATTTTACTTTGACAGACACGTTTTTAGTGGAACCCATTACAAATCCTAAGGTTTTTGTGTTCTAATAATTACACCTAAGCATCTGTATTTGATTACCTTTTATAAGAATTTCACATTATCCCCGTGGCATGATTTGTAAGTGTGCTTGATGCATAAGTTGTTTATGTTCCTTGAGGAAGATAAGCAAAATTCTCCCAGAAGATTTTTTTTGCCAGCATTGCATAATTCAGCATTTTATCCACTGCTTTGGTTTATTACCTCTCCGGTCATGTTTCAAAAAGCATACATCACTGTGTTCAACATTGCTCTCCTTCTTAGCTTTCAATATAAAGCAGCTTCTAGTCTTATTGCCACCTGCACAGGTGCATTTTTGTGCACAATCAGGGATAGACCCTGGGGTTTGCTATTCTGTATGCATGCTGCACCTGACGTAAGAACAGTTTTTCACAAATTCTTAAGTTTAAAAGTGCCTGTTGTGGTCTTTCAAAAAGATGTAGATGCAGTTACTGTAGATCCATCTCCTGCAAAGTATGAAAGATTTTTAATTAAAATTATAGTACAGTAACATTTTAAAAATCTTTTCAGAATCTCACGAACTTCGCCAAATGCACGTCTGTTTGAATAATAGGATTGTACATTTAAACTGTTCAGGAACAATAAATCCTCCGTGTTTTAAAGATATCTGATATGGATTAAACTGGAGACATCAGATTTGGCTTTTACCCTACTCTTTAATGTGAGCCCATGCTTTTACTATTAACACGTAACATTTAATATTAACACGATGAGGGAATGCACAGAAACACACACTGGAGTCTTGGCACAATGGCAAGGAATTGCAAGGCTCTTATTAATGTGGTGTCTTAGTAAGAATCTGGCATGAATATGGCTTGATAAATAAAAAAGCTCTAAATGTATCCTCCCCTATCAGAAGGCCATATAAAAAGTCATCCTTCCCACAGCTGTTGTGTCAGAAAACTCCATGGTGGTATTACTCCTAACACATTTGGTGTCCCGAGAAAAAGGATGCATTCTCACAAACAAATTTCAGCACTTGGGCTGAGCCTAAGGCAGCAAGTCATTAAATTAATTAGCACCAAAGATAGAGCCATTTTCTTTTCATTCAGAACCACTTTAATCGTTTTGGATTGCATTACTGCACACTGCCGCTCTCAATTTCAACAGAACGGATTTGCAAACTTTGGATAATTGAAATGCTTGGAACATCTTGCGCAGGGTAATGATAGCCTATCTGCCTCTACCATGTGTTTCTGTTTTCATGCTAATAGCTGTTTCTGGGTTGGGCGGGAGGTAGGGTTAACCCTTGCCAGACATCTTAACACTGTCCTGTGTTTCTTCATGCCTCATTGAAGATCATTTCTGAGGGGAGGCAAGAACAGTTTCTGACTAATAATATAACAGTGGTAGTAACAATAGTAGTCAATCTGCCCTCTTCCCGTCTCTTAGAATTGTATACAGTGTACAGTACATACTTACACCCTAACAACTTTTTCTGTGTTTTTGTTTTGCTTTAAGTCAGTGATGGTGATTTATTTTCCTTCTTTTTAAGTACCAGCTTTTGCCTTAGGCACCATTTCATCTGGCACTGACCTCACCGTGGCAGGATGAATAGGGGGCATATACTATACAGTACGTGTCCTTTTAATTTTTTCTCCTTTTTAAATTTCATTTAAAAAAAGAATTTAAAGTTAAGATGCACTTTCTTTGAACACTACACTTCTGCATTAAAAGGAAAAAGTAAAATACTTCTGTAGGTCAGTTGTATGGAGAATACTGAATTTATCTTACTTAGGAAGACAATCTCTCTGCATATAATTAAGAGATAATACATGCATTGTATCTATAGATGTGTCATCAGTTCCAGTAATCAATAGTATCCAAATATAATCAGCTTCAGCATAAACTAACAAGTACTCATAAACTGCTAAAAGTTAAAGAGAAAGAGTGGCTTCTTAAAAGCAGTGTACACTGCGCATTTTCTTCAACTTCTCCCAAATGAACCAAGATGTCCTGACTTTGAAAGGGACAAAAGAAAATAGTCTATAGACTTTCACAAGAAAAAAATTATTATGGGCATAGTGTGAACTCTTTATATTCTTGAAATTTTAGCATGTTTACAGAAAATTGCTTGATAGAAATACATTGTTGTACAATTGTTTGCATTAATTGAAAGTTTAATACCATATGCATTTCTGTTGAAAAGTGAAGGTTTACCTAGTGTATCCCTAAAGTAGGATCCAGCTGTCTGAGTGAGAAGAAACCAATTGTTTTTCATTTAACAGTCCTTAGTTCACATTGATCAAAAACTGATCAATAACACAGTGGTGTATTTACATAAGACAGAATGTATAGGAAATGTATATACGTGTTGTGATTGAATGAAGAGCTCATTAATATTCCCACCCATAATTGTTACTCTTTTATCTCACCTTAACCTTGAAGGGCATTAATTCTAAGAATAAATACATCTGTGCTACTAGTCAAAGTCACACTGATTAGCTGCTAACTTTGACACTTTGATTTTATATGCACATAAAGTGGAATGATAACTTAAAGGACAATTATAAAGTTAATCTTATTGTGATTGAATGAAGAACTAATTTGTATTTATACTCATAATTCAGTGTATGTACATACAATATACTGTAACATCCTGCATATACAGTATGTAAACATTGTATATATACAGTATGTGAATGTTTTGTGTACTTTTATTGTTTCCTTTTTCCTTGAGGCTTTATAGCTGCACCAACTAAGCTGGTTAAAACCTACCACACACTCCTGAACCTTGACATATTTAAATATACTGAAAGAAAAAAATAAATGGGTGAAAATGGAAATAATGAAGTAAAATGTATTTTACAAGGTACTGTTCCTAGCTGCTTCTGTCAGGTTCCCCTTTTTGAATTTGATGTGAAATGAAGTGTGTAGAAAAAGCACAAACACAGGACATAAAGCAGACCACACTCTAAACATGACTGAGCATTGTTACATTACTCACAGAGAACTTATTCAAATCCCCAGTGAAAGCACAAAAATCACTGCCTTTTTCTAAAGTGTAGTTAACAGTTAATTATTCCAGTGATTTTTACATGCTCGTCTGTGCCAAATAATGCTTGGCAGGGGGATCTGAATCCTCATCTAACAGTTCCAAATGTTGAGACTTGTGTCCTCCTAGTAATTCTTTCAATTTGCTTGTATGTTGGGAACACGGCCAAGATATAATCTAAGGAATTGCAATCCATTAGCTTGAAGAAGCACAGTGCTGTGCAGAAAAGGCTAACCCTTTCCTTTCTAATGATTTCATGTTTTTGAACAGCTCCTTCTTGCAGCTTTTGCAGAGTTTCAGACTAAATCTGTTCAGTACTTGATTCCCCTTTATTTATTTTTTAACTTTGGAACTGCTTTTCTAAAAAGCATTTGTTGAATAAATTAGATGTATCTTATCAATCACAATCCTGAAATCCTATCAATCCTGAAAAAGGACATATATTGAAACAATCCACTCTGGAATAACACCTTACCATTAAAAGTGAAGAGTCTAATGATAAGATTGCTGCCTGTACATGATCTTTAGCAGAAATAGCTCCATTTGGACACATTAAACTGTTCTGATCAACATCTGGTTCTTGTGCTTGATTTGGTGATCCTAACTATTTCATCATGCTTGGAGTCGGGCTTCATCATCTTGTAAGTGATGTGACGCATTGCAATGATGTTACCAGTCATTGTTGTTAAATAGTGTGTTTGGGTTTCTGTGTAGTGTAAGTAGTACTAATCTACTTTTCCCCTTTCACTGTTAAGACCACACTGGATAGGTAAACTTGGAGGCCTCTGCTCTTTCCTCCCTTTCGATCCTTGTCCCCCAAGTCCTTTAATCTAGCCTTTCAACTTCCACTGCCTCTCCTTGTGGATCTACTCTCACCCCCGTGGTCCTGGAACTGTGCCAGTCTCCTGCCCTTTGCTACCAGTGACGCTACTCAAATCCCTCATCACCATAGAAACCAAACATTAAGTGTGACCTCTGCATAAAAAGAGTGAAGAGGTGAGAAGCCATTGGTCAATGCTGTAGCCAAACTTTTCTTTTGTTAAAAAAAAATACTAGGAAATTTCCTCTAATCAACTTGATTATCAAGCATTGAATTCAGTATGCTAGCTTTGCCAATTTTCCTTGAAATAGTAAGCCTGTTTTATACATTTTGATTACATTTGAGAAATGTTATAGGCAGCCAAAACCAATGTGTTTTTTTGACAATGTTAAGAAAGGTTAAGGTAATCAATGAGTTCATCTTGCTCACGGAGATGCTACAGTTTATTGACCAAAGAATGTCATTCAGCTATTATCAGAAGATCATACAGAATAATCGGCACTCACGCTTGTGTGCACAGTTGCAATCTTTTGCAATAATTTTGTGTTAATATTACTTAGCTTCTACTTATGCTTTGTCCATAAAACAACAAAAATGGTAAGAATACCATTGACACTTTAATTTAGGAGCTCCAAATAGCATGTATTTATGTATTTAGAAATACATAAAGTCTGGAACACTGAATAGTCCATTAATATAGCTTTTATGAGAGCAATATTACTTTGATTGACACTCATGCATTTAATCATTATTAGGAACTGGTAATTACGAATATTATTAACACTCTTTTTTGGCTGATGCCTTCATAAAGGACTGCAATATAACATATACATCAAATGCAATTTGGAATAATACCATTGTACTAAGTTTTTTGAAATTCCACAAAGCAATGAAGACAGCAGCTATAGTTTGCGAGTACACTCACCACACATCAGCTGTAAGTGGGGAGGAGAAAAATGATTAAGCCAATTCATAGGATGGGATTATTAGGAGGCCATGATTAGTAAAGGGATATTTAATGACCACAGAGAGTCAGGTCCTTGGTCTCATTTGAAGGATGGCGCCTTATTACGGTTTAGTGTCCCCATCATTATATTAGGGCATTAGGACCCACATAGACTGCAGGGTGAGGGCCCCTACTGGCCCCTCTAAGATCTTCCAGCAGCAAACTTAATTTTCCCAGGAGGTCTCCCATCAGGTGCTGACCATGCTCAAACCTGCTGAGCTTCAGTGGGCTGCCAATTGTGAGTTGCAGGGTGATATGTCTCCTGGCTGTGACCAGGATGGCTTTTTAGCTTTGTTTGTACTCTGATCCTTTTGCTTTGTCTCCCAGCCATGCTTCTGGATCACCCCTCTTCTTGGTTAACTGTGCGTCGCTCGGGGTTTGACCCTGGCTCTGAACTCGGACTGTATCTTGACCTATCACCTGGACTTCCCCTTGGGCTTTTTTAGTGGCTCCCTGATTACAGCCCTTGTCTCTTGTGGCTTTTGACACTGGCATGTGTTTGCCCACACCACACGCCTAGTCCCCTACCTAGGCGTGTGTTCACCATGCCTGCCTGTCTCTGGTCTGCAAGGAGCTTGCTCCCTGTTCCCAGAGTGTGCTTTCCCCTCAGTAAGGCTCAGCTCTGGGCATGTGCTGTGTGCAGGCTCCCCAATCACCTTTTCATCCAGCAAGTGCCTTCTTAAGCACTCCTGGATCGCATTCCAAATCCCGTCTCGGTTGCGCCATTACAACAACAGAATACGATAGTGTTTATACTCTGTATAAATTCTGACATGGGTGCTATGTATAATTGTCTCCAGAATCAAACAGCTGACAGGAAAATCGCATCTGCTGTATAGAAATAAAACTCTTTGATATATAAGGAAATATTTCAGTTTTGGCCATGTGATCCCTGGTATCCTGGAAAAGGAAGAATACAGTCATTTTGTTGTTGTTTGCGAGATGCTCAAGCTCATCTCGGCCTCAGAGATCTGTCCCTACAAGTGTGAAGTTATCAAAGGCTCATGTTTCGTCCCAGTAGCCAGGAGTCCCACTGACAGTGTGCAGCCCTTTTCCGTCTGCTTTATGATGGTTCGATATATCACCCATTTCTGTCGTATGTCTTTTCTCTCTCCCCGTATTTTCAGTTTTCAGCTGGTTGTTGGGTCCAAGGCCGAACAAAGCTGGAGAGATCAATGGTGCAGGGCTGAGGAAGGAGATGGACGGACCTGTCAGGCCTGAATTAGATGTTAAATCTTTTGGACAAAATGTATTGTGTTAAGAATTTATCATGTACTGTTTCCTGCGAGATGATGTATAGAAAAGATTTGTCGGTGGGCACAGTCAGAATCTGCTGTTTCAGGGCTAAAGTGGTTGTCAGGCAGCACATGATAGATTTTTATCTGGGTTCCCTCAGTCTCTCTCCAGCCTTCCCTTCCCT
Source organism: Lepisosteus platostomus (assembly GCF_059453375.1). Classification (NCBI taxonomy): domain Eukaryota; kingdom Metazoa; phylum Chordata; class Actinopteri; order Semionotiformes; family Lepisosteidae; genus Lepisosteus; species Lepisosteus platostomus. Next base: position 21,480,185 of record NC_142625.1, read on the forward strand.
CGTTCTCTCTGTTCTCTGCGCATTATCAATTGCTCCCTTTTATCTTTGTGTTGTCCATCTCTTCTTCTCCATTAAAACTAAAAGACAAAACTGTCGTCTTCTGTGTTTCTGGGTTATCACAGTGATGTCGGTGTGATTTAAGCCCTCATGGGAGAGGAGAGCCACTCACTGGATGAAAAGCCTCCCAGAGCCCCATTAAAGGTGAATGATAGTGCAGCCCAAACAAAGCAAATTTCTTTTTGAAGAAGAATAATAATGTTGGCAAATAATTTCTGACCATATGAATTTCAATATCCTGAAGGCAGGGGTTCCCAGCACCAGGACTGCAGGATTTTGAGTTCTCTACTGGACAGGGTTAATAAGACCCTTAATTAGAGTTAATTAGAGTTAAGACAATGTACTGTACATGATCCATCAAAATTCTTCCACCAATCCTCATGTGCACAGAAAATAAACATTTGATTTGTTCTAGAGGCAAAGAACTGTACTTTCTTCTGCTAGACTCACACCATTTACTTTCCAGGATTTGAATATTGAGCTCAATGAATCAATGAAGATATTACTACTTTATATGCCTTCCTCATTCTACATTACAGTAAAATACTTGGGGATAAGCCCAGGGGATTATAGCAAAACAAAACCAGGAGGGTATTTTGTTTTCACTGGGACAAAATAAGAACTGTTATAGTAATGATAAGGGAGGGCAAATGAAAAAATTGGGGTTTAGAAATACTGCAGTACTGTCCTTATGCAAAACACACATCCATATGCTATATATAATATATACTATAGATATGTACTGTTCCCCCAGGTTACACACCTCACACTGTTTCCTTTGTTATTTTTTTCAGCGTGACAATGCAAATATATTAGTTATGATGGCAAAACCCCTGCTGAGGTGCTGCCAAAAACTTGGTGCGAACCATTGTTGACATTGTTAAAATGCTAGAACATTCTGAAGCACTAACTCTAACTCTTGTCCTGAACCAGATGATAAGATTCCACGTGACATCTAGCAGGTGATAGATTTTGGCTGTTCCGACAGTTTCTTTGTGGACTGCTGCAATGGTAATTACCCATTCTAAAACCTCTTGGCAAGCTCGATGGCTTTGGAGCCCTAGGCTCAGCTTTCAGACCAGAAGAATTTGAGGAATGTACTGTAAATCCCTCTTCACTTCACCCTAGGCAACAGCTCCATCCCAGACAACCCTGGGAATGTCCCTTGTGCCTCCTGTTCTCCACTGCTACTAGAAACATGCAGTTTACAGAATAACGGTGTTGTGTGCTTCAACTATATTGTTGCATTCATTGCCAATATTCTTATTATTTGTTTAGTGGTGCTTTTGGGCCTTGTAAATGCAGCTTTGTATTCTAATGTATTTCCTTTCGAAGGATATATGGTGATCAGCACCTTTGCCTCATAGTTTCCTGTGTTTGATTCCAGTTTGGGGTGCTTGTCTGCATGTTCTCCCCATATACTGTACGTTTCCCAAATATATTTGAGGCTTGATTGACTGCTATGAATTCACCCCTTCCTTTTCTAGGGAATTTCGGACTTGGGGAGACCTGCCCAATACAGTCAGTGCTGGGCCATGGGACTGCTGCAAAATTGAACCAGATGAGCACAATAGCCTGAATGATTTCTTCACATCTGTGGCTGTTTGGATTTGGCTTTCACTTAAGGGATTTCTGTCCATTCATGTCATCAAAGTGTAAAAACAACACCATAATGCCACAATGGTTGCTGTTTAGGAATATTCAAAAGTAAACATTTCCTTTGCAGCACTTCAAAACCAGATGTTGTAGATTCCGTTAATAAATTCTGAATAATCTGTCATTTAAAACCCTTTAAATGCAATGTCTTTACTTTATCCTATATTTCACAACAGAGATTTAAAAATGGACAAGGATCTAACAAACAACAAACTTTTGAGTGACAGAGTGACAGGTGAATTTGTAGCATCCTGTATTTACTGTATACTCAAACTGCATACTACTGTATACCTTCCTCGAACTACTGTATTAATATACACCTTTGATATACACAAAGATACATGAATTGATGTGCAGTTCCTGTGCTTGTGGTATTTTTTTACTGTATGTTAGAAATGAAGGGGTTACATTTCTTTACTTGGAGGATTGTGGGTGTCTGGAATCAAACCATTGTTTGAGCAGATCCCTTGAGATCCTTCAAGAAACAACCAAATGATCCTCAATCAATAGGTTTCTAACAAGCAAATGAGCATAATGTGCTACATACCCCTCCCCCTCATTTGTAATGTTTCTAAACACAGTATATTCTCCTGGGTGCATGGTGGCACAGCAGGTAACATTGCTGCCTCGCACCGCTGGGGTGTTGGGTTGAATTCTGGACCTGGGGCTATCTGCACGGAGTTTGTGAGTTCTCCTCGAGTGGGTTTCCACTGGGGACTTTGGTTACCTCCCACAGTTCAAAGACATACTGGCAGGTTAATTGGCCAATGTGAAATTGGCCCTCGTGTGAGTGTGTGTGTGTTTGTGTCTGTGTGTCACCTGTGATGGACTGGTGTCCCGTCCAGGATGTATCCTGCTTTGCACCCGTTGTTTGCTGGGATAGGCTCTGGTTCACTGTGGCCTTGTACTGGATAAAGCAGTTAGAGACTGCATAGATGGATATCCTTTCAAACAAGCTTACTTTAGCTTAAACACAAATTTTCTATTGATAGTATCTAAAAAATCTAAAATGTTTTAATTCTAATATACATTTAAAATGTTCACTGTACCTACACCTTTACTACATGAACAGCACGGTTGTGTAAATAAGGGCAGTACTCTGTGTGCTGTAATTGTAGGACTGTACTGTCACTTATGGGTGTTCTACTCTGTTTGCCAAAGTCTGGTTACGTTTCAGGCCATTGAGCTAGAGGACAGTGATCTTTACAGAACTGTACTTAACCCTTGACAGCCTTAACCCTGAACTGATACAAATAGGGAATGCTCGGTGCTACTTCAGCAGACATGCCTTTTCTTGCAGCTAAACATTTATCTGCCTCGGAAAAGAGTTAATCAGCATTGATAGTAAACTCATATTGAGATCATTTGGAATTCTCTCTGTTTTTCAAATGTATCTACCTCTTCAAATAAGAGGAACCCCCTGAGAAATAATCCACATTCGAAAGAGCAGGTACTTTATTTCAGACGAGTTTCGTAAGTGGTGTGACAAAAGTTCCTCCATGGCTAAAGATATCTGCCGGTGAAGAAATCACCTGATTACAGATGGTTAATAATAGGCTACAAACTATAAGGGAGCACTTTGGTCCCAGTGCGAAGTCCACCAGAGCAATTAAAGTAGAGATGAAAGAATGCAAGTTGCCTGATAAATAATTGACTCTTTCCTGAAGAGCAGGGAGGGGATATAGAGTTGGGGCCAGGTTATGTAACCTCAGGGGAAGTTAATGGACGGGCAAGATCTCTGGTAGACAACCAGTACAGCTTTTTCAGTACTGAAGGTTATAGTCCTTAATAACCTTTCCAATTGCCTAAATGTCAAAAAAAGGTGTGACAGACTGTCTATCCTTTGGCATGAATAGCCTCAGTACAGAGCTACAAACTCGTAAAAGATGTAAATCAACCCTTTGCTCTACATCTTTGCATAGTTTCATACAGCTAAAATATGTTTTCCAGGCGACATTTTGCTAAAGACACACCTCTATATGTTTTCATATATTCTGGTAATTGAAACAAAATTGTCTGTAAGGTCCTGTAGGATGGTATTTCTTGTGAGAGTAATTCCTATAATATTTTCATATTGATTCATTGTGGATATACTGTTTAAATATGCAGTCTGAGTTGTAAAATGTCAATCCAGAATTTCTCTTCATACACATTGATCAATATTTTGGGCAAAGCGATTTTTTTCAATTGTAACACACTGCATTCTCAGGCAAGGAGACATATAAAAGTGTAGAATGTATAATCGTTTTAGTTTTCTGTGAAGGCAATGGACACACCTAACCCAAAGCCTGTGCTTTAGCAAACCTGAGATACCTGTCATGAGAAATAAAGTTGAACTAGCCCACGATGTGCAGTGTTTATTTTTACATACACCTTAAAAATTAATTACACACAAAACTGCTCTCTCTGGGGGATTCCTGTGTGCTTTCTAATGCACAGACACACAGGGAAGCAGGGAGAGAACATTGTTTGCCAGACTCAGAGTGCCTGAAAGTCACACTCTTAGAAAATCCCCTCCCTTTGCCTCTGCACTGCCTGCCTTTTTGTCAGAAATCCAGGAAAAAAAGAACACTATTTGCTATATTTTTAAAGCTTGGTACCAGCTATTGTATAAACTAATTTCCACTTAGGTTTGAAATATACACTCATTTTCACTTCATTAAAAAAACATTGTAACTTAAGATCATTCGATTTAAATTAAATGGGAATACATGTATCATGAAAAAAAAAATAGTATTTTTGCAAACCCCTGAATGCATGAGCTCTGAGATACAGCCTGTAGCATCTGAAATGTGAACAGTGTGTATATTAAATGAAAAGCAATTCTCTACATTCTCATTCTTTCTTTTATCCAGACATAAAAAGCCATATACATGGAAAAGAGGTGAGTGTATTTCACAGTCAAAGAGAAGTCAATTTCTTTTCCCTAACATATCTCCATGAAAGGTCTTCTTTAATATAATTTTGCACATTTGTACAAATTTGGAATTTTCATGTAGTGAAAAAACAAATATTGTTGCTTTTTAAAGCCTGTTTCTATGCATAAACTGTTTTTTCTTAAACATGTTTGTACATGGAGGCATTTTTAAAAGTTTAGTCACTGTCCATTGTGTCACTTGTTTCAGAGAGGCACTCTTTGCTGCATTTCCTAGTATCCTGAACCACTTCCTCAGAAAAAAAAAACAAGTTTTTTGTTACATAACCAGTTCATTTCATACAGAGGAGCTGTTTTTGTGAATTCCACCCGATCGCTACCATACCAATAGGACTGTAATGTAAAAAGAGGAACTTAATCATAGATTTCGTACACTGGCCAGAATATTAGGATCACCCGATGTAATAAACAAAATCAGGCAATGGCTGACAGACTTGAAGTGCATCGGAAGAATTCCATTGCCTTCCCTTCCCAGAATGATCCCGCAGTCTCTACCTACTTAATGTTAAAATTGGTGGGACGTGCAGCTAAATCCCACACCCCATTACCTTTATTACAGTTCAGGATGAAGGCAATCCTTCAAAGAAAATAGGAAGAGACTGGGCTGCAAATATTTTGAGTCCTTCTGGAATACCTGCCACACTCAAGCTGTTCCTACAACTTGCAGTGGCCATGCTCATTTTTCGGTCGGGCTTCCTAAAAGTTTCACCCATCAATGTACACATATATTGTGTGCTATAAATTCAGGGGATTTTACAGCAAATGCAATGGAGTGCACCATGATTCTTGCTGCGAGGAGATCAAAAGTTTTTAAGTCCAGGTCAGTGTGACTTAGCCATCTTGGCTTGAGCCCTGTGGATGAGAAGTGTGACAATTAGCTGCCGTTTATTCCCCTCTGCTGCTTCCCAGGTACCCCTTACCAAGCATGTCTCTGATGGGGCCAGATGTGGCCTGAAATTAAACTTACATCTGGGATTAGTTTCTCAGCAATACAAACTGACTCAGCCCACTTGGTGAAGAGAGGATATGGCCGCCAGATAAAATTGGAAAACCCGCGTTGATCATATCAAGCTAAAAGAGATTCATAATTAATAGCCGATTATGAAATCAGTCTGTGCATGAAAGAGAAAATACACAGAACATATACAGTATGCTGATGGAGAAGGCATCTTTCCTATCTGACGCACAAAGTTTTCAAGTGCAGTTAGTTCGTTCCAGACTCCATTCCAAGTCCTAAGGAGTTCTGACAGCTAATCAGTGTGTGTCAAAACCATCTTGTGGAATGCCTGGGTCTGAGTTTGAATCTGGACATCCTATGTAAAAAAAAAGGCAAAGAAGTTTTCTGACAAAGTCTGATATTCACTCTCAAGCACCTTGTTTTAGATCCTGAAAGGGTGTTTGGATGCTTTAGATGCTTAAACAGGCCAGCAAAGAATGAATGCAAAGAAGGAGAAAACAAGTCTCTTGGGATGCATTTTAATTTACTCACTTGCCCTATATTTCCATCCAGTTTTGTTTTGATGATACTAGTGCTTTGCATTTTTTCACCCTGGCAGTCTTGGAATGGGAACCATAAGTTATCACATCAAATAAAATCATGGTAACATTACAACTGCGTTTTACTCAGTCTGTAAGACCTGTGCTAGAGGTTAAACAACATAAAAGACTGCACTTAGGCCTTCACTTACAGTTGCAATCATCTAATTTATAAAGGCCAACAGGCTAACAAATAAACTGACTCTTAAGATCTGCTGTACGTTCTACTGGCAAATTATTTGAATTCACTAGAACATATTTAAAGGGACACAGATTAGGAACAGAGAACGGCTGTAGGTACTTCCTTAGATTCATACAGGCACTATATAAAAAGGGCTGTCATTTTGTTGTAGTGCTTTTTAATAAAGAGCTAATTTCTCATGAACAGATGAATTAAAATGAACTAGAACTTGAGGGTTAAAGAATCAGTTGGGGGACTAAGCCGTGCAGAGAAGAGCAGTAGAGAAAGATTTATTTTTGTTAGTTTTATGGCTACAGCTAAAGTTTAGGCCAGCGCTGGCACAGTGCCCATCCACCTTTATTCCAGATGTTGCCATGGCGAAACTCATGGGCGGTATCTAAGCAACCAGTAAGGGGCGGGGAGTATGGATGGGGGGGTGGGGGGGAGGTATTGGCTTGAGGTCTTGTTAAAGAGGAAAAAAAATAGAATATCTCATGACTCTATTATTGAAGTTCCTGTGAGTTTATTTCTCTGTGTTATTATTTTTCTTAAGGAACAACCTGGCTTTAATTTAACCCTCATGTTCACTCCATTATCCTCCCCCAGATAGCACAGAGAGCAGTTGTTGTTATTCCTGCTCTATTGATTCTAATTTAAAGCTGTAATTGAGAGTAACAAACATTGTTATTCCTTAGCTCTCCTTCCCTCACAGCCAGTTTAATTTAAAGGACAGATTCACTGCACAGGGTGTGTGATGAGCTTTATATCAGTGCCAGAGGGCCTTAGGCAAGGTTAACTCTTTGCTTTGACTTAAGGCAGGATTTAAAGAGAATTTCTGCTAGATTTTCTACTTTTCCACAGGTTACCCACCACAGCTAAAAAAACAACACAAGCACATCCTGAAAGCCTTCTCCTTAACACCTCGATGCTTCGTGTGTGTGTTTTCCTGAAGTTTGCTTACACATAACATCTTTTTTTCCCTCTATACTGTACAGTATATCTACTGCCCATTTATCACAGAAATATGAGTGTTTTAGTGTACTTTACCTTGCTTTGTCTTGTCTTCCATATACAGCTTTTAATCTTTTTTCTGGCATACTGTATACTGAGCTTTAAGCAACTTGTGAAAGAGTGAATTTTAAGTGATTTTTCCAGACAACATATAACAAATTGCTTTCATCAAAGAAAATATATTTCAATTAAAACTATACTTTCCAGATTTGCTATCCTGGGTCTCTCCGTGAGTACCCCAGTCTGCCTAGAGGTCAGAGCAGCACTGTAACTGGGCGTGAAACTGTCCCTTATTCAGGGGAGTGCTGCAGATACTGTACGCTCTAGAGGTGAGTGGTGATCTGAATTTCAGGAGACCAGCTTAGAACATGCCAGAGCCTCACAAAAGCAATTACGGTCAGCAGATCAATACATCCCTGGCATTTAAATGCATGGCCAGAAACAGGGATATTGAGAAGATGAGAGAAAGTGATGAGGCTGTAATCAGAGAGAGCACCCAATTAAGACAGAGATGAGTGAAGTCTCTCTTTATCATTAATTTTAATGATGCAGTTCATAATAATAATCATCACTGTACACAAATATTAACAAATACTTTAGCTTTTTACAGATGGTCTGAATATTGTATTTATCAAGTGTAAAAGGTTACAAAATGAATGTGTTTAGTTATATGCAGATAATCTTTCTTATTCCTTTTTCTACATGATACAAATGTTCTCAAGGTATTGAAAAATGCAGCAGGACAAAGTTTTTCTGTGAAAAAGTTTTCCCTCTGCTTTCTGGGGGAGTTTTACATATCTTCCTAACTTTTACATAACATCCTAATATGGAAACCTGTTATGCATTCATTATATGCATTTTATCCTTCTTTACATGACTGGTAGTGCTTTAGCAAAACCTGAATAATATGATGAAGTTTTTCTTGAATGCAAAGTTTAAAAGGGTTTTTCTGAGTGGGGGTAGGGGGGTACTAACAGTGGAAAGAGAGGATATGAGTGTGAGTGCAAGAAACACAAGGTTTCAAGGACAGACAGAACGATACTCAGAAAGAGGATGCAAGGGAGATAACGGCATTGTTCAGATCTTTTTGTTTTCTGTTTTTTTTAAGAGTACAAAAGAATAAGTGAGCTGAAAATTCTAGTCGAGTGTAACAAAACAAAAAGAGAGAGACAGCGCCTGAGCTGACAAGCTAGGCCTTGTGTCACCGCCACCTCAGGGCTCTGTGTGTGAGTGTGTGCCCGTGTGTGTGTCTGGAACGAAGTGTGAAAGTAAGGCAGCCGGGCATGAGGATGAATTGGTCTATGTCATTCAAAGCTGTTTGGCATATTCAGAAGAAGTGTGACTTGTGTATATGGTGCAACTATCAAATAATATCCTAGAATGAATCCAGAAGCCCTCTCTTCCAGACAGAGCACTGCATTGCATTGCAGAATCAGAGACTGAAAGAGACAGGAGCTCTGATGACTGATCTTGGAAAGACAGGAGAGTAATCTTTCACATATTTATACTGTATTTCTGTATTTTCTTTCCTGAAAGAATGAAGGAAGTCTGCAGTGCTGCTCCTGCTCTGTTAAGGAAGGTTTGTCTGTTACATCTTTTTAGCCTGTGCTAACAATCCGTATAGGCTGTTTTTGAGAATAAAGAAGTCAACACATTCAACAAAGCATTTGAAGAACAATATTTTAATTTAAGATGAGCAACCAATGGAAACATACACATAAGGCTGTTCCTGTCATTTTTTTTAACATAGTATCAGACCTAATCCCAAAGACAAACAGATCCCAGGTTTGACTAAGTAAAAAAAAACCCACTAATCCTGATTATTACGCTGTCTGCTTTTTTATGCACATTGCTAGCTTTCCAGAGCTTTGCTGGTCCTGAAGTGTCACTGCTTTTCAAAGCAATTTGTTGGCGATTTGTTTCCAAAGACCTCTTATATGAAGACGCAGAGGTGATCAATAATTGCCTCTGCTGGTTTATGGTGGGCCAGCTAATTTACAAACTGTTCCTGCATTATTAATAGAGACAGCCATACACAAAGATTTTAATTAAGGCCCAAACACCATTCTCCCTTTGTCACACGGCATCTGTTTTTTTTTATTTTTCCCAGTGAAACATGCTGAAGTTCGGTGAATTCAACTTCTCCTACCTGTTTCATTCTTACCAAGACAAGTCACCGATGTTTAGGGGTTACGCAAACCAAACAGTGACACTTGTATGACATTTAACATTTCATGTTTGTTCTGCAAAAACAATTTATTTGTGGTATATAAATGAAGAAAATTAACTTACAGTACTGGTCCTCTCGTTTTACTCCTGTTTCTACCACTGCTAGTTTTTCATTAGGATTTCAATAGGATTACATGAGCTCCTCTAAGATACTGGTGTACTATAGATTGGACACACTTCAGTAAAAAGAATCCATCACTGAGAACTTAGCCAAATAGACTGAATAGGGTGACTTCCACAGATTGCACGCTTCACCAAATTAATCCAGAAGGTCATTCAGTTTAGATACAAAAGTTTTTTTCATTTTAAGTGAGTCAGCCTTAGTAATATAAGAGATGTTCAGTCTTTGGATCACATTATGCCAGCTTGTGCTAATCAATACAAATACCTTATTTAATTATTTACCTTTTGACTTATCAATAGATACATGCCATGGACATTCATATAGTACCATTTGATGTATGTATTGATTTATATCCTTTATTGTACTTTCCTGAAGCTATAAAATCAATGTTTATTATATCAAACAGAGACAGCATTGCCCTTATGAATGATATATTAATATTTTAAGCCTTAATTAGTTTTATTATTTGTCAAAAGTTCAAAAATAAAAAAGAAGTCATACCAGTAAGGCTATATTTTTTTTGTACAGGGAAATCCAGGAAAAAATGCTCTAAATACAATAGGTACTTATGTTTGAATGAATTATTCAGTGTCTACAATGACATACTATATATACTATATAGAAAGCTATACTGTATATATGCTATTGTTCTTATAGGCAGTGTTGTTGTGGAGAATTATCTATTTTCTCTTATTCTTTAAACTGAGATTTATATTACTTTCTTTACATTTCAACCAATGCTGTGTAGGTCAGCCATAATTTCACAAAATCCCAGCTTTGACCTTAACAGGGAAAGAGTCACTGGGCAAAATTGAGTAACGCCATGACAGGGTGGATTTTTATATAACCTTTTGGTGACTTTCCTTTTTTTTTCACGTGCATTTCCATTTCACATGAAAGACTCAGCAATGTCACTTTGTTTGCTTGATGAAATAGAAAAAGGCGTGAAAAATCTCAGTTGCATTTATGAATTGCAGAAATAAACACATCCATTTTCTCTCTTCTCTGAAATGGGATTATTTTTCTTTTGAGTTCTAAACATAAAAATGACTATTTTTAAATAGTCTATAAAGCTGTTAGGTTGGTGCTGCTGGCTCCAATGAAATAAGACAGGAATGATAAACATCATGCAAGTGATAGAGGAGAGTGAGAAGGCGATAAAACATTTTTTTTAAATCTACTGCATCTTCAAAATGCTTATGCTGTATATAATTTGTGGTAGAAAATTACAGAGGCATAAGTTATTGGGGCACCAATATTGCTCCTATTTTGAATTCATAATAATAATTCATTGTATTTGCTTAATTTGAAGTTGACTTGTTGGACTATCAGCAGAGCCAGTGTAATTACTGTGATGGTAAACGCAGTAGTGAGTGTAGGCATGTATCAATATAACAATTATATCGACAATTAATAATTATTTCAGAGCTTTGTATTCAGAATGACCTGCGTCCAGCTGAAGTCTGTGTGTGTGCATGTCAGTATGGGTGTGCATGTGTGCACTAGGGGTGGTGACGAGCTGTTATGTATTATTAGCAACTTTAGGAACAAAATGTGAGACAATTACCGCAAAAGATAATGTCTCCAGACAAACAGCTGATACTGGGAAATCTCCACAATGTGAATGACCTTTTTAATAAACCAGATGATTTTTTCATGTCTAGAATTTTCCCAATAATATTATTTTCTGGGTCTGTTCCCCGCTGCTCCAAAACGTGTGGAGTTTGAATTTGGTGGAGTATGGTATAGCAAATAAAACGAGTTAGTGAGAAGTGCAGAGAGGAACTCAAATGTCTGAGAAGACGAGTTCCATGAGTTGGGTCAAAGGTATGGTGTACTAGGAAATAGGAGAATGTGCAACCCTAATGCTGTGAGTCAATCCACTATAAAACCAGTCCAGGTCAACAGAAACAGGCCTAAAAATCTGTTTTCGGCACTGAGGGCTGAAGGCAAGCTGCTGTGGTAAGGCAGGGCCTACATCGGCCTGTTTTCTCACTGGATCAGTACCCAGTACCAGTACAAGATTATCCTGTGTTCAAAGAGTCTGCAAGGTTGAAGAATAGAGCAAATAAAAGAAGCAGCGGTGCTTCTCCTCCATCATCATGCATGGCCCACCTGCCTCTGAGTTCACTGGCAGTTAGAAGACTTTTATTTTCTGTGTTTTTTTGCAATGAAGAGGCCTAGCCGGGAGGCTGCCATGAAGTCACATGGCCACCGATGACACCAAATGCAATTGGAGTGAAATAAATAAATGAAACTTGTGCAACAGCAGTCATTGATGATAATGAATTCTATGTATTGGATCGATTGCTACAAGGAAAAAAAAGTCATGTGTGCATGATTTTCTGGTTAGTAACCTTAGAATGCTAGTTTACTTAACATCAATTGCAGGAAATCAGCTACTGCATATCACTAGTGTTCTTGATACCAATGACTGTTTACACTCTAAAGGTTATTAAAACTTGGAGCTGAATGAAACCTCCCATCTTTTAGATCTTTTGCTCATCTTACTTTAAAGTTTTCTGAAGCCAGGCTTGAACTGACATGCAATGTTGGTGCTGTTGTCTTCATTTTGCAAAAACATTTCTGTACCCAGTTGTACTGCATTTCCTTAACTCTCCAATCCTTTACACAAATGATTGTGAATGTGTTTGAGACAGAGGGATGAATCTGTGTAATTATTCTGAGTAACTGTGTAAAAGTGCTGCAGAAACAATGCACAGTTTATGAGTGCTGTTAGACATGAGAAATGAGAAATGTTGGATTTTATGAAGTGATTGGACATGGTGCTGATGCCAGTGTAAATATTTGTTCTTGCTGGTTCAGCTGTTTGCGGAGTCAATGATTTTAGACCAGTGACTGCGTATGCTGTGGCAGTCTTTGAGGCCTGATTGAACAAAGGGAAACGCTGAGATACAAGATATATCGTACAATATGTGTGATTACTCCATCAGGCTGGATGACGCAAAAAGGGTCTGCTGCTAGAAACGGCCTTGGTGGAGTGTGAATTTGCACATTTACCAGCGTTGATTAATTCTACTTAGAAGCTTTTTTATTAGGTAATGATGAAAATAACAGGGGCTGCAGTGACAAGAAATTTGAGGGAAAGGAAGGCATGGATATTAAATGAAAGAAGTGTTTCAAAATGTCAGTAAAAAGTCTTTCTCATTAAATTATGTATTTTGAGATGAGTTTTTTAGAACATAAAAGGCTTCAAATGAGAGGAAGCCATTTAACCCATCTACTATAGCTAACCCTCTAAATTAGACAGTATTCCTCTAAAGTGTGGGAATGTAGCCAATGAAATGGCACATAAACTAGAAGTGTTACTGGTGTTAATGCTCCAGAAGACATGCCCGAGGACTCTGTGATCCTTAATACTGTAGGTCAAACTCTGGGTGGATGTGTGTCAGGGCGTGAAGATTTGGGTTAGTGTCACTCGGTCATGGCTAATGTTTGGGCCAGAGATCAGAGTTCAATCTGGAGGAGATGCCATAGAAAAATGGCTTTGCAGGACATGAAAAGCAATGAAAAATGCCTAATTAATGAAATGATTATGTCAATTGAGAAATGAATTAGGCCATTGAGAGCTCAATGACAAAGTAAAGACACTCGGGACCAGAGGTTAAGGATTGTGAGGCCCTGTACCTCTCAGGGGAGTAGATAGCATACAAAACACTAGTGAGCCTCTGATCCAGAGCTGGAGCAGAGTCAAGGCTCTAACATTCCGATCATCGCCCCTGCGTGTCCGCTGCACACAGAAACAAGGTCTGCTTCTCCCTGCTCAGCACTCTTCGTCTTACAGCAGCACGCTGTCAGTGTCAGTGCTGTAAGAAAATAAGAAAGGTTACAAACAAATGAGGCCATTCACCTCATCTTGATTGATATCAGTTTATTTCTTCAAAGCCATCATTCAGCCCTTGCATGAAGGATGTTAAACACATGAGATATGCAAATGCATGCTATTTAGTAATACTTACACAAATCACATTAAACCACTGCATTGTTTTAAATTGCAAACATGAAAGCTCTTCTATCACTGATGAGTTCACTTTGCACCAGCAGCCAGTAAGGTAGGACCCTCTCTTTTTACTCATATCAATGTTTTCTGTTAGATTTTCCATATTCGTTATTATTAGTGTCATTATTTAATTAGAGTAATTAGCATGCCTGAACAGGTGCATGTTGGGTGTGACAGTGATTTTGAGTGTTTTTGGGTGACTGCTACCTGCTGGAGTCCAGTGTACACTTCTGCTAGTTAACATGAGTATATTGCAAACTGGCTGTTCTGGCATAGTGGTAACACTCTTGTCTGGCAGCAGGAGACCCCAACTCAGAATTGTGAAAGTCTGCTGCTTGCACTCGCACCAATGTTTCATTTACTTCTTGATCTAAAGTTTCCTCTATTGATTGCCTCTTCACCAATGAACATGCTCCACATTTGTACACAACAGAACCAGGAAACGTGGTCTCTGTTCCTCCAAATGAAAAATTCTGCTTTCTAAACAACACAAAACTAACTATCCAGTGGTTAATCTGCAGTTTGGTAAACTATTATTCTGTTCTGAGATAGTAGAACTTTTAAATAAATTAGTCAATATGCACTGCTGAGAATTCATTTATTTATGAGTCGATTGATGAAAATCGATTTGATATGAGCACCTTGACCTTTCCAATATGGCCAGTTGCGGAGGCTTTTGAGAACAGAATGTGTCAAAATAATGTTTCTCATACAAAATAAAGACACCCTGTAGCAAAACTGGCTGAACTGTCCAGTTGCACAAGAAATGGGAGCATGAATGCAAATTTCCAGCAAATCGATCTTTCGTTTCAACCTTTTTAAAAGAAATGTACAGCACTTAACAATCTAAAGTATTATTTCTTACAAACTGTCTCAAAATCTTTCAGATATTTATATTTCCTTAAAATGGGCTTAAAACATAATGAATATTGTGGTATTAATGTTCATTTGTTGCATTTTCAATACCTTTCTGTATAATTATTTTCTGTGATCCTGAAAACCTTGACGGTAACAAATTTGCTAGATGTAGACCATGGTAACTTGAGATTCAAATTGAGAAAATAAGTAAGTAGCATCTACAGTATTTTAGGAGCATGTCAAATTTGCTAAATCAGCCGAGTAACATGGCTGTTAACCTGAAGTGGCATTCTGTACTTTTACCCCAGGTTCATTTCCTGTTATGTACTAAGTTATATTTAGAGTTGAAAACTAACTTGAAGAAATCAGACACACACTGCATAATTTGGTTTTCCTTATTAATACAGTTGTTGTTTTTTAGTCCTGTAGATTACACTTGGACATTCAAAGCTGGTTATTGCATTTTGACATTGTTTTTTTTCTTTCATTTTTATTTCCCAACATCATATTTTTATCATATGATTAAAAAATTATCAAATTCACAAGTCCTGAATTTAGAAGTGGCACTTGTGTGATTCGAGTTCATCTAGAAATACATGTTCTGTTCACTGCTGGGAAAGTAGTACATGTGTTTGTTTCTTCCAGATTCGGCTACTGCAATACTGTACCTTACTTGCCCAGATTGTCAAAGAGCACCTTACAAAGTTCAGCATGTTCCAAACTAAACTTTTTAAGAGTTCTGCAAGAATAAGAGCTCTGACAAGTTTGTGTTCTGATGAAGTCCTGATCCTCCCTGTATTGAAGACTCTGGACAGGATTCCTCTTCAATTCTGCATAGACTTCAAGATATTGCTCTTGACTTTTAATGCCATGAATGTAATACCCTTACCTTATGTTTCTGGCATCCTAATGGATTCCACTTTTAGTCGTAAGCTCCGATCTCTGATGCAGGTCTCTAGTTTGTCCCATCGACAAGACTGTGTGCCTTCTCTTGCTCTGCACACAATACTTTTCCTTATGAAATAAAACATTCTGAGTCTCCCTTTTTAAATCTCAACTTAAAACATACTTTTTCTACTGGCATTCCTGCAGATTTTTGTACTGTACTGTAAGTCATATTGTCTATTGTACAATGATTATTTTCATCTGGTAATTTTGTTTTAATTTAATTTTTTTTCTAGGGTTTTTTTTTGTTTCTAGACAATTTTGTGAAAGACACTTAAAATAAAGTTAAGTATTATTAAATATATAGGTAAACTGATATTAGGTTTTGGTCTGTATGTTCTGTGACTCTCACCAGGACAGGAGGACAGAAATTGGATAGTTGTGCTGCTCTTTTCCTAACTGAGGAGAATTAGTAAGGTATTCAGCTGAACTTGCACAACACTGAAATGTTTGTCAAATTTAATGTGCAGCTATAGTGACATAATCCAACTACCCACAGTCACCACAAGGGAGAAAGGGTGTTAAAATACTTAAATGCGAAGTTGGATGTTTTACCATGGTTCCCAGTACGGAGCCAAAGTCACTTCAAATATTTTTTGAAAAGCCTGCAATAATGGCTTGAGTGTGTCTCACCCTTTTTTTGTTTAAGGCCAGGTGTTGATGATATAAATATGTGAAATCAAGATGGTAATGAAGATACTGACATCTAGAATGTCATTTTTTTCAAGTAGTAGATAGAAATAAGGCTTATACAACACTAAACAGAGGGTCATTTGGGTCAGACATACTGTAGGAAGGGACGAACAAGGAGATGAACAAGAAGTCTTAGGGGTGAATATATAAAGAAATTCCAGCAAATCCAAAGCTCACAGTGGATAGCTCCATTTTATTGTAAATCTTCAGGAATTCATTGTGCTTTGCTCTGCATTTTTGTACGCGCTTGTAAAAACTGCCATACATTCTGTAACACATCTAGGTAGAGCTGTAAATCTACATACAGCGATGGAAATGGGCCTGGTCTGAATCTCCTGTGAGAAGAAAGTGTCACCAGCTGCTGTAACGCAGGTGCAGGCAGGCGTTCCTGTGGAAAAACAAATGCAGGTACCTGTACCTGCAGATTGGCGAGAGAGATAACACGGCAATGGTGGTACCCAAAACTTTCTCCAGTCCTGTGGGAGCCAAGAAAGTGAAATTTCTCTGTCACCTGTTGCGTCATCCACTGTAATAGTTCAACACAGAAACAGGAATATGGTGGCAGGGACAAGTCACAGGGACGCGGGTAACATTTGCCGGGAGATTTGCATGGCAAATTGGAATGCGCTGTTTTCCCACGGTCCTGCTTCTCGTAGTGCTGCAGTTAGGGAGCTGTGTGCCGAAAAAACTTGAAGGTAGTGGAAATTGTGGGAGTGAGAGCCAAAGGCAAAACAACAATGGCACTTAAAAAACACAAAACAGTTCTATGCCTTTACCTTTGTGAACAGTGATTGTAATCAGTAAACAGTACTGACAAGCAGGGTGAAGCCTACCATGCACTTTCTTCTCTTTTCCATGCAGTTTGGCAGAGAGCTGAATTATACAGTTGGTTGTTGTGTGTTTTAGGAGTCTGCTCAGGAGCAACAATCTGCAGCATTGTCTCATTGCACTCGATACAATTCACATGTTACATCTGGGCGCTATAAAAATAATGAGATTCTTAGCTATTTTTATGTTGTGCTACTTAACACTAGTACAAAATGTCCAATCAAACCCTAATTTCGATTACCAGTTGGCAGTTCAACATTGTCTTCTTGTCCTGTGCAAGATCTTGCTTTGCATTCCACTCCTGGCTAGGCCTCAAATAAAAAATGATGACACCAGTATTATAATAGGCAATGTAATGGTGTGCAGACTTCTGGAGACGTACCTAAAATGTAAAGGAACAGTGTACAGATTTACATGTAACCAACAGCCCAACGAGCTTTGTCATTACTCATCAGAGAAATAGACTCAGGCTATGAAAAATTCAGCATGGAACTTCACACAAGCATGCAAATGCCATTATGACTTTGGAAAGGCAGGAAGGAACTGTGACACTCACTGTAGAAACCCTTAGCCTAATTCAATTAGCCACTTTGCCTTTACCTAATTCATATTTAAATTTGCAGACTGTGCAGCACTATTTTAATGCAATTTAGCTTCACATTGAATGCCAGCCAACAATAGGAATTTACTACCATATGGCGTTGTGCAACTTGGTTCAGTTTTCCCACCTTATCGGTTCTGAACAGGTGTGTTCTTTAAAAATTATTAACGGTTATTAATAATAATGATTAATAACAATGATAATCACCAAGAGAAAGAATTTGATTTGCTCACCCTGGTTTCTGCAGTATTAAGTGGTCTAAGTATCATGTGGGATTGAATGGTGGTCCATCAAAGGTATTATCGCCCAGCAATGCTTGTTCTCACTTTTATACAGCTGGGTGTACTTGAGCAACTGGGGTAAAGCACCTCAATCAAGTGTGTCACAGCAGTGTCTGTAGCAGGGACTTGAACCCACGACCTCTCAGTTAGGAGCCCAAAGGATTACCCACTATATTCCACCACCCCCAACTCGGGGTTTAATCATGTGACCTTCTGTGATATAGTCTTTTAGACAAGTACATCCCAGTCTAGAGCACATTGCCATGCACAGACAGGCCTTATCCAATTCCATTATCAAAACTGATTTGCATGAAAAAAAAAACACATTATGGAACCTGGCTCATCTTCCACTTAAAGGGACTTAAGGATTAAGGTAGGATTAATCACACTGTCTCCAGGCTTAGTCATCTGTGTCACTAATATTTACAGTTTTATTTTACCAACGTCCTGACTGGATCGTTCAATGTGTGCTTAGGCTGTACCGTACAGTATGTCTTGTGTGAAGGATGTGTGAACTGCCACCATAGTGTGTATGCAGGCAGGCATTGCTAGAGAAAGATAGGCAGAGATATCCAGCAAAGAGGCTCTTCACAGGTGATCAGAGAGTGAGATAAAACACAGAGCTGTGCTGGGACCTGTGATTTTCTCAAGTCCTGTGGGAATGTCTAACACCAGCATTACCACAAGTGACTTTCAGCACTCTCCTTCATCTGTTATTGATAAGGACACAGTAACAACAGGGATGCTGTAGCATGACTTTGGCAGTAGTCACTAACTTTATGAAACACCCACAGTTGCTGTTTTGCTGTATTGCAAAAAAAGGTTACATTATTTAAAAGGAAGCAGGAACGACTACAAGTTGGAAGGTTGTGTAAACAGAAAAAAACTGTGGTATAAATATTGCTTTTTGAAGTTTCCTGGATCAAGTGTTTAAGAGCAGAACAGCATTCCTCTTTTACTTTCATGTACTCTCAGCGTATTCAGAAACCAAGCTTGTGTGTAATCTTGCGTTCTGTTTGCTTCTTACACATATATGTTGTAGAACCTCTATGTGCAGTACAGCCAGGGGCTCATGAAATAGTTTGCAGTCAAAAAGAGGAAAAAAAAACAATTGTGGAAAAAAAAAATGTAACCTGCAAGTCAAATTAACAGACAGGAATTTGAAACATGGAGGGTGTCTTCTTAATAACCGCCTGCCCAGTGTGATGTGGTTTTTTTCATTAGTGTTGAGGCTGTCCAGAGACAGGGAGGAAGGCCTCATCTCTTAATTAAAGAGACCTGCAGGCCTCTGGGACAATGAGAGACTGGGTTCTTTCTGTCAAAGCAGCTCTGTTTCGCTGGGACGTGGGTGGAAAGGGTGGGAAGGGTGGGGGGCCTCTGTGGTACCACTGGTATTTATGACAGATTTACTTCGTAGTTCAGAATTAATATTAGGCCTCTTGCAGAGATGATACAGCAACTGTTAAACTTCAGTTTCGAAAAAGGGTTATTCAAGTTTAACAAAATGGCAGCTGTTCCCCCTCTTTCCCCTTCTTTAGCACTGTTTTTTGCGATCGGTAAAATGCAAAAAATACTTTCACACCTGCAAATATGAAGTTCAGTATACCAGTTCTAGTATTTAATTATAGAAAGAGAAAAGAGTCAGGCAAAAAGAGAAATTAGAAATAAAAAGAAAAGGGTTTCAAAGGAACTGTGCTTAGGCCTATACCTAAATACTTCAGTATACTTCATTTAGCAGTCATAAGAATAGCTGGAAAGGGGAGCAATGGTTTAAAGATCTATAAACCAGCCTGGATATTTGATGCATTGGAACATTCATCGATTTTTCAGACATATTGATTGCTCACATGGATGATTGTCTAATTAGTTAGATAATCAGTCACAATAATTAGCTAAGGATATTGTCTGTAATGACTCTTCCTGCCTTCAGTCCAATTTTTAGCACTTATCTGCATTACTGTATCATCGGCCCTCCCCACATTGCTGAGACAAATTTGTTGATGCTTTCAGACAAAGACAAATGAATACATCAACAAATAGAGCCGGTGTTATTTCTCCTTTGCTCTGTGATTATTGATATAGTGGATAACATGGCCCTGCGATTCCACAGTAATAAAACGTGCACAAAGAAAAGACACTACTAGGAACTTTCAGAACAAGTCATAGTTTAATGTACGGTTTCCCTCTGCTTCAGTTCAGTGAAGTGTTGAGGCTGTACCTATATATAGGGTGAGGTATGATCTTTTCCAGGCAGGCCTAGCAGTTTAAGTGCTCTTTGTGAAGTGAAGGAGGGTAAGGATGAGGATAAGGGTGAGCTTTCCGAACAGGTGCTGAGAGAATACAGCACACTGCAGGTCAGGAAAGCAGGCCTCTCAAGAAGGGTACAGAATGGGAACTGGTCAAGAAACCTTGTTAAAAGTAAAAAGGTTCTATAGTTTTTAAATGTTCTCCTTCAGAATAATCTGAACTTTTTATGGTTAATTTGTCATTTCTATCCCTCAGTACAAAGTTAAAATCCATGGAACCTTTTGAAAGATCCATTAGATAATTAGATTATAATAAGTAAAGATAATTACTTTTCATCTACAAAGAAAGTGTCATATAAAAGTAAGATTTTTCTCTTTTAAAGTGGTTAGAGCTTATTCAGAGAAAAATGGAAAAGTATATCCTTTTTGAATAAATTGTTTTTTCTTTGAACATTTCATTGGAGTACAGTTGCTATTCCAAAGGTGAAAAGTACCTGAAAGAAAAGTACCCATTCTTGATGTTACTTCTAATCAGAAAACTACAACAGAGAATTTATGAATGTTCAATAAATTGCTGCAGTTCTAATATTATTTGTTTAGGTTAATATATTATTTATTTATTATTTCTAATAATATATTTATTATTTATTCCATTTTAGAAGTTAAGGCTGTGCTGTAATAAAACTACAAACCACAGTGTGTCAAGACATCTGTTTACAATAATAAATGGTGATATTTTCATCACTCCTTTGAAAACTACAACATAGATTTTTAGAACAATGAATACACACATAAGAACTTTATACGTTATATTTGTGTGTTAGATTAAACAGCACAACTAGGGGTTGTTTTTAAAGATTATCTCTAAATGTATTAGTCATTCAGACAGTAAACTATTCTATTTAACTCACATAACCCTATGTATTCAAAGCAACTTTGTTTATTATGTGTTTCTTTTGAAACACTTGGCCTCCTTAACCTGCAGAGTAATACTTTGTACTGAGCTAGAATCTCATTGAACTGCTGTACAGAGAATTACCACACTGATCTCCTTAACGGTATTTTTGTGTTTTATTTTACTTATGTATTTATAATGGATCCATAGTATTGTGGTTTGCGAACGCAGTCACCAATGCAGAGAGGTATGCTTTTTTCAACAACATTCCTGAATATTTATGCTTTCAAATAACTAAGTGCTGAGTATTGTTGTATTCTGTAACCCCTTTTGTATGACCATTTCTTAAATCACGGTTTTAATATTTCTCCTTCCCTTGATATTCTCCATTCACTTTCATTAAACATCAAATTGACCAATATCAGTTCCTTCCTTAGTACATTGTATTGTTAATTGTGAAATGACATTAATTTCAGTGTTTATTCTAGCTAACACAGTTAAATAATTTGTTTAATCAACCGTTTGGCAGTGCTCCCACATAAACAGAAGGCGGATACTGAACACAAGTGAAAATCTTCCATTTTAATGTTGCTGATTGTTATCTAAAATAATGTGAAAGCAATGTAAACATATGTTGCTAACTGCTGTAGTCTCTCTTTATAGTGGCCTAAGCAGAAGCAGAACCAATGTTTCCACATATCTTGCAGCTGCAATTGAGAGAAGCTGAGTTACGCTTTAAATGTTACCCCCTTTTCTTTCGGCTGCTCTAAAAACTTCCACTTTTGAAACTGCGTCTTCTGGAACTTGTTGTCACCTGTAGTATGTTTTGGGTTTATTTATTAACACAGTTCTGTCTTCCTGTCTCCAGCTGCGCTTCAGTTCAGCACTGTCTCTTCTTGTCATGTATATGGCGACGATTCTGAGCACTGCAGACAGAGACAGCACGGCAGAAAACCCATGTATCACTTGAGCTTCTTCGGAGGATTAATTCTCCTGCATGATTTCTGATTGATTTTATTTTCTAAATAATTTACTATCGATTCGGTCAAGACTCTTTGAAAGTGTATTACACTGCATCATCTCCATATTTCAAACACTAAAACAGAGCCACAATGTGAAGTGCAGCTGGCAAAATGTCCATAATATAGACTGCTGGCAACAACTGCTTCCTTTGGAGGAAAATAGGATGTTATATTGCATTTCTGTGAGCTTCCAGTGTTTGGACCCTTGTCTCTACTGTTGGAAAGATGACAGAGAGAGAGAGATTAATTTCATTCTGACTTATTATAGGGTTTAAAACAGTTTTTAATAAGTGTATAAATTTATCTATGTACCATATGAAGCTGGTGACAAAATGATGGAGTGCTCCTTGGCAGTTAATATAAAGTGACATGTTTGCGGTAGTTCTCTATTGATCAGGACGTTGAGACAGACTGTCTGTGCCCACCTGGGAGCTCCACTATTATCTACGCAGGGAGCACTGAGATAAACATCTTTAATATCTGTGTTCTGGGGTTCACAAACTAATCAGAAACAGATGCACTGACTGGCTGGACACCGCAGGTCTGGCCAATTGGATTCCATAGTCATTAGGAAACCTCATTAAAGATGCACTGAGTTCCATTGTGTGGCCAGCTTCACATAGCCACCAAACCTAGAGCTTAGGGCTGAGGCAGGACAGAGCAGGGGCTTTGGAATTAGCATTAGAACTCTGACGGTCTTGGATGAGTTTGCTGAGTAGTTTGTCTTAGAAATATCAGAGTAAGTGAAAGCAAATGAGTTGGTGATAAAGTTAGATATAGTTACAACACAATTTCTTGGCTGTCTTAACCTGACTCCCTAAGATTTTTAACATGATCACATTATCTGTCTGTATAGATAATTCTGTTTTTGGTTAAGAACTTTTACATTTTGATGTTGTCATGGGATCTGTGGTTTTGTCCAGTTTGGGAAAAGCGTGATCTGAAAAATGGGGATTGCGAAATTTCATGTAAAGCATACAGTAATTGAGTATTAACTGCTATTTCAAAATCTGAATAAAACATAATATTGATAATATTGATACAAAAAAGCAATTTGGGTGAGTGTGGAACTGGTAGCACGTTAACCCCAAACCTTTGTCTATGGCTTGTCTGACACAGACACCTCAATAATTAATTCTGGAACTCCCACTGGATAAAGGCACCAAAGGAGTTCTGACATATAGGAAACTTCCATTCTGAGCAGTTCCAGACTTCTCCCACCTGCTGTGATTGTGGCAAAGGCTGCAAGAGTTTCCATAGTGAACCTTCGACACATCAATCACAGCTACAGGAAAACACCTCAACCTTTGCCCCACTCCTTGGGGGAACAGCACAACGAGACATCAGTATTGATTCCCAAACACTAGTGAAGTCCTAGAAGAAACTTCGAAACCTTGCCTAGAGTAGTCCAGAATGTGTTCCAAATAACAAGCAAACTTCTTTAAAATCTATAACGCTGTGTGATAAAAGGACAGAAGGCCAACTACAGTATATGTCTGTGTTACTTGCATTGTGGGAAATGTATACCTTTTTCTGCTAGTGAATGTCTACAAGTAGTGCCCACAGTTTTTGTAACACTTTACTATGAACAGCTGTCTCCTTCCTGCAGTGGGAAAAAAAACCTGCTTCTATTTAAAGGCATGGTAACTGGACTGTGGGATTCTACCTTTTTAAAAGTAGATTGACTACACTGTGTGCTACAACACTCAACACATAAGTTTAACGACTTCAGGATGCAGGTTCCTCAAGCAAACATTCTTTCAGCAGTCCGTATACCTATATGTATGTTAAAATGTGCCTTATGAATTAAATCAGTGTTTAGAGCTTTTTTTTTTTTAATGACAGGGAGGTTTGACGGCGAATAAAACATTAAATAAATCAAACTGAAACTAATGTATTTTTTGTGTATTTTAATTCATATATTATTTTTTTTTCAAAATAGGAGAGCTGATGCCGTGTTTGGGAAAAGAATATTCCTGCTTATATTTATATCAGTTCTATAGCCTATGTCATCACTGTTAGACGGCCTTTTTAGAAACCACCAGTTGACAGTTCTCTGGGGACACTAATGTTCCTATAGAAGGTTCAAAGGGTAATTGGATATATTGGAGTGAAAAACAATTAAATTGTGTAATCAATATCGTCCCTTTTAATGTATTTCCAAGGGAAGCAGTCTTATCACCTGCTAGTGACCCCCACTTAGCTGGGGTCTGGCTGTTCAGGAAGATGCTACATACAGGACAGAGTGAAGGCACTTCGGGCCATATTAAACTTTCTGTGTCATTTACAGAGCACTGTTTTGGTTTCCAGATGGAAGAAAACAGTATTATATAAAAGGGTTTGAAATTGGCATCATGTTTCTTTTTTTGTGATGGTTTGCTTTCTTATGGGGAAAAAAAAAACCCCAGCAAACTTTTGTAACTCAGGGGTGAAAGTTTTCTGAATATGACTGTCAGTCTGTAGGTTGTAGAGGGACAAAGAGGTTTCGGATCTCACTGCCTTGACCTCCTTTCTGCTCATGACTGCCATATGCCTTGACCCTGCCTGGAGAGATGTCAGAGGGCAGCACGGATGTGTCCAGTTCTGGACATTTCCATGTGTGATGTTTGCAGATGTCCTTTGAGAAAGCGAGGATGCTGCAAAGGTCATTGCTGTCCTCCCTACAGCCCGCTGGTGGCCGTCCTTTGCACAAAGTTTTCCTGACGTTTTATTTTTTTTCTTCACATGTCTTTCATGTCTCAGCTACAGCTTTGCTCTAACTTAATCAAATGCTCAGAGTGTCAGAATATTAGCTAGATTTGGAGGAGGGTTAAGTTACAAAAAGGACTAATTGTCATAACCAATATAATAACAATAATACCAAGTGATAGTATTTCTTCCCGGGGAAGGATGTGGGAAATAAATACATCTATAATCAATGACCGTACAGGCAACCTCAGTGTCTTCATAAAGTTAAAAATTAATATGAGCCCATATTATCTGAGGATTGAAGAGTTCTGTTTAAATTACATTGGCAAGGAACCTCGACATAATGACCTTTAATGAGTTGCTTCAGGGGAGACACAGTCATTGCTATAGATCTTAAGGCGACTGAGTTTCTCCATCAGAATTTGCAAAGAATGTCCTTATGCAAGATGCTGTAAGGTGACCTTCATGGATTTAAGATCTGATGCTTAAGCCCAAGAGAAGAAGTATCTTTCTGAGTAAATCACAATGATACAACTGTAGAAAAGCTGTAAAATTGCCTTTTATGCCCTCCACTTAATAATTATTTTTAACTTGCATATTTGTGTTTATAAGTGTGTGTAGAGAGTTTATAAAGAAGTCCAAAATAGGAAATTAAAAGGTGATTTAATGAAATAGTTTCTAGAATTAAATAATTACACGATAACTGATGCTGTTATTGCTGGAAAGCTCGTGTTTTATTCTAGTTCTACAGCAAAAGTGATTTAATCACACATTCTACAGTGTCTGTAATTTTTTTTCAGTTTTGCATAGATTTTTATGGCAAAGCAGGGTTTAATTGCGCTGCAGTGAATGCTTTGATTATCATCTGTTTCCCCTACCACCAGATTCCCACACTGGGACTTCGTTGTCTTTCGAGAGAGAGTGAGTTTCCCACAATAACGGAATTCCCCTCCATTCAGGGTCCTGCAGCATGCTTGAATTCTGCACCTGACTAGCGAAGGTCAAAGGGCAGCGTGTCAGAGGTCACAGCAGGCTGTAAATCCCTGTTACAAAACAGGTTGTTTCTATCAATCGAACAGACTCCAGGATTGCCACAGGTGGGCACTGTATCATTTTACAACAGGACCTGCGGGGGAGGGGGTGCAGTCAGTGCTTGTCTTGAGAGTTGTTGTGTGTCTGTGCCTGCATGACTTAACCCCTCTACTGCCTCCCAGATCATAAATTATCATTGCGTCTTCTCCCTGCCTCTTATTACTCAACTATCATAACAGTAACTGCCACTCTATAAACAATTATCAACTGCTTTTTCATTCTCTCCATTCTGATCTCTATACCATTCTGCTGTATTAGGGACATCAACCCCAAAGCTTTAAAATGTTCTCCCCCCACAATTACACCAGTTGACAGGATGCTCAGCCCTTCTACGCAGACGCACACACTTGTCTGGCTCCGTCAAGTCTCTATGCACTCAGCCTCTGCTACACAGAGAGGTTAGGCCACCGGTCCAATCATTCAGACCTCAGACAGTCTCTTAATGTTTTTAGATAGGTTTACCGGGAATTAATTTGCCTCCAAGCCCTCTCTATAAAAGTAGTTGTCCTAAAGAAGATGGATTGTAGAAACATTTACCACACCAGGAGTTCCCTTTGGTTATCTAACTGTTTGTCTGTCACTGTTTTATACGTTAATTCTTCTTGTTTTATTTTTTGTAAAGCCAGTGAGATGAATGATTTATAAAATAGGCTGTAGTATAATCGACACATATGTACTTTTAATATGTAAAGAGCAGTCTATTTTTCTTACTCAAGAAAAATGATTAGTTCATATTCCAGAACTAGGATTGACTGGTCACAGTAAGAGCCTATTATATAAAAGAGCTACAGTAATTTGTTATTCTTTTTTCTCCATGTGTTTTAGTGGAGTGTTTCATGTACTGTACCTTTAAAAAGGACTAATAGTTGCTTGAGAATGTTAGGGGTTAAACTCTTAATCTCCCTTCCCTGCCTTTTTTTTTTTATGTAAGTCCTTTTTTATTAGGACTGGTGAAACAATAACGTGATGGTCTAAGGCAAGCCCCTACAGCAAGACAGACATTCCTTCTTCCCCCTCAGGCAACAAGCTGGAACATTTAGCTTTGGCTTGCGATTCGCCTTGTGCATTGTAATCTGTCAGAAAGTGTGTGCGCGTGTGGAGGGATAAACAGGGAGTTCCGCACTAGAGATGCTGCCCCTGAGTAAACAGCACAAGCCCCTGCTGCCCCATTTCCCCCCCCTCGAGTCCTCCTAATGGAGCACACATGTTCAATGTGCTTCCACGCGACTCCGCCACTGGCGGAAGGAAGGTTAAGAGTCTTTAGCCGCCATGTCCCCTGCCCGACAGCTTCACTTCAAACAGCTGGGAGATTTTTTTTTGTTTTGGGTTGAACAACACCCTTCTGCCCCCACCTCTCCCCTCCCCCTCTCCCCCACACACCCCACCTCCCCTCCTCACCACTCCAGATGTTCACAGGGAAAATTCACCCCAAGCAATTTTCGGACTCTTTTTCTTTCATTTTCTCAGGGCTGTTTTTGGCAGTGCTGTTTTCTCAGCTGGGCAGGCTTTGCATGAACATGTGTCAGAGTGTGGATGTCCCCCTTTTTTTCTCCCTTTGCACCAACGTTGCACTCAATGGACTGTACACGCACACACACACAGAGGACAAAACTGCCGTGCCTTTCTCTATTCCAAAACACAAACACACATCATTTGTACTGACCAGTAGTGGTCTGTGACCAATCATGTTCATTGGCTTTTCTGTTACAATTTTTTCTGGAAATGTCCTGCATCAATACTGATGTGACAGACAAAGCAATTAATAATTAATTGGTTAAAAATCGTCAGATAACCATAGGTCTTTTAACTGCCTGAGGTCTGCTGTCTTCTGTTCATTGTGTGTTAGGCACTTCAGAAGAAGAGTTTTCTGGCTTTCCAGCCTGCTCTTGCCCATTTAATTGTGTTTCTGAGCTCTGTGCAGATCTTTGCCTGGTTGTATTGATTTACATAATATTTATCCAAGACCACAGAGATATAATGACTGAACAGGGATGTCATCTTTTAAAATCAAATGGTTAAAAGAACAAGGGACATAAAAATAATCTTTAGGAAAGCTAATTGTGTTGTATTAATGTTACAGGAAAGTAAATCACAGTAAACCCAATACAATATAATTCTCACAGTGACTGCAGAATGATGGCAAAGGACACTTTGAATTTGGAAAACCCTTGATATTTACACGACCTGCAGCTAAACTTGGCAATACTTTATCTGTAAAATAAAAAAAGTAATTATGCAGACTCCTTTAATAACCTTTTTTTTCTGAATTTGCTGGTTTGATTAAAACAAAACATTGCAAGACTGATAATTGACTTCAAAGAGTGTAGTTTGTTAGAGCAGGTGACATACCATTTCAGTGAATATTTTTATGCCTCTAAGGCTAAATTCCCTTTGACACAGTGTTGTTTTCAAACTGGCTGGATGTAAAAATACTTCCTGACATCACTCCTGGGGGCATAATGGTAGAAAAGTGCCTGGTACGTGTATGTTCTTAAGGGAAATCTGAGCCATAAAATTTATGGACTCTTTTCTGGGACCAGGCTGTATTTATCTGCTGTTGTGCTTGGGGTATTATTCCTTACAGACAAATCTGATTTACAAAAGAAAAAAAACAGGCCCCCGGGTATCTCCAGGCCTCAGTTTAAGAATCACAGCCTACAGCTCCTCCAGTAGCCCTCACTGACTGTATTCTCCACACACACACCACTAGGCCACTTCACTGAGTTTCTACATTTAACAGATGCAGTACAGTGTAATACGGAGCACAGCTTCATTAATGACCAAATAGATCAATTTCCTTGGTCAAAATGAGTAAAAAGTCAAAGTAGCACTCTGTGGACATGCTAGGTACACTGCACCTGGTAGCAAACCTGTATTTCCGAAAGTATTGCCGAGCCTCTCAACCTCCCTCCCCACTCACTCTCCCTGCCCTGAGTCTCAATAGGTTTGTTGTAGTCGACTGACTGGTAGAACTGGGCGATTAAGCCATGCCTCTCAGCACAAGTGTGTTAAATCTGACACTTTGTTTTCGTTGGACAGCCTCTTCGTCCGTCAACCCCCCCCCACACACCCCTCCCCCCTCTTTTTCCTCTCTCCATCTCTCCTTCCTACTCTTGTTTTCTTTTGCTCCCTTGGTCTCCCTCTCCCTCTCGGTGTCGACTGCCACCCCCTCTCGTTTTCAGGCTCTCAGTCTACTCCTTGCTCTCTTGAGCCTACAGGAGCTTCTCAGCTGAAGCTTGCTGGGCCCTGACTCCTTTAACTCCTTCCCTGCTAGAATGAGTCGAGCAGGGCTTCCAGATTGAATTGCACTGCTCAGATTAAAGGCTCACTCAGCTCCATATTTACTATGAAAACTTCTCTGCTTAATGCACTGCAGCCATTAAATCTATTTGCACATTGCTTTGGTAATGTGTCATAGTCAAATGTCAAACTCAGGTCAGTTTATTGTTACTGTTCTCAAGCAACATGTGTGACTCTGATCTGTATTAAGTAAAAACAAGAAAAACAAGTTCCTTCACTAAGTAATCCAATGATGGCTTTGAGGAGTAATCCTTAAACCTTTGCCTTTTTTTATCACTCAGTCCTCATCACCGTTTCATTATTTTAAAATTATATAATTGTCATATTATACATGAAAGCATGTAATTGACTTTATGATTTTTTCTGTATTTTACTAACATCAGTACAAAATGGGAAAATGTTTTTGCTGTTGTAAGGAAATTATTTTTTAAAAAAATATATGGTGTAAGTAATAAAACAGCTTTTAATTCTAAAGAGACATACTGTAACGCACATTTTGCTCAAAACTTTGAACCAATTAAAAATTTGGATTAAAAAAATCATTATATATATATTCTTATTATATATCATGTTAAATATATTCTTTGGCATTTCTTTACAATGCCGTGTCTGGGACACAATAATCTCTTATCTAACATACAACAATTCCCATGCAAATCTGATATAACTGTTAGAATTGCCTGTTCAGCCATTTAATTAAGTAAATTAGAAGTGAGAAACATGAGCTGCACTTATCGGGAAAAAATCTAACAAAACACAAAAAAGAGGATATATGCCAATCATAATAAGAAGAACATTAAAATAATAACGACGCTCCAGAATTTCCAGCTGCAGCCACAATTTATAACCAGCTTCCTCAACTTTGAAAAAGGAACACAAAAAAGCAGAGAAAGGTTTCTGTGGGAAAAAATCTTGTGGGTCGGTGCAGGCTGGCATGATGCCTGACTGTCTGGCTGGTGGGGTGTCAATCTGGTTCCTAATCTAGACTAGTCTGTGCTGTCCACCTGTTTCCCAATTAGTACTGTATTGAAACACTTCATCTCTCTACTTCAGCGTCAGATAACATTTCGCAAAGTGTGTTATCCCTGCCAAAAGGGAGTTTCACTTTTGTTTGCCTGCTTCGTACTTTTCCAAGTGTAAGTCCTCCGGTGGCACATTCCCACAAGGAAATGCACCTCTGAATATAGGAAGGTCTTGTCCTTTATTATTATTATTTTTAATTATGCAGCTTGAAACAAAGAACAGTGTCAGATACAAGTCTGGATCAGCTGTAGTTCTCTCCAAAGCCAAATTAAAAAAGGGAAAGTGCCAACAAGTGTGGCCTCTAAAGTGAGTTCTCAGGGAAAGTTACAAAGTTACATCTCTGATTCTACAGATGCAGCACAATAAATTCGTAACCCACCCCAGCTGCTTTGAAACCTGTGGGCCCATTTAAAATTTCAATGAAAAAACTTATGAGAGTTTTATTTTAAAAACTCGTTTACAAAACCAAAAGCAAAATGAAATCATAATCATAATAATTTAAGATGTTTTTTTATCCCTGCAATCAATAAAGATCGAGTATTCTCCGCACTAATGACTTTATGGATGCTGTTTAGGCTTTCAATTGAAAGATTGGAAAAGGACCTTAAGCGAGAGTGAGCAAGACTGACTGGAGAAATTCACACCTGTTTTATTTAGGTGCTCCACAGCCAGCATTGTGCTGGGGGCACTGATGGGGTTAGTATAGATTCTGAACTCTTAACCGGATTGGGATATAATGGCAGCCCTAAACCTTCACAGAAAAAACAAAACTGAATACATTGCCGATTGAGTATGAGTGATACCCTTCCTAATAAGATGCAGGCTGGAAAGTGAACTTTCCAAAACAGCTCAATGCTGTTGAATACTCACTCAGAAAAGTAAATTGAACACAACAAACATACAATGCTGTGCAAAAGTCCAATTCACAAAACATGTAGGCAACATCAGTTCATCAAAATTTCCTTTATTATCTCCTGCTACTGAATGCAGTTAAAATGGCTCATTATCTGGTGCTCCTCATCATTAACAACACCTGTTTCTGTACACATTCACATACTGTAGCTATTAGTTTTTTCTCTTTTTTGTCCTTTAGGTACTACAAATTATTAGTAACATATATTCCTAGAAAAGGAAAAAATGAAAATAATTAAAAGAGTAGATCAATGGGAAACTGCTAAGGCATTTGCACTGCAGTGTATGTTATTGTACTTTATGTGTATGCATTCATGAGTTATTGGAATGGAAGATATACTGTTTGCCGAGTTTTACAAAAATATCTGCTGCATTTAAATGCAACATTTGTCTTTATCAGTTTTTTTCTTTCTCTGAGTAGCCCATTTAGAATATGCAGCTATAAATAGTGCTTTTTTTTCTTTCCTTGTGCTGTGAGAATCTGCTTGGCTGTAGTGGAAAAGCTGTGGTAATCTTTGACAGGGATTCCTGAGCAACAGGGTCATGGAGCACAAAACGAGTAGTGTTTGACTGTGGCGAGCACTCACCTAGGAAATATGACATCTGACTGAGGTCTCTGCTCTAGCTAGCATGTGGGATGCTGAGGTGGGAAAAGAGAACTGGGAATTTTAAGGGGTGTGAGGGCTCAGGCCTCTGATCCATGATCACTTTTACTGGTCTCTGTTGGCAGTGAAACAGCCAGGCAAGACCATTGGAAGAAGAGACTGAAGCAGTTAATGGTTTGCTAACACTGCAGTGCCAGGTAACACACCTGGAAAAGACAAAATGTGCCTACCACAGCCTAGTGCAAGCAGGAAGGGGCAGCATACTAGATGTTAAATGTCAAATTAGCATTCACTGCCTTCACAATTATTTTGTCTGAAATACCAATTTCACACAAATCTCAAAACTTCGTTTTCCAATTAAATCATTGCAGTGGCAACCACAGTTCAAGAGGAAGTAAAAACTTCTTAATGATACTGCCAAGTTCATTGTCCAGTTTTATTCTTATACGGCAGAATTACAGACTTGCCTCTTCAGTGTGTTGTGAACGTATTCAGTGCTATTGTTCTGTTCCTGACAATATGTTGCAGTTTATAATGCATAATAAAGTAGCATTATAAAACCCTTCCAGCACACCCATGGTTTAGAAACAGCACAGTGGCAGGGGTAAGACAGCTGGGGCAGTGCACAATTTGAGAATGCTAAAATGTAAAAATAAAATGTGCAGCTTTCCCTAAAGAGGAACTTGTACCAAAACACACTCCAGCTCTTCTGACCCCTTCCTTCTGAGTTCCTTCCACATTTTTATTTTGAGCGGGCATGAATTTGAATCTCGTCTTCAGTGTTTTTAACCCCTGGGAGACACAAATACTGGAGACAAACCAGTATATTAAACCTAGAAATATTTAAAAAGTGTTTTCAGTGTTGCAGAACTGTGTCTGGAACAGAGGTATTCACTAATTTGTTGGGTGTCATCCTGTTTAACCTAACCAGTTCCCAAATAATTAAATGCAAACCTTTTCTTTCTGATTGAACTCATCCCACCAAGAGGTATCTAAAATAGTTTCTTCACAAGCCTAGAGGGCCAGTGTATCAGTGAGGTTTCAAGCCATCTCAGCTCTTATGAAGTAAACTATGTGGTTAATGGCTTAACTGGACCAATTTAACAATATCTTACAGCTCTTCAGCTCTTATTTTTCAAGAGACTTGAAAACCTGCAGACACACCAGTCCTCCCTAATGCACGATACATGGTTCAAACATTTTGAAATTTACAGTTATGCACAAATGCTCCTTCAGTACTGAAGGTTAGCTGATCTTAGTACTCACTAAGTGAATTAATCACATGCCATGGTATGAAAATGAAATGTTTAATTTTAGCAACATTTACATATTTTGTTTGTATATACAGTATTCAGTAATTATCTTTAGACATTGTGTGTCTTGTAAGATAAAATTCCTCTTTGTTAATTTCTTTTAAAACATCTGGTCCATTAAATCCAGATGTTTCGCAATGAAAGGCAGAAAGGATATTTTGCAAGCCTGTCCCAATGCATGTTTTTAAAAATAATATATTAATTTAATTAAGAAAAAGGGAAAAAGGTCAAGTCTGCTGACAATTTAGTCTCCCTGAACACTAAAGAATGAAAATTGTCAAAGCATGCTTCCACATGACTTTGCTTTTCCTGGCTTTGCAGTACAGCAAACGTTTGACAGTGTTTGCTTTGCTTAATATGGTTTGTCTTGGAGTCTAACTCTGATTGCGCAAAGCAGCAATCACTGAAATGTACAGGAGCTGGCACTTTAAGCTGAGCTCTGATTGCGTGCCCTAGTCAAGCACTGCCGCTTGTTGTGTCAAGATCTTTATCATCTGGCTGACAGCATGAGCCTTACATACGCAAGTCGAGCTCTAGATAAACAGGGGCTGTGAGAGAAAAGATGCTGTACCCTTCAGTTCAGGTTAAAACCAGCTCTTCATTTCACCTTAGACACAAGAGCACTTCACATTGCTGTTAGTTAAATGAGAAGTTATCTGAAGCCTAGGAAAGAGAAGTAATGTTGAATATCATTATCACTTCTTTTCTGCAGACTATTAATATCTTGTTTTTTAATGTCACAAAGCGGGAATTTTAAAATCCCATGTTTTTTTCATGTGAGAAGGGTGATGTACACACTGGTGCCTTCAGCTTCATAACATCATCTTGATTTAATCCAAGCAAGCAGATTTTTCGTTGAATCCCATTTTTTGGAGGTGAGAACTGAGCAGAAAAATCGTAAGTTGAGATATACAGCTGTGCTGTAAAAGCTTGCAACTGCTACCAAAGTTGTGTTAATCACAGGAAAAACATTTTTTATTGCACTACCATACAAAGTGTAAAGCAAGCTCGTCATATAATTGCAAAGACTTATGAATAAAACATTTTGAAAGGCAGGTTTTGTAATGTTCTAAGTAACCTTAATTTATCAATGAATAAAGTTTGTTGAAATGCACCCTTTGCTTTCATCAAATCCGTCAATAGAGAACAAATTATTTTAAAATGCCAACAGTCTTAAACCCACAGAAACGTAAACTACATTTCTTTATGAAATGATGCTGTTACATGCAACCTAAAGGATTAAGGATGAAATACCTCACTACATACAGTATGTAGGAAAAAAAATGAAAATACTATTAAAAAGAAGTTCAGAACAAAGCAAAAATAAAACTCTAATGTTGTAATACGTCCTAATGAAACAATTACCAAGTACGATCCCTTTTAAAATGTACACAGCTTCTGTGCATTGTTCCCTAATCGTGTTAGTGTGAATCTCCTGCTAGACGTGCTTCTAAATCCATCACTGTATTGTATTAATCTTTCAATCCTGTTATCTCACCTACCGGTATATTGCACACCATCTGTTACAACGTACTTAAATAATGTGTTGTTTTTGTGTTTAAACTATTGTCTGTGCACGTCCTGCCTATACTTGTCTTTAGGAGATTGATGAGGGCTTTGGTAAAAGCCTATCCATTGACTACTCAAAACTCCACTTTTGTAAACAACAGCTCTGTGGCATAAACAATGCCTGGTCAAACTAACACACTGCTTAATGCTCCTTTATTAACACTCCTGTATTGCTTGGCTGTATCAGAGTTCTGACATTTAGAACGCAGTTTATTTCTGAGAAGTAGCTGCGGTGATTATGTCTATGGCCTTTGGCCATGAAGTAGAACCATCAGTAGCAAATATATGTTTTTTTTACACCTTGCAGATTTATAAAAATAAAATTTCTGTGAAAATGTTCTGTGGATTGACAAAACACTGTCAGTCAACATGCTCTCACTGTGTACTTTCCTTGACAGGAGGTTGCAACACTCCACTTGTACAGCGAGGTAGTGATTCCGTAAAAGTATTCAGGAATGGCTTTATTGATATCTGGGGCAAGAGTGGCACAGGGGATTAATTATGTAGCCTTGCATCTCCACAATCCTGGAGATCACATTTAATTTGTAAGGCAATTGAATTCCGTTGTCCTAGCTATGCCTTCAGTGAATTTTATTTTTGTATTACAAAAGCTACTGCCACAGGCCTTCTCCTCCTGTGATGTCTACATTCAGAAGTACTTCTTATTAAATTAAAGAGGAGAAGAAATTAATTTTAACATACTTAGTTTATTGTGTTTATGCATCCTTACACTCTAACATATTCATTCATGGATTTACCTTTATAAAACTATCAGGTCAGGTAGCCAGTTTTCAACTTCAGAAAAATGTCCTTCATCTATGATTTTACCTAAATGCGGTGAATCATCTACGGCCCATATGCGATATTCTATCACTAAATGGCGGACTTTCATTTCTACATTTTAAAGGTTTACTTTAACCAGCCTGAATCTCACTCAGAGAAAAAAAAGTTGTTTAGAAGCCCATATCTTGCAAACCAAAGTTACGTTCATCACACAAGAGAACTGTTTGATTGCCCTTAAGTAGGTGAGTTAAGCATACTAGTGCATTTCATCAAGGGCTGCCCTAGAGTATTGAAAAAAAGTTCAGTTCAAAACAAAATAATTTTGAACTCAGCACTATTCAAAAAAGGAAACGCAGTTAAGTTTTGATATGTTGCTTTTTCGGAAGTTGCTTAAGGCTCATACGGTGGAGAGAGAAGAAAAAACTGAGGGTCTATCTCCACAATCTATCTATCCCCCCCCCCCCCCCTTCTCTTTAAACTTCAAGGCAACTGAGAAAGAAAATATGTCATGTGCTGGGAGCAGAATCTTGGGAGGCCTGTACTTGACAGAGACAAGGTCTCGTATAATGATCGCTGATCAGTATAACACACTGGAGCTTTTTTATCAGGCACTCTCACAGCCACCCCGTGATGCTTCAGTCTTCAGCAGTTTAACTGTCGCCCTGGGGGCCTCACCTGATTCTCGCCAAGTACGATGATGGCTGACAGCTGCCTGCATAATAAATCCTCATCAGCCTGCACGATGAGGAAGCCAGCTCTGGAGTTTTCACAAATGGAAATAATCTTTAGGAAAACCGTGTAAGGTTTTACAGTGTGCTACAGGATCATTCTTTTTTGTTGGGGGGTATGGGGGGTGGTTGAGTCCCATAGAGCCACTTAAATGTACCAATCTAAACCTCTTATAGAATTTCTTCATATTATGATTTATCCTATACAGACTCCTATATTGCAGCCATAGGATTGTATCTGTTAGTTGCTTTCCAGCTCCACTAGGTTGCAGTGTGGAAGTGAATCTTTCTCATTGCTCAGAGGTCTAATGGATTTCTTGATTGAAAATACTGTTGAAAACCTAAATATTCTGTAGTAATTTCTTTGTAGATATGAGCTAGTCTTTTCACATTATGTACAGTAGTATTATAATATTTAGAATACAACTTTATGTATATACTATTTACCTTAGTAAATATTAAGATCAAATAGAAAAGAAAATTATAATCTAATCTACTGTATGTAGTATGGTGTTTTGAAATGCTCAGGTTTAATGGAAAATCCAGCACTTGTTTTGACTACAATACTGCTTCTAAGGGTTGGCATTTTTGTCATTTTTCTGTTTCCGTGCAAAATACACCAACATTTAGATTTAACAAGAGGAAGTAAATCTGTACTGCTTTCTGAAAGACGGCTAACAGAGGTTAAAAACGCCTTTTTAAACCAGGGATGGAAAGTCATGTGCTGTGGAGAATACTGAATTCTGAGCTCAGTGCCAGATTCAGGAAAGCATGATGTAACTCTGTGGTCAGTTGGACGATACTGAGTTGTGCTCCCCCAGCTCCGAAGTCTGACCAATGCTCCTGACTCCCTGGCAACAGAGTCTGCTTGCGCTCCGCAAGCAAAAATACATATGTTACATTTCACATCGTGTTGGAAAGGCAGTTAACTTGTGCCCTGACAGTGAGCTCGAACAAGGGCTTCTCTGTCTGGCATGACATTTTCTGTTTGAAGTTGCATGAAAGAAAGAAAAAGCAAAAAAAAAAAAAGCTTTTTCCACTAGACCCACCCAGAAGCTAAAATCTCATCTAAAAGTTTTTTTTCATGTCTTTTTGTTTATTTAAAGTGGGCTTTGACAATTATTTATGCTCTGAGTGACAGGGCTGAAAAGATGAGTGGGAAAAATGTTAATGTTGGTTACAGGGCACGGTAGAAAATCATCAGATGGCTGGTAATGGACTATTCAGGAGGTCACTTGTTAAACAATTTTTGGGAAAGAGTTCCAGGAGGCTCTGATTTTGTGAGATTGCGTTTTTTTTTCTCTTCTAATAATTAAGGCTACACAATATAAAGTTAGAAAGAGATGGAGCTGGGATGCTGGAAATCTAAGTCCTATATTTTGGCCAGATCACGTCTGGCACACACTATGTGTTGACGATTTAGAGCTAGAATTTGTCCTCATGTCACTGGGGTTGCATCAAGGTAAATCAGCGTGAGCACCTCACAGAAAGTCAGTGAGAAGATCTTCAGTCTTGCAGTGGATGTTAACTCTTTCCTCTGTGGGGCTCATAGGATGAATAACGGTAACAGGTGCACATGCTGGAGGGGCAAACACATGGTCCCCTCTAACACTGTCTGCCATGTTGGTATCTAAAGTGGCAGCAGTAAAGCCAAGCTCATTAACTCATGCCAATTCCAATTTGCAGGGTGTATAAAGAGAAAAATATTTGACATTTCATACTTTGACATAAAATGTAATATTGTGAGAGCAATGGAGCGTACCGGAGGAATTTGTTTATTGTCCAAAGCTGCCAATCACTTTGCGTCAATTGAACTGAATAAAAAAAAATATAACTGCCAGAGGTTTATTCATGTCATTAAATGGCGTGTGTTTTTTTAATTTGTGCATGTATACTGCCAACAGTTGTTAGTCTGAGGCGTTGTTGCTTTTGAACCTTTAAATTAAAAGCCTTTAATTGTAAAAAATAAACGTTTAAATTAAGGTAATGCGCTTAACAAAGTGTGCAATAAGCAGTATCAGGTGTGACATTGCTACTGCCTTGCTAAATCACATTCCTGCTTTGCCAATGTAGCACTATTAATGTCTTAGAATGAATGACAATTAAGAATAACATAATAATCATCATTAGTGCAGTGAAATATGTTTAATGCAATTAACAGTATGTATGAAATCATAGCAAAACCTGTTTACTTCCACACATAAATAAGGGGATTGAAGAAGAACTGCAACATTTTTATATTTGCTTTGGGGAAAAACAGTGTGCATGAAATGGTAGGGCACTCCTGGCCACTGTAGGATTGCCTGTCCCTTGTTCCCCTTCCAGCGTGCCTAACCTGTGTTTGGTCTGCGAGCTGCAGCTTGTCTCAGAGCTGTGGAGTACAGCAGATATGCGCCAGGGGAGACTGGTGTAGGGGTGAAGCTTTCGCACCAGTGTGTAAGAGATTGCGGTTTTCCCGAGATGCTGAGTTTTGAGATTCTCCCGCAGGGGGGAGCGGCGGGTCATCTTTCCCTGGCCGCCAGCCCTGATATCCTGCCATCTGACATGCAGTGGAAATCTACATGGCCTCCCTTCCTCTGCAAGCAAACTCGTTCGCCTCCCTCCCTCCCTTACTTTTTCTTACTCTTTCTTTTTCTCTCCCTTCTCCTCCTCCTCCTCTCTCACTTCCCTTCTCTGGTCTCCTCTCCCCCTGTAGGTAAGAATCCCACAGATATCTGCAGCCTTTTGTTTTTCAAACTGAACTCCTCAAAAGGTTTAAGCAACCTCCAGAGAGTCAGAATAACTTCCACAGCAGTTTTCTTTCCTTTTTTTTTTTCTCTTTCTAAGAGGCCCACTTGTTCTCTCTCGCACTCTGGCTCTGTTTTGGCTTTTTCCTGCTAGTTCAATTTTTTTTTTGCTCACCCACTTCCCAGCTCTCACCTCTCTTGCTCTGTCACTCTTTTTTCCTCTCACCCACTCCAGCTGTCAAATCAGTGCGGTGTTGGCTTTAATTGTTATTCTTGGTAAATTGGAGCAGTGTATAAGTGGCCATTAAGGTGTGGGAGGATGGCAGGCTTAGGAGGCCTGGGAATGAGACTCAGCTCTCTCATGAGAGAGCTCATGGATCGCTGTATTCTGCCTGCCATTAGCCCTTGATAGACCTAACAAGTTGATTTCACTGTGTCCATTTAAAAAAAAGCAAAAAAGCAAAACAGTAAGCAAGTTGTTTAAGCAACAGGAAAATGGTAACCAATCACATCCAACCCTAACACTGTAAAGCTAATTGTTTCATGCAATCCCAATTTATGAAGTACAGCAGCCGCATAAGCATTTACACCCTGTAACAGACCAAAAAATATTATATTAATCATCCTTACAAGTCATAGTTTACAGGCCTACTTTGACATCTCTGTAAAATGTGGCTCTACTTTACACGTGAAACCTGACAGGAAAGGGAAAAATGAGAAAAAAGGACCTACAACCCCAGAAAGGGGAAGATGTCTTGGCAAACATTTCATTCCAAGTTACATCTTTGTTTGAGGTATTATTGTGAATAAACTTATTTAAGGCGCTAGGTGCCAGTACTCTAAGTACAATTGTTTTTCTGTTCAGTACCAGTATGTTTTTGTCCCAGAAGAAAAATGCTTATTTTCCTAGAGGGGAAGGCATTAAACTGGAGAAGCTAAGATGTAGTGAGAACCCCCTCATAGACAAGCACGTACGCACACACTCCTCCCTGTGACTGGTGTGCTGCTTTCGTTTCACTCTGAGTCACTGCGGCTCATAGTCCTGTCCCGGCTTGTGCATCTTAGCACTTAATCACCTGGATATCCTTTAAATTCCCCTTCTCTGGCTGAGATGATAGATATTAAGTGGTCGTGCATTAGATCAGTCCACACTGTTCACTTCAGGAATTAGACACATAGCAATAGGAAATAGAACAATCTCTGCACAAGCAGAATAAGCACTGCAACTGCATGTGTGAATGTGGGAACCAGGCAATACAGATCAGGAAGCATTCTGTACATCTGATCTGACAGTCAGTAAGTTCAGAGCACTGGGTAGAGATCAGTGCTGTAGTTTAAAAGAAGTACAGTATCAAATGCTGTAAAAGCTGAAGTAAGTGCCTTATGTAAATTTGTCACGAAGAAATGTCTAATCTCCTCATTTTTGCGTA
Source organism: Lepisosteus platostomus (assembly GCF_059453375.1). NCBI lineage: Eukaryota > Metazoa > Chordata > Actinopteri > Semionotiformes > Lepisosteidae > Lepisosteus > Lepisosteus platostomus. The sequence continues at coordinate 21,520,473 of NC_142625.1, forward strand.
TCTCAGCAAATTATGGATAAAATAACTAATAAGAATGCCTTATAAATAGATATTTGGTCCTGAAATCCATCAGTGTTTGCTTCTGTTAAAGATTCATTTCACATCTCGTTATGCAGATATTATACAGAGATTACTGCATTTTTTATCACTTTGAAAAGCAAGTACAACAGAAATCCCGTTTCGCATCTGCTAATCTGTTTAAGCAGAATACATTATCAAGTATATGCAGTATTATTCAAGCATATTTTACACATATGCACAATGTATTTACTGTACAATTAACATATATTTAAATGTGGATCAACAATATATGTAGGTTTGTGTCAGAGATCTATAACAAACTAGCATGTCCCATATCACTTACTGTACATTATACAGTATGTGTTCTTCATGTGAGTGCTTGAACAAGGGAACAGTGAGGCTCACGGTTTTAACAAGCTAGATTGTAAAGGATGCAACTTTGCTGTTACCTGTGGAGAAGCTGTCATGAGCCTGGCCTTAAGTTTGCCCTCCACAGAGTCATGCACCTAGCTCAAACACTGAGATCACTGCACAAATATTTGCTGTCTGATGTCCTAGCTGCGCGCTACCTGACCAGAGAGAGCACAGGTTTTCTGACACGGGCAGATGAAAGGTTATGCCCGCATTCAGAAAGAGCGTTCACAGCTCCATTTACTGACACAAATCTTGTCTTCTTCAACACTATAAAGAAAAACACGTGAGAGCAAGTAACCACACTCTCAGCAAAACAATCACCATTTTTACACTAAAGAGAGATGGGGACTGGGGACCCTCTGCGATCTGTCTGCCTTACAACCTACCTCCCTAAAATTGTCTCTAATAGCCAGCCCTCCTTCCACTCCTAGAAAGCAAAAAAGAAATAAGGGGGACCCCCTCTCCTTGAAAACAATAAATAAGAGCCCCTCCTCCCTGTCAGAAAGCAAACAAGCTGGCAAAAACACGAACAAATGTAAAACAAACCATGGTGATTGTAGGAGCGAACTCATTAGTACTCCCCTTTATTTTCTCAGGCCCAGCTATGCCCCTCAATTGGGTAGTTGCTGGCATCGCCACTAATTACATTTCTTACTGCAATGTATGTTTTGGCAAGTTTAAGATCTAAAGTTCTCTATTCAATTAACCACTGCTTGTTTTCTCACACTTTCTTTAAAACGTTCACATAGAACATCCCTTTTCTCCTTTTTAGTAAGTCTGCACATGACGAACACACATTTCCTAACAGGATAAAAGCAACAGCGAGAATCTGTAAGATCAACAGTTTTGGTACTGCATTCTGCCGGAGGTTAAACAGAAGGCTGCCATGGTAACTTGGAGCAGGGTCTATGGAAAGCAGGCAAGCCATGTTGAAAGTGAAAACAAATCAAGTCAATTGCCTTGGACAAATGGGAGAGTTTTTATGAAACAGTTCACAGGTCATGCCCTCCCAGTTCTCTGTTTATGAAATTTAACTCCCTATAAACAGAGTTAAATTTCAGCACATAGTTACACACCCATGTTTCAGTAGGAGCTACACAGCCTTTAGTAAGAGCTGAGCACGTCCAATTTTAAGAGAGACAAGTTGTCTGAGTCCCTGTTATCCGTCGGTACCCTCTTCCCATCCCCCTTTCCCATCTGGAAGGGTTAACTGTGACTACTGACAGGGATGAGTGGATTCAGACAGCAGAGCCATAGAGCTAGGCTCCTGGCCAACTGAAGTCATAAACATGGAAGGTTAGGTTTTGTGTGCCAGGGACAGCCCAGTGACTCACCCAGCATAAATCCTTCAGTCAAGAATCTTTTTTAAAGGGACCTGACCTGTAAGGTGGACTGTGATTAGGGATTGGATCACTAGTGAAAACAAGACAGGTTAGGGCTACGCTCGAAAATACAGGTGTATTAATGATTCGTGTACTGTTCAATCACTGGTACCTGATATCATCCACTTGGATTTATCTTGTTATTCCATGCTTTATGAGGGTAAAAGAGGTGATGGTGAACCTGAGTGTTAACTGCCTTCTCATGGTGTTAATCACTGTGAGAAAGTGTCATGAATCTGCATCTTTCATGTTGCCATAATGTTTCTGGAGTTTATCCAAAAAGTTTAGACCCAATTTAAACTCTGACAAAACGTGTAGAAACATTTAACCAAACACACAAAATAAAAAAAGTACTTTAAAAAACACATTTTATAACGCAACTTAAAGCAACTAAAACCCAGCAACTTTTGAGCCCAGCTGAAAAGACTCACATTCTCCAGCTTTTATAAGCCACATAAATAAAGTCTCGCGTATTAACAATTCTCCTGTGCTCACACGTGGTACCCAATTAAACTAATTTTATACGAACCAAATAATAAATGCATGCAGTGGCCACTCATCGCAGAGTTTGGCAAAAAGTTGTCTTATAGCAGCTGTAACTTGATTCAGTTGCTAAATTGTATTATGAAGACCACAGGACCGAAATGACTAAGAAAATGAGTTTGACTCAGGACACAAGAATACTAATTACTTAATGTAAAGCTGTCGTACCTTAATATAAATACATATAGAAATGAGCTCTTCTTGGTACCACACATTTATTTTGTCCACGGTTTTACAGGGTTTATATCATGCTTTGTCATCCAGCTGTAAACTTTACTGTGCTTTAACCATGGAATGACTGTGCTTCACTGATCTCTGTTTACAATGACACACCGCAATAAACTTTTAAAAAAGATATATATGAGATCGGTCTCAACCTTGTCCCTGTATGGAATTAACACACAACTTTACCGTTCAGCACTAGGGCAGCACCAGCAAGAACAATTCTCCTTGCACTCACACCATTAAAGAAATGTGCGCAGAAGTGGTCTTTGACTGGAGGCATCGATCTTGAGTGGCACTTAAGTGAATGCGAGCAGTAAGGCAATAAGGACAGCAATAGATCACTGGCCACCAATCTGCTCCCTCCCAGCACTCCCCCCAGGATACAACAGCTCAGGACTCGGTTCTTTAGGAATCAGCTCTGGCCAGAGAGAAGGCTCTCAGTGGCTGAAACAGGCAGTGAGCACTTCCCAGGGGACTTAATATTTCTTTTAACTGGTCAAGCTATTAAAGAATATTTCTTAGCCCATTCTTGTTTGATTTTTTTTTTCTTGGCCCGTTCTTTTTTTTAATGGCTGTTGAAATAGTCAATCAATGTCAATCTATCTTGTTTTTAGCCACAATTTAAATAGACTTACTGTCAAAACTGTAATTCCAGAAAAAAGCGCTCCACTGATATTTGACACCTAAACATTAATTTACGAGATACAGTGAAAATTGAACCACCTAAAGTAAATACATATGTTAAACACATGCCTTAAGAGGCGCTTGATCAGTGCCAGTAATGCCTCAAATATATTTTTACATTCAGTGCTTGTTTTTCAGGGTTCTGTTCTCCAAACTACAGTGCTAAAGGGCTGTGAAAACTGCAGTGTAACCAATGCATCAGTCCAGAGGGTAATGTGCAGGCACTGCAGGAGATGGGCCCTTATGCTTTACACGGATGGTTAGGGATAACTTTGGCAATCTTATTTAATGCTATACATTTTGTGTGCCTGTAGCCGCGGGGCTGTCTGTGTGGCTCTGTTCTCAGTGTCTGGCTTGAACAAGCAAAGCACCCAGGGCAGCAAAGTGAGAGAGTGCAGTCTAGGCCTGGCTGCCGGTAAGAAGAGCTGACAGGCTAGAAATGGAGACCTCATTGCAGCTCATCTGTTAAGTAACCCCCAAACCCAAGCGCATATTTCATTGTCAAGTGACACCCTGTTTGACCCTTTTGTAACACAATTTATGCACCAAGGTAAAGGCTGAGACATACTTAACATTGTAAATAAACTGTACATTCATCCATTATCAGCAAGCTGCTTGTTCCTGGTGAGGCCCATGATAAACTGGGGCCTTTCCTGGAAGCACAGGGCTCAAGGCAGGACTGTGCTTGATGGGATGTGAGTCCATCATGGAGCGCTCACGCCAACTGAGGTTAAGACACATCAATTAACCTAGCCAGCATGCCTCCACAAGGTGGCAGGAATTTAGAACACGCAGTGAAAATGCAGAATTCACACAGACATTAGGAACTGAACCCAGGACCAGAGCAGTGAGGCAAAAGCACGAGCCACCATGCTTTTGTGCCACCCTGTGTCCTACATAATGATAAATAACCATGCAATAAATCTTAAACTTTTAGCACCATCTAAATCGACATTTCGTTCTTTCTTTGCAGTGGATATTGCCGAAGTAGCAGAAGTTTGAAACAGTAGGCAAGGGTTTGGATTTATAATTAAATGATTGTGGTCTCAAGTCCCAGGTGAGGCCATCCTGTTACACCCATAAGTAAGGTACTGTGCTCAGATCAGTTCAGCAAAACAAATCGCTTGTATAAATGGGCACAAATATTGTAGCAATTGCTTCAAACCAAATAAACCAAAAGAAAATAGTTTATAAATATTTGTTGCACTCTCTAATGAAGCAAGCATTATTTTATTTTTTAAAAAAGTTCTGATATATGGACATTACAAATAAGCTGGATGCAAAATGATTATAGAAGGCAGGCATGACACATTGCTTTCAAAACAGGTGTGTATTGCAGAAAACAAATAGGCCAGTAGCAAATGTTAATGGGGCATGTGGTTCGTCATAAATCTAAAAAAAATGGAGGACGTCTTTCGATGTCAATCACAATACCTGCTGATGCTGGCATGTATAATGTCATTAAGCAGGCTAGCTCTTATTTATGCTTATTATCTTAATGAATCCGTGAGTGCAGAGAGGCTTGAATCATATTGTATATTGCCTAAGTCTGGGGGAACTCAGCCTTATTTGAAAGTGTTCTTATCATGCTTAAGAAACATCTCCAAACTTAATATAAATATGAATGTTGCTAGATTGAACTTATTGGGTGAAGATTGCAGAAAGTGACTGAGTTATCTCTGAATGGATACTTCATTTTGTGTACACTATCCCTAGCTGTGTAAGTTATGGACTGAAAAATGGAATTGAAAGTACATGGGAGTTAATGACTGCTGTTCTTGCTTCTAAAGGTCTTTCCTTTCAGTGGCTGGCTGAAGGGATGTGGTGAGTTTCTGTTCCCACAGCTTGTGTTCCTGGACAGTTCTCACATAGCGGCGACTTGGGAGACTCTAACATACTCTTTCAAGTTGCAATCAGCTTTGTTGAACAGTGAAAATAAAAAAATATGAATGCTGCAAGCTGAATGTTTCAGTAGCACTGGCACACATGAAAGTAAGATCAGTAGTTTATCACTTTACATACATTCATATAATGTTTGTTTAAACTGTCTTTTTTCAAATGTAATGACTTGGAAATGTCCAGGTACAAGGAGATTTGCTAGCTATATGGAAAGATTTGTCACATCACTAATTAAGTCAATTAATTAATTGGTTCGATTAAAAGATTCATTGACCATTGGTGACATAGGCCTTGCACACACTAACAGTTTGCATTGGAATACACCAAACCTAATTAGGGCCCCGTTTATCATTATATATCGTATACGTATACACCACCCACTTTCAAAAGGTTCAGAATTCATAATTGCAAACTACAGCACAAGGATATTCTGTTATTCATATGGAATGTACAGGCCTGAGTACTTTTGTTGTCTGGATGCTGCTGAAACACTGTGACTCGGGGAACGTAAAACAGTTTGTAAGTGAGAGCAGGGTCGTTTGAATTTTTGTTGCAGCGAACTGATCCAAAGATCTTACCCAGCTGTATCTTGAAAAAAGAGCACATTCTCAACCATGTTCAGGTGGGGAGCTGCGTCAGCATGCTTAGGCTGCAAAGGAACAAGTAGTAGGGTTATTTCCTGCTGAAAAAAGAAGAAGAAGGCTCTGCTGTCGAAACGTTGTGTTTTCTTTCTTCTCTTTTCAGCATGGAATAAACCTATTACTTTTTCATTCTCAAACATGCTTGGCAATCCCAGTTTAAGCTGACCTTCCTTGTTTGTTGGTTATGGTTGTTCTTCACAGTGTTGCAGATGTTATCCCCTGTGCTGTCTTCTGCCTATTTCTGAGAAAAAAAAACATTTAGTTGCCTTATGGCCAGAGAGCTTGGAGAGGCACGAAACAGTTAAGCTGGGTAGTATCTGTGGATAGAGGGAGTCTACGTCCTGGCAGACTCCAGTTTACACAGATGGAGCAGCTCGCTGGATAACCACAAAAAATTCCTCCCACTGTCCAAGTTAGCACTTCTCAGGGAGAGAAAGTGATCCCCCGAGCAGACCCGAGCAATCAAATAAAGAGCAGCCAAGAGGCTCTGTCTCATCAGGAACTAGTGAAACACAGGCCAAAGAGAGACAGCCCTGTCTAGATTTCAGCCATTTATTAGTCATGTCTTTCATTTACCAGCCTGGGTAAAACTTCTTTAAGAGGTAAATAAGCCGAGCACACCCTTGTGTTGATGGGATTTGTCAAAACATATTCTTAATGTTTTTTCCTATTCACTGGAAATGTGCTCAGTGGATATGTTCTTCTCTCTGTTAGTTTCCTCCTGAGACTTGAAAGCTTTTTAATATTATTTTGGAGACAATGATGAAAAATGAAAAGGTGCCATTTAATTGTTTCTCACTTTCAGCACTATGAACATTTTGAAGTATGAGTTGGCTCTGACTGTGGAACTGTAATCCTGTTTTGATCACTTGTTCAGAATTAACTCTGCCATGAAAAGCATGCTGGTACATGTTTTTGCATTTAGGTCAAGTCAAAGGCTAAAATGGTAACTGATCTACAAGAGAAATTTAAAAATGTTAAAATGAATAAACTGGCTTTAATATGCAATCATATTAAGGAGTTTTACAGATTCTTTATTCTTTTACCCACAAGTAGTGCTTTAAAGTACAGATACTATAAAATTACCTCCCTGCCTTCTAGTTAGCTGATCCCATAAAGATTCAAGAATATAAACAAATAGGCCACAAGGATCCAACAGCCAACCTTCACCTTTCACAATTTAAAGTTACAGTACAGTGGCAAACTGGATGGCTGTGGGTTAACAGGAATTTGTTCTACTATCATCTGCTCTGGTCTGACGCTGGAGTTGCATGCTGTTGGAAAATGAATCACTGCCATAGGGCTGTAAAAAGAGCTATTTCAGAGGAAAAGCCTGAGTTAACCTCTGTGTCCCATTTCTACTGTACGCTAATGAACTGCTGTCATCATTAGCGCAGCCGGAGGAGGCCTGCCAGCTGTTTAACCCAATACAGTATGGAAAGACAGAGAGGGAGAAAAAGAGTGCAAGAGAGAGAGAGCGAGAGAGTTAATGGTGGGGAAGCGCAAAGTTGGGAGAAGGAGTGTGAGTGTGCGCTCATGTGCGTCGGAGACAGAAAGAGACCTCGACAGAAAGTTCAGACTGTAAAGTAGAACAGGAGCAACAGAGGTAGTGTGACTCATTATAGGGGGAAAAAAGATCACAGAGGACAAACTTGATGATATAATATATAACATGTTATAGTTATAACAAGGTACATGGAAGAGAAGACACAGGATCTGATTTCCCTGGAACTAAATAGTTAATGCAGGCTGACATGCACTCTGATAGGGTGTCACTCAAAAATATAAGCGTAGGCTCAAAGTTAACAGAGGCTAAATCACAAGACTAAAACAACTGTTGCAAAATGATTGTGCTAATCACGTAAATAACATTATAACACAGTAAACTCATAAAATATGGTGTTTCAGTTACCCAGCTCTTTTTGTTGGATTATTCTTTAAAATTTGCCCTTTCCTTTGTGCATTTTATGCCCTCTGGCCTGTTTTGTCTTTAAAAAGCAGGTATGAAAAGAGTTGTAGCAGTGACCTCTTAAGTGTTCCACATGCATGAAGGCACTGAATTGCCTTAAATACATGTCATTCAGCAACCGCACTTCAATGGAAAGGCTCTCCTTCCCAGAAATCAAGCCAGGAAAACAGGGAAAAGTAATACATGGAAATCTGAATGAAAAATAGAATCTGATTTTCTGACAGAGTTTGGGACTCAGTAGCCTTTTATTCCCAAAGCTCAGAGAATGATAACCAATCTCCCCTCCCCCTGTTTGTTATCATTGCCTCAAGAGGCTGAATGTCCAGCAGCAGGAGTTTATCAGACACAGATTGGCCAATTACCCTCCTGACCTCCCTTGGTGCTCTCATTACATCACATTTGTTTTCAGTCCTCTCATTGCTAAACGCTGCAGAGTGAGATGCATACCCAGCAGTTACACGGTGTGAGAATTTTTGTGCACTGCATCTTATAGTGTGCTGTTTACAACACATTAAAGAGAATGATGTGAGTAATGCTCTTGTGGAGCAGATAAGACTTGATCCACATAATGCCCAAGAATCCACTGTTACTTCCCATTAGCACCAGGGACGGTATCATAGTATGTGTCCTGGTGATGCTTTGTTCTGTGGATACTGTGAAAAATGTTTTTTTGCTGCAACTTAATTTAGATAATGGCTTGAGGGTGGGTTTTGTAGCAACTAATGTCTGCGTTTTTTCTTTTACCGTATGGCATGTGTGGTTTATGGGTACATATATTCATATGTCACATATTTATGCATCTCTGCACACTGATTATATCACTAGACATATCCAGAAAACATGAAACTTTTTGCTCATTCAATGTTCTCAGTGAAATAATACTTAATACATCTATGATGCTTTAGGAAACAGTGGATTTACCCTGTTGTCTTGATAAGATTGTTAGTATATTCTGTGACAAAAACAATCAAGTTGAATTACGTACAGCTGGGAGTAGAATCTTTATTCTGGACCTGCAGACGATGCTAAATCCCTTGCGACATCCCTTCCATTTCTGATAAAAATGAACAAACCTTTAAAAGTCAGCCCTAAACATAAAGATGAAGACAGTAATTTTGTAGAGGGATATTTTCATTGTTGAGAACTGCGAGAAGCTTATAGAATTAATAAAAAAGTCAACACTCCTTTCTTGACACGCTAGCACTGCAATACCCAAACACAACAACTATAATGATAGATCATAAACTGCACAAATCAATGACAAGATAGTGATACACACTAACATTAAACATTAAGGGACCGCATATTTCGTTCTCAAGTCTGAAATCTTAGTGATTATTTACCAGCAAGACTAGAATATGCACAAATATTGTCTTGTGAAGTGGACAAAGCCATTCAACCCTCAAATGAAAAAGCATGGCCCTCTGGCATTGGCCTTGGGTCCTGTGCATACAGGGCAGGTGTGTACCCCTGAATACTCTTTTTCATTTCTCTCCCTACTCACCCAGTCTTCAACCCAACTGTGACCCTGGGGGCAAAAGGGGAAATTTGCCATGTTTCTAAGAATGAAGTCATTACCTACGTCGTCTGGCTATGGTGTAATTATTTCAGACTTTTTAATTGAATGGGAACCCATTGGTCTGTAGTTAAAGACAAATGGCTTTTTTCATTGCCTTAATATGAGTCGCCAATCATTTATCTCCAGCCATAACATCCGCCCCCCACTCCGCCCTGATCTCTCTTTTTTTGCAAAGCTGAGAGTTCACTGTCATTTTAAAATCATGTTATTGCCATTTTACAATGTTCACCCCAACGCAAACATTTTCCCCCCTCAATCAACAGACGTTTGAAGCAAAACTGCATCTGCTGCATAAAGCTTTCCCTTTGACATGCTAAACTACAAAGCTCCTGAAAAAAACAGCTTGAGAACTGGAAGCAAGAGAGTATTGAAAAATGTAATCAGTTCATCTATTTCAGACACGTTTATCAATGACCAGTACATTTGCACACTCAAGGTTGATCTTGATATCTTTTATAACTTGTCTGCAAGAGGAGTTTCAGTTACACATTTTAAAATTGGACAAAAGTTGACTTTAATACTGTGGCAACATCATTGTTACCTTCTTCAAATCAGATCTCAGAAGCCAAGCAAAGCTGAGCCTGATCAGTGTTGGGATGAAGAACACACACTGGTGTAAATGATTATGTTTCTTAAGCTTAAGTCCAATTGGTTATATTTCAGCTAAGGTACCTGAATGAGGGGCGGCTTTGACACTTGCTAATTAGTTCATCACTAATTAATGAACACTGTTCAAGAACGAAAAGTTTTTTTTTTATCACATGTTCAGAACATTGAGCGCATGCATCTCTCTCAGTCTGATCCTGAGAACCTAAATGCATGCTTTTGTCTTTCAGGCTTGATTATTGTAACACAGCTCTTACAACTGTACCCAAACATGTTCTAAACAAGCTGCAGCATGTTCAGAACTGCTCTGATTTTAACCAAAGCAAAAATGCAGGAGCGCTTATAACCTTATTTAGCTTCTTTGCACTCGCTGATTTCAGAATAAAATTCAAAACTGACAACAGTTCACTGATACATTCAGGAACCCAACCTTTAAAGGCTGGAAAGATCTGGTTCCTCATTACATCAGTGAACCATTGACCCACTACACACCTACAATACACATCATTTGTGCTCTTTGGACTCACCTTCCTTCAGTGCTCAGATTGTTCCAAGACTTTAGAATGATCTCCATATCATCATATCAGATCTTGCCAGTCTGTCAGCACTTTCCAATCACGTATCTCATATTTCTACTCTACCTTTTATATTTTTTTATTTTAATTGAATTTACCCGCCTCTTTCGTTTTATTGTAAAGCACAAAGAGATGATGTCCTACGAAGGGTCCTACATAAAATAAAGGCTGTTGCTGTGTAAAGCAGATTTAAAGGTGGGTATTGAAAAGAAATTGAAGACAACTAGCCTGTGATTGAGAATTTGGCTAGTTAAGAAATATAGCAGTCTCCAAGAATGATGATTGGGACAGAACCAGTCCTCAATGGAAATCCAGGTTCCTGTTGTAAGTTGTACAGTAGGTGTATCAATAGTTACACTCTACCATCTGGACCAGAGTCTTACAAAAAGTACCTCAAAATGGTGAGTGGGGACACTGTTATAGGAAGTACCTTCCTTTGGAGGAGACGTGAAACCAAAGTTGTGATTACTTGGTTATTAAAGATCACTGCTTATAAAATTAGGGTGTTGATCCAGCCGTCCTGGCCAACTTCCACTCTGGAAGTGCCCAATCTGTCCAAGCTGAAGTCCTCACTTTCTCACTGCTCACACTGACTTGCTGAGCAATGGGTGGGTGTTGTACAGTACGTCCAGGGTGGATAACATCTATCCCCTTCTATATTTTAAGCTCCTTAGTATCCCATGGGATGAAAATCTCTTTATAAATTCATAGAAATCTTATTATAATGATAGTTTCAGGAAACCATTGGAATGAAGTAAAGAGTATCTAGACAAACAAAGCAAAGCACACAAGGATAGTTGTAGGGAGGTATCGAATACTTCACATATCACAGTAAGTTGTGTAGATATTGCCATGAATAGGAGTTTAATGAGCACACAAGGCTGTTTTGTTATCATTATTCAAGGACCAATCATCTAACCAGGTTTTGGTTATCAGAAACGCTTTGAAGGAATAAGTTCACTTAGTGAACTTTCAACTTTTTGACTCTTACTGTTCTCTCTTTATCACTTTACTAGTCTTTAGAACTGTGTGTTTTTTCAGATCCCCTTATGTCACTGTGAGCACTCCCTCTGAACTGATGCATACTCATTAATTAATAGGTAAACTGTATTGTGATTTGATAGCTTCAAAGGCGTGCTGATGATACCAAGAAAAAAAGCTGTGATTCATTACAGTTCCTATCAGATCTTGTTGTCCAATTATCTTTTGCAGTCTGCAAAAAAAAATATCATCAGTGGGCTGTTACGGTATAATTTTTTCAGGACTGCTAAAGAGTCACTCAGTGTAGTTTTGCTGTTGCTCATAAAAAACTGTCAGCTGGCACTTTGTATTCCTTTCTGCCATTTTAATTGTTTCTCCCTTTGTATATTGTAAAATTTTATGGGACTGCAAGTAAATTTGTAAGGGCTGTAAGTTTAGATTGTAAATCAGCCTTCATCATACAATGGGCCCTGTAATTAAATCATTCTGAAATATCCCCAGCAGGCTGGATTTCTATAGATGTTCTGTTAAGATACAGGCCAGCATGCCACAACATATACTGTGAGGTATTAAAAATACAACAAATGAATGTTGGAAATAATAGCATTTGTTGCATTTGTAATGCCTTTAAATATACAGTATATATGAACATTCATGACAGCATATTTGTAACAATTTGTAACTGTATTGAAAGAATCATGGGGAAATTGTACATTAGTTTCTTACAGATTTAAGAAATTGTTAATGACTTATCAGCATTGATCTTATTACCCACTGGGTTACAATATGCCTTTGTACTCCAATTCTCCCATGAAGTACAGAGGAAAAGAGTAAATACACAGCTGTTCCCTATCATCCTATGAGATTCCATTGTAAAATGAAAAACATTTCTCTAATCAAACAGGGCTTTTGAACTTTTTTACTTTCCATATGAACCAAAAACAGTTTTAATCAGTTAAATCAAACAATAGACTAATAATCAGAATGTTGCCACATTAAAGACGATACAGGGCATAATTAAACAGTAGACATGACACACAGCAATAGCTCTGGATTGTGGTGGTAATACCTGCGCAGCCTTCCTGAAATTGTACCTGTTCGCTGCCCGCAAAAAGAGGAAATCACCCAACTTCAGACAGATGCAGAGACGCTTACTGACAAAGCTACAGACTCTTTCTCCGGTCTCTTATGGATAACATAATGATTATTGTAATGTAGCAACCAGTGTTTAGACAAGCCAAGGTGAGAACAATAGATCTGCATGCCAGAGGTGAAGCCAGGGTAATAAGTCAGCGATCTTTGAGGTCTCGTCTAGACTCTGTAATGAATATGTGGTTTGAGGTTGATCTGCTGTCATGATGAAGTGCTTTGCAGCATTTTGTATGCCATTGATTCTGCAGTGGTCATTCTGTCTGCTAGGGCTCTGAGCTTAGGAGTCCACATCTAGACTGCAGTATGAGGCTTTGGGTACTTTGGAGATATTTTCCCTTATTATTTTAAGGAAATCAGTAAGTTTCTATGCATTTTTGTGTTTCTCCATCTACATTTTCAAATTCCACCTCGTAACCCTATAGTTGTCAACAAAATATTTAAAGGTGTAACTTTACAGAAAGATATGTTACAAATACTTGGGGTCTTAAAAATCTCAGCCACTTGTGTAAAAATGCAATAAAAAGCGAGTTATTGATTAATGGTTAGAAAGGACACTTTACCACTCTGGCAGCAGTTTAAGCTTTTATTATACCATGGAAATGTATATTAACCATAATCTTGATTAAATCCAAACTAGATAACTTTCTTCCATAAGGTTTCTTCTCCTGTGGAGTCCCCATTCCTTCAGCCTTACTAACCAAAACAGTAGCAACTCAACTCATTGAGCAAGCAAATGTCTAGTGGTCAACAATGTGTTATCTACAGTAGACCTACAGTAGTACTGCAAGTAAGTTCTAACTCAACTCTAACTGCTACTACCCTAACAATATTCTTTGAAATCAGACTTGAAATGTTTGCTCTATTCTCTACAAAATATCTCCTTCACTTGTTTATCTATCTTCAGTTTCAAATATAGCCTCTTATTTCAGTTGCAGTGACTAGAGGTACAAGTAGATCTTATTATGTGAAGCCTAAGTTGCTTTAATAGAGACAAATACCTTCAAAAATGAGGGAATCTTTGAAGTTCTTTCAATAAAATTAAAAGTCACATCTGGTAAATGATTACATGAGGTGCAGTCCTAACTGAAAGAGAAAGTGACAAGTGAAATATTTTAAAATCTCGATATCATGTAAGAAAGGGGATGTAATAATTCTTCAAATGTGCATCTTTAAGATAATCTCACCAGAGATATCATGGAGAAAAATGCCCATTTTCCAATCTGTAGAATAAGTGATAATATAGTAAGAGTACTGAAGTTGCACCTACATTACAACAATCATCAACCTTTATAAGAACATAATACCAACAAAACACACAACACTTGTTTGGTTGATAGTAGTATATTGATCTGAGTTTCACATCTAGCTGTTTCCTCAAAGATCCTATAGAACCCCAACATGACTGGGCGATTTATTCCAGATACTTATCACATGTGATATGTGTAAGGAAATGCCTCCTACTCTCTGCTCTCAAAGCACTTCCTCATATTTATAGCGTTCACCCTTAGGTCCTTGTTTCCTTGCTGAGCAAAACGTAATCCATTGCATTCATTCTATCAATATGTTTTATTATTTTCCAAGCTAGCTTAACACGTATCCTCTGTTCAATAAAAATAGATTCAGTTCCTTAAGTTTGACAGTAGGGGGCAGAGTAGTGTGCTGTATGACTCATGACTGGCAGTTTGTGGGTTCAAGTCACCACTGTAGACACTGCTCTTGTACCCTATTGCTCTAGTCCACCCAGGTGTATAAGTTGGGACCACCATTACTAGGGGGGTAACTCCTGCAATGGACCATCATTCCATGTCCAGTTAAGGCCATGGACACCAGGATGAGCTCTGGGCCAATTAACTACTGTGGTTCAGGTATGGACTTGCAGCAGTATTACAGTAGCAGTGCAGTAGTGGACAGGACTCCCGGAGGTTTCAGGGTCTAATCCTTAGCCAGAATTTTGCTGTTCATTATATGAGGGAGATGCTCGATTCAGACTGCTCCAATATGCTTTATTGCATAAATGTGTCTCCCAGTTGTCATTGCAAATCACAATTTGCTCTCAACTGACATACCTTGTAAAATTAAGGAATATAAAAACATATCTATATATGACATTCCTTTAATAAGAACAACAGAAGAAAAAAAACATTGAGTGGATTTGAGATAAAATCAAAGTTGCAGCATCCAGACATCTTGGTACTTGTTTCTGCACTCTATACAGCATTGATTCCTTTGTGAGTAAGTCTGCCAAGATTTAATGTGTTTGTGGAGGCTTTGTTATGGGCCCAGACTAGGAAGTCCTGTACATCATGAACCAAAGCGTTTTAAAACACCAGTAATGATAATCTGTACTGTTTTACTGGCTTTGATATTTTTCCAAATGTTGAGAACTTTTACCTTGCCTTTTCCCAGAAGACGTGAATTTTCCCTGCTTGTACGCACTCTTTTTAGCCAGATAAACTTATGGCTGAGCAGAATCATAGAACATAACAATTTCATAGCCCTTGTCTGAACAGTCTCTGACTGACTATAAACATATTAAGTATTTAAGGACAATTGAGTTTCATACTTTGCAATTAGGCACTCGCTACTGGTGAAGCTGGAGATCTGAGATAACAGTGTTTTCGATCAACTGACCAAGTATGGAGACCAGGGACATAGCTGTGGAAGGTGAAGGCATTCCATCGAGATGTTTAACCAAATGACATCTTAGTCAGTAAAGATTCTGTGGATCTGATTGTGAGAGTAGGGTGCATCCCTTTTGTCCTGGTTACAGGCACAATGAGGCCTACCTGAAGTCACCCCTTCATACAGTGGATGAAGCAATTTTTCACTTCTGCAGAGTATTAAGGTTAGAGGCATTTCATGACTACTGCACATAATCCAGATGGGCATTTATAATCCAGTTGTGGAAGAAGTGGATCCCCTTCTATAGTTGAGGGGATTTTGGATCCTTTGGGGTATGAAATAATAAAAATGCAGTATTATCTATGTCAAAAATAATTCCTTGCATGAAAAGCTAAAGTGGTAATCATAGGTTTGTGTTCAGAATTCAAGTCAGTGTGTGTTTCAGAATATTGAGCAAATTACAAGAAACATAGTCTACTCCTATAGAGTTTAGCTATACTTTTAAATGTTTCTTGTAGAAAAGTTCTTATCAGCTGCGCGTCGATGAAGCAGTTTAGAGAAGGTGATACTCCCTGGGGCCTGGAGACAATCAACACTGATTTTATTCTTTTTAAGACATTATTTTGCACACGTTCAATTGTAATAAAAAAACTTTTTTCCCAAAACCCATTAAGCAGCCCATTCAACTCTGTCTTTTCAACAGAATTAAGAGATTCTAATGGGCAATTAAAAGTTGTATTTTATAATAAAAACAAGGATTATAATGTTCATTTTTCAATTACTTAAAAATTAAGAATTTTGAATGCCAAAAAGCTCATTACTTTATTACCAGTGATCCTCCTGGGTATCACTTGAACCACCTGGGATGCCAATATGCAGATGTCAGTCTGTTTGTTAAGTCATGGTTTAAACGAAGGTAATTGTAAGGGCTATTTCACACTTTTCTTTTTCCACACTCATTTCAACTCAGGTCAGCCCCTGACCAAAAGAGACAAGCACGTTCACTTTACCACTTTGAATCCCAGAAAAATCTCTCGACCTCGAATCGAACAAACCCAGTGTGTGACCAGAGAAGAACGATGAGAAAGCTAAAATGCTACTGCAGCAGGGTTATGCTCACTCTGTGCTGAAAATGTGCCTGACAGTACCCTCACAGTGAACACAATGGGTGCTTTTCTTTGTACTCCACACAGCTGTGCTTAAATCCGTAGCCGCCTAATATTATCCGTCCCGATCCCTGGGAATGTGAATGTTGAAGTTACTGGAACAAATGACATGGATCATGCGTCGTTGCCAGCCTTTTGCTCATATCGAATGAGCATTCCTTCAGGAGACAACCCTCAAACACACCTGCAATATAGTATGCAGGCAAAAGGCTGATGTCCATGTGGGGTAGACCCCATACTGAGGGGTCTACGTACACTCGTGTATTACCTCTCCTACTGCTTCTGTTGCTTGTGTGTTCACTTTGGTTCACAATGTGAGTGTGAACGTAATGAGTGTCCAATGCTGCATTGAATCTCAGTCTGTTTCCTGGACCATAGAAAGTGTGTAAGCAAACAGAGTGACCTACTGTACGCCCATGGATGATCTGGGGAAACAAACCCTGGTAAAGGCACATCTGCTCCACACTTCATCACCTCTGGATGGTGCTGAGCGGCCCACTCAAACGGATGTGAGATGCTGGTAAGGTAATGTACAAGATGGGTGGCAGGGCATTAATTGTTGGACCTTAGAATCTTGACACCTGGCAATTTACTCTTCAGTTGGTACACAACCCTGTAGATCAGACATGTAAAGTCATACTGAACCAACTCCCTCCTAATCATCCCCCACTAACTTGAACACACAGAAAATGCATATTTTTGCCTTCAGGAGATCTTTGTTTTTCCTCTGCTGTGAGCCAAATGGTTCCATTTATTCTGATGTACTCTGTCTACTATGTGATGTGCTGGTTAATGATTGTGAAAGGGCTCTGTGGCAATTAGTTGTAAAGGGAGGCTGCAGCAAATAAAAACTGAAAATTGAATGGAAAGAGATGTACGAGGGGGTCTTAACTTTGACTGTGGTAGATTAGTCTGCTTTGACATGAAAGTAATTAGTATATAGTGTCATATAAATGATTGAAGCCTCACTAAATAACTAAATCTCTGTGAAATCAAGCTTTTTATTGTACTCTAATGAATGTTAGTTAAGGTGGTGGAAATCATTGAGCTTCAGACTGGAGTCAGGTAAAGCCAAGTACAGGACAGGGTGAAATTATATATAGACCTCTTCTTCCATACTGATTCTGTTCATTTCTAATGGAATAGCACTACATTGTGATGCCATATGTTGACATAAATATTTTTGTTATTATAAGGAAAACTGGCAGAGCATGTTATCATGTGAATAACACCCACGGGATGCTAAGAATTTGGGTCTGGAGGGACTGCACAGTCTCTGATCTGGACAAGATTGAGTGATAGGGGATTCTCAGCAGAAATTAAGGAATTATCTCCAGTGGAAGAAATTCTGGCTTCCTGCTCTCTCCAACTGACAATCCTTGTGTCATTTTTAACACTGTCCCTGAGAATTTTGGAAAAATAGAGGATGTTCTTGCCCAGGCTCTTTGTAGGAGTAGGAGTCTGTTATATTGACCTGCGTCACTGTAATACAGCAGCGTCAAGTCTGTTATGTGCTCTGTGTTACTGATTATAAATGTTTCCTCTTTAATTCTATACTGTGGCTAGAACCAGCAAATCATCTGAATTTATTTTGCGATAAACTAATAAAATAAAATTAGTGCTATACAGTACATACAGTACAAGTAGTAATTGTGTTTCATTATTAAAGCTATAGCTTTGTTAACAAATATGAAGCCAGTAAGAAGACCAAAGTGGGCTACCCTCCTTTTAAAAAGAAACATATCCTCTCCTGGAGTCACATACAATAACCCAAGAACAAACAAATTAAAAAAAAAACAATTTGTAATTTAGCAAGAGTAAAAGGTTAGGGGAAACAGTTACAAAACATGGATACCTTTATCAAAACAATTTATAATGTACTACAAAACACTTAAGGGCAGACTGATATTATATCTTAATTTAATATGTATAAACGGCTTAAAATCTTACAGGGAACTGCACTTTTCATCTGTGATTGAGTTACACAGGCCAGGGCATCAATACAGTCCACTAGATGGAAACCCATTTGCTGTATTATCAGCTCTCTGTAAATATTGATAGAAGGAGATTGTTAAAGATGCAAGAGGCATGTCAATTTAAGAGCAAACAGGATCTAGGTTTCTTAGCAAGGCTCCAGGGTACTGTACAACTGTAGGCTGAAACATTCTTTCATGGGGTGATGACTTCAGGAAAAGTGTTATTAAAGCTGCAGGGCCTCATTATAGTATGTTATAAAACACATTGTGATTCATGAGCACTGGAAGGTCTTTGTAGTACAAGGGTGGCCTTTCCTTTTAGGCAACAACCCCAGGAAAGAGGAAAATATTGTAAAACACGGTAGCAGATGAGTCCATTTATTTCAAAATTCAACTAATACCATTCTGTACGCAGATTCTAATAGGGTGTGATTTTTTTTTATGAGTTCCAAAAGGGACAGCAATTATCGGAACCCCGACACGTTCATGCTAAAAGAAAAGACAGATTTTTGCGTCCCAACTGGAAGTATCTTTTTTCACATTGTATTTTTAATAGAGATGCTGCAACAGGTCCTGTCTTTTGATTTGAAGTCTCATTAGGAGAATTAAAAGATGATGTTGTCTCAGAGGCACATGACTGAGTTTAGGTGCTCTTCCTCAGACTCCAAGTTTGGTGATTTAATGATCAAAAGCAAGCACAGCTTTTTTATTGCAAAGAGCAGGTTTGATCTGGATATTTGGTTAGCAACTGAAAACATAAAGGGCTTTGGTTTATCACCTCCTCATAAACTGGAATCCCCTAGTGAGTGGATGGAGACTCGCCAGCATTCTGCAAGGCTACTACTGTCTGATCAAGGAAAAATACACCACTGCAGAAAAGGATTGTGAGGTGCTCCTGTAAAGGAACAGAAGGAAATGGTTATGCGATATGATGAAGAGTGCTTGTGCCTCAGTTTCTAACAAACTGAACCACATTTAAAACTAACTTCAAAAATATGTTTTACTGATGTATGTTAAAGAAAGCAAAAACAAAAAATCAATGTTAAAACTGCCGTTTCAGGCATACTTTTTCCAGCAGTGCGTTGATATTTACTGTTATTTGTGATTATTAATAATTAACTGAATAATGTTAATGTGTTAGCAACTGCCGCTTCAAGACATGATGTACAAAAACATGATATCTTTTGTTGTCTTTAGCTAGCATGACAGGAGGCCAGAGAGTGAAAAAATCCTAACATCTATCGGAATGAAGTGGCCGTTCCTTTGAGACTTGACTGTCATTGCACTGCCAATCCTGGCTGTGGAACAGGGGCTGTGCAGGAGGGTGGCACTGGTCTGTTGTGGTTTCAGGCCTTGACTGTCAGAAGAGAACAGTTTGGATCATGTTGCCAACGAAAACCCATTCCCATATTTCAGCAGTTCTGCTTTTATACCCCTCTTCCACACAACATTCCTTCATTTTCTCAGTCTCTGTGCAGTTTAAACTTTAAGCCTCAAGCTTGTCAAATAAGGTTTCACATCAGCTTGTAGACTAAAAATCCCAACATCTGCTTGATATCAGGATTTAAAAACAAATATGTGCTACCAGTTCAGAATAGTTGTCACTGAAGTTGCTACTAAAATAAACACTTTGTGTTAAGAACATCAGGCAGAATTTGTCAGAAGAAAAGAAAGAATAAAACACAAATAAACCTCAGATTATGAATAGCAGCCGTAAACCCTATAGGCTATGCAAAAAGAAATTCCCACACCCAGTTTACTGTTGAAACACAGTTAAACTGCTTTACATTTCACATTAATGTTTAACTACTAAATGTATACTTATGTAGAACTCCTTGTAGAAAACACACAGACCAAACTTTTATTTTGATAAAGCAGAGAGCAGCAGGAGTTTGAGATTTCTTATGGGTAAGAAATATGTTAAAGGTTTTAAGACTGAAATGCCATCCACATCAACGATATCTTCTGAAAAATAAAATCTGATTTACGGTACAATATGACTTATGCATTCCTGAACATTAGCACATACACGCTTAAAAAGAAATGCTGTTCCCATTAATCTGTATTTTTACTGACCTTGTTGTCTCTGTCCAGATATACCCTGAGATCCCCCCCCATCCTGCTTGGGAAATGATGTTGGCTCTGCTAGATTTGCTGGTGAATCCCAGAATCCACCCACACACTCCAGCCCTGCAGAGACCTTCTGTTCCTGTGTGGAACCAAGGATGCCTTAGCATTGAGGTTAAACCTGAGCCTTGCTCCCAAGTTTTATTTTGGAGAACATTTTGTTTTCACCCGATATTTCGTGCTTCTCTTTCTTCTTCTAAAACCATCTGCTGTCAGCTATCATCTTCGGATGCCACTATGAGCTTTGGGAAAATTCCTGAATATGACATAGTTCACAAATTTACCATGAGTATATTACTCCCGTAATAATACACTAATACAGTACTGATTCTACAGCCTGGTCACTGGAAATGACTATTCTGCTTGACTTTTCTACAACCTACTGCCCCACACCACTGCTAACCATCAAAACTTTAGTACATTTGATCCATTTTTTTGCAAAAGATGAGCTTGCTCGTGTTAATAGAGAGATCCCCTGACACTCAAATGCTTTCTTTTATGTTCAAATTCTCTGTTCCTCACAAAAGAAATCTCTGCTCAGTCCAATGTCCTTGTAAGCTCTACTTTGAACTGCAGGGACTGTTCCAGTCAACATTTCTGCATCAAAGCAACAAATGTAGCAAGAAGTTGAAGTAGATGTTCAGGTAACATGAAATGTTTGGGATGCTGATTGTCATTGACTATTAGCCTTAATTTAAGAGGTGATATTTCATGACATTTTAGAAACTCTGATGGTTGGTTAGAGGTCCTAGGAAACGTATGGTCATGTGTCCACATTTTGCTTTTATTTTCATAGTAAAGTCTCCCTGGGCTGGGCCAGGGAATAAACACCATTAGTTACAGCCTACTGTGCATTTCTCCTAAGTTTTAAGAGAACTGTATCTTATTTGTGAGGTGGCTTTAATTGTAAGTCTCCAGTTCTCTTGTTCACAAGGGTATAGTCAAAGAGATCTGAGAGCGTATGACCAAGACATGTTTCAAAAATAAACTTACTGCATTTGAGCAGCTGTTTCCTGTCTAAACCCTTTGCTTCAAGTTTAGCAATGATAAATGTTGAAATCAACTTGAAAATCTGAAATTTGCTACTTTATATACTGTACTTTATATTTATGGTACTCTTCATTAAAAACATTATTATATTATATTTATTTGAGTGTGTATTTACTGGCACACCTGAATCTCCAAAGTCCACTCTGAGGTAGAGATGATCTCTTGGACCATGAGAGTTGCACCACAATCATACAAGTCAAATAGAAACCAGCAAATAAAACAAAACCGCTTAAAGAATGCTTCCGAGAATAATGCACAGACATGAGTCAAGATTTGAAGTAAATGAAAACAGTAACTGTTGATTCTTGGTTTGGAGGGTTTTTTCTGCTTAATAAAGTTGGGTTCACTGCTATATTTAAGCTAAAATCTGCTTAAGTTTCAACTGCTTTTTATCTGTAGTAGCACAGCTTTACTAACATATGCTTTGAAAAGTGTCAAAATGATTATACAATTGATTTAAGATCAATTTTAAATAATGAAACAATATTTTTCATACATCAGATTAAGATATATTATTGTTCTTATACAGTAGTTGTGATTAATACTGACGTATTTTTATATATTGCTTTACAACAGAGTATAGATTATTTAAACATTGCTGTTATTAAGCAAGAAAATATAATAAATTCACTTGATATTCTGCAGTTTTCATTTAGTGTTATGAGCCTTAATAACCTTGTTACTCTGTCCATTCCAGGCAGCACAAAGGAGAGATGCCTATCCTGAACAAGCTACTTTATTTCATGTAATCATTATCGGAAAGCTGCTTATTTTTAATAAGGTTAGCAGATACCTGGAACTTATCTTGGGTACAAGGCCGGACTATACCGTCGACGGGATGCCAATCCATCAAGGGACATTCACACAAGTACATGGGGTCACAATTTAATCAAGCCAACATGTATTGGGTGTTCAGAAAACACACTCACAAACATGGAAAGATCATGCGAACGGCACAGTCAAGACCAGTCCATGATCTATCCAAGCAGTGTGAATAGAACTAACCACAATTTTGTGAATGTATTTGACTGTTTTACTGTTTCCATGTTATTAATCATGATTTTTAATTCAAGCTGCCACAAGTACACACATTAATGCCTCCCCCCCCCCACTTCTGCTACAGGGAATAAGGTGTACTATATTTACATCTGTACTGTCTTCAAGCTCAGATAAATTTAAAGAAAATACTCTGTTTGCGAATAGCATTTCACAAGCTTCCCTGACATAATTAGAATACAAATGGTGTCTCAGAATGTTTGTATAATGCATGTTATCCACCTACACACACAAGAAATGACCTGCAAGTCCTATCTCTTTGTGAGTACCATTCTCCCTGGAGACCTGTTGCCAACTTCTCCCACATTTTCATTGAGCTCTGTCCTTTATTCTATATTTCACAGGTATGCTATCAATTCTAGCTAGCTCTTCTGTCTGTTTTAGGGAAGGAGCCTTATT
Source organism: Lepisosteus platostomus (assembly GCF_059453375.1). Classification (NCBI taxonomy): domain Eukaryota; kingdom Metazoa; phylum Chordata; class Actinopteri; order Semionotiformes; family Lepisosteidae; genus Lepisosteus; species Lepisosteus platostomus. Next base: position 21,543,540 of record NC_142625.1, read on the forward strand.
GTTGTCTGGGATGACAAAATTGTCTCCAGCATAAAAAGTGTGTAGGATTCCAGTCATACTCTGCTTTTCTTTGTCTTAATCTGGAGATCCATTGTTTTTGTTGTGAAACGTTCTACGCAAGCCCAGCTTTCAGCTTGCTGTTTTGCAGTACATATTTTTGTCCAGCATGAAATCCTGAACAATAATATTTCTGGAGCAAACATCTCTCTGAATGGTAGCAGTGACATTGCACTCTGGAAACTGCCACATCTCTTTAATGCCAGAATTCTATGTTGGTAGAAGTTAGAAAATGTCTGAAAAATATGCTTACTTCTTGTAAACATTTCTGTTTCACAAACATTATGGGCAACAGTTACGAAGAAATTAAGACATTTTTCAAATAATTTGTGTCAGGGCTTGATCCTCGATTCTGTTAGTCCAGTTGGCTTTTATTTCAAATATTTCCCTAGGCAAAATAAAAATCATTTCCTTGATTCTACCATTAAACCTTAGTATACAATGTTCTGGTGAAAAACAAACCTCTTCACCCTTGTACTTGAACCACCATTTCTTTACAAAAAATGCAGAACTTTCTGCAACTGTAAAAAGATCACAAAAGCCAAAGTCCTGCCTATTCTTTTAAGGCCTCCAAATATCAAAGAAAATAGGTTTTATAATATATATAGTATATATATATATTTGACCTTCAATTTCGTGAGGTTTCAAAATCCTCACGTGAGCCTTTTGTTCGACTTTCCGTTATTTCCATTACCCATTCCCACTGTAGACCACTTGCAACATCTTCAAACAGCTGTTCCATCAGCTCTGCTTTGGAATTAAAGAGAACAAAAAGTCAGCACATGAATCATTGATCATCCCAATTGCGTAGCTTCTTCAAAAACATGACTTGACATCCTGAAAAGCCACTATTAACCACCCCCCCCAACTCATCTTAACCCCAGAATTCTATACACAATCATTTGACAAAAACCACACTGGAACTGAAAGAGGAAGTCCACATTTCTTTTAACCCTGGGCACTCATGTGGCTTGAACATGAAGACAGGTCATCAACGGATACTGCGTGCATAGAAACGAGGAGGTCCTGGTTCCAGCTGCTTCTGTCCTGTTCAGCTCAAGTTGAAATAGACAAAACTGGCTAGGAACCAGAAGCGGTACGTTCATGTGAATGTGGATTGTTCAGAGCACATGGTCTGAGTTTCACTCAATCACATTTTCTGATGTGAATGTTTTCTAATGTGAATGATATTGGTTATGTCCTGCTGAACTTAAAGTTATAAAGTAAGCCATCCAGACTGCCAATTATATTTTAATATCAAAACCATTGCAAATGAATATTCCAAATATTAGGAATATTCCAAATGTTAGAAGTCACAGAGAATGGACTACTAGTAAGTAAGGATTTTCTGAACAATCCAAAACCCTAAATCCACATAATATGAGCCTGCTTAATTTAAAGTTTTAAGGAAAAATACTTCGTAATAAAAAGTGATTTCTGAATAATATGCATTGAGCACGGCAGAATCATTCCAGCAGCCCTCCCACTTTCTTCTCTTCACTGCTTGTTTATTTCCAAAGCTACTGTGCAAATCAGTACAACTTCCCATATTAACCCTAACACACACTAACAATACATTTCTCAGACCATCGATTTGTATAAACTTCACATGACAAAAAATATCACAACAAAGGGATTCCTTTTAGACCCTAGTAGCTTGAAGAATGTTTTTGTACACTAACTTTTCATTCAATTTAATGTGAAAACTAAAGCCTCCATGAATTGGCTTCATTACTCTGCTCTCCTCCCCACTGATAGCTGATGTGTGGGGAGTGTTCTGGCCCACTATGGCTGCTGTCGCATCATCCAGGTGAGGCTGCACATTGGTGGTGGTGGAGGGGAGTCCCCATTAGCTGTAAAGCGCTTTGAGTGGAGTGTCCAGAAAAGCGCTATATACGTGTAAGCAATTATTATTATTATTATTATTATTATTATTATTTATTATTAATTATTAAAGACTTAAATCAGTAACCCGCTGTTGGGACGACTGGTGCAGCTCGCTCAGTGCTCTTGGTTCCTGGGTTTGATTCAGAAGTGGACCCCTTCTGAGTGATTTCTACATGCTCTATCCATGATAATGTGAGTATATCCAGGTACTCCAGTTTCCTCCCACCCTCCAAACACATGCTGGCTAGATTTATTGGTATCTCTAAATTATCTCTATGGTCTTGTGTTTCTTTGTGTGTACCCTTTGATGGACTGGCATCCTTCTTCCACCCTATCCTCTTGGGATAGGCTCTGATCCATGTGATTTTCTGATAATGTATAGATGGATAAAGACCTAACTGCAAAACAAAATACAGGAACATTGCTTAGTATTCAAACTGGATATGCATCTCCATATTGTGCTATTGCAAATATTGCAGTTTAAATCAAACTGATTATTCCTCTCAAGGGCTATCCAAAAAAGAGATAAATGCATGCAGCTTGAGTCTTTTTTGCTTTGAGAAAGCAGAAGCGCTGCTTATTGGCAAAGGGCTTCTCTGGGTGGGAGGATATTTTGGCTGCTTTAATTACATTCCTGCACCTCGCACTTAATAATGGAACGCATTTCTGAGATTCCACTGTCAGTACCCACACATTCTCTGACTACCAGCCCTCTGCAGCCAACATCTGGGGACTGCCTCATCTGTTCAAAAAGCACTGCCTGAATTTCCCCAACTTCCAATTTAAAACCACTGAGGACAGATTCATCACATCTGCAACAACAGAATAATTCCACAAAACATGTTTACAATTTAAATACAAATATTAAGCTGTGGTTTCATATACCCTTAATAACATTAATCCTTCATTACCTAATGCTGATTTAGACAAGAAAAGTATAAAGCTATCAGAGTCTGTGCAACTACCCCTGTATGTCCGTAAAATGTCAAATGTACTGTATATGAATAGGTTTAATATTATTGGATGACTAAAGTTGAATTGAAATTATTGCTTGTTCCAAAGCTCCTGAATCATAAATTAAAATGAAATTAAAAACATTTTTAATATATCTAATTGGTCCATTGATAAGTATTAAACACTGGTTTTTAACTGAAGTTTCTAATATATAGGTTGCGTGGTATTGGTAGTTTGCAGAGCATTCTGTGTCAACAGCACATTCTTTGGTTACACAGCACAATTTTATTTCACTGTTTTTAGAATATACAGTATACTTATATCTAAAACAGCTCTGGACATCTTTTAACTTTTCGTTACCATGATTCGGCGTTTCTTATTTGCAAAGTGCTCTGAAGAGACTCCTTTTCTGTGAAAGTGTTCTTAAAACTCCTCTTTTCTTTGTAATTGGCTGCCATGAGTTTCGATTTCATAATTTCTGCAGCACTTAGTCTCTGGATGAGTCATGTAAGAAAGAGGAACAGAGATTCACATGGAAAGGAAAATGTAAAACTGATCTTTCATTTGATTTGGTACAATGGTACGAGATTTATAGGAAAGGGATAACGTGGTACCTAGAAACCTAAACTGAAACATTGTCACCTTGATTGTAGGATTGCATTCACTATTCACTAAGCTCGTCTAATGCACTGAACAAAGTTGAATATCATCCTAATGCATTACCAAAGCTTTCTTTCATGACTAAACCCTTCTCATTGAAAAATTTCAAATACGAAATCTGGAACATCCTTAATGGAACTACCAGTGAATATGCAATCAATGTATTTCTTATATTGTTCCTTCATGAGCAGCATTCTCAAAGGTATAGGAAAATGTGGCACTTTTAATATCAGTTCTGTCTTGCTACAGATTTTTAAATAAAAGTGCATGCCGTTTCATCCCAAGCTCAAATGTTTGGTTATCCTGACAAAAAACTGTTTTTTTTAATATTGAATGCAATTGTACATATTTTGTGTGATTCATTTTGCAGTTTTTGTTTTTAAGAAAACGATTTGGAAAGTTTTTCTGAGACCTCCACCAAATCATAGTCACAACACTATAAAGGGACTCATCTTTAATTTTTTTCTTATAAAATAAGACATAAAAAACTCTAATATAGTCGTGACTCTTTGCAGTTTAATACAAAGCACAGTGATGTCAGCACAGGCTAACATCTGATCATAAACCTGGAAGTTGGGCAAAGCCAATTCATTAAGGCTTTCTTTTTGTTATCTCTTCTCTGAATGCCAGTCAAGATAAGCTGGCAGAAAATAAAACTCACTTCTTTTATCTCTTTGAACTTAAGTAATGGGGCAGAGTAGCAAAAAGACACTGGAAAGGAATCCGCAACATGGATCTGTCAGACAGCCTGAAAACAAACAACGAAGGAAGTAGTTTTGTGCTGCTCATTGTTACAGGATAAACTACATAAACAAAACAGACCAAGAAAGCAGTGGTAACTCACAAGAAGTGATTTACAAAAGTAACAGCCCAGTGCTGTCAGAAATTAACTGAATTGAGAGATTGAGTAGTTATTGAAAATATGCTCCTTTGTATTGTACATACACTACACAATCATGGAAAGAGTCACTGCAGTGTAAATGTGATCCAGCTGTTTCCAGTCAGATGCTTTTGTCCAGAACTGACTTTTTGAATGCAATATACTGGAATCGCTGTATGTTAAAACAGTAGTAGCGTTTACTTAACTAATTTGTCAATAACATGTTATAATAAAACCGTATTACTGTGTAATAAGAATTATCACAACAGTGTTAAGCAGAATAATGTTCAGAAGCTATCTCTATTCAGGAAAACCTTATTTTATTTTGTTTTTTGCATTGTTATTCAAAAACATTCTGTTCAGGTGCATATTGTTAGTCTCACATTAGTGTACATTCAGAAGGCTTGCAAATTGTCTTTTTTGTTTAATTGAAGGCAAAAGAAGCCTATCTATTATCTTACCTTTCTTTGTGCTTAGGATGACAAAGTAATACTATACAGTACTTCAAAGGAATATAAAATCAAAAATAGTGCTTAAATCTTCTAAGCGTCGGAACTCACCAAAGAGTCTTAGCACCTTACTGGACTGGGGATGTGGAGAATGCCATGGTAAAATGCCAATTTTTAAATTTAAACCATTGCATAAGGCACTATGCTCTGTATATAAGCAGCAGCTAAATAGTTAATCTACTCTTTGCTGCAAACAGGAGTACACATCATTAAACAGGCACACTGTACACAGGCTAGGAGGCTCTCAGCTGCTAATGATAGATATCAGAGACACGCTGTGTGTAAACAGACCTGAGATACTTACTGACAGCTTTTAATTAGCATGGACTTTTATATCAAGAGGAAAGCTGAATGTGAGGAAGATGGGAGGGAAGGATCCCAAGAGAGTATGAGACAGTAAAAACCTCTCCAACTATAAGGTAACCAGAAAACCCTAATGTATACAAGGCAGGTACAACAAAAACATTAGTAATGGGTTGTAACAAAATCTCAATGCTGTAGACATGACGATAAACCTCAATTCTTTTAGATGAGATTGTTATACTAATAAGAATAACTGCCTTTCAATCTATGCCTTACTATCTTTACACAGAGACCTATATACAATCCCTGGGTCATATGTTATTTCTTATATCTTACCCAAGCCTTACTTTAGGACAGATCCGCTTGAAATAGACCGGAAACAAAACTTGGTCCTGCAACACAGCAAGAAATTTGCAGACTCATTCAAAGGGTTGTGTGTATAACCCTATTAAAAATAATAACATCAATAATAATAATAATAATAATAATAATAATAATAATAATAATAATAATAATCTGTATATCTATTTAACAGATATGATGTACTGTATATGCCAGAGGCCAATATGACTTTCCCTCTCTCTGTCAAGCAGGCATAATCAGGACTCCGTTGTAATTAGGGCATGCTTGTTATTTTAAGTTTGGAACAGGCAGTAATTATGCTGGCTCAGTTTTCACTCCCTACAGCAGAGAGAGCTGGGATGTGGCAGCCCAGAGATAAATGTTCTGTGCTCTAACCCCAGGGTTAGTGGATTACACCACAATGGAGTTTTATTTACTATAATCCCTCCCATCAGTTCACCTCTATTGATGTAGACACCAGCCTTTACTAGTTTGAAAACCCACCTTCTGTCTGAAATGAGTAAAGACCTGGCAGAAAGTGTTTAGACTTTCAGAAAAAATAAACACAGCCAGAATGGTCTTAATATTACAATTTCAGGAATCATCTTTGCAAAAATTTGCCTTTGCACAAAATGTGTAATATTTTTATAGGCATGTGTTTGGTATATGTACTTTATTTGTGTAATATGCAGCAAGCTTTTGTAAGAATGGATTTCTAGTGAACTCCAGGACATATTGTACATGGAAAGCTATAGCCCTGAAGACTCTTGGCACACCACCAAATTCTGTTGTGAATATCACTTAACATTTAGAGATGATGTAGAAAAGCTGTTTGGACTCAGAAATTATCTCTTTTTTATACTCCTATTAAGCTGAAACAGAAGGCGTCTGGTTGCCATACATATTTCCTAAAAAGCACTTCATTATCACAGAGAAATAAATCGGAATCACACCCAGCGAGTTGGGTAGTTTGCATAACTGAAATAAATGTATAATAATCTAAACATACCTGGCTGGAGAGTGCAGTGAGATATTCTGAGAACAACGGAAAACATAAAAAAGGCAAGCTTACTGTAAATGCAGCTTTGGAACAGCCAATAGTTACTCTTGACAGCTGACCATCTGTGCTTTTACTACGCATTTTCTATGGTTTGCCAGAATTTCCCACAAGTTACCATATTTCTGTTTGCGCCGTTTTGATCTTTATGTATTTCACTAAACTTGACTATGCGTTTCTTACATGGGTATACCACAGTAACCATCCCTTACCACAGACTGGCAGACAAACAGACAAATAGAAAAAACAACTAAGCTCTCCATTCGTCTAGAAGAAACTACCTGTCAGCAGAGTGCCAACACAACTTTCCCTTTTTTTGCCAGAGCTTAGCATAATCAGTAGTTGAGCTATAATTAGGGCCTGCATGCTATTTAATGTTGAGAACAGGTAGCAATTACATAGCTCAAGTGTCAATTTAAACTTGAGAAAAATTGCATTTTGATGAGCGGAATGGAGATAAACAGGGGGCTATCTACCTGTTTACATACACAGCCGGTAATCTTTGTTGCAATTAGTTAACGCAAAAGAAAAAAAAAATAGTTTGCAAAAAAAATAAGTCCTTCCTAGCTGGAAACTAACAAATGTATGAAGGAATCACCTTTTTTTTTTCACAGACAGACCCATTCAGAAATTTGTTCACTAGAGATATTTGTTTTCTTCTAAATCTAATACTCCTGTTACCAAAACAACTCCTCTCACACAGCAGAAACTTGCATTTGCTGTTGATTTAGGTGAACATGGATTAACCAGACTACAATTAACAGGTCAAAATTGGTTTGTCCTTGTGCAGTAGCAATAGTGTAGAGTTGCATTTAAAATAAATACTCTAATTGAAGTTAGATTTCAATGTGTGTCTTTTTTTTCTTGTCTCAAAACCCTGAATATATATACTGTATGACATCAAATATTTGGGATAAAAGAGGCTATATGAATACAATGAATGAATGTTATTAACAACTTACATTGAAAGCAACATTTGCGCCTTAATAAGTACTGGTTCTGGAATTTGCTACCACTTATTGTATTACAGAATAAGTATTCTGAAGGCACTACTGGTATAAAAACTCAATCTCTTCCATTGCTTGCAATGATGTTAAACATCCCTGTTTTATTTCACCAGCTCAAGAACTTAATAGTTACAAGAAGAAAGGAAGGTATCGTTACAAAGGCCTTGTGTCTTCAAAAACTTGAAATAAAGATATACTTTCCTAACTGATCTGTCCCATGTTTACCTTTAGATTTAGGAGTTGTAAATGAAATTTCTAAAGGTTTTCTCGATTTAGTATAGTTAAGTATTATGAAAAGAGTGGTACAATATTTGTGAGATAATAACCAATTTTTTTATTAATTGGACATTACCATCAGTCACGACGATAGCCTGAGCCCTAACCATAACCACAACCCTAGGGTTAGGTGGATGCAATATTTTTATCATCTTTTATAGTATCATTAGTAACATGTTAATAGACAGTTGTAACAGAGACCTGAACTAAAATGTGACCTGCCCAGCTTAACTTCCTGGTGCCTTGCATTTTTCCACCTATTTTCAAACTTCAAACACTTGGGTTCATCTCAGGAAAAATGTTAGATTAGTTGGTCAGTGTAAGTCTCTAGAAAGATGGCTCGACAGATAAGTACAGTATACGTATGCGTGCTGAAATGTGTTAGATTTGTTCTTTTGAGTGTGTGTGTGTGTAGGGGGGGGTAAATTAAAAGCAGGTTCCAGTTTAAACTGGAAGTCTGGGCCCAGCCCTTGGCAAATGCCCGCTTGGTACTGGCCTCTGAGGGTGCCCAGATTTCACTTCATGCCTTGCCAGACCTCTGTGGTTGTGTAGCTACATGTGCAATTATGTTCTGGAGCCTGCCTGTCTTTGTCCATGCCTCTAGGTTACATGTACAGTGCACCCAGCCAGAGGAGTGTCTCTGAGTAAGTGTGCGTACGCAAGGGAGAGGGGGCAAACAAAAAAGATGAGTAGATTGGCACACCACACACCCACACCCGTTGACTCTCTGAACCAAGAAGTACACATACTGTACATGCCCGTCAAAGGCAGTGTGCACTATTTACGACGACACAGGCATGCGTCGGCTTTTGATCATTAATTAGGATTTATAATTAAACCAAACTGAAACAAAACCAAACAAAAATATTCGAGACACCTCTCCAAGGCTAACGTGTAATTTAATACTTTGCTGTTCCCCAGAGCTGCGCAGCTTTTGAAAAGCTGTCTAGCCCCATAGAATTTTCTGCTTCTCTGGCGCCTGTCTCCTTTCAGCTCTGAGCTCTATAGGAGCGAAGCGCTGACTTAGCAGCCTGCTCCCACAGCTCTAGAGCAGAAGGGAGAAACATTACACAGGGAAGAGAGGCGACTATCATAGGCAACGCCTGCATTCTAAAGCAGGCCTGTGCTACATTGATCTTGCTGATCTGTCTACTACAGTGCAGGTTTATAGCCCTAGTGGGCCTTACAATAAGCTTAATTATATCTGCACAAAAAATATATTTTAGTTTAGTATGCTCTGCCAAATAATTGCAGGTGCCTGTCATCAAAGAGCCCATGAGTCCTGCTTTTTCTGAGCCACGGACAGTAATGTAGGCAGTTGGGAAACATTGCATCAAAAAATTGATGCAGTGTTTAAAGGAAAGTAAAATGACTTTTGCTGCATTTTGAGATGAACCACCATGGATATACAGTAGTATTTGTGAGCTATAGGAACAGTGAGAGCAATGAAAAGGGGGTGAATTTGATTACATATAGCTGACATCTGCCATGCATTCTGAAACAGCGTAAATCATTTTGAATGTATTCATAATATATTGTCCCAAATTTAGGAAACAACTATTAAATTAAGCAGTGCTAGATGGCAGCTGGGGTTGGGGAGAGTTAAAATCGAGTCCCGGTAAAGACTGCATCTGTGTGAAATGCTCAGTTTCTGTAGCTCCCCTCCTTTTCCACGCAGACTATACGTGCTTCGCGTATGGAAATCCCAGAGGTTGATTTCTTAATTCGGTGAACCGCCCTGCTCAACTGACGGAAATTATTAAGAAATGAAATCCCTTTGTTTACTTATTTTCATCGTGCTTTATCTGTTTGTCCTTCTGGAAAGAAACACCCTGCTGGAGAACTGTCCGAAACAGAAGGACAAAATGATTGCTGTTCATGGTGTCCATTTCAATTTAGCGATTAACCAGCTGCTAACAGGTGTGGTGCCTGATATTGTCATAGCTTTTATTCTTGTTTAGACCCATTGCTCTGTGTGTCAAGATGAGAATAGTTTTATTAGTTTGTAAATCACTAGATTCTTTCTATAATATTATAATAATAAACTAAATAATTTTTGCTGTAATATCCAAATCACAACAAAATCGAGGTGTCGACATAGAGTTACTAACTTTTTTATAAGGCTAGAGCAATCTGTTACAGATATGTATCATCCATTTAGCCATATAAAGTATCATTCATAACCTCAGATTCAGAAAAGGGAACTGTGTTTTCCTTCTAGACTGTTAATATCTTGCTTGTTTCCATTGAATTTAGTGAAAAGCAGAACAACAACCGATATCAGGGGTTAAAGCACAGTGTATTGTAAGTCACGCACAGAAGTATGGCTTTGATTGAGTTAATGTAGCACGGCTCAATGTATCCATGGGCCTGTTATTAAAGTCACTTCCCTGGGGACTGAGGGCTGTAGAAACACACCTACAGTACTTTAAAGATGGATATGAGTCTTATTTAGGCACACAAGGTACAGCTAACAGTAATATACCAATAGGAATCTATAATCTATAATCACATGTTACAGTGGTGCTGTGATTCAAGTCCAGTAGTAGGTGGTACTTCATAAATTGTGTAGCAGTTCTTTTAGTTATCTTTTGAAGGGGTCATTGTACCTCACAATGCACGAGGCTGGTACAATGATGTGGATCCCTTAGCATTCACATCCCCAGCGTCATGGCCTTCTGGCCAGTTGCATAAAGCAACTTTGTTTTACTCTTCAGTATCCTTTGAGTTTAAGGGTGTTACACAAAGCAGCTGAACGCATTGAGGTCAATTTTCTAATTATATGATGTTGTTTCCATTTTTAATTCTTTGTGTGTTTTAATACAAATAAGTTTTATTCACCCTGGCCAGCTCATTTTTTAAAGTTACATAAAACTCCTCTCTCTGTTACCCTGTACTGTAAGTTCTTCTGGAGTTTAAAAGTATTGCACAACACAGCTTACCATATTGAAGGAAACAGCCCAGCTGTGTTATGGAAAGGAGTCCTTACATTTAATGCTAATGGTATTTCATATACTGTATGATTCGCTTTATGCATCCAGGGCCTTTTGACATAGCAAGACTGAAAAAGTTATGTTTCAGGTGTCATTTCATATCTGGGTGTCCAGTCTCATATTTACACTATACTCACGGATTGTTATCTGTCTCATTTTTACTCTTTCACTGTGCTTCCAGTAAGTACAGGGAGGATCCTTATGTGCATACTATATACTGTATAAGGCCACTTGCATTTCTGTCACATTTTCCAGGGAGGTGACTACCTGCTACCAGAACAAATATGATACAGCAAAATGCCATTAACAGTGATTACTGCCCCCATTAAAATATATATGATTTTTTCACAGCCTTGAATAGCACAAAAACAAATAAAATGTGGTTTAAGCAAAAAGAATAACCCTCTCAGTTTTCAAATGCCACAAAAGAAGAGGATTAGATTAATTTCTCTATTTGTTTTGTAATTAATGTATAACGTGATCAGTCTACATATTGCATTATGTAGCAGTTTGCCAGATGTCACATGACTTTGACGGACTGCTCAGTTTCAATTTCTATTGTCACAACTGGGATGTTTTCTTTCCCCATCTGGAAGTTACAGAACAAGGGCTTTTAATAACATTGTTTTAGAGACGGTTTACCAGGCTGTTGCATTGGACGGCAGAATGTTTCAGAAACAGAATCCCACCAGGTCAGAACCATTCATGAGGCTCGTGGTAGCTGGAGAATGGGTGTTACACTAAGGTCTCGTGTACAAGGAGAGTGAGGAAAGGCAGAGCTGCTCATTCATTGAGTCATCCATCTTTTGACATGCTGCAAATTCCATAGAAATGAAAGCCTACTGGCACCCAGGAAGTTACAAGAGTTGCCGTTTTCCAGAAAGCTGAGAAGATCCTGGTGACCTAATCTGAACCCTGCTCCCATGGCGCTCTGCTGAATGGGCACTGCTAATTGGGGAATATGCTGGTCTCCATTTATGTTGCACCCTTTAGAACATCACCCCCACTTTGAGTCCTTGGTCAAGTCTTGGTGTTATTTAGAGGGGAAACTTTATACATAAACTGTATATTCAGAGTAGTTAGAAAAGCAGTGGCCCTGTTTCAATATCTGCAGCATGAAAGTGGCAAAACAATTGTACTCAGATGAATGGGACCATGGGGAACACATTCGTTAATAGCACACAATAGGACACCAATATCACAGTGGGGTACAAGTTCACTGTGTGCTGCCATTCTCCATGGAAATAAGTGCTCCACAGTTTAATTTGTATGTATATTAAATTGTATTGATCTGCAACAGAGTTTATATTACACAGGCACATGAATAGGTTAGTTAGCTTCATGCACCTTGTAAATTTTGGCTAGTTTTGGACAAATATATTTTAATATTCACATGGTACGGCTTCACTTTACTCTGGCAGATTGCATCTCTGCCATTTGTGTTTTGGAACACATATCATGTTCTTGTGAAGGTGTGATGGTGTTCATTGTCTCAACTCAGCTGTAATAATTGTTTTCTGAAGCACTCAATCGCATGGATTTTAGCTGCCTATGTGAAAAAGCATTCGTGATTTGTTTGAAACCAAAATGTGCCAAGTGCAAAAAAAGTAGAGAATAAACTGTCGTGTGATTTCTTCTTTTACATGCAACTGCATGGGATTTGTACAATGAACTTTACTGTCTAACAAGCATGATTACAGGGTTAATTAAATTATTTCATCGCCAATAGACTTTAAGAGGCGCAAATAACAGAGGATTAAAGTTAAATCTTTTCTAAATAAGAATAGTTAGGAAAAAAGGAGGCCATGAGGTCCATTTTGTACACAGCCTTCATTAATGTTGGATAGTCATGAGTGGCAACATGGATATCTGTGAAAAGCATCACTACTAAAGATAGATAACAACCTGACTGAAAGATGAAGGAGGTTTTACAGGCTCTTTTCAGAAAATAGACCAACATGGTTAAACAACGCAAAGACTTCAATCACTGCCCTTAATTTCTTGATGTACTTTTGAGGTTTGAAGGATTCTTTAATTATACGCAGGTGGTTACTCAGATTTATAGTTTTAAAAGCCTGAGCTATTATGCATCTCAGTTCTCTTACCATAAGGCTTTGATATGAAGACATTAATATTGCATTAAATCTGCTTTGTTAATAGAGAAAATGTTTGTTTTTACTGTCTTTGCTCCTTGAGACATCTGATCAAGTGTTTAAAACATGCACATAAAAATCCTCTGAATTCCCCATTACGGACTATTGCAATCACCTTTTACTGAAGCAAATAAGTGCATAAAACCAAGTCCGGGCTTTGTACAAATTCTGAGTGTTCATCAGGAGGTGGCAGTGGGGATGAGGAAGGCTATGGCCCAGATAAAAGGAGGCAGCTGTCTGCTGTGTTTCTGGGCCTCTCTGACGCCAGTATGAAGCAGACACCTTTGCTCTGCGTTGACTCAGCACTTTGCCCCAGGCGAAAGATGGCTGGTGATCAGTGGGGCTAGGGAACGAGTGTTAGCGGTCTGGCGTCAGGCATGTCATCACGTGTGCAAGTACAAAATAAAATGCAAGCTAATGGCTTTCACAATTGTACCAGCATTACTTGACCACAAATCTCCCTTCGTCCAACCAGTTAGCACTCAGACATGCAAATAACCTACCAGCTTTACATAGAGAGAGATTTTGACTCCTCTTCCCTAGTATGTTCTATAAAACGAGAGTCTCTGAAGTTTGTTCAGCTGGATGCAATGAAAGAGATTAGAGGAAGGAGGTGGGGAGAGTGGTAAGGCTGTGGAGACACTGAGAATGAGCACTGATGCTGTAGTTATGGACATTCGCCTGTATTCATGAAGCATTTTCAGCCATGTTACAATTACCATACTGTTTTTGAAACCAGAAAACACTTAAAACTTTACAATATGCATGACAAATGGAAACTGCCTATGGGTTCTCTTTAATTATCACCCGGCAAGCTTTATTTGATACTTTACAACTTTCATTATGTTGTTCTATCATTAGGAAAGAAAAAGGTGGAAACTTGGTGTGTTGCCCATTCAGCAAGGAACAGAGACCATACCATGCCACTAGCAGTGAGGAGCTGGAAGACAGTGGGCCTGTTATTACATCACAAAAGTAGCAGTTAGTCTCATCTTTAAATGCAGATTATGTGGAAGTGCTGTGTGCTGTTGATCCCTACTGAACTGAAATGTGGTTATATTAAAACAATTTCCTTGCTTCTTCCCTTTTAAAGCTGTTGATGATGGTATCAATTATCTGCAACAACCTACAGATAATATACGGTGATTGTGGTGCTGTGTTTTCATTTTTGAAAAAGAGCCAACAATAAAGAAAAAAACACAATTCAGTTCAGTAATTCAGCTTGTTTTAGTTCTATTCCTCTTAATATATTGCTTTGCATTTCAAAATGCTGTCTGAGTGAGAATTGCTGTGTGTGTTGATACATGCATTAGTGTGAGCGCCTGCTGATATGTAGATGTGTCCGGATGCTCATGTCTGCAGAGCCAGTAAATGGTCCTCTCTCTTGGCTGGCATGTGACTGTCCGAAACAGGAAATGGAGGAAATTGTGCACAGAAAGTCGCCCCACATTTCCTAACTGTCTGGCTTGCAGTCCACTTTCAATGACTAACTGACTGGAATTTCAACACAACACCATGAACTCCCTTATTGCAGGGGCATACATTTTCTATTTCTTTAAAATTCTATCAGAGCAATCCAATGTGGAATAGAACTCACGGAGGATATAATTCCAGCGTTTTATACACTATGACCCTAAAAGCATATAAAATGATTTAAAATCAAAGTCATGGAGCTTTAGACTGTATGTCTTTCTCATAAATCATTTTGTATTTTGGAAGAATGAGGAATCTCTTTCCTTTTCATTTAGCTTTTTAAATGTCAATGTAAGGGAAATACTTACACACTACAGTAAACAGAGATTATCTAACAGTCTAAATGCAAATTATATAAGGATACAAGATCAAGGCAGATATAAACCCAATATCAGTCTTTTGGCCCTTCACCCCAGTGCAAAACTTAGAAGCCTATAAATACTACAAACCCATGAAGAAGTTAGGTTCCTCATGTTGTGTAAGAGTTCGATGTGCACACAATGAAGGGGCTATTTAGGAGGAAGATTCTGTGTTAAAGTAACTTTCTCACCACCCGCCAAACCTCGCTCGCTGTACAGGCACACCACAGTCACATTACGCTGAATAAACTATTTCTTTGTGGTTGTGAGGTTAATGAACCAGGTACTTGTGGACAAAGCAAGACAAATACCAAAACTGTGTCGACTACATCCCTTTTTTCAGAATGAACAAATGCATGAAACAGCACGGAGCTTGATTTGCAACCCAGCATCAAGATCAATCTTATTGTTTTAATTCCAGGCTACTTTAAAAAAAACATGTATGCTCACAAAGATTTTCTGCTTTGTGATCGCTGCAGATTACAAACCTTTGACATATCTGTGCATTATCAGAAAGCTGCTTACTCCTGATTGGGGTAAGGGCAACCTGGAGCATATTCTGGAAGCACAGGGCACACACTGGGGCAATTTAGAGATACCAGTTTCCACAGCCTGTCTTTTGGAAATGTAACAGGAAACCGAAGCATTGGAGGAAAACCCGCAGACATGCAAGCTCTACACAGAAGGTCACCCTGTCTGGATCAAAGCCAGAACCTCAGAGGTGCTTGGCAGCAGTGCTACTGCAAAGCGGGCTGCCCCTAAACATTTCATTCCTCTTGAAATAGAATCAGTTTCTGTTACTTTCCCTAACGGGTGCACCATCCACATTTTATTACGAGCGTGTCAGTAAAACAAGTAAAACAAGGCTAAAGGCACCACAGTTTTATCTCCAGTAATGAAATCTAAGAATCACCCCAGCTCTTACACAGTACCAGCAGATGACAGGTATTAAAGCAAGTGGAAACACAGCAGGGCAGAATGTGACCTGAAGCAGCAAGTGTGTCACACACACAGCTAGCAATTAGGCAGAATGGAGATTGCCAAGCTGGAGGATCTAGATTTAAAGACGACTTTGAATCAGATTGTCATTGTGAGTGCACCAACCTATGCAAACTTTACCCTAAGTTATTCCCTGTTTGGAGAAAAAGCAGTGCCAGGTTTCTTCAAACAAGAAAGAAATCATAACATTTACTTGACTGCTCCATCTTGCATCCATGTTTTTTTGTGCAGAATTCTGCAAACTCCGCATTTGTGAGCACAGTATGTGAATTATCCAAATACCTGTCATGTTCCTGCTTCTTGCTATTCATGTAAAAGTATACAGGTACTTTTCTCCTAATTTAGAGGTAACTGTATGTATTTAACTACTGTAAATCAGTTTGCTCTGTGTTTAACTCTTTAATAACAGTTTGTACTGGCTTATTCATGCCTTTCTTAGTTTATCCAGATTGTGGGGATTAAATACATTCAGTGAGCTAGCTACAGTATTAGGGTCTTAAATTGTTTAATAATATAAATACCCATTAATTAATATTTTAGGGTTTTGAATACTTTAATCAGGTCCTTCATAATCTCCTGTCTAAGAATAAGATGTTTTAATTTTTTAGTCAGTGTGGGAAAAATTACAAATTATACTTCTTTGACTGTGGTGTTTCTTCTATGTTAAGTGAATACTCCTTTAAAATAGGAAGCAGTCATTTAAAATTCTGATGAATTGACTAATTATTGACACTTCGTTCTGCAAATCTGTAGGAGAGTACACATTTGGAAGATGTAAAGTAAGATAAAGATATTCACACCCTCTGTCATAAGGTAGATATTTCACCAGAAATTTGAACTACCAGATGGTAGGACAAACAAGCGTTCAGAAAACTTCTAAGAGATAAAGCTGGTGCTGGTGACTTCTGGATTCTTCCCTATTCTCTTTTCACTTTTTCATAGCAGAATTAAAAAGAACATTGGCAATCTTGACTGAAATAATACACTTCCCCTTCTCTCTGCTGTTATTCTCAGGCGAGTGAGCTACAATGAGTGTATTTAACAATTATTTTTATCTCACTTGTAAAAGTTTAAGACAAAAAAAACATGAGCACTTTTCCTTTCATGTCAAACTGACGCAACATGTAATTTACACTATCATTTCTCTCATCACTTCATTAGAGACAAAAAGGATACAAATTATATTAAATTATAAGATTATAAGATTATTGTTCAGAAGAGTTTTTTTCCTTTCCTTCACGATCCAGGCACTGATACACAGTTGGAACTAATAAAAAGACTTTTTTTTTAAAGATTGCAGTGAGACAAATCATTATTACATATCTGCTTTAACTCACTTATTTTCAGTCTTTCATACAGGAGATGAGATAAACGGACTTATATTCACCTCACGTATGAAACAACTGATGCTGTGGTAAACCAGTCTGCCATTCCTTCTGTATCTCTCTCTAAAACATTTTACTGTGGTATAAGAAAGGCAAACTTTAGTCAGATGTTCATGTTTCCCTGATGATGCTGAAGAAGTAACCACTGTGTTGACTTGAATTAGGTCCATGGTAGTTATCCTGTCAGTGTGGAACAAATTATAAATTATATTTACTTGACTAGTGTTTCTTTTTTCTTTTTATAATATTTGTAAGCACTATTGGAAGGATAAAACAAGGTAATAGCAACAAAATTCCAAGTGTAATACATATGAAAGAAGGAGTCTGGTTTTGACAAAGTGCAAAAATAATGCTGGGCTGAGAATTCAGAAATCTCAGATCTTTACACACAGGCACACACAGGTCACCTCTCATCACCTGCTGCTTACTCTCTATTCATGCAAATAAATGAACAGCAGGATTTCCATTTGCTCAGTGAAAATTATATCCTTGCATGGGGTACACAAACACCAAACGTCTTTTGTACAGTTGTCAGAATCATTGACAAATAATATTTAATATTTAATATTAATCTAAGTGAATATGCTGTGCATACATTACTTACATTTTTATATCTGTTAAATTACATAGCATATAAAAGTAATCATCTGTCCTTTAGAAGACCATTTATTTAGTTAACCATAAGTTTGGGTTACATCTTAATCTATGTTTTAAGCAGACCACCTATTATAGCAGTTGGGTTCAGGTGAAAGTAGGGGATACAGCTCATTGAGGGGTTGAGGTTAGAATGGCCAGCTCCCAGAGGTCACCAGGGAAGGCTTTTCAGCTGCTCCTTTAGAGAAGCAAATGATCACGTACAGTAGCCTTGGAGGGTAATGAGAGTAAATGTTCACATGGGCGACTGACCGAGTGGCTGATAAATACATGTTGAATATTGCTGTGTAGCTGTAAATCCATAAAGGGGACCCTTTAGAAGAGCAGATCTGCCTCAACAGAGCAAACTGTCTAGGTCTGAACACGTAAAAAGTAGTTTCTGCGTGTGGGTTAAAAGAGAACAAAACTAGGTGCGCGAGGGAAGGCCCTGAGTCAGAGCAAAAAGCCCAGGCCATAGGCAGAGTTGAGGTGTTGTTACTGGAACCGGTTAAAGCTCAGCAGAGGGAGTGTCGTATATGTGAGGAGAGTAACAGCTGTCTGTAGACTGCGATGTCTCCTTCACTAATTAGGGGTTGTGGAAGAGTAAGGTTACTTGGTTAGGAAGTAAAACCTGAAAGAGAATATAGGAAATCAAAAACGGCATTTAGTCCTAGCGTGTGCAACACCATTAGAATAGGCTTGTTAGACAAATTAAAGTTAATGATAAAAGGTGGTCATATACAGTACTATATATTGTGCAGACTTTGGATAGCACCATGTCTGGACTCAAATCATATAAAAAGGTTTTTTCTTCATAATAAATCTTCCTTTGAAGGAACAGGTGAGCATTGAATGGGTGTGGACCTCTTATGTTTAATGTTAAAATCGGATTTCAGCTCGATCAAAATGTGCAATCTATGTACATGTTAAATTGATATTCACTGACAAGAAGAACATGTGAATTGTTACCAACTTGTCCGTTAAAGGTGTTTGCCTTCATAAAACCCATTAACTGAAAGTGTAGACACTTTTAAAAAAAGTGTCTTAATGAACGAAACAACCCCTGCACACACAATCCATTTCTCTTGAAGCAGAAGAGAATTGAAGTATTGTACTGAAAGAATGGATGAATTAATAGAAAAGGCCAATCTTTTTCCGTTATTCCTGTGCATCTTAATTCCATTTAGGATATGGCTGCCAGAATCCTTTGGTTAATATGGTTACTGAGATAACAATCTTTTTTGCTTGTCTGATGATTGATGGATGGTTTTGTGCAGCCTGCACAGAGGGTGAAATAGCATTGGAGTTGCCAAGCGAGAACAATGGGTTTTAAATGAATCTCTGAGATCGTAAATCAAAAACTAAAATGGCAGGCGATAGCATAGCATGAGAGAGGCCTGATTTATCTAACCATCATTTAAATGTCTGAACAAAAGGGAGATTTTAACATTTTGCCTGCTTATTAAGACAGCAAACTAGTATAAAGGGTTTCCATGTACAGTACATTTAGATATTTGCAGTACAGACCAATGCTAAACCAGAAGCATTATGAACTAACCCGAACAGATAGCAACTGAATTCTGATTGAAGAATTTGTTATAATAAAGAGTGGAGACTAGACCTGTGGCACCAGAATCATAATTTTCTTAAATAATTGCATATGTCAAAGTTTGCATTTGTAAAACCTATTGTCAAATTCTTGGGTTTGGTGTCCCATGGAGAAGTTCATGGTACCGTTGTAGTTTCCACCAGATTCTGCAACAATAACAATAAGCAAATATTTTTTAGTTTTTTTTTAAATGAGGTTATTTGCGTAAGAACTGAATGTAGAAATTAAATGTGATTGAAAGCTAGACAATGAGTAGCTTGCTGCATCCTTCGCAAGAGAAACACCCAAAGAAGAAAAAACAATGAACACATTCTGCCAATGTTCCAAGCACTGTCTTCTGTGTTTTATTTTGGATTTAGTTATTTATAGTAAAGTGGATGTTTTTTCGACTGAAGCCATGAGATCTGAATAAATTGAGTATAATCACTCGTTAATTGAGAAAAGCATACATTTTAAGTTGTAAAAGATTCACAGTAATTCAGGAAGAAGGCAAAGTCTTTCCAAGATCTGTTGACACAAGCTACATTTAATGTTGTTTTTTTATTGAGCATAACGTTCTGGAATGCTAAGAGCTCCATTCTGAGCACGAGCCAATGCCTGCAACCACAGAGGAAGGGTAGCTGTAAGAGATTATACAGAATGATAGCTCAGCCATGCTTACTAGTTCTATAGGATAAAGAAACGATATATCATGAAGTTGTAACACACAAACAACAAACGTATATCGATAGCATATGCTGTACAGCTTAGGTTTGGTCAATTCAGAACCCTTTTACTTAAATCATTAATCAAGCAGGCAGACTTCACAATGTTGTTGTTGGTGTGCAAAATAACTGTGTTGCAAAAATTAAACAATTAATATAATGATGCACAACGATGATGGAAAATGTGGTAAATGTGAACACCAACAAGAAAAAGTCTGTGGAACTATGGACTGACTTTATCAAATGCTTGCAGAAAAGTCTCCTATTTGTTTCTTCTATTAAGGACGCAGATTCAGACACAACTTGTTTGCCACTGTTTTATGTTTTGTAACTAGCTATGTTGCCCTTTTTATGCTAATTCTAAGAACTCATATTATCTTTGTAACGAGGTTACCAAAGATTCTGCTCTTTGTAATGAATTAAGTCTCAGTATTTTACTGAATTAACTTTGAGAAATTGCATCTAATGCACCAATGCATCCTTAAAGACAAAACCTATCCATATACAGTACAGTATGTATTGTATGTGTGATTCTGCAGGAATCTTCGCATGAAAGAGGTTGAGCTATCTATATGGATTTGTCTATGACCTCACAAATACGATGCAATTCAACAAAATGGCAAATATAAAACTTGGGTACATTGCAAAAGTGTATAATTTAAGAGAAATCATCCTGAAACTTTACAATACATTAATTAGTCATTGTGTAAATTACATTATAGCCTTTTAAAGTAGCTCAGAAAAGAACATGAAGTGTGATTCCTGCTGTCAGGAAATTGAAGGAACCAAACATTTTCAGTGAAGAAGAAATCAGATTGAGAGGAGATGTACTCTAGGTGTGTACAGTAAATCCTTAAAGGGATTAATAATAGTTAGGGCACTATTTCAGTCTCAGTAGCAAAATAAGGACACAAGGTCACAACTGGAAATTAAAAGTGAATTTACTTAGGACAGGGAATACGAAGCACATCATTATACAAAGTGCCAAGGATGTCAGGAGCAGAATTCCCAGCCAGCTGGCTGTGCCCCAAGTTATAAACTAACTTATATACTAAGCTACCAATCTAGCAAGATGAGCTGAAAGGCATCTTTTCTGTTGGCCTTATAGACCTTAAACTTCTAATAGGAATAAGAACTATTGATAGAGCATAAGAATGATATCACTGGTGTGTATGTAGAGTAACTGACCTGGATTGTGTTCCACACATTCCTCTGAACCTTTTACAAGACTGAACAGTGTCCTGACAAACAGAATCCTGACCAAATGCACAGGCTGAGCTCTATGATCTCGATGTGTCCAGGGTGAGTCTGGGCCAGATCACCTGCCAGTTGTGATCTGGATCTGTGATCTTTGACAGGTCTTTGATTATTCAGTCAGAGCTCTCTTTTCGTTGTGGCAAACAGCAGCTCCCCTGACTCCCCTGGTACCTGCAGACATGCGGTAACATCAGTGAGAGATGTGTCTCTCCTTCAGCTCTCCTCAATGTTCTTGTTAGGCACTGTGGAGCCTTTAAATGTTCAACTCATGAATGGCCCTGCAGGTGGGCTCAGAAGAAAAAGCTTATGTGATGGCAGGACTTTTATTTGCCATAAAGACAAATCATGTACAATATGTCCTCCTTCCATTTCTGTGAAGCCTGCAGTTCTAGCTACAATTCCTCATGTCACATGGTCTTGGACTACTCTCCTCTTGAACCATATATCACATCTTGTCTGAATAATATCTTCTGAATTTGATGGATCTAAAATAGTTACAGTAATTGGTGGATCCAAAAATTAAAAAGAGAATGAACAGTGTTATTAATTGGATTAGCTGCAGAAGTCTCAACAGGAGACTCAAAATGAGAATCGATTTTGTCCTTCAAGAGGTACAGTATTTGAACCCCAGTTTAGTGCTGCTGGCACTCTGCACCTTTTCCTTATGTGGCTGTAGAACGTTTTGTCACATCTCATCACTGTCTCAGTTCCCCACCATTCTTCCTTAGCTGAAATCAGCTGGAGGGACCCCAGAGGTCAGCCGTACATCAGAGGGTTTGACAGCAAGAGCATAGGTCATCTTTTAGTCCTTTCTGAAACCACCTGTCTGGAAGTATACAATGCAGTAGGAAAGAATGCATTTAAAAACTTGCACGGTGACAAAGAAATATTTAAATAAGTGATAACAGCAATGTTCAGGCTCTAATGATTTTTCATAGCCTCAAATTTAAATGTTTTTTTGAAATAAAATATTTTTTTTTTTTTAAATAGTCTTGCCGGTGAACTATATTAGATTTTTAAAGTTTTCATTTATTGCAACCGCAAAAAGTTGCACAGGGGTGCAGCTCTTCAGTAGTTATGTCCGTGATAGGCGTTTTATCTGTTATGTCTCTCTTGAGCAATAGAATCAAAAGGGTTTTTTTGTGGCCTGAGAAAGCCTGTCAACGCACCTTCCCGTGAAAAGAAAAGGGGTACAGAGCAAGTGAGATCAATCACACATCACTTCTTTTCCCTGGAACGTGCTCTCTCCTGCCACATGCTCTCCTAAAACCGGTCTTGATTGGTGTGATTGACTAAACCTGTTCTATAACCAACTGCTCTTCAAAGACAGGTGGTGTGCTGCAACAGGTTGTCTCGTGCACGTCAATCCACATGCTGTCATCGGTTAAAAATAACACAGGGATGTTCTAGGTAAGCTGATATGCCAGGATAAATGATACAGTGAGCTGTGGCATGCCAGAATTTGGGGATAAAAAAAGAAAATCACGCTCTTATTATAATTATCATGAGCTATCTTAAATATCACTCATTTTTCAAGGACTGCATTGCGCGTAATAAATGATGACCCTTTCTTTCTCCTCCCTCCTGGACCCCGAAGCAGTGCTAATACCTTGACAGACAGCACAGTAATTAAGCAGCTCATATATAAAAGCCAGTGGCCACTAAGTATAGGCCTGTTCAGCTCACAAGAAGCTCGTGGACCCAATCTTGGCCCTCTTATAATTAAAGAGTTAAGTAAAGGCCCTTTGCTAGGGCCAGCCCTGCTCCCCGCTATGCTGTTTATGTTAATTAGCACCCGATTACATGTCTCTCACTACACCTAATTACAGTCTTCACTCAGAGCAGTCATTAACCTTAATATACACATGTCTACCTGATGTTACGCAATCGCTGTGGCAGCGTCGCTGGTTAAACTGCTTCCTGCTTATCGGAGATGAGAAAGCAAAGCTGTCCTGGTTTAATCCTCTTGGATCTACCTGTCCTAGAACTTTTTGGGGAAGCAGGACTTTCAAGAATAATGAACGCAAAAGGAAAGGGTTCCTAAAGCAGAAACGAAATGTCTTCACTACACAGTAACAAGTAAGCAATCGCTGAAACAGCACAGTTAATAAAACAGAATCCTGACAAAGTGCTTCTTTATGATTTAGATTTTCTGTTCAAACTGTTCTTTTTTGTTCTTATAAAAAGGAAAGGGATCTAATGTTCATGTCTCTGAAGAAATGGCAGTACTATGAACTCCTGTGAAAAGTAGAGAGTGTTTGCTCTGTCCGTGACTGGAACACTGTGCCCTGCTCTCTGATGGAAAAATATTTACCCAAATCTAGTTGCCTTATCACAGTTCAAACAGTACAGGGTGAAGGAGGAGGGCTGGTGGTAGGTTAATGAGAGAAGAGGCCTAAATACAGCAGCTGAGTGCTTTTCTAACACAGAAATTGTACAATTTCAGAAGGTGTGTCTGAGTGAGAGAGAGATTGGTGTGTTCTCGGAGGAAAAGTAAAGAAAGCAGGTGTTGGAGAGATAAAGGAAGGAGATGATATTGAACTTTAAAAGAAAGAGAAAAAGCTGGAAAGTGGATCAGAGTCTCCAACTGACCACAGTGCAGGTACAGATAAAAGGATGGCAAGGTATGTGTGCTGATGGATGGATTATACGTTTTACACCTCTGACATCTATTCAAGGAAATAGCCTTTTCTTCACACCCTGTAACCCTGTAGAATCCCCTCCTTCAGGGAACGTTTCAACCTGCAGGCCGCAGAAAAGCACTCCTGGCCACACTGTCACCCAAACTGGCCTCAATGGACAAATGTGCTGAGGCCTGCCTGCCACGAGACTGGATCCATTGGATAATCACCTGGGCTAGACATTCGACCTCGGAAACTGAGCTGATTTGACAATTAGTCTGGAAATATTACTAGAGGGCAATGTGTGAGTCGTATAATGTTTGCTATATCACTTGAATTTGTAATTTTCTGTTTGTGACGCGGGTGGATGGGGGAAAGACTGGTCGTGAGCCCACATGACTTCATCACCTTCGTCTGACATCTAATTGCACAGCGAGCAACATCAGTGCCTCACAGTAACAAAAGCAAAGGGGGAACGTGTGATTAGAGAACAGACTGCTTAATTACTGCTTAACAAGCTAGGCTAGAGCTCACTGGCTCAATTAGAAGGGTGAAAGTTTATTGTGTCTAGTGGAATAGTGGATTTGCACTGCTCTGACTATGTGCCTTCACTCAGGCTCTCTGTACTATTTGGACAGCCATATCAAGACACTTCTAGCCTTTCAGCATGGTTCAAACTAATCAATCCTGTTGTTGGATTGTCGAACAGGGTGGAAATAAAAAAATAGCGCTGAATTGTTTGTATCCAGCCAAAGCGTGCTCCAAATATGTTTTTAGAAGTTTTCACATTTACAGTGTGCAAAGCCCTGAGGAGGATGGTTATTAAGATATTTGCCTGCTTTAAGCTTATTTGTTAAGAGAGCAATGCAGCGCTAAGTGGGGAAGGTTACACACGCATGCCGTTCCACAGAAAGGTGTTAGATTACATTCAGAAGTTGCCAAAGGACTTGCAGTTCTTAACATGAAGGCAAAGAGGCATAACTGCTATTTTTCACCTTTTCTGTGACTTCATGTGCACATGTCCTGAGCATGCAGGAACATTTCTGCTTAGTTTGAAACTGGGTTTGCAGTCAGATGTTTCATGTCTTTTTGTACTGTTAGCACTATAGTGCAAATTTACTTGCTCTGGTTCTAAGGAAATTGTTCTATTATTTGCACTCCACTTGTCCTTAACCAGCATTTATTATTGGGGCTGATAAGGAGTACAATGCTGATAGCATTATATATATAATATATTGCTTTTCCTCCCCACTGCTGAGCCATAAACATATTTTTATTAAGAACTTGGGAATCAATTGATACTATTGTACAGGGCTTAACTGAAAGAATTTTTTGAAAGAACCTTTGGTCTAGGGTAATCTGTTACAGTCTTAAAAAATAAAACACCTTCTGTTCAAGAAGAAGACTTATCTCAGGGTTGTTGTGTTTTTTTGTGTGGAAAAAATAATCTTTAGAGCATTTTATTCAGGTAGTACTCAACTTTCAAAAAGTTATTTCAGCTCTATAAGGTGCCCTTCTATGTAGTTACTGTACATGAAACATAGCAAAGGGTAAAGTTATTTTCTTCATATACTGTTAGATACTGTAAACTCTTATCAAATAAAAAAAGGAAATGTAAACATAAAAAACTCTTCCTGTTTCCTGCTTGTGTGTCTTATATGCATAATGAGTCTGAAATCTTCATTAACCCGATAAGAGTCCCACGGAGTCTTTTTCAACAATGTGGCAATAAGTGTTCCCACCTCTACAGCTCTATGCATAAAGACGTATTCCCTGTTTCCTGTCCTGAATGCTCCTAAACTTAACTTTAACTCCTGTCCTCAGGGCCTTGTCTTTTCCACATCTTGAGGATATCCTCTGGATGGACAGCCAATGGATTTGTCAATGTCTATTATGAACCTGCATTTAATCTCCACACTTTTTGGAGCCCCACACAAAAAAGTGCTCTGTTTTCTTTTGTCTTTTTTTTTACTTGAATGATTTATAAGCCAGTTAAAGGGAATTGTTTCATTCAGAAACAATTGTTTCAAGAAATCTCAGAAAACCAACACAATTTAAAGGAGTTGTGCAAAATGAAATGATTGTTGCTTTTTTTAAAAGTGAGCCTTAAAGTGAGTATATGATCATCTTTGTGCTCCTGAAATAGAGACATTACTGGAAAAGACAGCGCAAAATATGAAAAAAGGAAGTAAAGGAACTTCTGTGCTAGAGTGCCATTTGCACATGTAGAAGGCAGTGGGTATTTATTTCTACCAGTGTTCATTCATTAGGAATTATTTTTTTCATAATTATTTGTTTAAGGATTGTCTCGTTGGCAAATAAAATGGTATGTTAAGTCAGTCAAAATGAATGGGCTTTCATTTGAAAACTACACCATTTTCTTTCAAACAGGAACTAATATGTTGTGCCCTTTACTCAACAGGAGAAAGCCTTTATTTCTTCCTCCACATTATCTCTATGGCACAGGCCCAACCAGAAGGTCTCTGTGCCCCACCATTCAGGAATCTTGCAGGAAGCATCCCTTCATTAGGGTGAAAGGTCACCAGTGAAAAAGGAAGACCCCTAAAGTTCTGCCAACCAAAATATCGCTGGGGCAGAAGTCTGCTGTGAATGTAACTGGCTTTTGTTTTTTTTTAGCACTTCCCACACTTCATTACCAGAATTATTAAGGCCTTTTTCTCCTTAGGACACACTGTACAAATCCATTGACGTCTTTGTCTCTGTGAATGTACGTGTGAAAAAGAGCAGCGTATCATGACTTGTACCAAACAACTCCAAAGGTTAATTGAATTTTTCTACCACAGCTGGTAATTCTGATATTTGATCAATCTCATACTGTACTTTAATTGATATAGGGGCCAAGGAAGCAAGATATGAAATGACATTCGGTGATTTAGTGCAAGTGCTCAAGGGTTTGGGTTTTCAATAGCTGTTGGAGTTTGTACAGAGGTGTTCCTGATAAAGCAAGGAAGCCCATGTTGATTTACGAGTAGAAAGAGAAGCAGCTGCTGTTAAGGGAGAATAGGTGAGAAATGACATTTAAAAGGAGGAAGTTCTTGAGTGAAGAGATGTCCTTGACTCTTCTTTCAAACATCGGTGTATTTCTGACATATACTGTATATCCATCCACCCATTTTCAAACCTCTTTATCCAGCACGAGGTCGCAGCGGTGCCAGAGCCCATTCCAACAAGCAACAGACTCAAGACAGACACACTCGCACCAGTGCCCATTTTCCTAGAGGCCAATCAACTTATCAGTATGTCTTTGGCCTTCCAGAGGTAACTTGAGCACCCAGAGGAAACCCACACGAACATGGGGAGAACATGCAAACTCCATGCATATAGCACCCCAGGAATCGAACCCAGGGCCCCAGCGCTGAAAGGCAGCAATGCCAACTACTGCCCCACAGAGATGCCCTGCAGTTTTTGCATGTACAGTATGTCAATACATATTGTACTCTGTGTTTAATTTGTGTTCCACCCAGAAATAAATGTTTCTGCTCTGTTTTTCCCCCTTCAGGGTTATAACATAGCTATGTGAGGTGGAGTGCCAGTAGTACAGTACAACCTTCCATTTTTCCTTCTCACAGTAGTGGTGGGGGAGTACTTTAGAGCTTGATGACATGTTTACTTTCCTGACGCAAAGTGAGAGCTGGAGATTTTCCTCCGCAGTGAGTTTAAACAGGAAGAGGAGCTGAGGAGTTGGTCTTGTGGAAACATCTGGGCGTCTTTATCAGGGGGAGTAGGGTGGGCCTCCTTGGTCTCGGAGGGGCTCACACATTGCTCTGTGTTGAACTAGCGCACAACCAAATACTATTGCCTTTCCTGTTGAGATTAAAATGAAGCCCCTCCAACCACTCCTCATCTAATAGGGCAAAGACCTGCCAGTAATCTTAAAAAAAACTTTACAAATAGCAGTAGACACTAAAAACTGCATGGGGTAGGGTCACTCTCCCAAGTGTGCTAAATGGAAAAACTACAGGAGTCAAGCTTCCAAACTAAACGGCAGAGATTTAGAAAATTATCATTTTCTTTTAGACATTTTTTTAATCGCAAAGTGTTCCACCCAGCAGGTGCTGTAACGGAAAAAAAAATCATTTTGGGAACAGTTTATATTCTACAGTTATACAGACCTTGTCATTTGAGGGCTTATGTAATTTGCTTGTAAAAGTTTACGTTTGTGCATTTTTTAACAATTTAACATATAATGTAATATAATATTTGTGTAAGTGCAATATTTGATTGACTGGTTGTTTGCAAAGGGCAAATTCCCTGTGCATTTTGTGTCACTAAGTAAATACAATTCTTTAACTCAGACAAAAATCTAGCTGAGAGATCTAGTTTTGTCCTTCAGTGGGCCTTCCTGAAAAATAAAAATCAATTTCCCATTGGATTCAACAGATTTCCTATGGGAAATGTAATCATGTTCCTTTATTCATGTTGTCATTCACTGACTTTAGATAATTGAAGAAAGTCATGGACATCCACATACCAAAGTAACCAAAATGTTTCTACAGAAGCATCCTAATTCTCTGTAAAATTTGTGAGACAGGGCCCTCCCAAAAATGTGCTATACTTTTCTAGAGAAAATTGATTCATTTCTATAGAAACCATAAGGGTAGTGCCCTTAATCCAAAAGTCTCATGGATTAAGAACGTTCCCTGTGTGCTGTTTCTTTTGGTTATGTGGAGTAACCAATGCCAATGAGTCAGAATGCCTGTGAATAATGAATGAGATATGGATAATTCAGTTTCCCCAATAATAAAGATGACCTAATATAACCACAAAATATCAGGAATGGGTCTGAAATAGTAACCAACCTGCTGGAGTATACATTTACGAATGACGCACTGTAGAATGCCTGATTGGACACACACAAAATCAATGGTCTTCGGTTACAGCAAATATAGAGTATTTTGGTTAATGAAACTGCTTGACCACATCTGAAACTAAAAGAAAACAATTGTCCTACTCTATGCATCAGATCTGCTCCAGTTTATCAGTAATGGCTACTAACGTCATTTCGAACACCTGAAGAAAGCTCTAGAGAAAAAATGTGGCTTTTTCTTCTTTCCTCTTCCTTTTCAGTGAGCAATTCATATGATATTAGGTGTAAATAATACTTTGGCTAGATTTTGGAACCATCATGAGCAGAAGCAGCTATTGCAAGTCAGTCTTACTGGGATGTTTCTGAAAGTCATTTCGTTTCTTAGAAAGAAAGATGTCTTAGATCATGCTATGACCATGGGTCAGGGTGGCATTACCATAATCGTAAGAGCACTTCTCTCCACTTTTTCTTGGAAACACTGCCACAGTCTTTAACCAGACAAAAAACAGAAAAAACAGCTACACCTTATTGCAGTGTTTGTGATAAAGTTGTAATGTACTCAACGGAGTGGAGAATGTATCCTGTAACTCATTTTGTGATGAAAGGTCAAAGTCAAGCTGAAATTTAAAATTGAAATGAAGTATCGCTGGCAAAGCTCCCGATAAGTGTAACTGTCGAATTGCCTTTGTATAAAAAGTGAAGTAACACTGTTTCACTGTCTCTTTGGAGCTTTGCCAGCGTGCAGCCCTGGCTGCTGACTAGAGGTAAGGCATGATGTCCTTTAGTATCTCCCCAAGGAATGCAAAGGTAGCTCAAGAGTACGCTGAGTCTTTGTGCCTTTCGCAGCCCGATAATGTACTGAACAAGAGCACTCACCTCCAACCGAGTGCCTGACAGTTTCACACCAGAAAAACGGGAATTTTCTGCCTCACTTAAAAACTGCAGACAAATCTTTGACTGTAGGGAACATTGGTCAGCCTTTAGCTAATATGGTCTCTGAGATTTGACAGCCAAACACAAAAAAAAAGCGTTTGCTTTCAAATAGAAATCCCCATGTTAGTATTTTTCACTGGTGACATTTAAATGCTATGCACAAGCTCACAAAAAAGCACTATGCCATCGTAAATTTAAAATAAACCCTCAGGGGTGATGGCAGAGTGGTGACGGCCATGGCAAGATTTTAAAATCCGGGACTGACGTGTCTGGTGTAACAGCTCAATTCTGCCACAGAGCAGAAAGCACTAAGGTTGCTGCTGGAAGAGGTGTTAGTGGGGCCAGCAGGGGGCGCTCACCCTGTGGTCCATGTGGGTCCTAATGCCCCAGTATAGTGACGGGGACACTATACTGTAAACAGGCACCGTCCTTCGGATGAGACGTAAAACCGAGGTCCTGACTCTCTGTGGTCATTAAAAATCCCAGGGCGTTTCTCGAAAAGAGTAGGGGTGTAACCCCGGCGTCCTGCCCCTTAACAATCATGGCCTCCTAATAATCCTCCTCTATGAATTAGCTTCATTACTCTGCTCTCCTCTCCACTGATAGCTGATGTGTGGGGAGTGTTCTGGCGCACTATGGCTGCCGTCGCATCATCCAGGTGGATGCTGCACATTGGTGGTGGCGGAGGGGAGTCCCCATTACCTGTAAAGCGCTTTGAGTGGAGTGTCCAGAAAAGCGCTATATAAGTGTAAGCAATTATTATTATTATTATTATTATTATTATTATTATTATTATTATTAAAAGTGTCTGACTGAGAGGAAGAAAAGGCTGCATATCCTTTGATGAAGGCTGCTGGGACTCTTCAGCATCGGGACTGCCCAGATAAGAGCAGAGGCCCCTGCCTTCACACCACTCTTGCACTCCTGGGAATTCCACCAGCAGAGTACAGGTAGTGCCGTAAAGTCACCTGTCCACTCGTCAGCGGCACCCGTCTATTGTGGTCACCCAGTGTTGGCCTCCCCCCTGTTCTTCTTCCCAGGGAGGGAAAAGAAAACCAAAATTACACTTCCCCCAAGATTATTCCCCACACCCCTCCTAGGAACAAGAGGAGTAGGACAGAGCGCCGCTAAAATCTAATTTCAAAACACAAACACAGCAGGTGTTTTTTTTCTTAAGTTAACCACTACATTAAGCATGATATAGAACATTCTCCAGTATTGAGATTAACGGTGACGCTGTAGTGGGTTGAAAGCAATGCTAACCTTTTGGTTTATGCAAAACCCTTAGCCACTATGAACTCCGAGACAGGCGATGTGTTCATATGGGGCCGAGTTATTTTCGGAGACATAAGCTTATTACTGAGCCAACTAAACACCAGGAGCTGAAGAGTGCAAGGGGTTATGGGTATAAAGATAATGAACACTGGGACAACATATGGGGGTTAATAGCTGAGCAACTAAATAAAACCCCTTTAATACTATAGGATAGTTAGTATTAATTAAGCATGACTGCCTTCTTTTGAATCCACTGAAAACACAAACATGCATAAATGCCCGATGCGGACTAAATATTCCTTGTGCATAGAGTTATCTTTGGAGGATAAAAAAAAAGATATTTCTCAATAAGACCTGCTTTCTAAGAAGGGACTAGTTTTCTGATTTCTGAACAGAAATCAACCTTATTTTTCTGGGAGGACAGGTCAACTGCTGGCATAGCTGCGCTGCAACCTGCAATACAAGAGCAATGATTGTACCTGGCCTCATGAAACCAGGACTGAAATTTTGGCTTCGGGAGGAGAAAGTAATTGTAAGGTGAGAGTGTGAGCAAGGAGAGACCTGCTCACAAATGAGCTGCCAAGCTGACGTAAACCGACTATCAGGTGATGCTGTGATAATCCTTTAAGTGATGTGTCATGAATATGGAGTTTAAGACTGAAATCCCTTGGGATACTCAAGCTAAAGATAGCTCCCTATACTTAGATGCTGTACCTAGGGGTCACTGAGGAAAGTGAGGCTTGTGCCAGTTGCAGGGGCTTCACCTGACAAGAGAAAGCAATGGGGGTCACCCACACAGTGAACACAAACTCTACATGCTGCTTTCAAATACCTTGGAACGGTTGATTCAACTAATTGAAAAGACATGTAAGGACAAAGCTTTGAATTTGAATCATTACCTTGAAACTTTTGTCTTTGAGCATTAGCTCACACAGCCTGGGGAGGTACAATTTTAGAACTTAAGTTGCGAGGCACTGTTAAATTCATTTAAGATATTTTTCTCCTTAATGCACATTTGCCTGAAAAGGGAATGATTTGAAAAGCAATCTTGAGTAAAGAAAACATCATTTACTCCCTCTTTTAGTTCACTTTCCTTCATATCAGTTCATTGCTCACAGTTGTAATAAAGTAAGAATTTTTTCTTCTCCATAACCCACAATGTTGGGAAAGGAATTGTGATAGCATGGTACCCTTACCAGCTATCTGAAACAGCTCTGTGGTGTAATAAGACTCCAGCAAAGCTTTCTCAGAATAGACCAGTCCTCCCCTGTTTTTGAAACTGAATGATGATAACTGTACTATAAAGAACCGAGAGCAAAATGAAAATGGTCCTTCTGTGCTGGTGTCTGGCTGTCTATCCTGAACCACAATCATCTAAACACATTTGTGGTAGTGTGGCAGTCAGCACCATCTCATATATGTGTATATATAGATATCACTTCCTCTTTACAGTAAGGCAGACTTCAGCTTAATTGATTGACAGTTTTGCTTTTGATTCAAGGTTGCCTTGGCTTTTTCCCTCCATGTGTGACAGTGGATCTGTGCTGAAATGAAGTGCTTGAGTTCAGGTGAAAGTAACAAAATATGTCCACATACCGCCAAATATCAGAGATCATTATCAATACCAACAACAATGTAATAGAATTCTTCTCTGGACCCTTTTGTAAAACAACTCTGACTCTTTGTTGGCTGTGCAGTTGCCAGCTCCCTACCTTTAAATGATAATATTATAAAAGAACTGAAAAGGAAATCAATAAAAACTGGTCTCTGAAGAGGTAACACGTTTAATTACACGTTTAGCACGGAGTATAGCTTGAAATATTGTTACTGCAGGACAACTGGAACATGGCCTGCATTAAGATATGCAAAGAAGTAAAGAAATATACCAAAGTCTTGAGAGGGCACCACTCTGTATCAGAGTCAATGGAGTCCATAGAGGGACCTCAGCCTCTGTTTCTAAGGAATGCACTCTTTCCATGTTCTCTGAGACCTCAAGGCTTTCTGCAGACCACAAACCCACATAAAAAGCTCTCAGCTTGTTGAAATATAAAGAACCAGTCAGTCAGGTTCTATAACAGCTTGCCCAGGGACCTGGGAGGAGACAGAAAAAAAGGGATTGGAGAAGGGACAAGAAAAGGCAGATCAGAGAGGCAGAAAGAGAGAAGTGAGCAGTAAGGAGAAGGCAAAAGCAGGGGCCAGAAGGTAGAGAAGAGGAAGGTAAAATCCATTAGGTTTGACTTATGTTATGAGTGAATGAAACAAAAAAAAAACGTAATTACCGTTTTTGGTTCACTTCTAGTGCAACTCGATATGAGCAAGCAATGTTGATTTATTTTTATTTTGTTACACCGAAGAGGACAAATGGAGAAGGCTTTATTTGACGAGCTTTTGATAAACTAACGGCATAAGAAAAATTTACAAGTGAGAAAAGGTCATTCTGCCCGTCTTGCATTGGATCGATACTATCATAGTATGGAGCCAATGAATTCTTCCAGCCGTTTCTTGAAAGATCTTCGGAAATAGGCTTCAGTGAGGTAGCTGGACTGTTCTAAACCCCCCACAACTTTTTGTGTAAAGAAATATTCTAAAACGCACGCCCTCCTATTTTACCCTACTTTTCACTATAAGACCTGAAATACGCTTTGGGTTAACTCTATTAAGACCTACTTGGGTAGCTATCTAAAGCAGCAGTCACCAAATACAGAGATCATTTTGGAACTAATGTGCCTCACACTCTCTCCTCAGTGGCTCCATCTATATATTGCGCAACAGCACGTGTTAAGTAAAATGTTGAAGGAAATCTCCTGGTTTCTACACACAGAAGAAGGAATTGCTTGGCAATGGGGGGAGGGGTGCTCTGATGTTAAACGAAACAAAGAGGCTCAGGATATAAGTCCTGAATTAATTTAAATCCATAGAAACAAGATGAGACTGGAGTTACATCTGTTCTTCTGTCTCGAATAATGTGCCACTAAGCCATAATCTATTCAGGAAGAAACACAGCCACAAAATAAAAGGCAACCTAACTGATAAAAGTGGAAATGAAGGAATATCCTAAATTAGTACCTCCCTAAATTGTGTAACATACCTATCCCGTTATGTGATTCTGTTTCTGGGCTCAGGGCAGAGGTCTCGGAGCCACTTGTGACAGGCCGATTGAGAGGGTGGGTGAAGTACCCAGTTTCCCTCTTAGAGGGACCAGTCAAGGGTTGGTACAGCTGATCAAAACTGTGTTGAATATTTGTGGGAGTTGGCGGAATGCTGGCATAGGTTAAAACCCACACGAACACCAGGAGAATATTCCATCCCAGCCCCACCCAGAAAAATGTCTGTCCAGAATCAAACCATGATACTAATGAGGTAGCAGCACTGAGGACTGAGCTCCATGCCACCCAGCTGGCTTTGAAGGAGTACTTTGTTACCAGATCTTTCTTCCTGTCTCAGGTTTTACATGTATTTTTTGTATTAAGTGAAGTGTATTTAGTATAGTATTTCTTGTTATTTTTGTATAAGATTGCTGTCTGGCACGCTAACTGTTCTATGAAAGACCAAGCTGATCAAGGACGGAAGCTTATAAGACCCACACAGTACTTTGCAGCTCTGTAAAGTGGAAAAAAAAAATTAAAAAAGAAAATGGTGACATTTCTGCAATTTTAAATCAGCAAAGCAGAATAACGTTTTAAAATCTACCAGACTACCAAATACAAAATCTTGAACCTTTCAGCTTCTTGCGGGTCTTAAAACATTAATTCTAAAACTGTATTCAAAACAAGGAGAGGAGTACTTCTACATACAGTGAGTGTTTTTACTTGCACTTTGCATTTCGTCGCCCGCTGCGTGACACTGCTAACCCTTGCATAGCACGTGTTAAGTAAAATTTTGAATTTTATTTGAAATTCTAAAAAAAAAAACGCTATGAAATGAGATCACACGCCTTCCGTTTTGTGAGTGAAATTAGCGAACGCGTTTGCTTTGTCAGGCCGCGAAAGGCGAATGCGGTAAGGATATGCCGGAAGGCGTGCGCTGAAATTTGGGGTGCACCTTCCCAGAAGACGCAGGCTCAGGGCTGCCCAGCTTCACCCAGTTTAATTATGCGGTGAAGCACAGCTCCACCCACACGCCACACTTTGCCAGTTTTGGTAAGACTCAAACCCCAGACCTGAAGTCAAGGCATGGCTGCTGAGTGGAACAGGTTCCAGGCCCCGCGGTGCAGCGCAGCTCAGACCCAGCTCTGGATCGTCATCAAAGAGCTGCTGTGTTCCCCGAGGGAGGCCGGGTGCTCCAGCCACTCTCTAGGGAGCAGCGCAACTTATACATTTAAAGACACAGAGACCGTAATGCAGGAGTAGTGTGACATCAGACGTTTAATTGAGAGCACATGCAGGGACACGTGTATGACTGAGTCTGATCATTCGTCTACCGGTCTGGAGTGCTACAGTAACAGCACAGATCCTGACGGCTCAGTAATTTCTCACAAAACAATCCTGTCAAATAAATATGCATGCAAATAAAATAAAATCATACACCTATGGATGATAATGTGTGCAGGCACATTTTTGTTGATTCAAAGATACGTTTTTGTTTCTACTTTGGTTAATAGAGTACTGGCTCTTCTAAGAATATAGACCCGTATTTCAAAATACAGTAAATTTGACCTCTTTTAGACTTTTTCTGCCGTTGCTTCTGTCTTAGACCTTAGGTTATAGTGAGCCTGGTTTCTGCTTTGCTGGGCTTCTTAAACATAGACATCAAGAAACAAGAAAAATGCTAAAAATATATTTTGTTAAGTTATTTTTATTTTCTTAGAAAAGTCTTCTGTTTTACCTTCTTCATTTTATGTTACTATGCTGTTCTACTATTGTGAGAGACTGGCAACTGATAATGATATGAAATTAGACCAAATCATTTTCTTTTTGTGATCCATAAACTGTGTGTGATAGCTCAAGAGTGTTTACCTACAGTACAAAGCCTTCACTCCACTGAAAGTTGTCAGGAGGCCTTGTGTACAAGATTCTGACATACAGTCCATCTTCCAGAACATTTGGAAAACCTCTCCTAGAATCTGGAAAAGTATTTACACTAGTCCTGGATATATCTACTTTATTTTTCTTCCCTTCCTCTCCTAAGAATGATTCTTAACCTAGTTTTCTGTGTCCTTGTCCTGGGTAATTGAGATGATGGCTCTCTGTTTGTGCAGCACTGGACTGTCTTCCAGTGATCCTGAACCTGAGTCTACATTCTGACAGGACCTTCGCCCCCTTTAGATCAGCAGTTTGTTTAGCATCAATTAGAGCCTCTGTTTTCCTCAAGGCAAGCGTGAAGGGAAAATTAATATGCAATGGCAGATTCCCACAAGCGTGATATTACACAGATCCCATCATCTGGAGAAAAGGGAATGCAAGTATGTCTGTCCTACATTTGTCTTATATTTACTCCTAAACAAACTACAGCATTTCAAATCATCATTTTTTTCACTTTGTTGCATTTGTTAATTCAGGATGATGCCCACGTCAACAGCAAAGCAATTTTCTTACTGCAAGGTTCCTGTGCTAGTGTCATATCCATGTGCTTTTCATGTGCTGTGAAATTTCGATCAATCGATGATATTATCAATACGTTGAGGCTGCTCAGGCTGAACAAGACTATTTTGCTAGCTATGGTTAAATCACTTTGCACACAGGGTACTTTCAAGCCGAGCATTCTAAGAAAAGCATGATGAACTCCAAAACCCGCTTTCCTTTAATTCTGGGCCACAGACAAGCCACAAACATTTCTCCACACGATCTCCCCTCCTTCCACAAGCCTTTTGCACATATTTTCCAGTGTGTTTCTTGAAAAGCGAGCGAAACGTTTCTTTCAAATTTCCACGGATTGCATGGTGGGGTGCTGAAGTGGCGCTATTTGGTGGGAAAACGCTTTAGTTTCAACACAAAACCAGAAGGAAGTCTGTCAGGCGCGGCTCATGGAGCAGCTTGCACTGCATACGGCTTCATCTTCCATCCTCTTTCCCTTAGTGTAGGCTGCTCCACTGACTAGGAATGCTGTTTGGGTTTTCAGTGGTTGGAAACAGAGTGATTTCAGTATAAATAGGGAGGTATTTTTATCCTTCTGTTTTACGCTGACCCAGTAGCTTCAATTAAGACCCTGCTGGGTTTGGCGGGGAAGCTGTCCAGGGATTTTGGACCTCTGTTTAAATCCTACGGGATGGGCAGGGGGCAGCCCACCCCCCTATTCCCACCCCCCCCCCCCCCCACCCCCACGCACACACACACATCTGCAGCTGTGCCCGTGATCACGCCAGGGAAAACAGGGCTGTGAAGGACAGGTTTCACATAAAACTCAATTTCAAACAAGGGCCGTGCAGTATTTATGTCAATAAAAAGGTATGTGCTTACAAGGCAAACTGCAGGCACGTGTCTCGTTTCCTGTTTTTTTTTTTCAAGCTTCTGATAATCATGGCAATAACAAGATTAAGTGGTTGAGCAGTCCTGACATTGCCATGGAGAGCTTCGCCATGTTCTAGTGTCAATGAGTTACAGCACTCGTGGCCTCTAGCTCGACTCCAACACGGGCCTTTTTGAAAATTGTGCTTTGCTACGCTCACCAATTATTGTCTCTTTGTTATAGTATTTCAAGACTGATTTATCTTTTCACAGGGACACTTGTTTTACATCCATTAGGTGATATCATTCATGTGTCAAATAAAAAACAGCAGCACTGTATAATCTGTATAAGTATAATCTGTATAATCTCTACATTCACACCCAAAAAAAGCCTCAGAATTAAGCAGACCACACATTCACAGTATTAACATGTCCAAATCTCATTGTATCTTGAAGAATTATGCTGTAGAAACACATACTCATATCTAAGCATTGGGCAGACAGGAATTAGAGCCACTCTTGACAGGGCAGATTAATGAACTGGTGTACCTAGCTCTTTTCCTTATGGAGTGGACAATTAGGAATGGCAAATGAACCTGCTAGCAACCACCACCTGTCAAAGTACCACCTGTGACTGTAATTGGACTGTAAGTGGACTTCTTTCTCTCTTCATTCCAAATCAGAGCAAATGATTAAAACGACATATTCTAGAAAAAGCCTGATTAGAGTAAATGGCTGTGGGGATGCTGAGGTGTAGTCTCCCTTCACTCAAATGTGCTTGTTTTTTTCTAGAATACTGTAGACCTGGAGTACAATCTCACAAGGCAGCTCTTATTAGCTTCATTGTGAGTATCTGCTTCCTACAATCCCATAATCCCATTAGATCTTCTCCAGTTAATCTGCATCTCTTCGGGGTTTACATATCATGTAGGTCAATCCCCCTAAAACTTTCCATATAAGCTTTGTCTCTCCACAGATTAGGTTTGTGTTTTCTTTACAATACAAATCTGCATTTCAGCAAAATACGCCTTGTATGTACCTATTCTGGAGAGGGGAACCGGATTTTTTTCAGCTCTATCCATGCACGCCTTGGAATTATCTGAACATTACTGTCAAAGTGTTAACACACATTTCTTAATTAACGATTGTATACTGCAGAAGTCAGTTTAATCACTAACAAGGAACCTGGAGATAATCACCAGTCTATGACCTTGGTTTTTTTCATCTGGAATACCCCCACCAGGGGGAGCTGCAACTGGATTTTCATGTCTTTTAAATCTGAAATGCAACAGTAGTTTAAATGATTTAAATGAAGGGGTAATGCCAAACTCAAACACTCTAATCAAGCCTTCAAAATGCTGCACCAGATCCTGTTGTTTAAAGTCCAGTACTGTTACATTCTTCAACAGAAACCAGACAGCTCTAAGCCATGAACTACCTGAGCTGATATGCGGTGCAAAAAGCGCTGCATGACTAATGAATGTTCATGTAAAGGAAATAAGAAAATTGTTGATTTGTTTGTTGGTTTGCTTTCTGCAGTTTGTGTGCTATTCTACAAACTCTGCAAACATAAATTGAAAAGTTTGCTAAGGTGTTTACTGAGGGGAACATATCTATTCCTACTACCAAAGGACTATGTCTGTCAATGGCTGTAACTGTGAAGTTTGACTCCTGCTAGATGCTAAAATAAGGCAGCAAAATGCCTGTTACTTACACTGGTCGCCTTCTGCTTGAGTTACAAGGAAAGTGTGAGAGAATGCCACGCCAGGAACGTTTTAAGGAGCTGGAATGTGCTTGCTGAGTTTATATGTGCTGTTGCTAAACCATAAGTAAGGACGCGATATGGGTCAGTTCCACCTCAAACTGTAGCTCTGAGTTAAGATTGTAATCAGCCGTGTGTGTAGAGTCCTGTTAACCCACGGGAAAAGAGAACCAACCTGGAGGATGGAACCAGTGTAAATGTAACTGCCACAGAAATTTATTGGAAGTGGATACAGTGAGGAGAGATGGCAAGGCGTGTTAAAGAGGCATGTGTTTGTGTTTGATCCCTGGTACTGCATCCTTTACACTGCCTTTCTGTAAACCACTTGCAGATGTTGGCAGAGAAGAGTGTTGTGGCAGCTCGAAACGAGGAAATCTAAAAGTGGCTCGGCCTGTGAAATTAAACGCAGGCCTTGTGTGCCTCACTCGGGATGAGGGGGGAAGGATTGGGGACTTAGGGCCCTCTAGGCTCCTCATCCAGGGCGCAGTGTGAAGAACAGGTAACAGAACAGTAATAATGGGTGTGGAGTGGAGAATGGAACACTGCAACGTCTGTACATCCGCAGAGACTGAGAAAAAGAGCCGGAGGAGAATAATGTTTGGGGGAAAAAAAGAAATGGAATATATTAAAGTGAAAAATAGGCCATCTGATCCAACTTGGATGTCCGGTCTCACTTATGTTAGTGATGCAAGTCAAGGGTCTTAGTCTAAGTTGCCTGAAATACCCCCTAATATCATTTAGTAGCACTTAACACTATGTGGCCAAGCCTGGGTACAGTATAGACAAGGATGGGGTAGGGGGGAAGGAATTGGACTCTTATGCTGCTAAGATGCCATCCCTGTTTGAACAGTAAACGACATTATGGTCTTAAATACAGTGTGCAGCTAGTTTTAGTTGGAAGTGGGGTTGGTCTTTTCAAGACTTGTGTGATTTAGACTGGCCACTCTTTGTTTTGCATGTTAGAAGACGTATAAGAGGAGTCACTTTGTCTTTTGATACGGAAGGTTTTCCTTTTCAAAAACAGTAGCTGTGCTGTTTTTTTTACATTTAACAAAGCTCTCTGTTAGGCACACATGTCTTTGTAACTGCATTGCCTGGAGGGGCAGCGTTGAGCTCTGAGGTTCTTCGAGGTCATGGTGTTGAATTGATGTAACGTCTCCCCTCCAGCTATTCCACATTATAAGTCCTCCTTCGCAAACCAGAAGAGACAGCTTCAACAGGGAGCACCTGAGAGTGGCAAGCAATCATTACCTCCTTGTCATACTGAAACAGAACCTCTTACTGTTGGTTCACATTGGATGCAAGATCTGTTTTATTACTTAGTTGCAGAGTTCCCTAAAATACCAACATGAATTTTAAATGCATGTGGATGGTAAAATTCAATTTGATGCTACTATCCTAGCATCTGCTTATTTTAGGGCGTATATTATGTTTTATTAGTCCTAGCTACCTAGAGGTAGAAGACATTTCTAGGGAACAGGTAATATGCCCAGAGATCTCCTATTCATCCATACATCTCTTTATTTTTCCAAACATTAGCCTGCCTCAGACAGGGCTGAGTTTGACTCAGTACTGCGTGCACATAAGAAGACACATCAACAGCATGTTCACCTTTCAAAATGGCACAAGGCAACAACCAGTTTAAAGAGCAGCTGGAGCACTGTGTTACAGTACCTACCTGGTGCAGGACACCTTGCATTAATTAGAACTCATCCACAGAAGGCAGGGAATGCTGGCCTGTGAATCTA
Organism: Lepisosteus platostomus; assembly: GCF_059453375.1. Classification (NCBI taxonomy): domain Eukaryota; kingdom Metazoa; phylum Chordata; class Actinopteri; order Semionotiformes; family Lepisosteidae; genus Lepisosteus; species Lepisosteus platostomus. The sequence goes on from NC_142625.1 coordinate 21,584,587, forward strand.
TCTAGGGAATTCTCCTTTTATTTTTGTTGTTTTGGACTGACACAAAACCTGACTACCTCGGAGTTGAATGAGTCTTTTAGTCCTTTCAGGTGTGTTCCTACCTCACCCACTGTGTTAGTTTCATCCTGCTTTACAGCAGTATTTTGATGTAATTATAGCTATTTAGTAATTCATCATCAGATATATATATATATAACATTAAGTTTGATTAAACTTGATCTTTAAAGTCTGACTGACCTCTTTAAAAAAATCTATCAATTCTGTGTAACTGAGGAATTAAGCACTTTTTAAGTGTTGTATTTGTCTGTGAAATGCTCATCTGATAAGAAGGGTTTTTCAACAGAATAAAGTTTCAATTTGAAAATGCACAGTATTATTGGCACAGCTACCAGCAAAAGTGATAAAAATATAACAAAAAAATAAATGCATAAAAAAAGTGCGTATTCTGTGAGCATCTTATCTGTTTTTCAAAAACTCTCCCGTGACACCAGGAACAGGACATTACCACCAGATAAGCAGCTAAACTACAGTATATTAAACAGGCAAGGGGATCATCTGGCCCTCTCTCACATATTTTTGCTACTATACTGTATGGTAACTATACAATTTTATAAGTCACTCAATAAGTAATATTTTATTATTAAAAATAAAATTGAGAATCCATGCCATGAAAGAACATAAATAGCACTGTGGGCCTATAGGAAACAATTACACCTGAAAATCTCCTTTTGTTTCCATGCAACATTCCTGCTACAGAACAATTACAATAAGAATGCTTCTTGTGTAAAAACATGAAGAGTCCCCAGGGTGTGAAAGAGGGTTTTTTGCTTTGTTTGTTGGTTTGTTTTTCACATATACCATCCAATTAAAATCTGCTGGTTGGGAAACCAATCTCATAGAAAACAATTAAAGTAACTCTTAAGAGTTAATTGCACTCTGAAATTTAGAAGAAACATTAGATAATAATGCCTAGGAAACACAGTATTGTCACAGAAAATATGTATGTACCTATGCATGTGAGACATGATCATTTTGTAAGAAATTTGGAGCTAAAAATGCAGAGGATAGAGTAGATTAGGTTTTCCTACGTGAGAGCCCACTCTGCAAATATGAATTTTATTATCCAAACTGTAGCAATGCATTTACCACACGTCAATATAGGTTTCTGATATTAAGGTCACGTACAACCTTATGCATTTTGTTTTGGAATCAATCACAACTATTAGGTCGATAAGAAGGCGTTCCTAAAAAAATGCAAACTGGTTGCTTTTAAACTGAAATGGAAATTCACTTTGCAATACCTCCTAAAACCATTATGGCAGAATCATTAGCAAATTAAAGACAATGTTCTTACTACAAGATCCTACAGCTCCTCAGTATTTGTTCTTTCATTTGCGTTGCCACAAGACCTTCAGGTCGGCCTGTTTTGGCCACTCTTGATGTAATGAAAGCAAGCTTGTGGAAGAGCATTAGGGCTCTTCTGGAGAGTGCATGCGGTCCCTCTCCACACACAAACCGAAGCCAGGAAGTGTTACAGCCAAGCATAATCCATCTGAGAACACAATGTGCTTGACTGTCCGTGGTAACGTCGCTGCTTTAATTTGTGCGGAAATCACTATGATCGGGAACAGTGGGAAAGTCAGTATCAATGGTGACGGTGGATGTTGAGTCAGGATGTGGGGGGTGCTTTTGTACCCTTTCCATTCCAGTGATCTCCCTGTAAGAGAGACAGCACCTACACGCCATCTTTTTCTTAGACACACGGACAGTCTCAGAGTGCATCCCTAGTGCTGTTCAAAGAAGTACATGGATAACATTTCTAACTATGGCCATACAGCAGACAAAGACCTGTTCTGATGTTTAGCTCGAAACAGTTACAAGCCTGTAAAAGTCTGCTTTATTCACTGCAACAGTTAACTTACTATTATTTTTATTTAGCACCTATTTATTTGAAATAACGAAAAGCTGAACCAATACATAAGAATGTAAATGCAGAGAAAGATCCAATGTCTAGTTTAGGAAATAAAAAATGCTAACAGCCTTAACATTAAAGGTTTAAATTACACTGCACTATAGGAATCAATATAATATGGGATTAAAAAGTCACATGGCTGCTTTGCATTAGTTTAAAAAATTACATATATTCCCTATATATGTAATATACTGTATACATATATCTCTCATCTGTAATTAATCCTGACAAGTGTGATCGGTGCCTAAAATCATTGTTACATTAACTGGTTAAGATGTCCTTGATACATCCTGGAAAGAATCTTTAATCTTTGATGTGACTTTAACCTCCTGATAGGTTTGGGGTGTGTTTAATATGAGATGGACTTTAATCCATTAGCATTATGCACAAAACACAGTGATCTTGTCTTATCTGGTTTTTTATGGTCAAATTATAGGTTCTCTGAATACTCTGCATCTAAGATGGATGAAAAGGATGAAACAGCTCAGTTGTTATTATATAGCTCAGCAGCTGTGGACTAAATCACACTCTGACCATAAGAGAAATGGACCTCAGGTGTAAGGTGGAGGCAATGTGTGTCAGAGAGTGGGTGTAGGTGAGCTCATTACGAAAAACAAATAATATTCAATACTCTAGGCATTTATCCTGAAAGACTCACAAATGTACCTATCACTTTTTATTTTTCATTTTGCGATATTGCAGATAGGCCATCATAAAAGCACTTATCATAAAATGCTCAATTATTGTGGAAGTGTTAATTTTGATAATGAAAATCTGATGTGACAAAATACAGATTTTAACCCCCAATGCTCAAGGCGTATAAATGTTGCTCTTTCAGTTGAGACTGTCAACTGTAGAGGAGAATGGATGGAGCAGAGAAGTATAACGGTGATTACAACTTTATTTTATAGGATTTGTTTCATTTCCGGGGAGATGTCTTGTATAAACAGTTGAGTGGATTTCCTCTAGAGCTCAAAATAAGTATTCTTTCACTTCTACATTTCATGTGTAATGGACGTTCCTTGGCAATCTGTTTTGCATCACACAAACCACACTGCTGTTCTCTTCTATAGAAAACAGTGTGAAGAAGTTCTAAGAAATCAGCATACACTGGCTCAAATCCCGGCACTGGTTAAGGTATAAAGCCACCCTGTTATCTAATCTGAAATGAAAATTAAAAGTTGCACACTAAAATTATAAAAAAATGCTTATCTTCAGAATCTACTGTATTAACATGCTGTGTAAAGGTGCCTCTGTCATCGCTAATATAAACAGTGATGTTTGGTACCATTGTGACATAATGTTTTGGTTCACTGAATAAAACATAAAAAGGTTAATTGACTCTTTAACTTTCTTAACAGATTGGGAATTGAGAGACCTTTCTACTAAGACAGAGACAGTAAATACAGTTCAATTATGGAATACACACCTGGCATTGATATGGAAAAATTGTTTGACAAGACCTGTGTTATCTGCAAATTCTTTTACGCTCTTGGGGATGGTGAGGAATAAGCATTGGCGAGGTTACAGTCCTAGTTTAAAAAAACAAATCATACTGGAAAACTCCCCAGCTCCAGTAAAACTCATTAATGGCCAGGGAGAATACTTCTCCAAACTACGAACTTCATTTAAAAAATGAAGTGCTCCATATTTAACCACAGTGTCTATGAGCAGAGTAAAACGTGACTAAAATTACATCACTTAAATTGAAGCTGGTAAATTTGCAACATATAAATGAAACAGCTTTTTTCCTCACTCTTAAATTGAAGTTGGTAAATACACAACATATGAATGATGCAGCTTTTTTCCTCACTCTTAAATTGGAGTTGGTAAATATGCAACATAAGAATGATACAGCTTTTTTCCTTGCTCTTAAATTGGAGTTGGTAAATACGCAACATATAAATCGCATATAATTTCCTTTTCAGATCAAAATGAATAGATTAGGTAATATCTATGTTTTTAATGTGTTGCTGTTCATTCTTTTTTATTTTGCACCTCTACAAACAAAATTCCAGACCTTCGGCTTCTTTTTTTACTTCTTCTCATATAAGGCTTAGGAACTCATTACTGCTTGTAACAGTGGAGTGATGGTAGTTCCAAATGAATAATCATTAAATAATGATGTGGATGCATGCTTTTCCTTTTCCCTTCCACCTGGTTGTACAGCACTCTCACAGAACTCACTGCATGAGTGCAAACTACTCTTTTTCCGATGCTGACATGAACTTTTTGAACAGAAAATGCAAACTGGGATATAGTTATATATTAGATTCTTCTCTCAATTTGCCAACATTGTGCACAGTCTGTCCTTGAAAATGTGCAGACTACCAGCAGATAATATACTGAGGGTGGGAAACTCAAAACCTTTAGGAAATCACAGCCTACATTTTTTTTTGCCTGCTAGATTGAACGATTCTCAAGTAAGAATATTATGCTGATTTATTACCTCAGAAAAAGATCTTTCAAGTTACATAAAACAGAAGACGTCCAGTTCAGGTGGCATGTGGCTATCTTTCATTTACATGTCCAGTGTCCTCCCCCAACCTTTGAGTATGTTTTCAGATGAAAATACAAAATGAATGTAGTGAAACACAGTAAGGATACTTGGGATTGAAGATTTTATGTAGAACATAGTTACATAAAGTATATCCTATAGTACCTGCCCTTAAATACACCTTAATAAGTTAAACATAAATTAATAGACCAAATCATTCTTAGTGCTTGTAAACTGACAGTTGGGCAGCATGACGTCCTGATATCTCTGTTTATGGAAATTACATAGATGCACCGGAACCTATATACAGTACGAACAGACAGCATAAATACATGCACATAAGATCTATTATGTTCGAATTTGTCGTCAAAGTAGGGTCCGAGATACTGATTTAAATATATATAGTGGTGTAGTATAAACTGTATATGATATTGAGCCTAGTTACTTCTTTAAAGTCTACTTACAAAGTAAAGAAATAATTTAAGTCACTATAGCTCTAATACACACCTGAGCGAGGACCTTAAATTACATTTTCAATATTTCTTAAAACTTCATCGGTGTAATTTGGTGTATATTTTAAGAGTGCACACATAGCATTGAAATCGGCAACGAAGGGGTTAATTGTTCTCCCAGTCGGGCGCGCGGCGTTGCAAGGTCAAAGATCTCCTTTTACCGAGCGCACGTGCAAGCCGGATTTGTACTACTTTTCCGATTTTCTTCAATATCGGCGTGGGGCGGCAGACTACGCGGTGATTTCGCTGTGTTACTGGGTGTTTTCGGGGGTTTTGCTCTTCGCGAGGCGAAAAGGGATCACTAGCAGAAAAATTAAAAATGGGAAAATTAATGGAGCCCCCTGTCCTTGCTCCTACATGTTGTCAGTTAATAATATTAACAGTAATATCGCATTATGTGTTACGTACAGTAAGTACTTCAATCTCCGCGTAAAACATTTTAGGTACAGTAGGTTGTGAAAACTATGTTCTTTTAATACACTTTGACGGTGGTAATTAAAGTTTCCCTTTTTAAATCGATTTGTAACAGTGTTGCTCTGCGCAGCATTGGTACAAAACAATATAGATTACATACATGTATAACAACCAAGGTGCTTAATTGCTTTAATATAGCCTACGTGTGCGTGCATTTCAGTCTGCCTCGGTGTGTCTGCATGTCGTCTCAACTGCTATTTGTTCCATCGTTTTCTTTTAGTTATACCCTAGAATGTCGTAATAAGAGCAATTAATAAGACACCAGAAAACAGAAAAAAGTCTTCAAAATAAATGCCATTTCAATGACTTTAATAAGCAAAATAGGAAACCATTTCTTCCAAAAACAACAAAAAATAAGACAAAACAGAAACCAGCCTGAATGGAACTACAACAGTCCAAATTTAACTTTTTATATATATAAACAGGATTGAAAATTGATCCCCTCGCAAAATACATGAAATTAAAAAAACAGAGAAACAAACCCGCTGCTGCAGAATAAGTTTGATTTCAACACAGTTGAATCAGTAACAAACCAAAGACTGTTAAATGCATGACTTCTTAACAATAAGTTTTTAAATGCAAGCACCATGCTTATCCATATGATCTGATAGTTTGTTAATTTAAAATCATAAAATAATAAAAACAGAACTACGCATCTGGCCAGCAGAACCAGAATCTCCAAATAATAATAAAACAAAAAAACAAAAATAATATAAAATATAAACATAGACATATAGTTTTCATTTTGAGATTTTGCGAAACCCGATTCCTTTTTTTTTTACTGACCGGCAGAAAAAAATACAGGAAAACATATAACATTAATCACCGTTACTTTCTTTTAAAATGTACACATTGACTAAAAAGGAATAATTAAACTGTAAATAGTCCCCTGATATTTTAGGTATGTTAGTAGACGCACAAAACTGTTTTAATAAGTCTGAAATTGATCAGTCAACTGGAAAGCTATGATGTATTAAATATAATTAAGATGTTGTCATAAGGCCCTTCTTCCAAATCTGGGAGCTTCAGAAAGTACTTCAAGGGGTAGATGTTTTCCTTCTTTATTATAAATATACTAAAATGTAGCATAAGATGTGCATTCTGAAATTTCGACATAATACGACAGTATGCAGTGTGCATCTCACGCGGACGCCAAGAACTCCTTTGGTATACAGGAGAGACCGGAGTATCCCTGCAATTAAGCCAAACACAAGCCTGCAAAGTCACTGTTCTGTAAAGCATTGCACTGTATTATCAAATACTGTATGCTGCAGAATTACATAGCATTTAATAGGTGGTAGGTCTGAACCCTATTATTCTTGGAATCCTTGTATGAGTCTACTTTATTGCATTCATCACGTATTCTAATATTTAATTATTATAGTATGTCTTCCTCAAAGGCGGCCCTGCAAAAACAACCAAAATGAAAACTGCAAACACCAAAATCATGATCTGAAAAAAGTGCACTTAAGATACAAAGTTTGTTGTCTTTTAACGCAACTGCAAAACAAAATGCCCGTAACTTAAAAAAAAAAACCAACAACGACGAAATTAAAGAAGTTTAAAACCAGCCTCCTTAAAATGTTCATGTGCAGTTTGCGGTTGCATATATTTACAAGCTAAATAAACCCAAATATGAAAACTGCACCAAGCTGTCATGTTGACATTATGATCATTTCTATAACCCGAAAATAAACGGAAAGCTCAGATCAACATGCTTTTAAGATAAACAAAGAAAAGGGTACAAAATAGAAATTATTACCATACATGTCCAGCATGCAGGATTAATATTTTAATGCAGATTTTTTTAATATATATTTTTATATATAACCAAGCAGGCAATAAACCAATGAGATGTTGCATAATAAAATGTCCCCCATTCGACAGGTTTGATTCGCAAGCGGGGTACGTAAGAGAAAGAAAGTTTGCATAAGAGGAGTCTTTTTTTCTTTCTTCTATTGTCTTTTTTCTCTTTTCGGGCAAGTGCAGTGTATGCAACAGTCTTACACATTCTCCTTACTCAGACGTTTCACTTGAAGGTCCTTAACGCTAGAGAGGGAAACCAGAGTAAGAAGAAATTTCACCTTTACTCCATGCCCCTAGCAGATTAAAGCAGTCTACAAAGAAAGTTCAGGTCTACTTATTTCTTTTCGTAAAGAAGAAAAATAGTCTCGTCTCTACAAGCAACTAATCTACAAAGATGCTGCAAGTTTAAGAAAAAAAAATCTATTTGCTCTTTGTATTTCAGTTGTCGGATGGAGATGATTAGATATGAGATTATTATTAAATTCTTCTAGTATTATAACAGTTTATTATTGTACTCATTTATATGGATATTTATTATTGTCAGCATCATTTGTCGGAGGCAGTAACTCACATGAAGAACTCTGGCGACGACGGGTTGTCACTAGTAGAACCAGCCTCGCGGAACCCGTTACTGCCTGTCAGTTTCTCGCATTTGAGTTTGTACGCGTCTCTTTCGCGGGCCAGCCGGCTGATCTCTTGCTTGAGCTGCTCCACCTGGTTGATGAGCTGGGTCTTCTCGTTCTCTAGGACGTGTTTCTGCTGCACCCGCTTGAAGCGACAAGACTGAGCGTAGCCCCGGTTCTTGAGGGTCCGGCGTTTCTGCTTCAGGCGGATCACTTCGTCCTTGGTGAAGCCCCGCAGGTGCCGGTTGAGCTCCCGCACGGACATGGACACGAGCTGGTCATCGGAAAAGCGGTCCTCCACGCTCAGGCCCCCTCCGCCCGCGCCGTGGTGCCCTTGCTGCCCCGGGTGAGTGTGAGGGTGATGGTGATGGTGATGGCGGTGGTGGAGCGGTTGGTGGGACCCTGGAGAGGTAGGAGACGGGCTGTCGGGGTCCTGGCTGTGATGGTGATGATGCTGGCTGTGTGCATGGTTGTGCGCCCCAGGGTGAGCCTGGAGGTCATCCGGGTGATGGGGAAGCCCAGCGTACTGGTGATGGTGCTGCTGGGCATGGCTGTGATGATGATGCGCTGCTCTGTAGCCGTCGAAGCCGCTTTGCTGGAGCTGCTGCTGGACGTGTGGAGGCGGGGGGTGCCCGTGGGCCGTGACGCCAATCAGAGCCTCCACGGCATCCTCCGGGGTGAGGTTCAACGCCTGGGGGTCCATCTGCTGGTGGTAGCCGCCGCTGGGCATCCAGTAAAGCTCCTCCAAGTGGTTCTTCTGCTCTGTGGGGCTGAAGCTCGGCGAAGACGGCACCGAGCTGCAAGGCGTGCTGATTGGGGTGGAAGACACGGAGCCCTGGGGCTGCAGCCGGTTGCACTGCCGGACAGAGGCGCGATCTAAGGCCGCCAGAGCTTCTTTCTTCACGTCGAACTTCATCAAATCAAAGTCATTGACGTATTCCAATGCCAGCGGGCTGGTTGGCAGCTCTGTTCCCATGCTCAACTCTCCAGCCATAGTTTCTTTATTTTGTAAACTAGGCTCGTGCGCTTGCCAACGTCGCAGCACCGACTTTGCCTCCTCTCTTTTTATCATGCAATGGTTCGGAAGTCCTTCCAGCGCTACGAACTCAAGTTTTCTGACATGCAACTCTCGCTCAGGAAACACACGCAAAAGAAAACTTTCTAATGCACTGCAAACGGCATTGGTATTTGTGGTATACTACCTCAGCACTGATGCAGTTTAGGAAAAGACTGTGATGAGTCTGAATGCAAAAGTACAAAATTCAGTCTTTTTCTTTCTCTTAACGGCGGAGTCAAAAAATTACAACCGCCGTGGCTGAGCCCCCTCCTCCCCCGTTGCTATTCTGTACTGTAAGTCCTTTTGCCAAGAAGCAGAGGTAAGGAGGTAGACGGCGAAAACGTCTTGTTTTTCGCTTAGAAAGCAGCTTTCCTGCTCTGCACCGCAGAGATTCCTGCTCTCCTCTACCCACTCAGTCGCGAGTCTCTCTAGTCTGTACAGAACGCTTAGCCTGCGCTTTATTATTATAGCCCGGCCTGATGTCACACTAGAGGCTGGATAAAGGCTCGCTTTCTCCAATGGAAAGGGCCGACCAATCTGATTAGCATAATAATCTAGGGAGTGAGCGAGGGGAGAGGGGAGTTTTGACAGCTAGAAACAGTCAGCTGACTCCTTGAAGAGAAGGAAGGGGGGAAAGAGGCTCAGAATGCGTTTACTTCTCCCACGCGAAGTTATTGCGCTCATATGAATGGATTGTTGTGATCGTAATTGCTCTTAACTGAACAAAGAACCCCCCTCCCAGCGATCACCTCCACGCATAATTCTATGAAGCAAGCAAAGTAAAGAAGAGCTATTGAAGAATGAAACATGTATTTGACTCTTTTGTTAAAAGATGGTGTTACAAAGTAAGTTCTTTTAGAAAGAATGGATATGTTGCAAGTTACTGATTCAGGATCCCTGTAAGTGCACGTTTCTACTGGAAAAAAAGAGCAATATAGAAATTAAAGAGCTGTACAATTATTTAAATTCTTCAGATCGATATATACACGAAAGTTTGATCCGGGCAACTTTAGATTTGCCCAAACAGGTTGTGACAACCGCTTGCATGCAATGATATGTTAATATTTGCAAATGTAATGTTCATTTCATTGTTACAAATCACTTCAGAAAACGAATTTTATTAAGTTGATTCTACGGCCATATAAAATATATCTCTAAAACAAGGCTGACGTGAAATTAAAATAGATATTAAACACAGTTCCGATAACCTTATATTCAACCAAAATGTATGCATATGTGCAAAAATAGAGAAAACAAATTAACAAACGTTTAATGATGATAGAGCACTTATATAGCTTTGTGTCATCTGATTACAATGTTATGTAATCCTTACGATTTGGGTGTACTGGTGTTTTACTTTATATTATTGTTAGCATTCATTTTAGCATACAGTGCTCTAAAACGTACTCTCACACGTTTTTGTGTTTCAAAGGTTTAAAAAACCGGGGGGAAGTCGATCAGGTCGTCACATGTTTCATTAAGGTTTTTAATTAGTAAACACAAACATGCACCCACGAGGAGTTCAATGCCAGTAAATAAACGGTTAACGGAAACTGGGGAACTTTCTCCTTTCTTTTGCGTGCCTAATTTCAACATGTTCAAGTAACAGTACGATTTGTTTTTGTTTGAACACTCTGTAACGTTAGGGAAAGAAGAAACGGTGGTCAAAGTTTTTTTTACTTATTAATTTATCTGCTTCTGAAAAGACGCAGAAGACTGCCCCCAGGTGGCCAGAATAGAAACTGGTCATCACTGGACTCGTGTGTAAATCTGAGTTCAGTCGGGAAATAGAACTCCTGCTCTACCATTTTAAGTGGTTAATTAGTTTTTATTATCCAAAAAGATGTATTTACATCTAGATTTACCCCCCGTAGAAAATACATGACATAACTAGTTTATAACTAGAAATTCAGTGACTGGCAGTAAGAAAGTGGGGGAGTTGAAATTGAGCGTGTAAATACATTTTATAATAAAGAAGTTACGCCAGGGGGTGAGAGAGAAAAAAAAAACACTGATATGATTTGTGAAATGATGCGAGCAGCGTTTCCAGCCCAGTGTATTTTAATAAATATTTTCACTCGTAATGTAGTGTTTCCAGAAATTTGCTCAGCCTCCTCGGCTGCGAGAGGAAATTGGTTGTAAATGAGTCAATTTGAACTATCGATTTGATTATTATTCTGTTTTCCCTTCTTACATACGCGGGAGTACAAACGTCTAAGTATTGATTACTCAGGAGATTGGAGTCGCTAGAAAAGGGGAAATGAATCATGTGACTGTACTAGCGTTGTTGCATTCACATTCCAGTACATACATCAGTAAGCATGTGCAGGTAACAATAATGGTATTTTTATATCTATACAAGAATTTGCCTTTAAATTGGAGCAACATCTTCTTAATTCTGATTATTTATTCGTTTCAATGTATCGTACTTGATGCTGTCTTTTAAATAATTACCATAACTACTTATTTTACACTATATATTGTGGAGTTAGATATCCATATAAGTTTTCTTGTAGATCAAAACGGTAGATCCTTAAGCCTTAAACTCCCATGGATTGCATTAAAAAAAAACAACCAAATCTCAGTTTATTTTTTATAATAAAGGACTGAATGCTGCCTTGGATCTTTCTTGAAGATCGTGTGGCAACAAAAGGGTTAAGGGAGAGAGATGTCCGTGGACAAGGTGGGAAACTGCATACAGTATAATTATTTTAGGACTTTCTTTTTCTCAACCTTGCTGTTATAAAGAGATCTGTTTATGAGGTCCGGCGCACTCGTCAGCACAAACATCTATATCTATGGATTTTTCTGGCGAATTTGCTTTTATGTATTTTTTCATTATTTTGGCGACCTTCAGCGCACGACGCACTTGTCTTCCTACGTACCGTAGCTGTGACACTAAGACCAAAATGCACCCCAAGCCCTAAAAATGCACTCACACCACAACTAAGAAATATCAAACAGAAAAAAAACGCTGTTGTGGCAAGTCTGTGGTATAATCATAATGGGGAACAAGGTAATTACTCTAAATTGAAATTAGTTAAATAAGCAAACAACCACTGAATTTAAAATGAGGAACTGAACTGCATTGTAGGAGACACACAAATGAACACAGTATTAGTGTTTTGCAGCGGCCTCTGTATAAAAAGCTGCAATATATCTTTTAACGTTTTATATAATAGGGGATAAGAGAAATTATAGTTCTTTTTTGACATTAAAAGAAAATTGAAAAAAAAAATAACGTCTATACCCTAAAAAGCAGCCAGGCTTCTCTTTGTTTGGGGAATGTTTATATTCTTGTAATATCATTGTTGCTGCCAACTTTACACATTTTCACACGTTTGGTGTAAATGTATTCGTCTGGAAAATCAAGCAGTTCGGCTGTAGTATCACAAGATTTAATGTAGGTTAATGTACTGTACAGTAGTGTGCATGTTCTTTCTCAGAGAGCACGTACCGTATACAGTAGTTTTACAAGGAGCAGAGGTGTATTAGCAGCAGTACTTTAGATGTCTAAGAAGGGCAGATAATAACAAGATGTGTGTTTTATTTAATTACTGCTCATTTGATTATGGTTTATCAACTCATTAGTTCTAACTCCGTAGGTCTTGGGTGCTGTCATCCTGAAATATTTAACATATTCGCTGGGCAAAAGTTTGTACTTAAGTTACGTGAACCTTCGCGTTCCTACAGCATTAACTATGAATGGAATCGCAGTGATTCACGATACTTCATTCTCTGCTAACAAATGCTTATCGGCCCTGTACTGTTAGTGCTTATTAAAGAGAACATTATTTTTCCGTGACTTAAAGAAACATCACCAGCTTAAGAGGTCTAATATATCCAACACAAAGGCTTATTGGCCTGTGCAAAGGTGGTACGGTCCAAAAAATAATAATCTAAACAGCCGTTTTCCAGCAAACCCCGTTGGAGAGCAGATCTCGAGTTTTGGTTATGACGCTGAGAAAACTGTGACTTACAAAAAACACCGTGTTAGTTTAGACTGACCCTGCAGCATTACTAACAGCATTTGTAATACGCTCTGATATGCCCAGGGCTGCTGTAGGTCCCCCTCCCTTCGGTAATAGCAGGTTGTAATGGAGAAGAGATGTAAAAATGTCTAAGTCAGCAGCATATTGGTGGTTAATGATCTATTAAGTGATCCGTGTGCTTATAGACAGCGAAAAAAGTGTTGATGCTTGCTTATTTAGACTAATGAGATCCCCATCCTACGAATTTTAAGAATGAATAACAGAAATAAAATCACCTTTAAAATGTTCCTTTATCAGTTGTCAAGTGCTGTGTCCCGGACCTTATATGATTGCAATGGGTAACCTCTCAGGCGCAGCTTTGCTGCTGGGAGCGCTAAATGTATCATAAGGCCTCTTATCAATTAAAATAACATGAGGGCAGTTACTCAGAGGCAAGCTGAGGTTCAACATCGCACCAGGACCATACCTGAAAAAGAAGTTAGGATATATTGCTACCAGCGTCGAGGTAAGCAGGACGCTGTACTCTTGTGTCCGAGTATTTCTTAATAACTAAGTAATAATGATGGATGCTTTTGAAAAGTTCCAGGTACGTTTTCTCGTTTGAAAAATATGAGCTTTCAATCGTTTTAAGTGCAGTGTATAGGGGGCACAGCACGAAACAATGGCAATTTTTTTTGTGTTAAAAAACCACTGTCCATTTAGCACAAAGAAAAGGTCACATGTATATCCGCACTATATCTAGCTGTCAAGTTGTAATATATTTGGGTTTTCGGAATTATTATTAATAATACCAGACCTCAAGAAACCGCGGTAATCAACGTTCCTGGACAGGGAACATTAAAAACCCTAACAAATCCTTAGCAGAAGCAAATAGTTTAAACTAACCTAAAACCATCCACAGAGCTCTCTGCAAGTATTCATATCAAACTCTTGATCTACCTTAAGTGTGTTTCAGGCTAAGATGCTTTTCATACCGCGACACGCTAAAATCATTTGAATGTAAAATGTTAGCGATTTCACTTAGGCTAATAAACAATAAATGGAAAAGCTTTTCACCGTTTTTTAACGGAGCTTTTCTTCTCAGTAAGGGATTCTCCAAAAGGCTATGAATACGCCAGGATATTTATGTATTTCGCCGGTTTCATTTATTCCTAATAGATGCTAAATCTTATCGTGCCACGCAACGTGTAAAGCTAAGAAGCTGTAAAACTGTCTTTGACTGTTTCCATAAACCCCCTTTCTATTTAATTGCATTCTTCTTCACTTTTAGGATGAAGTTTACCGACACGGATATATAGCTGTCGTTACCGTAACAGTAGGCTGAAATTGAGTGAACTGGTGAAAGGAAGTGACAAATCTTAGGAAGAGCTCGTCAAAGAGCCAGCGCTGTAGCTCCTGAATGTTATACATCTATGATTTAATTATCTACAATTAGTCTACCCGGGACTTACACGAGCTTTGCAAAAGTTAGCAGGATCTGGATCGGACGGTATCTTTAGACACCGGATCTTCTCAGCAAACCTGCGCTACCAAATAAAAAAAAATAAATAACTGCCAGTCAATTGGTTTTTCGGTTTTGTATTGACCGGCTCTTTAATCACCGAGTCCTTGCGCGATTGTTCTAATAACAGAGTATTTTTTATGCACACATTTCCAGAATCATTCATTCATTTAATTAATTGAATCTATCGCTCAAAGATGCATTCGAAATGCAACAGAGTCTGGGTGCCATGGAAGTTAAAATGCCAATCACAGGTGTGAAAAAAAAGTAAGAATTTCATAATTCACATTTTAAAAGTACTGTGCTTTACACACTGACTTTTAATTGTTAAATAAACACCAAGTTTGAATCGTTTTGGAATAGTTTTAGCTCATCATTTCGCACTGATTATAATTTATTTCTGGATTTTAAAAATTGTCTGTACTTTGATAACGTTGATGAATAACTTACTATATTTACAGCATAGGTGCATTTTAAGTACCTGAGTGTTCTTTGTGATCTGAAAATGCAACAAATTCAAAGAACATTGTTTCAAAGGCATATTCTTTTTGAACACGCGATTTTACCGCTTATGTACTTTATATAAATGTAAATAAGTGTAAAAATAGACGGCTTCTTAATAATACTCAATAAAACTTAATAATACTCACATTAATGTTTTAACCGTTCCTGATATTCAAGCATCTATAACAATAAGTCCTGAACTTCTCACAAGGATATCATATTCAAAGAATAATAATACGCCCAAAGAGTGATTGCAGCTGTTCATGGAGTTTTAAATCGAAGATATTGTTTTGAGTGAGGATCCGAACTGCTTCAAATTAAGACTTCTAAACACACTTCACCTGATTTATAAATGAATAAAATAACTTAGGTAATTCATTTTGATTACAGAAATATTTTAAAATAACTTGTACATAAAGACACTAGAACATATATTTAATAATGTAACATGTAATTTCATTTGAATTTATGCGTACAATTTATTTGGTGAAACATAAGAAATGCTCAAATTCAGATGAATGTATAAGGAGCCGGGAAAAAAAAAACGATAGGAAACTGATGAATGATTATTAACGACTAGGATGTTCTTATAAGCTTTACACGTCGCGAAAATAACACCAATATTTTCATATAAATGGGGCAGGTGTTCAGCATAGGCTTTTCTGCTGTGCCCGTCATGCGATGAGTACTGAAGATTTGGCAGTCGGGCAGTTTTTTGAAGGGCATTTTTTGGAGCAGAGCGCCTCTATTGGTCAAATTTAGTAAGCACCGCCGTCATTAACCCTTGAATTTTAGGGAAAGAGTAAGTCTCTTAAGTTATAATCTTATTTATTCAGTTAAACTCGTATCTGCAAAGTAGTTGAAACACATCGATTTCAGAGGGGTGTGTCATTTGTTTTTCTTTACACTATAAACCTTAGTGTTCATTACATATCACTTATGAGTTGTGAATCATTGAAAATGATGATACTTAAAATGTAAATGACATTTTGACAGATAAATAGATCTTACTGAATTTGTAGGCAACACCACAAAACAACAAGATTTATGGGAGATATTCTAGCCTAGTCTGTGGAGAAAACATTCCACATGCAACAAGAGTCAAGTAATTTTCTGGTTTGATATTTTAATAAGAGAAAATGTTCTATTTTCCTTATCATATTGGGGTCAGCATAATTGAAATGTTTTTGCAAGAATCCTCAAGGATTAAAAGGTAGCATGTGTTGCAAGACAAACTAGGATCATCAATAGGGAATATGTAAAGATAATGTTCTATTTTTAATAATAAAGACAAGCTTTGCATGCATTGGAAATAATTATAGGTTCTGTGCTAGAAAAGGCAGTAATTAGTGGTCTGTATTTTTTTTCTCAGCATGCCGCTTTCTAATAAACTCCTCAGACCACAGTGAGCACATGCAAACTACTAACCCAAGAAAAGGCTGTTTTTTCAAAACCTTAAAAACATGTTGCTTGCGGAGCCACATTTGACCACTGTGGTGAACTCAAAAAATAACTTTTGCTCTGGCTTTATTGCTCTGTCTGTCTGAGATGATGTATAGCTGCCTGAAATGAGAGTGCATGTTAAAAAAACACAGAAGAAATCAGAGCTTTGTGCACACTAGTGTCCTGGGACGACCCAAGAAGAATAATGTACATTTAAGTGGAGGCTGGTCATTCACCAGATATCCAGACTGTTAGAAAATACACGTCTTCTGCATGTTGTGGCCTTTTAATTCTTTCAACAGTGAGTGAGATTGAGCATTTCAGTTTCTTGCATGACTTGGTGTAGCTTAGTTTAGACAGCTTAGACTTCAGATCCACATGTGACTTTGTATAGCTTTGTCAACCCAGAATGAGGATCTGGGTTACACACTATGTGAGTTGAAAATTCTTTCTCTTGCCTGACTAGTTAAATTAAATTTTGAAAATTAAAGTAAATCTTTAATTTGTCATGTACACATAGGATGTATTAACTGTATCATACATATTTTCGAAATGTCAAATTATTAAATAACTCTTGAAAACACAATCCTTTAAAAGTTTTCTTTCAAGTTTTTTTTAATTATTGTTGCTTACCTGCTGCACAAAAATGCGAGTTGAAAATTCTTTCTCTTCAAATATGGCTAGTTAAATTAATTTTTGAAAATGAAATTGAATCTTTAGAAAATTAAGTGGGATTCTCATGAGCTCATTTCTAATTTTCAATGCTAATTCTCATAATGGGGACAGAACCATTTCTGTCTTTAACAAATGGCTAAACAGATTATTTATAAAATTGTGTGCTATCAACAGATAAATAATCGTTTTTATATTATTCTCCGACTAGAGATTAAAATAAAGAATTTGACCTTCTCACATAGTTTTTGTGCCTACTAAATACTTACAGTATATTAAACTAAAGCCAGTTTTTGATGTTAATTTCCCCTTTGTTTGTTTCAATTTGTTATTCATTAACATCATAAAAATTGTTGCAAGTTAAATATGCACTATAGGCACACCGAAGCATTTAGTGTTTCCATTAACAGACGTCATCAGCAGTAGTATACTTAAAAAACAGCGTGTGCTTCATAGTGCATTATATGAAGTCAAATGAAAGTTGTTTATTTTTCATAAGGGCACTGGATTTTGTTAAAAACCATACCATTAAAGTGTCAGTATTTGTAGCATCTCCAGTATTTCAAGCTTTATCGTAATTAAGAGCATATGGTAAGAAATATGATAACATTAAATTTCCGTTGTACAATATCTGGAAAAAAAGCGTCATCTGGTTGTTTTGTCGTGTATGATCAAAATGGTCACAAGGCCTTATTTATCATAAACTCCCCAAAATCTGCAATCTGCGGAGTATCTCGTGAAGGGGAAAAATACTGTCATGAGAGTATGTAAAACCACAACATCTCGCAGGGTAGTTATAGTGCAAGCACACAGCTCACAAGACTTAAAAAACCTGCTTTTCAGAGGGGCAGCTCATGCTGCCGTCTGGAAAATGAAAGGAATCTTATTATTGAACACATCAAAAGCTTTGTAATGTCACATATACTGCTTATATAAATGAATATAAAATAATAGAAGTATAACTGTTTAACCTTATTTCTAAAATCTGTTGTAAATACACATACGGGAAATGCTGGACTGTATTAGTTGTTACTTTTCATAAAAGAAGTACAGAGGAAACCAAAACCATTGATTGAATTACATTATTAGGGACTGAGAGAGTAGACTGTGTGTGTGTGCACAGGGATAGGACATTCTGTCCGTACAGCATGGAAGAGCTAAAACGAACGCCTGCTAAAAATCATTAATCTTCAGCAGATCTGTGTCACCCCAACTAGCGACACAAAGAGGGGTTCTTGCTGCAAGAAGGAGAGGAAAGTAGCAAAAGCAGTGACCCGCTTCCAATTGCCTCTGAAAAGCCCACCAGCCTTTAATAGACTTTTGCTGATCCGACACTTGTTTGCTGGCCGGCACAAAGAGCCGATTGCTCCACCTGACAAGACCCTAGATGCTAGGGGCTCTTCTCTTCGCTTGTGATAAATGACCCTGCTTTTTGATGGGGGCTGGTATTGATGATGGTGGTGGAGGTGGTGGTGGTGGTGGTGGAGGGGGGGGGGGTTAGAGCTCAGTTTGGTGCTTCCTCATTCCTCTGATTAGAGAGGAACACTTGCCCCAATAAGCCACAGGTCCTGTCCCGCCTACACTCCCCTGGCATCAATCACGCCCACCTGCACAGATCCCTCATACCTCTGCGTTCAATGCAGTTATTCCCACTTTGAATCACTGTACATCTCTGAGATTTACCACAGAGTAACAGTGTATTGATACCTTATTATAAATAATATGACAAGGTTGGTCATATTTCTGTATCAGTTGAAAATCCTTTGTTTACAACTTTCAAAAATAGTGATGAAACCAGTTCATAGATAGGGATTATTAGGAGGCCATGACTGGTAAATGCCAATTTGGGACATTTGGCCAGCACGCCGAGGTAACACCCCTACTCTTTTCAAGAAACTCCCTGAGATTTTTAGAGACCACAGAGAGTTAGAACCTCGGTTTGAGGTCTCATCCGAAGGACGGCACCTTTATCAGTAGTTATCAGCGGTTATCAGAGTTATCAGCAGGATTATGATAGAAGGTTTTGGATTTAGGGTCGCTCCCCCCAAAATAGTTTAAAATAATGATTCTTTATGCACTACTATGATTAAATAAATAAGAAACCTTTTCCACTAGAAGATTCAGTACAAGATGAGTCAACAATATGTAAGCTGAAACCGTCTTTAAAAACACATTGAACGCAGGCCATAAGATTTCTATTTACTTCTTAATAGGTTGAATGGGTTCGCAATTTGTTTTTTGTGCCAAGAAATTGTCTGTTTTTGTTTAAACCTTATACTTTTACCGAAGTGGAAGTAGAAGAACTTGCTACTGGGATGATGATTATTTCTAAGATAATCATGGAATTCTGCCTGTGAAAATAATAGCACTGTTATTTCAGAGCAGAACTTTCGTGAACTGCAGCATGTCTGTGACCTACTGTACTGCCTTTACTTTCAACTGGTTAGTGACAAACACACTATCAAAGAAGCAATTAGAAACAGGTATGAGTGAGTCAACTTGCCCTGCATGCTGGACAGCCACCGCTTTCTGAAAAGGTTCTTTGAGAGAACTGAAACATCTTCCACATTCACCATATTGTCCTGATTCTGCGTGTTTAACAACAGGGAGTTCCGAACAAACAGACTCCATGGGTTTGCCCAGGAGACACCAGAGAAGATTAGAATCCAAGCAGACGAGTCGACCAGCTGGAACAAGATAACAAACCACTCAAAATAGACTGCAAATATGTTCTTCTGGCCATTAAGATGATTCATTTTAAAAATGATCCATATGGCTCCTAAAGGCCAGCTTTCCTTTGCAGTCTGCAGTATTCGCAATGCGGCACACACGCGCATTTTTTCTTTGTACTAGATCTAAGCACATATTTCATTGTGCATTTACCATCCTTAAAATTATTGTTATTATTTTCACTTTTGCTGATGTCATCTTTTCCATATATCTCATCGCACGGACTTCTTTGAACTGAGTAGATGTGCAGATATGGGATTCTTGGTTTCAGCCAGTCCGTTCAGGAATCTTTTAGACCCAGCTTAAACAGGCTTTGACAGACATGTAGCACACCACCAAAACATTTAACATGCAGTGAAGATCCTTTAATTTAATATCCTGTTAAGACATTGAAGTTTTTTTCCTTGCGTGCAAAATGAGTGCTTTGTGCTCCAAACAGCCGATTGCTTGGCTTGTGAACAAGCACTAGGGATCTCCCTGGATTGAAGTCAAGGCCTCCCATGGTGCATTTTTTGTGTGGTTTCTTGCAGGGAGCGCTGCACTGAGACACATGTTGACAACATCTTCATAGAGAAAGTTTGCAGGACCCGATGACAGTGCTTGACCACACAAACCATTATTTACCAAGTGCCTGGTGGTGCCTTACAGCACCTGCCCAAGCTTCCTGCACAATACCTAAGAATCTTGACAACATACATTGACTAGTTAGTTCATGTTGAGAGCAGTTACCTAGATGTTTTTTTCTTTCAATAGCCTGTCTACCATCTGCCATCTTTTCATATGTACTGTACATGGCTCCTTAAAGAACAGAACAGTAAATTATGCTGCTCATGTCAACAGCTATGAGTGCAGCTTGTCCTTGTAACTTGTCTGAGACAGTCAGGTCTTTGAGGATGATTAAGCCTTCATGAATTATATGGTGCCCCAGTCCCTTTCCTTTTTTTTAAAAAAAAAAAACAATGACATAAGGAAAAACTTCGATTTTAAACAAACAGGAGTGAGTTGGTAGAAAATCCCTGTTTTATTTCTCTGTTACCTGACTGCCTTTGCAGCACTCATCTTTTCCCCTAATAATGAATCCATCAGGAGACCCTGGTGCTGGTGACAGTCTCTTAATCATTAACCAAATGAGTCCCCATGTCAGCACAGTGGGCAGCCCGGCAGAGCCCAGGGGAGGATCAAAGGAGCTCAATGGTGTATTGTAGCAACAGACAAACTAGACAAACTACAAGCCTTCCAGTGTGCAAGCCTCCAAGCCTTTGATTTGGGCATATTCGTGGGACACAGAGAACACAATCTTAGACTTCTACCAATATCAGGGATCGCTACCAAAAAAGAAAAGAATATTCCAGCCTTTTTTAATGATGGTTCATTTCTGAAAGTTTTAATTGTTTTGTATATTGGCTCAGTATTTTCATTTTTCTGCAGCAAGGAGTACTTAATATTTCGTGACTGCAGAGTACAGTTAAGCATTGCTTTCCTCCCCCCATCGGAATTGTAGAAGAAACGAGTTTGGAGAAATCAACAGTGAATTTTAGATGTAATAGGAACAGCAAATAAAATGAAACAAAACAAAAACAATGGCTACAATTATTAAATTTCGGCACTACGCTGCAAAATCTTGCAGAAAGTGGTTACCTTGATATTCTGCCCTCCACTAGTCTGTATTCTTGTGGAAATTTCAAATTAACACACAAAATAATCTCAATCATAAAAGTATTTAAAATATTTGTCATGTAGGCAAATTTATAGTGACGTTTAAGGGATAATAATAAAGCTTTGCATGATGGAGTTAAAGAACAACATGAACTGGAATGGTCCAGTGCACTAAGGCAGATTTTTAGCATTTAAATAATTATTATGGTGCTGTTAAACACAGAGCAAATCTCCCAAACAAAGGGAAATCATATAACCACTCTATCATGTTTGAAGACCTCGTAGCACACCCACTCATGAAAGCACAGCTGCAGGACAAAAAAAAATCTAAGAGTGTGACTTAGCATTGTGACATTGTTTGACATTTAGCAGGACAATGTCTTCCTAAAGGACACATTTGTAGTCGGAGGTAAAACTGGCCACGTACCTATACTCAAGGTACAACTCGTTAGCAAATGGAATGACACTCTAAAAGATATTGAACTATGGAGTGAGGGTCAACCACTGGTGACGTAAGCAATGCAACAGGAGATATCTGAGAGGTTGGAACGTAACTGCAATAAAACATTGAGGCTCTCCACCTGCTGCAAATACTTATTGAAGAGAGTGTAGATGGGTACCATACATATCTCTCAAGCACATAATTAAATACCCACCAGCAAAAGAATAACTGTCAAGCAGATGGCTAAACACACTTTGATCTCAAAAGCTGCAGCTCACTGCCTGACTTACTCTTGTCTCGTTTTTCTACAGCCACTAACCCTGGATTGGCACATCATTTTAGGCTCCAAACCCACCAGTCAGAGTGTTCTGCTTCTACAGTGCTGTAAATCAAAGAATCACTGTAGATGCGCCTTTTTCTCTTGGCAAGGGGATAAGAAAGATATTCACGAAAGGATAGAACCCCAATTTTGTGATGGACATAGTGATATTTCATCAAAGATTGCACAGGATCAAACATGTTTAAAGGTCATAGTATGGCACAGCATGTTCTATTTTTTAAATATGTCAGACCTATTCTCTTATATCCTGCTGAAGGATTGTTATGAAATTTGGGAGGCCAACTAGCGTCCTTTTCAGTCACCTAGAACAGCCTCTCACTAAGCCCACAGTGCCTCCTTACTGTCCCATTAAGAGTCTGCATTGACCGGCTCTTCCTTTGCTTAGCTTGTCTTTGTCTCAGCTCAATGAGTATGTCCTGCCAGCCTGGCAATCCATCCGCATGACCGACACCTGATTAATCTCCCAAGTACTTGGGCAGGAGAGCAGGAGAAAAATGAACAGGAGTGGCCCCTGGATTGTTATAAATGGGGCGACACCAGCAGAGTGGCAGCCTGAGTCATTACTCACAGGCACCCTGGACCACTGCAGTCTCCAGCCTCCACTCCCCTCTCTGGGTCAGCTCCGCATTCATTTCCACCAGCTCTCGGCATTTCACAGCATCAACTCACTCCACATTTATAAAGAGACTAAAGCGACGGCTGTTAAAGATTGTGACGAATTATTTTCTTTCCATGGGGTTTGTTTTTTTTTCCCATTCCCTCTTAACGTTTTCTCACACATGCCTGCAGACAAGTTTCTAGTATACACCGCAGA
Source organism: Lepisosteus platostomus (assembly GCF_059453375.1). Classification (NCBI taxonomy): domain Eukaryota; kingdom Metazoa; phylum Chordata; class Actinopteri; order Semionotiformes; family Lepisosteidae; genus Lepisosteus; species Lepisosteus platostomus. The sequence continues at coordinate 21,607,622 of NC_142625.1, forward strand.
CATTTGAAATATCCACGCATTTGTCTTTTTCCCCCCCAAAAATACACTGCCGGATCAAATCGCCAACATCCCCCAGTAGCAGCTGAAGAAAGGGTGAGAAAATGCCACTTCACTCTTGCTCACCCTCTTTCTGAGAAAAGTGGCTGGTTCATTTTTGGGTTCTTCATCTTCTCTGCCAACTGCACCCCCAAGGTGTGTTATTTGCAATAAAGGCTGGCAAAAGGCGACAGAGTTGTAACACCTGTGTCAGGTGAGCAGACTTAATCATGTAAAATGTGTTTGGAAATTATAGGAGTGATCCCACATGCTCAGCTAAGGTGTCACCTTTTGAATGCGGAGGAAAAACATGATTCTAAAACGCACAATCCATTCAGGGCAGAATCAGGTTTTTCCCGGCCTGTTTGAATTAATTGGGATTGAAATGAATGTGCATAAAGGGCCTGAATGCTATGATGTGTTCAAGATTAGCATAAGGAAAGATCATACAGTCAATCCATTTTGTTTCCCATCATTCAATTTTATAGACATCATTTTTGGAGGGATCTCCCTGATTGTCTTCTTTATATTCAGCCCTATAATTTGGAATTGCCATTTGTCAAAGAGAAAGGCAGAGGATCGTGCGCTGTTGAGCCCTTCAGTTTTATTTTTCTACACTGAGAGCCCCACTGTGCCAACAGGAGTGTTATTGGAGGGGGAATTGGAGGAGGACTGGATGCTGTGGCTCACGTTAATAATAGTGCTGGTTCACAGGCATCCAGCCATTCTCAGGAGTTGAAAGTATGGGGCAAGCCAAGGACACTCTAGCATACTCCAACCGAATGAAGACTGGTGGCACCCAGCCAAGTGTATGCCACCCCCTCAGGGGTGTCCCAGTCACCATTGACTAATGACAGAGACTTGAACCAGTAGTGTCTGGCCTTTCAGGCCTAAGGAAGGCTTTTCTCTAGTTATTTAAATTGTTTATATACCTCAGTTTATCAACATTCTTTCCTTATAAGAACATGAAATGGATGTAAAAAATCAAAATCATGCCCGATTTGAAAATGTGATGCTGATATAAGAAAAAGAAGAAAAAAAAAGAAACAAGAGCTCTGATCTTCTCACAGGGCCTAGAGTGAACCGGAGATTTGTACAAAAATAAGACTTGTAAATAAATCTGTTTGGGGATTGGGTGTGCAGATGAAATATAGCCCTGAGGATGTGGAGCAATGTGAAAAACTCAGGAACGCAGGGGAATAACAAATCTCCTGGTGTCATTATGGAGCAAAATAAATACTCCGCTCGGCAAAAACCATTCATCTGCAATATGAATCTAAACAAAGACTTTCCCCCTTTTTATTAAGCAGCAGTAACTACCAGAAATAATGGACTAATTATTGCTTTTTTCAGAAAAGATAGCATTTTAACTTAGTAAGTCATAATTCCGGTGGATGCATGAGTTTAATGGAGGGATATGATTTGGAATTAAGGAAATATTACATTTGGCATTTAAGACTTTTTTTTTGTAAAGAATTGAACTGCGTACAAATTCAATTTTTAACCTGTTACCTGGAAATTATTTTTTAGTTGAGGCCTCTTTCTTCTTTACAAATACCACTACCGCTATTATTATTAATATTCCTAGTGGCAATGAATGAAATAATGTGTACATTAATACATCGGGAAGTGTCTCCAATTGAAAATAGATGCTCAACCAACATAGTAGTCTCCCTTTAGTTTTCTTTTTATAATGATTAACTGGTAATTTTTTTTATAGATTTTAAGCACCGCATATATATTATATATCAATTTTTGTATCTGTAATTAAGTATGCAATTATTAAAAGAAACAGGGAAAGCTAGCTGTGCAAGTATAGGCCCCAACTACAAAGCCTTTTTCTTTCACTCTTAATTAGGTCAAAGTCAGAGCTGCCTGTATCCAGGAGGGTCACTGAATCATTTGTAGGATGAATATTAGCCTGTTGTTTGCAAATAGGTGATATATGGTGCCCATATCCTGTGGTGATGAATGGTTTTTAAAAATTTCCTCTCCTTTATCAATTGACTAACAAACTCATGTATCACTGCCACTCCAGCCAGCTTTCCACATAAATTAAACAACCCGTTCTTCGTTTTTTTTTTCTGTTGTTGTTCATGTAGGAGCTGTTTAAAATATTATCATTACTGAATGCATTAAGGGGAAGAAAAGCCTTCCTAACCCCCACTCCTTCCCCACCTTCACTTCAGCAGTGTGCAAGATTGGCCGGAGAGATAGAAGCCTTAAGTGAATGGGAGTGAAATAATGGTTCTAAAAGGAATAATTCAATGCAGTAGCAAAGCTGTTTAATCTTAGCCAGGGCGAGTCCTGCTTCCAGGGATGGCAGTAAGTGTTGTTGGGTAATTAGAGAGTATTTATCAAAGGTACAGCTCGAGTGTACAGGCAGCACGCTGAACGCCTTTCTGGTTAAAAGGTTATACTCATAATCACAGGGGCATAGGCATGTTCTGGAATTCTGGAACCTTGAAACTGATTTCCAGGTAAACACAGAAGTGCACCACGAGGAGGTGACTGCCAAGGGTGAAAATTCAGACTTGTGGATTGAGATTGCAAAGCCTCTTAACCTTGTAAGACCAGCTTTCTTTACTGGCAGACCCACCACCAGCTTTACTCTTTGTGAGGCCAAACGCATGTTGCATTTTTTGTTTGATTAAAGTCATTTGGTGTTGAACCTGCTCTACCATTGGCCCAAGATTTCTACCCTTTTCTACACAGGGGGCCACCAGCTAGAATGAGACATTTACCAGCATCGTGTGACCTTTTGGCTTTATTTCTATCATTGTTTCATCACACTTTACACTAGCTCTCCCTAAATTATGATAAAATACATTTGAAAAGCCAGAGGAAAAGCTTAAGATGGACTGATAGCATCTAAATGCATGCTCATATCCAGGACAGCAACAGCCTGTTCCCTAAAGCTTCGTCTGCAGCCAGGGCACGTGTCTACAAGTGTATTATTTATGGGTGCTGTTTCGTAGCTTCCCTGCAGCGCTCCAGCGCGTGAGTGGATATCTCTGATCAAAATGAATCTGGTGGACCAGTCCAAAATTCAACGTAAGGAAGGCTCGTCTTGCACAGGTTTTCATAATTACGGATGACACCAAACAGAACTCTCCATTTCCTTAACAGATGTTGCCACATCAAGCACACATTACTCATTATTGAAGAAATCTGTGTTTGTTGGATACGTCTCAAATTTTTCAGCAGGGACAGCAATGCAGAGTCATAAGACGTGGTTATAAAGAAGGAACACAGGCAATGTGTGAAACAGACCTCTTCACCTGTCCATTTGCTGGAGAATGAGAAACTGCATGCTTTGGTATTGCATGTCAATGCGTGTGTTAGCCTTCCAATTCGTTTCTGACACACAAACAGCTGCATACAGTAGATACATTTTGGTTCAAGAATGCCAGCAAATCTTGGAGGAAACATGCAACACAAGTGAAACGCAACAGAATGCAAGCGTTTGACCCAGAAGACAATGCTAAACAGCACAAAATGACACAAATAAAATGTAACAATCGTTATCATCCTTTAACCCCTTCTTCCCTGCAGATGACAGGTCCTGGAAAAAAGCTGTTATGTGAGTAATAGAGCCAGGGAGAGAGTTTTCAAAAAGAATGATTCTGGTCTATCTTTTTCTTGCGTTTTTACAGCTGTTCTGCTGCAGGTCCTCCCAGTCAATTTCCCTCATTGTTTTGCCTCAGAGAGTACGGACTGAGGTTGTACTGGCGCGCACTGTGGTCTCCCCTCCATTTTTCTCACTTAGGAAAGGTCATGAGAGGTGATTAAGGCCATTGACTTCTGGCAGAATAGTTCCAGATGGATTTTGTGCCAAATATCCTCCTCCCCCACCCTTCCATTCATAGAAACAACAACAAGAGAGGCATGTGCATGCGCAAATACTTTCCCTGACTGATACAGAGTTCGATCCTGAAATCACTGCCCCCTGTCCAAGCGCACATAACATGGTCATAACAGCTGCTGATGAGGGGACAGTGGTGTGTGCGTGAACATGTGCTGTGTGTTTGATCATGACTATAATTAGCCTTGTTGATATTTTAGGCCTGGGTGGCAGGGTGACACAGTAGTTAGCATGGCTGTCTTACAGCACTGAAGCCCTGGGTTCAATTCCTGGGATGCTGTTTGTGAGGATTTGGTATGTTCTCCCCATGTTTGCATGGGTTTCCTTCAGGTGCTCAGGTTTTCTCCCACAGTCCAAAGACAAACTGGTAGATTAATTGGCTTCAGGGAAAATTGGAATTGGTATATGTGTTTGTCCGTGTGTGCCCTGTGATGGACTGGTGTCCTGTCCAGGGTGTATCTCTCTTTGCCCCTGTTGCTTGCCAGTTTAGGCACCAGCTCCCCCATCACCCTGTATTGCATTAAAGCGGTTGGAAAATGGAAAGAGTGACCAGTTTTGCACATTGAAAAGTCACATGTCAACTCAGTTTGGAATATCTGTGCCTTTTATTTCATCTGGAGACTACATTCAGCTCTCCTCAGTCTGGCATTTCCTTTGTCTCCTCAAGAGCATGTGCTTTGCTGCTTTTGTCAGATATAACCGATCTGTCAATCAATCTATTGTAAGTGTATCTAAGACATTAGGAAATGGAACTCTGCAACCAATTTCTTTACCATGCAATTAGCATAATAAAAAAATTAAGAAAGCATAATACCAATAGCTTATGATGAAACCTACTGTCCAAATCTGCCATATGGGATACTCCTCGCCAATCATTTCGAAAAAAAAAGAACTTGATTAATAGAGCTTTGCTCCCCCCTCTCAGATTCAATCTTTCCTTTTAAATCATTCGATCATATTTCTTTACTTAAAACTTGAGAACGATGTAATTATGACTGTGTGTAAACTCCACATTTCTACAGACATGTAATTGCTTGCTTGTAATATGTGGGAGATGTAAATAATTGCCATTGTGACAGATAAGGGACTACAACAAGCTGGAGATGAATGCAATAGCACTGAATTGAATTATTGTCATTATATTTGAAGTGTAATGTGGTTACATTCATTATGCAGAATGTATCCTTACGTTCCAAGTGTGCTAATATTACAAATTAATTGTTTTATCAGACCGCAGTGTTGAGCTCGGCAGACTGCCAGGTGAGAATATTTGCTTTCTTGATCCCTTGCCTCCCTGGCCAAAGTAATTGAATCAAATCGTCCCTTTTCTGTTGTCCTTATAATTTAGAAGAGGAAAAATTATGGAAACTGAGCTGTTGCCCCTCATCTCTCATTTTGTTGAAAGAAATCGGGCTTCAGTCTGTCTGCCTGCCCATCTCTGTGTATTGGTGGGTTGTATTTGTAGCTGGACGCATTTGCCTGCAAGTGCTTGAACAATTCGAGGTAAATACACCAGCGACAGGCCATTTGTTTTGGGTCCACGGTGATGCATTGTTTTGCAGTGTGCAGCACATTTTTACACCAGCAAAAGAGCCAGTGAATAATGAAGTAGTCGCAGGCATGTTGCTTACCTCTCCTGTCCACTCTTACAGCTATTTTTATTATTGTGTCTCTTATAGTTTTCATTTTTCATATTCCTCCAGACCTGCCTCTTGTATACACACAGTTGTAGGAATTGTGGGAGGCAGAGGGGGTTTTTTTTATCATGGAACTAAATTCAAAAGGTGTTTTCACACTGACCAGCCCAGAGAAGGGGAACTAAATGAAGAGATTAGTAACTGTAAGCAGGTCAGTCAAATATGGGGGAGAATGGCATGAGATATTTCACTCTGTTCTGTAGTTGGTCCCATATCCTGTATCTGAAAAGGAGAATGTTTTCAGATACAATACACTGGTTTCAGATCATGTACCACAGAAAGATATTTGATTTCTTAATGGGACTTAACATACCTTAATGAAGGTCAGACAAACAGAATTACGATTTTTGATCTGAAATCAAGAAAGAAAACAACAGATCATCTTTGAGTACATAAATGTACTGTGTGTACTTGAGTACATAAAGGTGCTGTGCTTGACCTAGGAAACTGAGCTTTGAATGTCTTGACCAACTACCATATATATTATCTTAAACCTTTCAAATAGCTATTACAAAAATGAGGTGTGAAAAGCTTTACTAAATGCTAATTTAACATACCTTTCCTAGTTGTCATAAAAAAAAACAAAAAAGAGTCCTTTGATTTTTAAAGTGAAAGCACCAAATCTTTCTGACCCATTTTTCACATGCAGTAAAAATGAAAGGCAAGCTACTGTATATACAGTAAGAGGCACCCAAAGTGTCTGGACATTATTGGCTTTTAGTGTGTTTCTTCTCATGCTGATTTGGGCTTCTCTGTTCATACCCTAGTTACAGCCAGACATAGAGTATAAGCTTCACTGTAGTTACACCATGTAGCCGATAGTGTCACTAAGTACACTGCAGCCAGACCATTTCTGATGGAGGTAAATAAACGCTGTCAGCAGGAATAAAAGCTCTTCTATAGAATTTAGTTATTTAATGTGTATCTACATCCCACCTATGGGGAAGTAGGTGCAAATCCAGGTCATTACTGTGGGTAGAAACTGCCACCTGGATGATTCACTAAGTAGCTAAAATTATCCTGTGCTTTGGCCCCAGAGACCATGGCGTCTTGTATCTCTTTAATTTAACAAGAGCTTATGTATAGTACCTATAATGGGTCTCTCTTAATTCAACTGACAGTTTTACTGTTCCTGAATTATGGCATCATTGCAGTAAAGCTCATTATGTTGCTGCATTACTTCACACAGAGCTACGCTAATTCTCAGCTCTTAGCAGAACAAGCGCTTTTCTTTTTTTATAAGCTGGAGCATAAATACACGGAAATTTAAAATTGAAACAGCCAGTAGATAAAAGATAAAAGGGCAAAGAATTCCCTGCCTGAGTCCCTTTGAAAGTCCTGGAGTATTCTGTTCTTATCTCAGCAGTCAGTGTATCCGTTCATGTCTCCGGGACATTATGGGTCTGGCGGGGCTAGAAGATTCGTTGGTTCTCCACCACTCTTTGGCTGGTGTACAAACACGCAAGGTCTAAGAGGTCCATAACAGCGTAGTTCTCTCTTTAAGGTGCTGTGTGTCTTGCTATGAGTCTTTTTGTATCCATTGTTTTCCATTTTTTATTTCAAAGGTCGTTGTTAAACAAAATGACGGTAATCCGCAGGACTGCCACCAGAAGAGGACAGAGCTCCGCATGCCCTCAGCTGCAGTGGACTGAGGACCTAATCCTAGCCAACCTAGGCTGGACCCCATGGCTGGAAACCAACATCACAAAAGGAATCCAGAACTGACTGTGGCAAACATGAAGGATTCTGAGGTTATTCAGAAAGTCTTAATTGCAAAATGTGTTTAAAAACATCCAATATATGGCGGAATCCCATTGAGTTAAAAAGTGTCTTTGGAAAAAGTGAATGGGACTCAGAAGATGAGAAAGGTTTTTACCTTTTATGTTTATCTGGGTACAAACTAATGTGGAACAAACAAGACATGAGGTCAGATCCATTTGCAACTACCAATTAAATAGTCCAAATAATTCACACCTATTCATCGAGGAGACACATGTTCATCACAGCTCTACTGGGTAGAATAGAGGACAGTTGTGTCGAGGTGCATCTAGCAGGTCTCACCTTGCCGAAGAGGAGGTGAACACAATCACAAGCCTATTTGAATGGTGTTGGCAAATTTTTGCTTGTAGGTTCTACCTGTGGAGTGGGAGCCTCTCCTCTCCTCTCTCTGTCTCTCTCTTGTTTTGTCTTTCTTTTCCTTCTTTCTGTCTCGCTCCCTCTCCCTGCTCCTCTCCTCTCTCTCGGATAGACACGACTGCCCCGGTCCGGCGTGGTGATCCATCTCTGTCAGGCCGCTAAAATGATAACGCCAATTAAATGAGCGGAGTAATTGCCCTCGGGTCCCAACAGGCTCTCCCCAGCAGCAGCAGTCTTGGAATACGAATGAGACCCCGGCCCCCAAAGGAGCAGGGATAGGGGGAGGTGGTGTTGCAGGGGGGGGGGAGGAGGGGGGGTGATTTGTAACTTTTAACCTCTGCTGATCACTGTGCTCCTGATGGTCCACTGAGGAACAAATCCACCAGGCGCCCAGGGGTCCGCGTGACAGGTTTTAAAGCCACACGTGCACAACACGTTAAACACGCCTTTAAACACTTGGCTGCTCTTCCCCTTGGCTCTTACCCTTGCACTCGTACCAACACGCTGCCACATTCCAGTATCATAGGCACACTCTTAAAGGCACACTACACGATTATAGACTTGACCTCTCTTTTAAAATCCAGCATTTGAAGCCATGCTTATAACAGTTTAAGTAGGCAGCTGCGTCAGCATGCGTAGGCTGCAAAGGAACAAGTCAAGGTTTATTCCAGGCTGAAAAGAGAAGAAAAGAAACACAGCGTTTCGGTTGTGGAGCCTTCTTCGGGTGTCATAACAGGTTTATAACAGGTTCGTTTTGCAACTTTTACAGGTTCACATAAAGAACAGGTTTTTGTTTATTACAGGTTCACTTTTAGGTAGCTAATTGCAATATACCGTCACCAGCTAAATGGTTCATATTCCTCATGATGAAAACCATCTGAAATTCACTGAGCTTTACTGACAGGTGGAATAAACGTACACGAGATCTAGTCATTGTCTGGTAAAGGTCGTGGTGCAGCGCTGCAGTGCAGTTCACAGAAGTTGCTCAGTTTGTGACTGCACAGAAAATACGCCACTTGAGTAAACACCTGAGTGTTTTTTTAAGTAGGTTATGGGACTGTTAGATTATATTGCTCAAAGATTGAACGGAGAAAAAGATTCAGTAACCACCTTGACACTATTGACTAGCTCTTCTAAAGTTAAGAACACACCAGTGGTCTTTTTACAGAGGCTTTACCCGAAGAGTTATTATCTCAGGTAAAATCTTATGTTGCAAAGCAATAAAATTATATTTAATGGCTTTGTGTTATTTAGTCACTTTCTTTAGGAGATATTGAAGGGTTTTACAGTAACAGCAGAACACAGGGACATTTTTGATTTCCTCCCATAATGATGATGTGACGGTGCTTCAGTCATATTTTGATATCACAACAGTGCTGCATGGCTTTGTTCCATTTTAAATGGGCTTGTAATAGTGTGTAAGTGTTGTTGCTGCCTTCTTTTTTTTCTTTCCAAACCATAAATCCATAAGGGTCAACAACAAAGGGGTGCTAATAGCTGCCTCTGCAAGCTTGCCCTCAGAGCTAAAGGCTGTCATAACTATGGCTTGATTCATGACCTGTCACAGTTGTTATGTGGGTGGTTACTTGGAGTCTTGTAATGAGTAGAGGAGTCAGATTAGGAGTTAGCTAACACATTCCTGGAAAGCCTATGTGATATTCAATCATCACCTCGGACACAAGTCTTGCTGTATAAATGTGGTATAACATGGGCAGTGCTGCTTTCCAATTATACTGCTAATTTATGGTGGGACAAACCAAACAAAAAACAGTTCAAGCTAATACTTAACACAGAATGGAATTCACAAACCTGTCCTGAGCAAAAGGGAGATTATCTAAAATCTCATGAAGAAAGATCCACATTATTCTAAGGAAAATCCCCCAAACACCTTTTTGTATTAAAATCTTCCACCAATCACAAGTAAAATAAAACAAATAATCCTGATGATGATGCTGTTTGATTACCAGGACTGTAAGTTTTGACTTATTGTACAGAAACCAGGGCCAAAACCATAATTAGTCTTTTGTTGCAGTTGTTGTTGAAAATGTAATTATGAAAGATGAAACACTGCCTTCAATAAGATTGCTGCAAAATAGCATAATTAATATGGGGTTTGCTAGAACAATTCTGTATTATGGGGCCCCGTGTTGAAACTGAAATTAATTAACTGTGCCAGGATTTATGAGGGAGCCATGGAAATGAAAAGAATTAATCCAGAGGGGAAGATCGATGGCTTTTGGAAAATGATGACGCCCAGACTTGGGGATTCTCTAACTGGTTTATAGGGCAGCTTTGGGGGAGAGCTTGGGATCTCTGACACAATTATCTGCTTTTCTCCAACAGCTGGGTATCAGAAAAATTGGGTAATTTTTTGGCTTGGTATTCCTATAGAAAACCCTGAGGAAACAGGTAAACTGAAGTAAACCACTACTCTATTCGGTTTTAGACCCCCGAAAACCTGTATACATTAAATCATGATACACAAACAAGCAGAACCACATTTGAGCTTTGTGGAGTTAAAGTTCATGTTCCATGAATTCTATGACCTTGGGTGCATAAGAAGAAAATTTGCTTTATTTAAATCAATCAAATTGGTGTTAAATTGACATTTTATTATATTGAAGAATACATGGAAAGAAAACAAAACATTTTACTAAGCGACTTTAGTGCTCTTTTTATAATAATTACAAATTGAAGGGAAATACTTTTAATAGCAGTAGTGTCATGCATCACACAGATCTGGGAGCTGGATAAAATGGGGGTCCCATCATACGTGTAAAGCATTGAGGGATCCATTGAGCCATATAAATGCAATTAATTATTAATTAAAATAATTCATGAAATACTCCATTAGAACTTGTGAGATCCTGAAGTTTGGCAAGAGACTCGTATAATTTCAGAAGGGAAAATGTTCTGTCACCAATCAGCCAGTGACCTCTGCAGGAATTATATGTAAAACAAAATCACAGCTTCTAAGGTTTCTAAGCAAACCTTTAGATCAATTGAAGGCTCACACCCCTTGTTAAGGTACAACATTAATCCTGGTTTTGCAGAAGGCATTTAGATATCATCAAAGATCTTGTCTGCTGTTAGAATGCATAAAAGGGGTGTACTGAGGGAGTCATCATAGTTTTAATAGAGATTTTCTGCAGAGTAATTTGCCAACTTCTCCCACAGATCAGTGGAGTGCTTGAAACAGATCGTCAGGGAGACGACTGGGGATAATTAGCCCCCCAGACAAGATAAATGAAGGGTTTATCATGTCCCACTGAAGGACAGTTGATTAGGCAGCTGCAGTAGGTGCTGCCAGGGCTGCTGAGCACATCTTCTCCGATAATTAACTGCAGAACACGAGAAGAGAGGAAGAGTGCTTCAATCGTATCTTCAAATTAAAGAGGAATTTGAAGTACAAATTGGCTATTTTGTCCCCAAGTGATTATGAAATATTGTTTAATTTGCTGCTTGCAGTCTGTGGTGATGTTGATAAATCACATGTTTTTATTTCTGTGCTCCTTTTATTGTTCTTTGTTGAGGAACAGCTAGGCTAAAGCCGAAGAGATTATATGACTAGCAGAGATTTTCACCTCTTGTGGCAGAATGCAAGTCTCTCCAGATCTCACTGGGCTTTATTTTCCCTTTGAATGTTTGATTAACACATGTTTTAAGAGGAAAATATTTCTAAGTGGACTAATTTTTCAAGCCTTTCCAAACAGTTGCAGGTATTACCAGGGAATTAAAATGTATTTCATTAATAAGGCTAGCATATCCAACACCTGAGACATTTAGAATTCATGACTGACAAAATCAAATCCTGGTAGTGTGGGATATACTGTACAATACTAACCTCTCATGCCTGCACACTAGGGGCTGAGTTTCAGATCAAGCTGTGATTGACATGTGTTTGCTGTTCACATGTGCTCCCCCTGTGGTACAGTATATGTAAGATAGGACAAAAAGACAGACTCCTGTCAGGGAACAGGTCAGGCCAGTGAGACTTGAGTCATACTGTACCTCAGATGAAACAGAGGCAACTGTTCACACCAGGAATGAGTTGAGGGCTCATTCCTGGTGGGCACAAGAACTAAACTTTGTTAAAAAAACAACAAAATGAAGTTGTTAAGGATGATTTCGCACTGTGTTATCCACCACATTCTTGTAACGGAGATCTGTTGTACTTGAAATGATCTCGTTCCATTTTCATAATGGCTGACTTTGGATTTCTGGTAAAAGTCTTGTTTCCCTTTACGAAACATGGACTACCTAGTTCTTGTCATAACTGTGCTGAAACACAACACAACTGTCTGATTAGCCCATTAAGACACTGCCAGTAAAGTTGTGGAGGAGCTGCGAAAGATAAGCGTCTAAATGGAAGAGAACTTATTTGCTCCCCGCCCAAGTTCATATCCCATCATACCTGCATGGCAGGAGTCCCACTCTAATTGATCTAATGGCTATCGACAGGAACCCAGAAAAGAAGGCTCTCAGTTTTCCTGTGATTGAATTAAACACCTTTTATGGTGGAAATCGATATACAGGAGATGATGAGAAGGAGGGGGCTATGATATGTGGACCTGCGATCAGTCTTCGGCTGCCCCCACCCATCCAGGAGGGCGATGTGATGTTGTAATTCACGCAAATCAATGCTTTTAAAGCATTTAGCCGTGCCCAATAATGAACTACTGTCAAAATAGGCCTGCAAAGCAATATATGGAATGGGGCCTTATCCATCATAATTACAGCTGGCCAGGACAGTGGGAGAATCTTCAGGTTGAAAACGTACTTTCTGCTATATTTAAATAGATTTCGCAATGATAAATAAAGCTTTTTAACTGATATCATTTCACAACAGAGTCTAATACCAGCTGAAACACAACAGGAGATTAACATGTAGTTAACAAATAAAACTACTTTTGTAGTCTGCCAAAAGAAAGGTTGTGATTTGCTTTTATCAAAGGGGAAGATTTTTTTCTTTCTAAGCTCCCAAAGACATTTAGTATTGAGTATTTGGTCTAAAACAAGATAAATGAAGCCTTTTATGGCATGATCAGATACCACTGAAATAAAGATATGCGTTACCTCATCCTCTACCATTCTCTGTAGTCTCTCTCCATCACTGCCATCATGTCTGTTTGGCTATTTGCTCCCTCTCAATTAACATACACTGGACTTTCTGACCACACAGCAATGTATGACCTCATGTGCATCAATTTTTCAGCTGGTGAAGGTAATTATGTTAACTGTGCTCATAAGAAAAATACAAAATCAAAACCTGTCACCTTTTAACAAAGATGTGTTTAAATTCTTCCTTGGTAGGCTTTGAACACCAGAAACTAGATTATTTTCAGGTTGTTGAAACACTGAAAGGTGTGAGAGCAACCTGAGAGGAAGTATTTCTATATTAGTGTAAAGGTAAATCAAATCAAAACTACTCTATCAGAACAGAAACAGCTAATGTAGGCCTTATGTTTTGAAGGACATTGTATAATCCAGGTCATTGCCTTTATTTATTAAAATTCAGATTCCTCAGAATCTTCTTCAGACAAGCAAGGAAAGGTGATCTGCATCACAAAATTATTTTGCCTTAAAATATTTTTATGCATATTTTAAAACTTCTGACAAGTTCCCAGTGCTTTGCCTTGGATAGTTTGAGCAAACCATTTGGTTGTGTTGAAGTGTTTTAAAATCACATCTTTCTACATTACATCAGAGAAACATCTGAGTTCTTTGCCTTCATTAGACATAGTGCCTGGATATAGGCATATTGCTTTGATTATATCTGATAAGACCTTTAGCCTACCCTGGGGAACAGAGTATGATGAACACAATTTTCTTTAAACCCTTTCACTGAGATAATTAAATCAATATTGCATATAAATAAATACTTTAAACAGATACATGATAAAGTGGCTATAGATTTTATATCATCAGTCTCCTGTGTAGTTAAGTAATCTTCATTGCTCAGTTCCAAGGCAATGTTAATAAAGTTTGATAAAGAGATTTTGTTTTGTTTTGGCTGTATGGCTCCAGTAGTTCTCTGGGAGATCCGAACTTGCCCTACAGCGTAGCTGGCTTTTCACAAACTGAACAGCATCACACATGTATGTGCACTCTTAATCACCGAGGACACATCGGGACTTCCTGCATGCTTTTAGTGTGCCTTGGATTGAGCACAGCTGCATTCATATATTTTGTTTCATTGTCATTTATTAATGTGGTAAACTGCCCTAGGTCTTTTTTTAAATGAATGGGACATACAACCTGCTGGAGCTTGCCAATCATGTCTATTTGAGAGGGATTTTGAAAATACAGAGGAAGAAAATGACAAATTAACAAAAGAGTTTATAAATTAGATTCATTCACTAGTCCAGCTCTTTCTTGCTGTAATTTTAATCTGTATGGAAATAGACAGACAGACCAAAACATGACAGATTTCTTTACTGTTACTCACTGACTGTTTTCACCTCCCTCTGTAATCTCTCTTTCCTGTGTCTGACCTATCCCAGGTAAAAAGACTCCTTAGAGACAGCAGCCATATCACCCTGCAACTCACAACTAGTAACCCACTGAAGCTCAGCAAGTGTGACTCTGGTCAGTACCTGGGTGGGAGACTTCCTGGGAAATACTAAGGTTGCTGCTGGAAGAGACAGGTGCCAGTAGGGGACATTCACCCTGCAGTCTGTGTAGGTCCTAATGCCCGAATATAGCGATGAGGACACTCTACTGAAAAAAGGTGTTGTGTTTTGGATGAGCTGTAAAACCAAGGTCCTGACTCTTTGTGGTCATTAAAAATCCCAGAGCATTTCTCAAAAAGAGCAGGGGCATTATCCTGGCATCCTGGCCAAATGTCCCTTTGACCTTTGTCAATCAGGGCCTCCTAATAATCCCCATATATGAATTGGCATATATGAGTGGTGGTGGACCCTGTGTGTCCTGAAGTGTGCCAAATAAGTTTAAGGAATTATTATTATTATTATTATTATTATTATTATTATTATTATTTTTATAGGCCACAGACATTCAAGCACTCGACCACAACCAGGTATCCCTCACCTTTGCAGGACAGGCCAAACCAGCCTGCTGTTACCACGGATCAGGCAGGTCAGGGGTCAACTGCAGCACTTGACCCTACTCCTGTGTCTCGTACCTTAGGGAGCGAAAGGGAGATCTAATGGGGTGATTGATGGCTGGATGAGCACATTGACCACAAGATAAATTTGATTTAGATAACAGGCTATAGAACAGACACGTCTCTTGATTGGTGACAGAACAGAACATAACTCTGTATGTATCAGTGTAAATCAATTAGCAATCGATATTCCTTTTTCAATTTGCATGAATCAAAGGGCTCTCTGCCGACACAGAGCAATGCTTGCCTTCCTATCTCCTTTTCCCCCCCTCTCCTGAAGTCCATGAAATGACATTGTGTGGACAGCCCTTGCAGTGTGTTTTGCCACAGTCTCTGTTTCCAAAATATTTACTGCCACCTAATTCTCCTAATACAGTACATGTTATTTTGCATGACATATTTTACATATTTACATAATGCTCAACTCTCTAGAAATGTTTGTTCTCTTAAAGAGAGGTGACATAACAATAGTGCTATAACTCAGATCCCATAGTGTACTCAAGTAACTTTCACAGGCACATAATTCAATTCCATTCCCACTGATGGAATTACCTGTATCCGTCGGAAACAATAACTTTAAAAAAATCAACATCTCCCATCACCAACAACTACATATAATAGTTTTATTTCTCATAATGTATATGAAAAAAAACATAAGCCCAAAAAACAGAATTAAGTCAACTTTGCCATTTTGAATATAATTCATTGATTCATGAGCATTAAAGGTAAAACCGCCTAGATGTTGTTGTATTAATAGGACGCTTTACGGAGATTTAAACCATGCCTATCTAAAGAAGATTAATTGATTGTACCCTGTTCAATGACCCTCTCTTATTCTGATCAAGGGAGACTTAATTTAATATTACAGATAGAGATCCATCCTCACATAATTAATATTCCCAGACACACTGTTGCCTAGCACAGCTAAACTCATTCTTACTATGATAATTACACAGAGTATTTGCCTGTAACGGTAGACTAATGTTGAAAATCTTTTAAAATTCTACTTCTTATGCTTTCTGTTAGACATTAAGCCACTGAGGTGTCACCTACAAGAAAAATATTGTTTTCTTTTATGAACTCACAGAATTAATAATATCATCATTGTTGCATTTCCATTATTCGTTGTAGTGCAGCATGACTTAGGTGATGTCAGCACATCAGGGTTTTCTCATTCCTCACAAGGGTCTCTGTTAAATAACTGTATTGACCTGTCACGCCCTGAACCTCAAATGTAAAAGCCAAATCCATGTATTAATTATCTATCTCTTTTAAGTTAATATATATTGCAGTCCCTAGGAAATTGAGGAAATCTCCTTTCTTTTCGGTTTTTGTTACAAATCCATCATCTTTAACTCTTTATATTACAGTCCGTAGAACCTATGAGAATATGACAAAAACTGTTCAATTTCCATGATGGCACAACTGTTCTGACACTTAAATTAAACATTTTAACTCATTAGATTCTTCATTGAATGAAACCAAACAAAGCAGTTTTTGCTGTAGCCATTATAAAAGTTTTGTTTTCTGTAGCTGACAGAAGAATTTAAGGAATTGTAAAAATCACACAGTGGGCAACTCCCAGTTATTAGGAATATTATTATATGATGCTCCAGCTTCATTGTCTCCCTAATCACCCCAAATCCCTGTCTGCACATAAATCTCTTCAGCTGTGTGACTTCTAAGACAAATAGCCAATAAAAATGCCAAGCTTGCTCATACACAGTTTCTGGCACAATTAAATCAATTTCCTCTAAGTAGCAATAAACATGTTTTCTTTTAAAGCCAAGACTCTGTCCCAGTAATCCACACCCTCTCTCCCCAGTCACCCCAGTGGTCCAGTACAGAGGTCAAAACTACGGCCTAATCTATCTCATTAGCCTGTCTAATTAATCTTGACTAATAAAAGAGAAAAAATGGGACAGCACATTTAAACTGTAAGCAGGCTTTTTGATTGCAGGGAAACTTCCATTAATCACAAATTCCTGGGCTGCTTAGCGACAACGGGGGGGGACACTGTGGAACCTCTGAAGGGGGGTGCGCTCTGAGTCACAGGCACCACAACTCCAGGTCCCAGGATGCCCTTGAGGCCTGTGGGGCTCCCGCCATCAAACAGGCCTCTGTGTAGCAGTACATTTATCACTTCAAAAGCCTTTAAAAACACTTCAAATAAATTCTACTACTTCCATGCATCAGTACCCCAAGCAATAAGAGCTAACTTTGTAAATCATTTCAATCAGGAATTGCTTTTAATAGTTAACCAAAGAGTAGGTTATTGTACCTATAATCCCCTATCCCTATATTTTAAGCTTTCAGTCCAATATATATTCAGCATCCTTTAAACATAGTTATTAAATCTTAGCACAAAATACCAGTAGCTCCACATTCTGTGAAATGTTAAAATAAACAAAAATGCTGCTATTCATGAAAAGGTAAAATAACAGCAGTCTCAATGCTGGAATTATTTTTACCAAAAAAGGCTAAATTAATGGAAGGAGTCTCAAAATTTCTTAAAATAGGTCTACCAGGAATTCATTATGGCTCCTAGAGTCCCACATTCTCAATTTGAATAAAGAAACAAAACCAGCCCACTGGGACTGCATTTGTAATGGCTATAAATGCCATTCCTAACGATCACCTCTTAAATAAAGCAAAACAAAGACAGCAAATTGTCCCACTGAGATGTAGTTAATGTGCACAGCTAAAAGATTCAGGAGGCCTTTGACATGAACTCCTGGCAAAACTTTATTTCATGCTGTGTAACATATTCCAGGTTTTCAAGTTTGCTTGTTCTTCACTTGACTTTTCTTGCTTTGTTTTCACCAGTGCAGGATCTCCTGCCCCTGACCCAGTTTTTAAAACTCGTGTGCAGTTTAAGACTGGTTGGGAAACCAGGCAGCTCTCGCCCAGCCCAGTCTCCCTGCAGTTCCCCAGGGGTAACCACACGTGAGCCTGCTGATGGCAGGCCCCTCTCTCCCTGACCTGTTCCACCTTGTGGTTTCCCAGGGGCCACTGCAAATCCACAAACACAATTTCTCTAATGTCATTTACAGACCGAGAGGGAAGCCTCCTGTCACGAGGCTCAGCCTAGCCCGGGAAATCATGTCTGACAGTTGACAGATTCTCAAATTTGTGCAATCGGACAGCTCCCCATGAAAAGACTGCCTTTCTGTGTCAAATGGACAAAAATTAATACATTATTAACTTCAGCAGAAGGTAATCTAATCAAGTCATTTGGTCTCCTGATTTCAGCACTTAGCCTGGGCTGCGAACGTTGAAGATGGGCTTGTATGAGAATTAATGGTCTTCCTGGCTGACAGAATTAGGCTTCCTTAGAATTTTTTTGTTTCTGAAAAAGGGGTTTTTCCCAATACATGCTCATTCACCAATCGTGAGAGCAATTCTAATTTATTTTATTCACTGAGCACATTGCTTCCAAGGCAGAAACAAAAAAATCACAGCACAATGGAAAATGAAAGCACAGTGGGTAGGCTTTGAAAAAGACATTGCAAAGCTACTGCATAAAGCAGTCCAACTAACTTTAAATATAAAAGAGAACTTGCAATAGCAGCAAAAATAAATTAGGGTATTTAGGATTCTGTGTTTTATGTCAGGAAAATAATTTCTCTCCCTGTTCAGTGTCCCTATCCATTTCTTGTGAAAAATGTTTTTCAGCACTAGTAGCTGGAATCATATTGCATTTATAAAAAAGTGTGATACTGTCTTTTTATGCTTTTAAATTATAACCTACAGTTCACACTTTTTTAAAAGATGTTGTCTACATCATCTCAATAATCATAATAAACATGCTCAATAATCAAGCACACAACAGATCCAGATCACTCATGTGGAGTTATGTAGAGGAAAAATTAAATTAAAAAAAAAGCTAGAAAACGTTTAGCAACTGATGAGCAGAGGCATGAGAATTGCTTTAGTAGCACCAGAATGAAGCAGGATCTCCAAATGAGGAAAGGATGTTCTGAAACCCTCACTTCGGCTTGGTGTCTGAATGCCGTCATTCAGATCGATGTCCTACATTCTTCCCACACAGAATAATTACATCTCCGCAGCCCCCTGCATGCTATCCATCAGGACCAGATGGGCACAATGTGCTGGCGGGCACCTAGACCTCTGGGTGAGTGGGCGGAGGGGAAGGCTCACTGTCCTCTCCTGTCTGCCAGCACTGTGTAGGAAGGTGGCAGGTTAAACTTTAACCAGCTCTCTCTTTCAGAGCCATTCCCCCTGTTGACCAGAGGCAGTGATGAATGGATCCTGTCGCTCACTTCCGCAGGGGCACTCACTCTGCGTCTGCCACTGAGGAGGAACAAGGTCCCTACTTGTTAAACCGCTGTTTTATGCCAGAGTGGACAACGTGCTCCGCTATGACAAGTGAGCCTTCACTCTGACGCTGCCACCCACCCTCCCCCACAAGCCCAAATTCCCTCTTGCAACCCCTCATTTTCTGGTTACAGCTCAATTATAGATATTCATTCATAAGAAGGTGCGTGGAAAGGATTGCCAGCTGCGAACAATGAATTTCATGCAGACTGATTCTCGTAGGAATTTAAATAGTCGTAAATACTGTAGAAAGAGAATATCTAGAGAGGTGAAGAAAGAGAGTGAGGAGTATGCTTTATTGTTATCTTAAATATTTATCAGTTTTAGCCTTTTGTTGGCTAAGAATAAAAAATGATGGTAGTTGACAGATGTTTTCATTGTTTTTGAGATCCACCTCTTAAGCCTCAAGTAATCTGCAATGTTTTTTATTACAATTAAGACAGTGCCTACAGCAGGTGAGCACATACACACATGCTAACATATGTATCTCTACAGACAATATTTGTATCAGAACAAATGATTGTATGTCTTTAGAAAATCCACACATTTTTAGATAGATAAAATAGATAAAATCCACTAATTCATGGTTAGTAAAGACCTAATCTATTTCTAAATGAAAAGTCACATCTGCTTCACAAATGTTTGTACCTATTCTGAAATGAATTATTACTGACCTTTTCAGGAAGGTGTGAAAGCAGCCTAGATCCTCACATTTAAGAAAAGCTCAAAGGTGTCAGACAATACCATTTCACACAAAGCCAAGGAGCTGAGAAATCTAGCCCAGAAATGTACAGTGTGGTGCGCCTCTCAGCACAGACAGACAGAGAAATCTTATGGTGCAGGTCCACTGAAAGAGGACTCATCTATCACCAAGAGCACACAGCGTGAATATGCCAGCACCAGTGTTGACATGGGGTTAACAACTTGACACTGAAGACCAAAATATCAGGGAGGAAGAAGGTATGACAGCTTAAGACCAAGCAAGGAATGAGACATTTTGCTGGTGGGGGGTAGAGTCTGCAGGACAAGTGACCTCAGCAAACCCTAATTGCAGCCTCCGAGTCTACTGTTAACAAACTGCTGCTGCAAAGGTTTAGTTACAATCATGCTCAGCCCTGTCTCAGATCCAAAGTCACAGCCCTGAATGAATCTGGACACTAGAGCCATAACCAGATTAACAGAAAGATGACTGAGATAACAGGGCAGGGCAAAAAATAACAAAAAGGATTTGTACATAATAGTGCAAGTTGCAGGTAAGAACTTGAACTACAGCTGCATCATAAAATGTGCTTTATATAGTATCCACTCTGCAATACCATCCATCCATTCATCCATTTTCTAACTGCTTTATCCAACAAGGCTGCAGGAGATCTGGAGTCTATCCTGACAAGCCATGTGTTCAAGGAGGAGCACACCCTGGATGGGAAGCCAGTCCATTGCACTAGCATCCTGTTTATTAATAGAAACACAAGCAGTTAGCTGCTGAAAATTAAACTTGTGCAACTTCCTGTTGTCACGCTAGTTTGGATGCTGGACTCATCCGTTCTTACCAGCTGGGCGCAGTAAGTTCTGGCCATTCCTGAAAGAAGGACTGGGAATATTCTCTGATTACAGGATTTGCTGATAATGGCTTGATAGGGGGCAGTAGAACATCTGAGATTTTCTGCATGACTTACTGGCCTGGCGGAGTTCTGCAAAGTCCTTTGAATTAAGGCTTGTGTGAAAAACAAATCAGACCCTGTTTCACAGTTTCAAAGCACAAACACATGTCCAATAGTTGCTCCTCAGAGTGCACCACAGGCTGAAATTACAGGTAAACTCAGTATCCTGCTCTAGTACTTTACAAACAAAAAAACAATGCCACTGAGATAGATGGTTTTATGCATAAAGTATTTTAAGAAACCCATAAAAACATAGCAAATTAAAAAGATAAAGAAAGGATAGAGAAAAGAAAGACAGAAAGAAAACCCTAATTCTCAATGAATGTCTGGTTTGAATAATGTGATCAATTACAAGAGATATTGGAACCTATACACTGCCACCATGGCAAAACTTCCTGATTGCAGACATTCCACAATAGATGTCCAAATATAGACTGTTAGTGGAGCCACGTGTGATAGATGTAGAAGATGTTAAATAATCAAACCCAATGTAATATTATAAGGCTGCTATTATAGCCTTTTTTTAATTGCACTTAAAACACAATGGCAGAACATCAATCTTGATGAGTGGTTCCACATCTCAGTTCTTGCCAGCCAATCTATCACTATTCAGACCATAAGCCCCCCTCCTTTCCATCCCTATGTCCCATCTGCAGGCCTCCCATTCATCTCTGAAGCACACATTCATCAGCTCTCTACCTCGCTGGGTCGCATTATTCACCCTTAGATTTAACATTAAATTGGTCTTATTTGGAGCAAGAGAGAAAATAATTATAATTGCTGGGAGTTCAATGCACAAAGCCATTCGTAAACAAAATAGTCTAAGAGGAAATCGGATCTCTTGTGCATTGATTAAAACAAAATGTATGGAAGCATAAAATGGTTCCATTCCTCCTGTGTTTAGGAGAGGCCAGGTTGGGAGAAAGTTGGGGAAGTTAGTAACGGAGGGACCAGTTTTCACATGACGTTCAATACCTGCACTGTGTGTGAAATGTTATACCAGACTTTTAATTTCTTCTGTACAGCCCTGTGTTAGAGGTTGGGAGCAACACATGAAGTCAGGCAAGCACTTACAATTTGACTATATTGACTGTTACTTCATAATGGTTGGGAAAGCTGCTATTCCAATTCGGACCAGATTTAAAGAGAGTTACCTGCCATTCAAAGACACCTGCAGGAGTCAAGAGGAGGAGGCTAATTTTATAATTAGTGGGAATAAATTGTTAATTGTGTGTGCGGTCTTTTTCTGTATGAGAACGTCTCTACAATATAACACTCCTGTCTGTTAGTTTCTAAGATCAAAATATTGACTTTGAACCTCAGATGATTTGCCAGATGAAAAATCCATTGAATTTTTAATTAAATCAGTTTCCAAATGTATTATGCATTTATTTTTCTAGAGAACAGGCGGAGACATGACAACTTTCAACATAAGGTTATTTGTAAATAGAGGGCATGCAGTTGATCTGTGAAGATCACAGGTTCACAGTGCTTTAACGTTGTGATCCAGCTTCGTAATCCAACCAAAAGCTTCAGCTGTTAGTTGAAGCTGACAATCACAGATCAATTCTTGTTGAACATTTTAAACCCACCTGAATGCTGAATGCATTTTGGAACTTATAGCGTATGGATTTTAACGTGGACCAAATTTGTATTTTTTATAAGCAGACATATGAAAAGGGGATGTGAAGGGGAAAGCAGGAGAGATGTGTGGGTGTAAGTCAGCCCTGTACATCTTAGCAAAGAGGAGGTAGGAGGAAGGGAGGGGCTGTGGTCTGGTCAAGTCAGCTTTTCTAAATAGGATGACAAGACAGAGTGGACAAGCTGCAGAAGCTTCTGAATGGGCAACCTCCCTATACATGGCACCTTTGATCACTCTGTTTATGTACCAGTCAGCAATATTGTTCAACAGCAATTGGTTAATACATTAACCAAGACCAAGTATAATAGGATTGAGAGACTGGAGAGTGGGTTGCTGAAAATTGAGTTTTTTGCCTCCTTTCATAAAACATTCAAATGGGGGGAAATCTGAGAAAAAGATATCTGAATTTATTTGGAGCAAGAGAGAAAATTAGAAAAAAAAGTGGAAAAGTGGAAAAAAAGTATAGGAGGATTCAAAGAGTAGATAAAGAGATTCGTTTGATGACACTGCATATTTTAACTGGAAAGAATGTTTGGTTTAAGTATCTTGTATCCATAAATAAGGATCTCTGGTGCTCTGTGGTGGCAATCAGAAGGTAAATAAAGAATTAAAAATAAAACATAAAATATGTTTGTAATGTGGAAATCTTAAACTAATTCAGTTTGTAAACTTGCAAGCTTAAGGAACAAAATGTTGTTAACATTTTAAAAATACAGTAAATGAACCCTAGTTGTTCTACATAATTTCTATCAGATATCCACTTGTATCTAAAATTACTGTGGTGTTCAAAAGTTCCCAAAACATCTTCTATGATATTTAAACTTTGCCAAAAGTTGACTCAAGCCCATATACTTTCAGGGATAAAAAATGATTTTATCTATTAGCTGAAAATCCATGTTCCAACCACTTTAACCCAACACGCCGATGAATGAAATGATCACAGCAGGTGAGCTATGAGTGCAATAGTGCCAATCACACAGTTTCTCTTTCTGGAGTGACGGACTGGAAATTCACATTTCCTGAAGATGACAGTGAGGACAATCACACAGGTTCCAGTCAGCAGAACGCATTGAGGAAGCCGGTTAATCATCTGCTCCGAGAGAGAGAAAGGAGGGGAGAGGGGCGTGACAGTAAGACTCACACAGAAGTTAACCAAACTATGCTAAGTATCACAGGAAACTTACAATTATAGTTATAATAATAATAATAATAATAATAATAATAATAATAATAATAATAATGTTTCTTTATTAGCCCTATACAATTTCTTGCACTAGGAATTCGTCTTTTCGCATATCACATACTGTATAACTGCAACAAATTGACAAATTATCAAAAATAACAGAAATGACTTATGTAAATTAATCATGCAGATTAACGTGTATCATCAACAGAGGGTCTATTGTGAGGCTCAAAGGCTAGCAGTCTTTTTGGCTGTTATTAGATCGATCCTCCTTTTCTGTATGTAGTAAGACAGAAGCCTCTCCAAAGAAAATTAATGGATTGATACCAACTCAAAACCCTTTCAACATCTGAAAAAAAAAATCACAAACCTCTATTTTAGAATATAAGAATTTACAAAAAAACATTTCCAAAAAATAAGGGGGGGTCATTGAGTCCATCTAGCTTGTTTGGTTGTAATTAATTGATCAGAGGTTCGAAATTGATTCATTGATCAATTGAAGTCAGAGCATGAGCTTCAACAATTAAACACATTGTGTAAAATGCGTTATTGTGTAAAAAAACTGCCCCATGTTCTCAGTTCTAAATGCACTGCCATGTAGTTTCCACTTGTCTCCTCTGTTCAGGATTTCGCTGTTGGTTCTGAAGAAGCCCATTAGGTCTACTTTATTAATGTCTTTAAAGATTCTAAAGCCTTGGATCAGGCCCATCATTCTACCATAAGATATCAGTGGGCAGGACAATAAAAACCTTTTCTAAGAGGATTCTTGACTATGAATCTGTAAGGTATTGAAATGTGGCTTTGTGGGAGAGCCACTTGTTAATTGGAAAAACCTGTGGAATGAGGTATACCTGGTCTGATTGGGTAATTAGCACTCAGGAAGAGTGAAATTCTACATGTGGGGAAGGAGCTGTCAGGATAAACTGTGTGGAATTAGCCACTCCTCTGGATTTATAAGAACAGCTTGCAGAGGAGTGTTCTTATTAGGAATGGCTTGATTTGGCCTGTGAGCCTCAGTGAGTTAGGGGTAGTGAGGTGTGTCAAACCTCCAGGACAAATGAACAGTGTGTTTGTTTGCCAGGGTCAATAGAGTTGAAGTATGCTGATTACAGGTTATAAGACCTGGAGGTATCCCGGACCTGGGAGAGGAGTCTAGATAGCAGAGATGGGAGACTGAGAGAAAACAAACTGGCTGCTTCTGTGTCTGGGGTGCAAGCAAGTGTCACATAAAGGCATCCATGGCCAAACAGGATCTGCAAGGCTAGTTAGTGGGAAGGATAATTACTTGCTCTTAGTGAAGAGTAAGAGCAAATACATGAGTAAAAGTTACGTACTTAAGTGCACAATGAGATTTTTCAGCAAACAGTCTGAATAACACAACCAGGCATTACAGAAAGGGAACAGCAGCTACTGTAGATAAGGTTGAGAAATCATGTAATGGTGTTTAGGTTGAATATAGTAGTGCCTGGAGACTAATGAAGATGGAGTGAAGTGTTACTGAGGAGATCTAGTGACCTTTATTAGTAAAACCAAGTGAAGAGCAGCTGATGAGGAAGAGGAATATGGTGAAGGAATTAAGATCCTGAAAGACGTTTGAAAGAGGGAATACAGACCATTTAAAATGCAAAAAAAATATCCTGAATGGGCTTAGAGTGGAGTTATTACCAGTAGTAATCAGAATCAAATAAAACTAGTGGAGGGATTACTTTACTAATCCAACAGGGGAAGGAGTAAAACTATAAGGCAGGGGAGAAATGCTCATTAAGTCATGTGTTGCTCAAACTGCTACTTATGAAAGCAACTTTGGACTGTGTCTGAATAATGCACTTGACAATTCAATCCTGGCTTCCAAGAGTTAAAAAAATGCTGTGATGGAGCTGAAATGTCATGATAAACAGGAAAGGGGTAGTTTAATTACACTTCACTAGGACTAACAACAGCAAGAATTACATATGTTGAAAGGCTTATTGAATGTTTTAGTCACAGTAAACTTGGCTTAATCCACTTAGCTAAGGTCCAGCCTCCTGGCCATCACACGAAGAGGCTGGGACCCCCCTGCAGAAAGAGAGGTGACAAAGGCGCAGCTCCACAGGTGGAAAGGGGGTGGAGGAGGGATGCAAAAAACATAGGCAAAGGAAATTAAGAGGATTATGTGTTTTATTTCTAGTTTATGTGAGGAATTATTACAAATTACTGACAGCTGTCATCCCTCCTGAACGTCTGTTAAAAACTAAAAATGATCAATTAACATAACAATTATATAATTTTGGACACTCACAAAATTATACTAAAATATAATGAACACGTCCCCAAAAAATCAATTAATTAAAACAAGAAACAAAGGTGTAAGGCAAGTAAGGCTTATTGACAAAATAGAGTACTGCAGGTACTGTAACAGACCGCATTCTCTGAATAAGGACTATTGCAGTAAAAGGCTGTCAGACAAGGACAAATGAAACTGATGGATGGTGAGGTAGTAAACAGGATCCCTAGTGTAGGAAGCACTACTGCACCATAAGCACAATTATTCAATGCTAAAGGTTAATAATTAAAGAAGAGGATGTAACTTTTTAATGAGTACAACAGTGTCAGACACATGTAGGTGAATACCAGACCTTCTTCTTTGTTTGTGGACATTTTTAGTGATTGAAGTGACAGTATTATTGGTTCACAATAGAACAGGTTTTGTAGTGCATATGACCAAATTAGATAAAGGTTAAGAGATGCATAGTAAATGACCTGGCAGAACATTTCAAGTATACCTGTGAGTTTTACAAATGGATAAATTCTACAAACTTAAAGGGGTGTGTGATTGTTTCTTTGGAGTTCTTTTCACCTCCAGACCAAGTTTATAGTCAGCACTAATGAGCTGAAGAGTAAATAAGCACTGGTCAGTCAGCAGTACCGTCACTGATACTGGCTTTAACTCTGGCTGTCTAAATAAGTTAAGAGAGTGGGGGAAATCACTACGATTTTTGAACAACTTCAAAAGGAAATTGATCATCATAAAGCATATTACTATCCTGCAAACCATTGAGCCCAATACTGCCAGGAAATTTCCACATTTATTTGTGATTTATTTTCTGTGTGACCCTGTAATGTGTTCCAGACTCAAATCAGTCTGCCTATAATAAGAGAAGGCACCAGGTTGTTATTAGGAAATTAATTCCCACCAAACTGCCGAAGCCACGTGATGCCCTTTCAAACTAGCTGCCAAACAGAATGTTCTTTTTTTCCAAACCAAACATAAAGCATGTTCTTGTGTTTCAGGAGCAGCAAGTTATGTAGCATAACGTAGAAAAATGCAATATTTCAAAATGGTAAAGAAGTCTGAAATCTTCCAACGTGGGAAGCTTTGAGCAGAAGTGAAACTGGCTCAAGGAAAAGCATACTTCCCGCTTTGTTGTGCTGATTGCCTGACCAAAACACCTACACAAGCTCCCCGGGTTAGACTGGAGAATCTCCACCACTCACAGTGAGGCATGAGGATCATGATGGAGTGGACTCTGCTTGATCTGCTTGTATCCAAGGGGACCAGTTTCCTTTACATGACAGCTCTAAGACCCTGTGATGTACCACGCAGCTAAATTTACGACCCGTAGGTTAATAATTGAGCACAGAGGAGGTCTTCATACAAACAACAAAAATAGAAAAGAGGATGTAGCACTGGACAGACATGACACCAGGCTGGAGACCTGCAGAGGTGTGGGGACAACATTGCAGGAGACCATCCTGTGAAGCAAAGCTGAGGGTATAACTGAGAGTGAAAGATGCCGTTGGGGCAAATCGAATGTCAGTTCAGCACACGTGGAGATTTTGACATAATCCATGTATATTTTCAACTTAAACATTTCTCTGCAGTTTCTTTGGTGTCCAGAAGGTTATAGTTAACAACTGTAAAATGCTGGAGCAGTCAGTGCCTAACAGTGGCATGAAAAACCTCCCTCCAGAAAAGAAAAATGCAAGTGCTTAAAAAGGTACATTTCAGAAATGTAAAATCATCACCTTGAGATATGGGGTTGTGTGGTGGTTAAGCGTTAGACTCATAACTGACAGGTTGTGGATCTGAGTCCCCACTGCAGACACTGATGTTGTATCCTTGATTGAGGTAATTTGCTCTAAATTGCTCTGACCCTCCCAGCCATATACAGTATGTGGGGACCGTTGTTGCTGGGGTAATATCTGGACTGGTGCCCCATCATGGGGGGTTGTCATATGGTTGCTGTGGCTCTGATATGTAGCTCGAATTGATCATTCTTCCAGATATGATATTCGACACAGGCTGTCTAATATAGATACAGTTACCTCATTAAAAACATGGTCACTTGTCCAGAAAATTCCCAGATCAGTTTGGTGCAATATTGTTTCATTGCGCTGTGTGTCTGTAGTGTTATCATGGTGATGGTGGGGTGGGGGGACTGGGGGCAATTGATATGGACAGGCTGTTTGATGTCACCGAATGGACAGACTTCTTAAATGTATGCGACATAATACCATATCCTTCAGCCATCTACTCAGCAGAACCTTTCACTCTTTGGAGCCACAGTTAATAATTCAAAGGGCAGGCAGGAGAAAGAAGGGATATGCCTGAGTGACAACTTATAAAAAAGAAAAGAGAGGGAGATGGAGGAGAAAAGGGAGAAACTGAGAGTGATGTCTCTTACCGAAGCAGAATTAAAAGAAGACTATCCAGTATCTATACTTGCCCTGTTAGTTCATTCTGTGCGTTTCAGTTATCGTTTAAAACAGACTGATGGCATTTAAAACTCAAATCGTAAAATATGAGTCAAGAAAAGAAATTATAATACCGATCTACCGTATATCACATACCATCGCTACAGCAACATTTTCCTTCTGTAATGGGGCTCATATATTATGATTTGGCACTGGCTTCAAAGCTTTTGACCTTCCAAACTATATTTCTTGCTTCCCAGATAAAAGTCCTTCTTGAACCACCTATCAGACTAATTAATTTAATTGATATTCCGGACTCAGACAGGTTAGTAGTTAAATGTAATGTATGTTTTCATTACCTATGAAGTCCCACAGAGACACACTCAGTTTGTCTGTTTGCTGAACTCTCATTCCTGCTTGATGGTTTGCACAAAAAAACTAGTTATTTTGTGGAAATATGACCAAATCCACTATAAATATGTTACATTTTTTTCTACATGGCTACTCGTCTTTAACAAAAGGAATGTTTATAACCAGTCTTTCAGTGTTCATCTTTTTTTTTCTGTTGCGGATTTCCTTCAGAACCTCTGATACCGCTGGAATAGAAAAGGCTGAAGACGTTTTCCCTGTTAACTTTCCTGAGAAAAACTTTGGGGGGGGGATGACAAAAATGTGAAGGGAAACAAAAGACCCATCTCGTGGACAGCCAAAAAAACACAGAGAAGAAAACAAAATTAAAATAAAGGGGAAGAATCTGCTGATTATACATAAATAAAAAAAAGATCCTTTCAGGCATGGAAATTATAGTTCTCTTTGAATTCGCCAAAGCACATTCTGTTCAGGAGGCACCCTTAGCAGACTGGTTGTTAAAATTTAGCTCAGTGGCCGTGGGATGAAAACACTGTTTCAGACTAGATAACAAAACACATCAAAGGGCATCTCACCAGAGGGAAGTACCCCCCCAGCTCTCTACTCACACCAGCATGAAGCCTGATGTGACACAGCCCAGGTGGGAGAGTCACAGCTGCCATTGTCTTGTGAGCCCGCTGTCTTAGTGACAGGACTGCCCATCACTGGGCCGTCAGCACTTTAATTCAGTACCTGGGAGTTAATTATTGAGCCAGGAGGATGGAGGTGTATCATTGGAATGAAACAGAGGCACTGGGAGAATGACACATCAGCTAACTCCAGTGATTCTCAAAGAAAGAAAGAGGAGGAAATGAGAGTTTTCCATCAAAATGGGAAAAGGGGTTAATTATTGGGATGTTCGTAGAATATATTTGGAAATATCCTGCCAGGCCCTTGATCACAAAAGCAATGCTAGTTTCTTACAAAGGCTTAGTAAAGACTACAAACCACAAAATATGAAGTAACTATATTTTCAGCTGGAATTAAACAATAACAAGTTTTTGATTTCACTGGCATTGCAGTGGATCATAATATCAAAATAGATCAATTTATTTTTTTCCGGAGTTATATGGCAACGGAACAGAGTTTTGAAAGTACTGTGTTTTGCTCTTTGCTTTTGTACATCATATTGATATTCATAGTGAATGTATAGTTAATGATAATACACCAAATTTATAAACTTAGTAGCAGTACTTGGATTTCACTAGAGGTCTTTTTTGAACTCATGCATCATTGGTTGTTGTGCTCCACCAGAAAGCTACAGTATGTTGTAGTCCCTCCGCCTCTGTTAAATTCTTGTACTTTGACCCATATGATGATTATAGGAGAAGGGAAAGCATATAAAAACAAATATATGGCAATAATGGCATCGATTGTATTATATCATAACTTTTTACAAGAAGAAATAAAAAAACAGTTATCATTAAAAATGGTCCTCTGTGGTTCTGAAGGACATTTAATTACAATTGTATTTCTGTACTGCTTTTCATCTCCAAACATCCCAAAATGCTTTACATATAGGACAAGACCCAATTCATCCACCACTAGTGAATGGCTGTGTGATGTGTGGTGGCCATTGTGTGCCAGCTCCCTCACTACACAGATAGGAACTTTAGTAAGACTAGATTGTGTCAGTCCAGAGTGGAAATTAGCCATGTTTATTATACATGTAAGGGCAACTTGATTAAACATGTAAGAGCAACTTGATTTTGTTCAGGTCTCCTATTCCAGTACTGACCAGGCCCTGCCTAGGCCACCTTCTGAGATCTGACATGAATTATATTATTTGTGTATTTCATTCTTCACTGAGAGACAGAGCTAGAAAACAGAAACAGACTTCTGCATTACTGTATTTGGGTGTCTGAAACATACTGACGTGTAAATAACCTTTTAGTGCTAACTGCCACCAGACTTTAACATTTCCCTGAGAACCACAACATTTAGCCAAGTCAAATACTCTCAGCAGCTGTATTGTTTGTTGGCTTACAGGGCCTCCATTAGGTCACTACACCTACAACAAGTCATTAGGATAATGAAGCACAAGAGAGTCAAGGGATTAAAATCTACAGTGCTGTAGCAGGGATATACATTTCCTGAAGGGGTGCAGCTCTGTATGGACTACAGAAGAAGGTCTGAAAAGGATTATTCATCATTTTGGAAATTGATTTAATGATGTTTTTCCTGCATAGCACAAGTGAGTGTTATGTAAATCAGAAAGGGAAGTGTTCTGAGTGATCTGACACACTGAGGAGAAGGGACTACAATTGTCATTTAAGTACACTGTCTTCCCTGGGCCTCCAGCTCTTTGATTCAGTACCTGGTAGTTAATTAATGAGTTGTGAGCATAGGGGTGCATTACTGAAATAAAACAGAGTTGCTGGGAGACTGGCTAAATGACCTGGTTATTTTGTAAAGAAAGAGGAAACTGATTATTTGAATCAAAAAAGGGGAAACTAGGAGTCCGTTAGGCTGGTTACTCATTCCACTGT